>NW_026521842.1:18532500-19157500 GCF_021234435.1 Artibeus jamaicensis
AAATGCTTATTTCAAAGAAGTGCACAGACATACGTATCGGATGTACTTCCGCATGACCTCCTCCAGAGGCCTCAGGCCCTCCTTGAGGAAGATGGATGGGTTCCACATGGCAGCTCGGGCCACCATCACTGAAGAGGCTGCTGTAGCTTGTCGAAAGTCCTCCATGTCCAAATAATCTTTGATATGGTCGTGAGATCCTCCACTGAAAGGCAACAGGGATGAGGGGTGTCCCCAATCTTGTCCCAGCATTTTCAGAACAAGGCAACTCCCAGGTCTGCCTCCCATTAACTGTGTGGCTATGGCTAAGTCCTTCAGCTGGAAGCACCTCTGGAGCTTGGAGATTCTCACACACACCCCACTGTGGGGTTAAGAGTAACAAGGGAGATAATATAGGAAAGCAGCTAGAACCACAGCCGGCACTTAATAGGTATCCCTGAGATTTTACCTTCCTTCCACTTCATCCTAAACAGTGGCTAAAGGGATTATAGGAAACCCCGCCCCCTCCCCACCATATGCCCACTAAGGGCTGGGTCACAACCCTAGAGAGGGAGCAGATGCAGTGGCGACTGTGAGAGGAAGGAAGGAGGCCCAGTTTGCTTGCAATTTCCCTTCCCGCCGCCATGCAGCCCAAGGGCCCCCTTGCACACTGCTCTGTCTTCATCTGTTCCATTAGGAGCCAGGCAGCAGCCTCAGTCCAAAAGCAGCATTGTGGGTGACAGGCGCACACACACTCAGGTGGGAGCAGCAGTAAGAGGGTCCAGTGTCTTGAGGAGCCCTACCCTCTCCCTAAAACTCCTTGGCCTGGGGAAGGCAGGGCCTGGCTGCCAACCCCACCCTCAGCTCTGTCCCTCCCTCCCACCAGTCAGGCATGTTTCTCGTCAGGGCTTCAGGGCTTTGGAACTTCCGTGTTCCCATCCTGCAACTGGGTTCTGTGCCATCCTGAGGTCTGCTGATCTGGACTCCCCACTGTAGCTCCCCAGAAGCAACTGGACACTGTCTGGCTGCTAAGCTTCTTGGCTGGTAACTGGTACCTCACACCTGGCAGTCTAGGTTCCAGGCCCCGTAGCTATGCGGTCTGGGCTTTGGACTGTGGCTGGCCTTATGATTCCTGAGCCATACAGAGGTTGGCAAAAGCAGGCTTACAGTCATTCACATGGAAAATTATATAATAATTAATAAATAACATAAGAACAAACTGTTTTATGTACTCACAACTGTAAACTGACTTTCGCTCTATGTGCTCTGGATTGGGCCTCCTCACCCCACACCCTGCACTCCTAACTCCAGTGCGACCTCACCTTCCACTGGGCCTGCTTCAGCAGCCGCGCTCTTGCTCTCCCTGTCCCCTGAACGCTCCTAACCTCAACCCACCCGTCAGAATGCCCTGGGCCCCTGCCTCCAGCACACCTCCATCAGCCACTCACCAGAGGCCAAGGAACATGGCAAGCACTTGTGTCTTCGTTTTTCATCCCACTGTTTTTCTTTTTCCTTAAGGTCAATTTTTAATGCCATCTCCTCGCATTTTTATATGCCAGCTTAAATCCCTTCTGAGAGAGGTGAGGCATAAGGAAGTAAATGATGAGGAGGGGAGGCTTACTTGGCTATGACGGGAATGGAGAGGGTTTCGGCAATGGCTTTGATGGTTTCACAGTTGACAGGGTGTTGAGGTCGCTCCTCCCGCTTCCTTGGAGATAAACAAAAAAGTTGGGGCTGAGGGCTGAGTGCCCAAGGCCATGTCACAGTTCACAGGGGGTTATGTTATAACCAAGCCCTACGGTCCTCCCTACTGAATCTCAGGAGGGTCGCGTAGCATCAGAGACAGGGGTCTAGGCTACAGTGGATGGCTCTCCATGACCTCTGCTGTGAGGGTCAGAACAGCGTAGGTCCATGCTGAGAAGGCAAGTTCAGCTCTTGGAGGCCTATAGGTAAGGCATGGCTGCAAAAGGCAGAGGTGGGTAGATGATTTCCAAGGTCACACCACCTCCCCCTGACTTCCCCTCACCTCTGCCAGAGATGAAGAACAGTGCCATAAGAATGCTACCTCTACTGTCCTGGTCTTGCCCTCACCATGGGACTAAAAACAGCTGCTGCCCTTCAGACTGGCCACTCCCACACAGCTGCCTATTCTAAGGCCAAGATGGGCAGCTGATCCTGGGGACAGGAACCTGGCACAGGGTAGACCCAGCAGCCAGGGCAGGCCACAGACCATGGCTGTCACAAGGAGCCACTGGGGAGGCAGCACGACCCAGGAGCCATCCCTCCTAGGTCAACTGTAAGTTCTTGTGAATGAGACTGAGTCTTAGGGGTGCTGAGGTGAGCCCTGACCTGAGCTGCACTCAGGAACAAGCAAGAGAAGTGGGTGACCACATAGCCCTCATCCAGGTATTGTCTGGGTATGTGCCCTCTGCCAAGCCCCTCAACAAAAGGGCAGGGGCCTCAGAAGGCCCAGTCAACCCAGCCTCCACCTTTACCTCCCCACAGCCCCAGCAGCCAGTTCTAGCCATCCTCAAAAACTTCGATGGCCAGAAGTCCCTCCTTAAACTCACTGCAATCTGTCTTCTTAGTGTTTCAACTACTGGTAGAAAGGAACCTTACAAAGCAGAAATTACCTTAATTTCCAAATGAGGAATGAGGTGCACAGAGAGGTTAAATGATTTGTCCAAGGATAGAGCCAACAAGCAGCAGAGCTGGGATCTGAAACCAGTCAGCCTGAGCCCAGGGCCTGTGACCTCAGGGTTTGTAATGGGTATGGCCTTTCACCTCACCCTGCCAGCTCCCATCAGTACAGCTGTGCTTTTCTCTTTTACATGTTGGACTTCTGGGTTCCCTTTTCTGAAAATGCTGTAATAGACACAACCGGCAAAAGATGCACTGTTCCTATAAGAACCCCCGAACCCAAAAGGAACATCATTTAGAGAAGAGAGGTCACTCTGGCCGAAGTCTACTGACCTGGGATTCTGTACAAAAGCACAGCCTAGACACAGGGAGCGAGTCTGACTGGGAAACCCAGGGTAGCCTTCGGCAGCGCCTTAGCTCTCAGCAGAGTGCAGCAAGCTATGGATACAAGGACTGTTTAAAGCAGTCGCAGTGTCAGCTGGCAATCCTACAGGGGCAGACCGAAGAGGCAGTGCCCACAGAAGAACAGCAGTCTGCCTGGGGTCATTCAGGGCAGAAGCTCTTGCTCAACGTAGTGGAAAGAAAAGGAGATTCAGAGTCAGAGTAGTTCTAATTCCACCACTTCCTGCCTGCATGATGCAATTTTGAGCAAATCATTCCATCTCTACCGTTTACCCTTGCTGAGGTTAGGGGCATTTCTCCTTCCTCCTTGGTCTCCCTGTCTCTAAAGCTCAGCGCGGTGCCTACCATCAGTAGATGCTCAGTGAATGAAACAAAGGAAAATGCAAGCTCATGAGAGTTTAACCGCCCCCAGGATGTCAGAGAGCTAGGCAGAGGCGGGGGCATATGTAGAAGAGAACTTAGTTGTCCCCTGAGGTCTGCTGAAGGATGCTTAGGATGGCAGAGGACCTCACTGCAAGTCAGTCCCTAGCAAAGCAACCACTCACCTCCCGTGAACTGCGATGGCAGCAATGCCGGTGCTCTCTATCCGCTTCACAAGGCTCAGGGTGTCTTCCAGCTGAGGAAGAGACCCGCACAGGGTGGTTACAGAGGCCAAAGAGGGAGCAGCTGTCAGCTGTCCTAAAGTGGGCTCAGCTCTGCCCCCTCCTCCAAACCTAATTCAACACCTCAAAACTTACTGATACCCCAAATAGACATCCCCAGAGAAAATGGACCTTCAAACGTAACACCCCATCCTTACCGATGGTAGGATGCGAATCTTGCAGGTCACAGGTCTGCGTGTCCCTTTAACAAGAGTACTGAGGATCTACAGAGAGGAGAACACAAGAGCACCTGCCTCTTCTGGAGCAAACCACCACAATGACCTGTACTAAGTACTCCTGCCACAGACCTGTGTGTCCCGGTGGCATGGACATGCCGGTGTCCATGTATGTGTCCACAAGCATATCTGTTGCACGCATATCCATGTTAAGCTCCATGAAGGAAGGAGTGCATCTTTTTTCTATGCTAGCCCCTTGCCGGGCACACAGTGGTGTACATACAGTTGATAAATGAATGAATGAAAGTGAGGGTGTGCACACATGCCTGTGTAAAATACAGTGATCCTCGCCAGGGCCAACATCTGACAGCTTAAGAAATACAGAGTCTTCGATCCACCTCATATTTCCTAAGTGGGTCTCTAGGAGCAGGCCTTAGGCATACGTGTTTGTAAAGGCTCTGCCCAACACACTCCCTCCTCAACATGATCTTGCGGCCTCGCCTGGTAGAGGACACACGGCTCACAGCTTCCTTCCTGCCTGAAGGCAATGCTCCCTTAGTGCTGTTTCAGGGTCTGTGGCGTGAGAGAGCACGAGGGCTTTACAGGTCTTGGGCCCTGTCCTCACGGACTCCCTCTCTTTAAGGGAGTCAGATGTACAGGAATGAAATGGGCAAAGGCAAAGAAAGACAACACAGTCAACATAGTAAAAAGTGTTTGCTTGGCAAAGTCATTGCAAAGGACTTCAGAGACAGATCAAGAAAGCCGTACAGGAAAGTGTCAGGGAGGTAGCAAGACCGGACCTCCTAAGGGTCAGAGATCAAGAGATGTGGGTGACACTGCATGTCCGAGGCACTGCTACCTTCTTCCCTCATCAAAAACTTCAGGCCTGGCAAGCCCGACAGAAGATGATCCCAACAGCCCTCTTTCAAGAACGGGGTCGCTGTCAAGCAGACTAGAGGGGATATACAGGCAGCTGCTGCCAGTCTTGGTTCTAGACAGGTGAGGGCAGCAGAGAGCCAAGCTTGCAGCAATGGAAGCCTTTTGGGCAGCGACAAAATGAGGCAGGCCCCTCAGAAGACATCAGACTAAGAGGCTGGGCTGACAGGCAGGAGGACAGATAATGGGCGCGATAAGGCCTGCTGGCCCAGGCACAACTGCCAGCGGGGCAGACTGCGCCTAAGGTCCTAGGGGTCCTCTGGTAGGCCTTAAGGGAGCACCTATCCTTTAAGGGGCGACTGCCAGACCCTCTGAGATACACAACGAAAGTTCTCACTCCAGTCCTTTCCGTCAGGCTGACAGCACTGTCTCTGGGAGGTTCCTTTGCAAGTGCCAACTTAGAACCCTCTGGTGTTTGGTGACTTAAGTAACATCAGCTGGTTTGATCCAATCCTCTGTTTTGCAGAGCTTCCTTTTAGTGTCTTATCTAAGTAGCTCTAAGCATCGTCTTCAGTATTTCTGTTTATCTCATATGCATGGACCACGAAGGAGATTAGCAAGCAAAAGCTCTAGCCCCTTGCAAGGGTCACGCTGAGAGGAAAGGGCACTAGAGACTGTCTCCTGGCCAGGCTGCAGCACAAAACTGTCCTGGACCCAACTCTCCTCGATCCAAGTGATACCACACCTCTGTGACGTGTCCTTGAGGAAAAGGATCTGCGACAGACCGCTGCCTGAGCAGATTACAGCACATCTACCCACAGGCAGCCTGGTCTTACCAGGCCACAGGGTAACTCAGGAAAAGCTCCCTTAGTTGTTGGGAATGGGTTGGGGAGGAGGATGGGAAAACTCAGGCTTGGGAATCAGTGAGAACCAAGTTCAAGTCCTGGCCCCACCAGTTGTGAGTCACAGCCCAAGTGCAGTGTGCACAAGGGGGATGTCCTGGGCAGCAGGGGGCCCAGGCAATCCTGAGCAAGGGTGAGAGAAAGAATGTTACTGAATTAGAGTCTAACACTGAGGCTCTTAATCCAGGGAGGGTAACCACAGTCACCTAGGAAGCTTTGTCAGAAGACTGATACTCTCCCTGCCTCTATCCTACTTCCAAAAATTTCCATCACTCTAACCAAGCATCCTTATTTTGAAAAATCTTCTGCCAGTGCCCCTAAGATGTTCCAACGGATGGAACCACAGGCCTGAAACATCAAGCCTGCGCAGACGCACAAAGCTCTTCCCCCGGCCGCCCAGTGCACCAGCACAGGCTGAGCCCGAATCTACTCCAGCCCACTATTCCCAGCCCCCTTTGGCTCTACTGTGGATCCCTGGAACCTCCCCTCCATGAGGCAAACCCCATCCACCAGCCTGCCTGGCCCACCCAACCATCCCTCCAAACAGAGAAGGAAGAGAATGAACTGAGCCTCACACGTAAAATGCACCCAAAGAGGGGCCATGAGAGGACAGAGCCAACGGAATGAATGGGAGAAGCCAGGAGGCCAGAGCATAACAGAAATGCCTGTGTGCAATGACAGAAAGAAAAGACCCCCTAGGGGGGGCCCTCGCCTAAGTACGGTAATACGTTTGACATCCACAGTTGTTCACAACCACTCCACCCTGCAGAGAGGTGTCCGACTGGAGGTTCCTAAGTCCAGGCACTACACTTAGGGCGAGACGCTTATAAACTACACCTGACACCTTTAACCTCAGATGCCATCTCGAGGGGCCGCTGATGCTAGGGTAGAGGCCACAGGACCATGGCTTTAGGCTTAGCTCTGCCCGCTTTTTTGCTACATGATCTTGAGCAAATTATTTTTCCCTCTCTGTGCTTTAGTTTTATTATTCTTGAATAAATGAAAATAATAAATGCCTTCCCTGTCTACTTCAAGGGATCTGGAGAATAAATGGAATAAATGCTGGAATATCCTTTGGAAAGTATTCTACAAACACTAAGGATACATTACAGACGCATTATATGTACCTACCTGCACATGGGGAAAATGAGAAGGCACCTAGCTCATAAACACACTGGCCTTCCTGTATCCCAGAGACAGTGGGGCTAGAAGGACGCGCAGGACGACCTGCCAACACAGCACCCAGCACAAACAGCGGCAGCTTTTACTGGTGATGCTTTATCCCGAGTCACCGTATGTAGCCTGTGGGAGGCACTAGGAGACTTAACACCAAGCAGGGAAGTGGGGCTAGAGAATGAAAAGGACGTCAAAGGAGCTAAGAAGAGCGACAAGAAGAGAGCTGATAGACTGAGAGGAAAGTAAAAGGTGTCAGTGGTGTAGCAGAAAATGACATCCCCACGTGCCCTGACAGCTCACAATATTGGGTGGCAAAATGGCAACCTGTGCCCAGAGCCTCATAAACCTGGCCACCAGAATCATTGAGGGATGGGCTCAGAGGAGACTAAATTCACTTGCCTCGTATGACCCTGACCTGGCCTGCTCTCAAAGGCTGGTGGTGGAGTACAGCAGCACTTGGGGCCCCACTGCCGCACTCATCAAGCCCCCAGGAGGGGCCGACCCTCCCCAACCCACCTCCATAGCCACTGAGCCTGTCCACACCCATGATCTTCTCAGAAGGGAGAGGGGCAATACAGGGAGAGGAGTCTCTAAATGAGTCTGGCCCCCCCACTGCTCTCCACCCCAGCCCTGGGCTTTTAAGGAACTCCAAGTCAATTGTAGGCTGGCTCAGGGGTTACTGAACTTGGCTGCATGTCAAAATCACCAAGAAGCCTTTTACTAATTTCCCAGACCCCCGGTGCAGGGCCTGATTCACTAAATCTGGAAAGGGGAGAGGCAAATGTGCCATGTTTAAGGACCTCTGCTTTCACTCCATAGGACTTACCTTCTCGATCTTGTCAGGATCTGACAGCAGAGCAGCTCCCATTCCTCCCTAAGGAAAGCACACAGAGGGGCTTCTTACAGCTGGAGAGAGGTAGCCCCTCCCCATGACATGGCAACATGGTGTGGCAACCTGCCAGCACCCCAGCACATGTCTCCAAGGGACCAAGGTCCACTGGCAATCGTCAGGTCTCCTAAACGAGTAGGAAAGTGGCAGTGCCCTACCCACAAAAACAGGGATCAGAGTCTGATGAATTCTAATAGTGATGACTTAGCAAAGGCTACAGATCTATGTAGAAGCAGGTTCTACAAAAATAATGTTTCAGGACTGCCCATTCCCTACCTAGAGTATCAGTGTCTTAATAAACTAAACCCATCTGCCAAGCCCTTAAAAAAAAACATAGTAATAATGAAACACTCTTCTGTTGAAATGAAAGCAAATGCACCTTCTTCCTATCCTACTATCACTTGCTTTAGTGCTGCCACCGTCAGCAAAGCCACTCAGGGACATGCGACCTGCAGACTTTCTCCAGCCCTTTCTCCCCTGACAGCAACACCAGCCCGACCCTGAGCACCCAGACAGATGCCAAACACTAACAAAGCCCCAGCTAAGGGATACCAACAGCCCACGGAACCACGTGAATCTTCACTTTAACAACAGGGTATCTCTCGATGGTGAGATTATTGGTAATCTTCCCACTCTTTTTTGTACTTTTAAACTATCCAAGTTCTGGACAATGCCATGGCATTTTAATAATGGGGTGGGGACAGGCGTTAAAACTCTGAACCCGTTAAGAGTGACATGAAGGGGAGAGAAACAAATCCAATAAATACATGCTGTCAGCACGTGTAGACTGCGTACTAGTAAATGCTCACAGTCTGTGCTCAGACGGTCTAAGTTCAGGGGTTACCTGTTTTAAAGGATGACAGATTAGAATCGGAGGGAATACTGACCCACCACCGACTCAGCCAGCCTGAGCCTGCATGTCAGAGGAAAATAGGAAGGGCAGAAGGGGACTAGCCCTGGTCACAGATATAAACCTGCTTAGAGGCGTTAAGGAAACTCTGGCCACACCCCAGATCCATCTGGCCTTCAGCTCACACACAATTCAGCCCTTCCTTGTGGAATCACAGGCTCTAAAATACAGTCTCGCCCTGGCTGGTGCAGCTCAGTGGACTGAGCGCTGGCCTGCGGACAGAAAGGCTGCCAGTTCAATTCCCTGTCCGGGCACATGCCTGGGGTTCAGGCCAGATCCCCAGCTGGAGGTGTGCAAGAGGCAACCAGTATGTCTCTCTCATGCAGTGATGTTTCTCTCCCTTTCTTTCTCCCTCCCCTCTGTAAAAAAATAATTACTTTTATGAAAAAAATACAGTCTCACTGCCCCTTCCACAACAATGGCTTTCTCGATGGTATTTCCTTCCTTTCTTTCTATTTAACTTATTTATTTGCTTTTTTGAATAGGTAACACATGAACATTTTTTAAGATTCAAAAGAGTAAAAAGTAAGAACTCTCCCTCCCTGAGGAATGGAAAGCTTTTCAATTTATACTTTTCATATGGCTCCGGTTTCGGAGCCGCCAGAAGGGAGCCAACACCCAGACGGTGTGCACCGGCGCAGCACACTGCTAAGTTTCTGTTCCGACCGGTCGGTGCCGGCGCTGTGCTAGTTGTTAACTGTTTTGAGTAGCTCCCTGGCAGAGGGAATTTAATCCCTGTGCAGAACCACGTAAAAACTTGGTTTCCTTCCCTAGGGGAAACCAGTGTTACTAGTTTCTTGTGAGTCTTTCTAAATGTGTTCTATGAAGAGAAAGGTAAATGCATGTTAAGATTCATTTCCCATCCCCCACACATAAATGGCAATACACCGTATACAATTCTGCCCTTTGCTTTTCTTCACTCCACGAACTCAGGGAGATTATTCCAGTAATTTCAATTTTGCTCCTTACATAATCACAAACACAAAGAGGTAAGTTGAAAACAGCTAACAGAGTGCAAAATTTGCAGGTTCCCACAGACAATTTCAAATCTCCCCAATTCCTCGAAGCAGCTGCCCACAGGCCTTCTGGGTTTCAAGAGCCCCAAGAGCCTTTTCCTCAGGCGGTCTTCAGCCTCCTGGCTGAAAGGAAAGATCCCCAGGCCACGTAACTGCTGAAAACCAAGTGGCTGACTTTGGGCAGTGGGCCTGGGGGGACATCTGCTAGGCCTACACTACACACTCTCCAATAAGGTTCCCAGGGGCAGCCCTGCAGAATTCCCTCTGGTGTCTCCCACACACCCAGCCCCAAGCTGTGCTCGTAATCTGCTCCAAACATGCTTTTCCTCTGGCAGTCCTCCCAACGTTGAAGACCCACAGTCCTCCTGGCTGCCAGTCTCTCCTTTCTCTACCCCCACCACTCCCCCCACGTCCCCACGCCCAGGCCAATCATCTGCCAGCCAAGTCCTGGCAAATGCTGGCCTTCTCCTCTCTCTATCCCCCTAGTCTTTCCTATGGACCCACAACACTCACCTCCTACGTCTACGTCCCCACCTCTAGCCTCTTTCCACTTCAATCCACAAGACACATGGCTCCCAGATTAGCATTTCCACTTATAGAATGTATTTGGAAAGACACACAAGAAATTAGCAACCCTGGTTCCCCTGGGGAAAGAAACTAAGTTTCTGATCACATGCCTTTCTGTTCACAAAAGGCCAGAGATACTGAAGATCTGGATGCAGCTACTCTGGTCCCACCCAAGATTTTCAGTCCTGCATCCCTCTGTTTCCTCATCACCTCCACTCTCCAACCCTCTGGTCGCATCAAGGTTCTCTGCCTCGCACTTCACGTTGGCACCTAAGCTCTGCACTGCACGCCTTCTGCCTGCAGGGTCCCACACCCCTTCACAGAGGACCACATTTCTCTAGAAAATCCCGAGTTTAAGTGCTGTCCCTCAGCTCCTTTCTGAGCTATCCTACTACTCTGGTCTGAGCTTCTGATATGAAAATGGGGATATATTTTGCATCCTCTATTTTTATTTATTTATTTATTTATTTTTAAGCCTCACCCAAGGACATTTTTTTCATTCCTTTTAGAGAGAGATGAACGGAGAGAGGAAGAAAGTAAAACATCAATGCAAGAGAGAAGCTCTGATTGGCTGCCTTCCATACACGCCCAGACTGGAGAGCAAACCCACAATCCAGGTATGTGCCCTGACCAGAAATTGAACCCACAACCCTTCGGTTACAGCACAAAGCTCCCACCACTGAACCACACTGGCCAGGGTCACATCCTCTACTTTGAAAAAGATGTTATGTCTTGGTGTTATTCATGAAAAGACAAAGCCCTGTTCATGTTACTTTTTCTTTTAATATTTACATCACTTAAAACAAATGGGCATAGTGTTCTGTGTGTATGTTTATGTATGTATGTATGTGTATATAAACTTTTTCCTCAACCATTTGAGGGAAAAGTTACATATATCATAGCCTCTGACCCCAATATATTTTAGTGTGTATTTTCTAAGGATAGGGATATTCTTACAAAACTGAAGAGCTGTTAACTTCATCGGTTTACACTGATCCAGTATTTTTAGCTAATCTACTGTGGTCCACACTCCCAATTTCACCCACTGATCTAATAATATCCACGTGAGCATCTCCCCACACAGTACAGGAGTCAGGCACTGCACTTAGTAGTAATGTCTCACTGTTGCTCTTTAATCCGCACCTGTATCTTAAGGGGGTATGAAGGACGCAGTTTACCTTGGTGGAATACTCTTTTGGACAGCCCATGTTGACATCAATTCCAGCCACGTCATTTTCTCTGGAAGGACATGAAGTGGAAAAGGTATCAGTAAATGTTCAATGTGAGGAGAGAAGGTGGAGTCAAAGGCATGGGCCTGTGCTCGTGAATCCCTCTCCACATCCCTGGCCCCAAAATACACCGACCCTCAGTGTCAGAAGCTGAAAAAAAACCTACTCTCAGATGTACAACTGCCTCTGCAGAGCAAAGCTCAAGACACATGGAATAAGGTGCTCACACATTTACAAAGAGCTAGCTGTCGAGGACTTTGCTACTTTGGACTTATGTCAGATGGCTCAAATAATGAGTGAAGTCACACTGAACGTGCTCCCAGAGTTCCGGTTCTGACTGGGGCAGTGAAGGCCATCTGTCCATGCTGAAAAGTGACATGAGCATGAGACCCTCAGCCAGAGCACCAGTTCTGGTGGGAGATACAAGACTGCCTTTCCTGGGTAGGTCACACAGTTGGCTTACTCCAAACAGTTCCCAGATGCAGAAAGGACCCTGACCCCATCTTCTGGAGCATACACAGTTCACAGGCTGTGATTCAGCAGCAACTACCGTGTGAGTGCCTTCTTGCCCTCACTGTAACCGAAAACAACAGCGACGACTTACTAAGCACTCACTATGTGCCACACTGCAAAGACAGTCCCGTGCGTTATTTCACTGACCTTTCCCTATAATGCCAGAGGTAGGTAATACTATTGGTCTCACTCTGTAGATGAGGAAACTTAAGTTCTCAGCAAGGTTACCTAAGGTCACATGGTTAACAAGTAGCAAAGCCACAGCCAAAATTACAACCCAGGTTCATCTAACTCTGTAACCACAACACTCTCCTAACTTTGTTAATTTAGGAAGCAGTAAGTCTAACCTACACTTCATGAGATTCAAAACCTCAGGGCTCATGGTCACAAGAGTCCTTGGAAAGAAAGTAAACACTGAACAACAGGCACCCAGACAGAGATTATCTGGGATCTGGGCACAGGGGGTACACGAGAGGCCCGGGGCACCCTTGAACACCGCAGAGAAGGAAACTAGGAAAGGAACAGAAGGTAGTGAACTAGAAGGCAGAAAGGGTGGTCACCTCCAACATCACGAGGAACAGTGAGGCCCCAGAGCCAACAGGAGAGACGAAGGTAGTTCCAAAGAGGGAAGAACTTACACAAGTCTGGCCACGGCGAGGGCTCGCTCTGCGTCCGAAGTCCCCTGGGAACACAAAACGCTGCCTCAACCACCACCCTGACACGCGTACACACGCACAGGCAAACACACCCATGCACACCATGTGCACACATGTCAGCAAGCAGAGTCCAGCTGGTGTCTCTTAAACATCCAGTCCACTAGACTAGCCCTCTGTCAAAGGCCAGAAGTGGATGGGAGGGCCCAGAAAATGTCAAAATGCCATCAATGCTACGATTACTTTCAAACATATGAGAACAATGAAAAATTTTTACAGTAAACAGTTGAAATCATATACCCACCACTTAGAATCTGTAATGAACATTTTGCTGTATTTGTTTTATCATATATCTACCCATTGTTGTCAATTTTTAAAAGTCTAATGCAGGAGCTATTCTGAAAAGCACCAAGAAATGCCCAAAGTGAGAGAAGAGAACTACAGAGTCATTACAACCCTGACATAAATATTAACTACTCTTGAGCAAACCTGATTTCTCTATGTGGGAGATATATACAGACTACAAAATAAAACAAAGACCTTGATCTGAATAACAAATGCTAGGGATTAAAAACATGTAAGTCATGCCAAACAGAGAACTCCTATAATTAAGAATATTAAATTTGAGATGGAAGACGTGTAACAGGCTACTATAGCCTGATTTCCATAAAGTCTCTCCAATAGTGTAATCACTCATGAGCAGATCTTTGAAAAATGTCCTGAATTTGAAAAATTCAGGAAGCTACCGCTGTGCACTGAAGCCCAGGCATTCCACACTGGCCCGGGTCAGGGCGTGCGACGGCAAATCCAGGCAACAGGTCGGGCCTGGGCAGTCGTACCATCTGGAAGACGACCCTGCTCTGCTCTCTTTTGCAGGTGCGGAAAATGACTCGATCATCCGGGGCAACAAAGTCCACTGTGCTGAGCACCTCTGCAAGAAAACACACACACAGGCACACCCACTAAGTAAGCAAGTTCACCTAGACTAATCCCGGCAAGAAAACAGAGCAAAAGTATCAGCTTAAAGGGAAAAAAAGGGTAATGGAAGTAGACTATTCTTAAAAGAAATCAGTGTGCACATGAGAGACCTCTAAGGGGCTGACGATGTTCTATTTCCTGACCCGGTGGTGGCTAGTTACATGGTTGTTTGTCTCAGTTATCTGTTAAACTGTATGCTTGTGTTTTACGTAATTTCTCTGTACGGCTATTAGAGTTTGCAATTTTATTTATTTATTTCCCTATTTATTATTAATCCTCACCTGAGGATATGTTTACTGATTTGTATAGACAAAGGAAGGGAGAGAGAGAAACATCCCAGTGAGAGAGAAACACTGATCGGTTGTCTCCCGTATGTGCCCCGACCAGGAATAGAACCTGCAACCCAGGTATGTGCCCTGACCAGGGATCAAACCCACAACTTTTGGTGCATGAGATGATGCTCCAACTAACTGAGTCGCCCGGCCAGGGCTTCATTTTGCAATTTTAAAAGATTTTTTTAAATGTGCATATAGATCATCATTTCAAAATATATTTAAAAAATTTTTAAATGCATATAGAGCACCTTGTCTGATTTTGACCCAGTTTTCCCAGACTCACTGTGAAGTTCGGCAGAGTTGCTGTTTCTTAATGACTTGTCAGGTGCAGGACTGTGAGTGGAGTATTTACTATACTACAGTTGATTCTTACGATTTGACAGTGTGTATCTGCAGATTTGCCTGCTCGCTGAAGTGCATTTGTAACCCATACTCACGACACTTACATTGTCATTCTCGGACATGCAGAGAATGACATATAGAAAATTCTCAAACATACAGAAAATTCTGGTCACCTAATGTACAGGTTCCCAGCCAGAGTCGAACAAGGCAACACTCTGTCTCCTTGCTTCAGCTCTTACACTGTAAACAAGTGCCTTTTTGATGGTACATTAATGCCGCATCTTTGCCTTTTTGTGGGTAATCTGTTTTAAATGGCCCCACGCACACCAAAGTGCTGCCCAGTGCCCTGTGCACAAGAAGGCTGCGATGTGCCTTATGGAGAAAATCCATGTGTCAAACATGAAACACGTGCAGACGCGAAATTATACACAGAGCTGCTGGCTCTGAGTTCTATGTTAATGAGTCAATGGAATATAGTAAATTACATCTTTAAACAGAAGCACACATAGAAGAAGATTATACATAATGATCCGTTAAAAACCATGTGTGACCGGAGGTCTGCAGGGATGTACACCTGTACGGGCAGACCTCCGAGATACTGCAGGTTCAGTTCCAGACCACCACAAAAAAGTAAATGTCGCAGTTAAGGTCAGTCATGCAAATGTTTTGGTTTCCCAGTGCATGAGAAAGCTATGTTCATACTATAGTCTACTAGGTATTCTATAGCACTATGTCTAAAAAAATGTAGATACCTTAATTAAAAAAATTTTTTTGTAAAAATAAGTTAACTATCACCTGAGCCCATTGGAAAAACAGTGCCAATTGCCTTGCTCAACATGGAGTTGCCACAAACCTTCAGATGGTGAAAAACACAGTATGTACAAAGTGCAATAAAATGACGTATGCCTGTATTTCTCCTAGAGCAATGGTTCAGTATTCACTCATATGGTGTTAAAGCACTTCCATAAATAGAAGCTGTTATTATCCTCCCAGCACTGAACCGATGAGAAGATCAAAAGGGTGGACTGAAGGCAGTGACATGCTGGGAGAGATGAACAAAGCAATCTGGAGCAGCAGAGACAGCGCCTGACTAGCAGCAGGAAGTCTGAGAGGGGAATGAAAGCTCCGTGCGTTTACACTGGAGCTGTATTTACTTGTAACAGCAAAATTTGAACACCCCTGCGAAAACACTGCTGAGATCAATTCTGACACCGTCATCCATAAGCAGCGACACAGAAAAATGTCCTAGTAGAAAAGTAACTGGCGAAACACATGTGGCCCAATACCCAGGGGGCAGGAAGGGAGATATACAAACACATTATATTTTTACACACGTGCTCTACTGAATGCGTGAAAATCTATATACCAGTACATTATTCCTCTTTGTGACTGGCTCTTCAAGTACAAGATTAGGGGGGATTTTCATTTTCTAGGTGGCAAAGGTCTGTCACACTGAATTTTCTGTAACACAGAAAATATGAACCTAAAACAATGAAAGATAATTGAGTCACAACTTCTAGTGAACTTACATTAAGATCTGACAAATGTATATCCATTTCAAAAACCTCAAACAATACCACAACTGTAATCAATGCAGAATTAGCTTCATCAATAAAATATAAACAAAATCACAATTCAGTACAACTACTTTCATGTGCAAAGTACTTACACATACCTTACTGTCTTAGGACTCCAACCCTGTGATTTAAGCAGGGATTATGATTTTCATTTTACAGCTAAAGAAACTGAGGCAGACAGGTCACGGGATCATGTGACTTGATCACGGTCACACAGCTAGCAAGTGGCAGAACCATAACCAGCGCCAATGCCATCTCAACCCCAAGGCTTCTAGGGTCCTTCCTGTACTATGAAACCTGGCAGCTTCTATGCCAGCGAGCCTGGGGGTGCAAGGTGTTCTTACTCTGTTTTACATCCTGCTCTTGTCAGGGTCTCTGGAGAGCTGCGGCTATTGTCAAAGGAACACGGGATCCACAAAATTACAGAGCCAGGCAAGGAGAACCCCGGGAGGACCCTGTCACCATGGCCAAGGGCAGTGATAACTCGGCTCGGTTCTGCCTGGGCACAAACTCAACCCTGGGACCACAGTGGCACTCACCATTGACAACTCTCTTGCACTGAAGCATCTTGAGGTCGATCAGCTCCTGTGGAGGAACCGGAGGGCACTTGTCAGTCCAGAGCATGCAGGCCCTGGGGGAGGACCTTCACTGCACATCCAATGGGGGCTTCTTGGCCTGTCACCCTACTACCAACAACAAATCATGGCTTTTGGGACATGTAGTGCTGTCCTCCTCACTTAAGCATGGTAAGCAGGGACCTGAATGAGCTTCCCTCAATCAGTTGCTCTTCCCAAGGTCCTTGGAGATATTTGGGGCCTAGAAAGGGTGAGCAGCTCAGGGAGCCAGAGTGCAGACAAGAGTCCAGGATGTGGACACCTGGATGCCTTCCTCGCCTACTAGTCTCAGCTCCAGTCCATCCTCTCTAAGAACCTTCCGCCTCATCCTGGGAAATGTCCAAGGACCAAAGTAGAACCAGAAGCACAGGGAGGAAAATTTGAGATCAGCACAGGAAAGAAAAGTCTAAAACTCATCTTCTACATGGGCTGCACTGTGTGGAAACAAAAGCGGTGAGATCCTCAGCTCTGGAGACACTCAGACTCACAAAAGAAAGAAAAATGCGGCTTCTTCAAAATCAGGATCATAACCAAGGAGGGAAAGCTCATGTCTCCCAAAGGACTGAGTGCTGGTAGGAAACACACGGTTCTGCTTTGTGCAGTGATCATTTCAACAGACGTGGAAGCCAAATCGGAAGCTCAAGCCCAGGATTCTGGGGGACCAGAGGAAGATGGGAAGAAACTCAGCCCTGGTGCTCATCCTCACACTGACTCCTTAGGAGCCTCGGCAAGTCACAACCCAGCCAGTGGGCACAATGGCCTTTGCTCCTTCATGGGAGCATGTAGGGCTCAAGTGTCAAAGGGTCCGATGGCACCCATGGGGCTGCTCCCAGCATACCCATGATCCAGGTTACTACACATTCAGGGGGCTTCTGTGGCTATTCTCTCCATGTTGCATTCAGGTCATCACGTATCTGATGCCCACCAGGCCCAACCAAAAAATCACCACCTCTAAGCTGTACAGATGCATGGCTGGCAACCAAGCCCCCAGCCCCAAGGGATGGATGGAGCCTGACAGAGAGGCCCTGTAACCAGTGACCCTAGCTGCCGAAGCAGGCGCAAGAAAGCATGTGCAGTATTGGGTGGCCTATGCTTACAAAAAGCAGCTCTGCTGCCCGGCAGAGCTCTGACTGGGAACAAGCAGTGTAAAGCAACGCAAGCCCTTGCTGGGGTCCTGGACGTGCCAGCAGGAACCTGTCCTCCTTGGGATTCCCAAAGCTCCCTGTCAAGTTCACCTTCATAGACCTTACCACTTCTTCTTTCTATACTAGTTGCAGATGCACCTGTCATATCCTTGCCATCAGACTCTGAACCCCCTGAATAAGGTCCTATGTCCCCACAAAGGTGGGCTTGGAGGACCCTGGCCAGGTAGCCTGAGCCCCAAAAGGGGGAGCTGACACAAAATGGCCCTCGAAATGCCTTGTCTTCCTCTCCGACGCCTCCCTACACCGGCAGAGCCTTTGGGGTCTGGACACAGTCCAATTCACCTTTGAATCACTAGCACCTACCATGTTGCAAGTGCTCAGTAAACACCCCCTGCAGCCTGCTTCGACACCTTACACACAGCTGTCCGACTGTTTGTTAAATGGAAAAATTAATTGAAACTGTCCCCAGTAAAAACCACAAGTGCTCCTGCCCATCCACATACCCTCAGCACTAGTGTTAACCAACTTTATTCATTGTGTGGGTACACAGCTTTTTTTTCCTAGTGTATTTCCTCAATTAGTGAAAATAAACATTGTCCACGTGTTGGAGATTTTCATCTGTGTATCTTCATGGCAAATTGCCTTTTACACCTACACAAAACGTGCAGGGGAGAAAGAAGCCTGTTCTTTGCCAAACTGGTTTGAAGTTTTCTGTCTCAATTATCACAAATATTTTTCCTATATTAATATTGCTTCCTTGATTTTTATAATTAACATTTTGTTTTTATAGGAGACAACCCCAACTTTGCCACAAACAATGCCTTCTAGTTTCTTAATATATCTATTACAAAGAATATAATTTTAATTATTTTTCTTTTTGAAAGTGATTTCGCTTTTTTTAAAAGATTTTATTGATTTATTTTAGACAGAATGGAAAGGAGGGAGAAAGTGAGAAAAGCATCAATGTGTGGTTGCCTCTCACATGCCCCCTACTGGGGACCTGGCCCACAACCCAGGCATGTGCCCTAGACTAAGAATTGAACCGATATCCCTTTGGTTCGCAGGCCAGCACTCAATCCACTGAGCCACACCAGCCAGGGTGAAAGTGATTTAGCTTTTTAACTTATCTGAAAATTAAGGTCCTTTATAAGTCACTTTTTCTTCACACAGCTACCCAATGTTCTGAATAGCATTTAATTTTAAAGTGCCTTATCACGTATGGACTTCCTTATCTGTCATGAGTTATGTTGATACCTCAAACACATCCTGCTACCTTCACCTCCTTCATTCCACTGGCTTGCTTTCTCTGTCTGAGTTAACCCATTAGCAAGATTGACAAAATGAATGAGAGTCTCAAAGGGATAGAAAGCACATTTGAACAAATAATGGCAAAAAGGGGGAAAAAATCCCCAAATTTGATTTTTTAAAAATTACTCCATACATCCCAGAAGCTCAACAAACCTTAAGCAGGAAACTCCAAGAGAGCCATACCTAGACGCATCATAACCAAACTGCTGAAAGTCGAAGAAAGAGAACAATGAAAACCTAAGAAAGTCACGGTTTACCACGTACAAAGGATCCTCAACAAGATTTCTCATGGGAAACCATCCAGGCCAGAAGACAAGGAAGTGAAAGACTTGTACAATGAGCTCTCTCCACCATCCTTCTGTGCCCTCACACTGCTGTGCATGAATGGCCTGGCTGATACTCTAAAGAGTATCGACGGTACCAAAAAGAGAGGCAAATGCTCCAAAGTCATCACCCAGTTTCTCACTGTGATGATGGGGCATGGTTACACTGGCGAATCTGAAATTACTGATGATCACAGAGCTGGGGAAATTGTTGTGAACCTCCTGGGCAGGGTAAACAAGTGTGCAGCGATCAGCCCTGGGTTTGATGTGCAGCTCGGAGATCCTCTCCCGTCCCATCAGTTTGGTTTCATTGTACTGACAACCTCAGTGGGCATCACGGGCCATGAAGAAGATGCAAACATACGAGGAAAAATCCTGGGATTCTTTTCCTAGACACGTAATACATACATGCAAATAAAATGCATCAAGGATACTATCAATAAAGTGAAAAGACAACCCACAGACTGGGAGGAAACACTGGCAAATCATATCTGATATAGGTCTAGTATCCAGACATATAGAGCTCTTACAATGGTCAGAATAGAAAGACAAATAACCCAGTTTAAAAAATGAGCATAGGACTTAAATAGACATTTCTCAAAGATAATATAAAAATAATCAATAAACATGAGAAAAGATGCTCAACACCATGAATCATTAGGGAAAGGCAAGTCAAAATCATGATGAGATACCACTTCACACCCACCAGGATGACTATAATCCAAAAGACAAGTAATAACACGTGTTGGCAAGGATGTGGAAGAATGAACCTTCACACACTGCTGGTGAGGATGGAACATGGCGCAACTGCTTCCAAAACAGGCTGCTGGCGCCCTGACTGGTGTGGCTCAGTGGGTTGAGCACCAGCCTGCAAACCAAATGGTCGCTAGTTCAATTCCAAGTCAGGTCACATGCCTGGGTTGCAGGCCAGGTCCCCAGTAGGGGGTGCATGAGAAGCAACCACACATTGATGTTTCCCTCTCTTTCTCCTTCCCTTCCCCTCTGTATAAAAATAAATAAAATATTTTTTAAAAAATTAAAAAAAAAACGCTGGTTTCTCAAGTGGTTAAATACGGAATTACCACAGGACCTAGCAATTCCACTCCCAGGTGTACATCCAAGAGAAGTGAAAATACATATCCACACAAAAACTTGTACATGAATATTCATGTAACATGTTTCACAACAGCCAAAAGGCAGAAACTATCTAAACGATTACTAACTGATGAACGAATAAACAAATTGTGTTGCACACACACAAATCACGGACTCTTATTCGGCCATTAAAAGGATGAAGTACTGATATACGCTATGACAGGAATGAACCTTGAAAACACGCTAAGTGAAAGAAATGAGACATAAAAAGCCTCTTATTGTATGATTCTATTTATAGGAAATGTCCAAAACAAGCAAACCTATGAAGACAGAACATAGATTAATAGCTGCCAGGGACTGGAGATGGGGAAACTGGGCAGCGATTGCTAATATGTTTCTTTCTGGTATGATGAAAGGGCTCAAAATTGATGGCGTGCCCTGGTTGGGGAGCTCAGCTGGTTGAAGCTTCATCCAGATACATCAAGGTTGCAGGTTTGATCCCCAGGCAGGGCAACTACAAGAATCAACCAATGCATGCAGAAATAAGTGGAACAACAAATCGATGTTTCTCTCTCTCTAAAAAATCAATCAATAAATTTTTTAAAATTAAAAAAATGACTGTGGTAATGGACACAGAACCCTGTTGATATACTATTAGCTATTGAATTGCACACTTCAAATTGGTTAATTATATGATATCTGAACCATAGCTCAAAAAAAGATGTTTATAAATGTTTAGAGGAATATTTCTGGCCAACTGACAAAACTGGAATATGGAAGGTAAATTCCAGTAGAAAAAACTGGAATATGGAGGGTAAATTCCAGTAGAAAAAATATTGTATCATGTTAAATTCGCTGAAGATAATGTTTGTATAATAGCCATATAGAAGAATGGCCTGCCCTGGCTGGTGTGACTCAGTGGATTGAGGGCCAGTCTGCAAGCCAAAAGGTCGCCAGTTCGATTCCCAGTTTAGGCACATGCCTGGGTTGTGGGCCAGATCCTCAGTAGGGGGCACATGAAAGGCAATGACACTGATGTTTCTCTTCCTCTTTTTCCTTCCCTTCCCCCCCTCTCTAAAAATAAATAAATAAGAACCTTTAAAAAAACAAACCAGAAAATAATGAGTGTTAGCAAGGATGTGGAGAATTGTGCAAACCAGTATGAATTCCTCAAAAGCATAGAAGTAGAAATACTATATGATCTAGCAATCACACTTCTGGCTATATGTTCAAAAGAATTAAAAACGGGGTCTCAAAATAGTGGAATTCACACCAATATTCACAAAAGCACTGTTCGCAGTAGCTAGGAGGTGGAAACATCCCAAATGTCCATCAACGGATGGATAAACAAAATGTATTATATACATAAAATAGATTATTCAGCCTAAAAATAGAAGGAAATCCTGTCACAAACAACGACGTGGATGAATGTTGAGGACACTTTGCTAAGTGAATACCCAGTCACAAAAAGGTAAATACTGCATATGGCCATTTGTACGCAGTTTCTGAAGTTGAATGGTGGTTTCCAGGGCTTGAGGGGAGGTGGTAACAGGGAACTGTTTAAAGGGTACAGAGTTTCTGGAGATCCATTTTACAATAATGTGAATGAACTTAACACTACTGAACTTAAACGCTACACTTAAACATAGGTAGGTACCATGATAGCCCTGGCTGATGTGGCTCAGTTGGTTGGAGCATCATCCTGTAACCAAAAGGTTGCAGGTTCAATCCCCAGATGGAGCGCAAACCAAGGCGGCGGCTCAATCCCCTCCTGGCGCGTACAATTCCCGGATCAACGTTTCTGCCTCACATTGATGTTTCTCTCGCTCTTCCTTCCTCTCTCTCTCTAAAAGCATGAAAAAATGTCCTCAGGTGAGGATAAAAAACTTTTAAATAAAAATAGTTAACATGATAAACTGTGTGATGTATTTTCACCACAATAAAAGTAAAAAGTTTTAATTACCTATTCTAGTAACCTGGGTCTCTGAAGAACACTGCCTTCTCCCTGGATCCTGCTATTAACAGGTGTGGGTCCAACAGGTAAGTGTCCCCTCATAGTCTGGGCGACTGAAGTCCCCTCGTTCTTATAAAAAGGAACAGAAACACAATACACAAGGAACTCCTGAAAAACCGCCAACAGGGCAGATCTCGGTGGGGAATGAGACTACAGCTCCCTTGACTTTTGCTGAGGTGGTTCATCCTTTCTTCACCTCCAGCTGCAGAGGGCTTCACAGGGCTCTGAAGGAGGTGCCTGGATGCCTGGTATTCCCTCTGTCCCATACCCAGTCGGGTCTCCCCACGAGAAACCAGTTAAGATCATCCAGGCAGCTGATACTATACAATAACGTTGGCCTGCAGAGGAACTCTGAATCCACCAGGGGGCACCAGGCACCGCACCATGTCCTGCCCAGTACTTAGGGCCCAGCCAAGGAACCCCACCGAACAGGGGCAGCCTGCCTGTCTCCTGCTTCTGCTCTGCACAGAAGCTCCGTCTGTGTGGGGGACCTAGGTCTCCTCAACCAGAAGCCTTTGTTTGGAAGCCATATGGGCTCTTCCAGAGTATGAGCACATCAAACATGGAATAGTTTGATCAGTCTTTCCTCTTCTCCTAACTTGGCAGAGCCCTTGAAGAAAGGATTGGTCACATTCATTAGGAAAGCCAAGCTCTGACCAATTAGAAAGGCCCTGGAGGAAAGGAAGGTCATGTTCTGAAGCCATCACACAAATCCTGTGCCCAAGACTTAAAGTGTTTGAAAACAACCCTAAGACATTCCAAGAGCTTCCATGACCCCGTCACACAGACCACTCCCCCAGGGCCACACACACACACACACATACACGGTGCTACCTAGAACGGCCCTGTGCTACAGTGCAGCCAGTCACTCCATCCTAGTGTTTCACTCCACACCCCTCCGGGTGAATCAACCCCACCTTCTAGGTCCCAGAAAAATGCTACCTGCACAGAAAAAGTGAAATCCAAGGGAGCTGGATATGCAGGCACTGCTGCCTTTTCTTCAATTTAAGCAATCCCCAGAATCTCTCCCTAGAAAAGGTTTGAGCCCAGGTGAGCTGGCGGTTCTAGAGGCCTGAATCCCTTACTACCACTTGGTCCAACAGAAGAAACCAGCAGGATGGTGGGGGCATAACTGAATCTAAAAATAAAGGCTAATGCGCAAGGACCAACTCTTACTTTCACTGAAGGTACAAGACTTGGGAGAGAATAGTCATCAGAGTAAGCAGATAATTGATGGCGAGCATGCAAAGCACAGATAGAGAGGAGAGGGATGCCATATACTCTGTGTCTTCAAGTGATCATGGGGAGGGGACAGCTGGACAGAGATGGAGCTGGGGCAACAAGAAAAAAGCTAGAGGCCTCACCCTTGAGACTCAGTCATCCTCCAGGACCTTGGTGGTCGCCAAAGCCCAGTAAGACACAAACAGGAGTTTGCAGCAAAAAAAGGACCTACTTTTAGGAAGTGGCCTGTGCCCAGAGACACAAGTGAACTAATGCTAAAGACCTGGATCCCCAATGGCTTCCAGGAAATGGGTTTTATAGGGGAAGATCCCGAGTCATGGTGACTAAGGGCATTAGGGTCACGGTCTCTACTGAGTGGTGGGTCCAAGGACAGGGGCAGCTGATCACTGTATCTAGGGTCCTGGTGCTGCTTCATCTGCTGTCACAGATGGCCTGGAGCTGAAACACAAATGAGGCCTAGACAACATCTCTAGTTTGACCTAAACTCTATCTCCGGAATCAACAGGCCCCAGGCTTCATTCCCAAGATTATCTGATGTCTACCAGAACCTCACTGTCCTGAGGGCTTAATGATTAAGGAAGTGGGAGTGCAAGGGAGGAGGAAGGAGGTGACAGGATGATGGATGAAGCCAGTTTGATTAAAAGGAAGGAAAGGAGAAAAGGCCATATTAAAGAAATAAAGTTTCTAAGTGGTTTTCAACAATGTAATGTATAGAAGATGTATCATAGAACTGTACATTTGAAAATTATATTTTATTAACCAATATCATCCCAATAAACTTATTTTAAAAATAAAATACTGTCCTTTATAGCCACAGTTCCCACTCCATCCCACCCTACCCCCATTGGCTTTTAAAGGTAGAACCATCAGAAGCACTTCAGTAGCTCATAATAACGGGGTTGAAGAGAAGCTGCCTAGATAACTCTGACAGGTGCCCAGTTGAGAACCACAGCTCATACTCCCTCATTATCCGGGGTCAGCTACTCCTGCAATTCTGTTTTTCCTAGCAGATGCCTTCTAAACCTGGGTCTGAAGGCCTGATATTCTCCCAAGCAGCCAGCAAGGAAGTGGCCCACTAGCTACCATCACCAGAAAATCCTATGGCTCCCCCACAACAATCTCACCTGACTTCCCTGACCTGAATCTGGGCCTCTGCCTCCTCCTCATACCGTTGAGTTCATGCATCCATGTACTGAATGTGCATGAAATTCTACAGGGACCCGACACGACACTCCTCTATCCCCCTGACCCAAGTACCCCACACTGCCTCCATGCT
The DNA here is from genome assembly GCF_021234435.1 of Artibeus jamaicensis. NCBI lineage: Eukaryota > Metazoa > Chordata > Mammalia > Chiroptera > Phyllostomidae > Artibeus > Artibeus jamaicensis. The sequence continues at coordinate 18,557,316 of NW_026521842.1, forward strand.
GCCCAGGCTGCTGGTCCTCAGCAAGGCTCACAGAGCTCATACATGTCACGTGTATTCATCTCCTCATGCTTTCAGTGAGCACCTGCGAAGTCAGTGCCCATTCTGCTACACACCCCCACTTCCCACGACCACTTCTACCCACAGACAGGGAGACTGCGCTTGCGGGAAAGCTCTCTAAGGAAATCAATAGCCCCTTACCTCACAGTACACGATGTCCGCTCCATAGTCCAGGGCCAGCAGCCGCATTGGGAGAGTCCCTACCCGAACCATAGGAGCTAAGATGAGTTTGTTGTGGTAGCACAGTGAGAGATTGTTCACAATCATCCCTCCTCTGCTCCAGCCTGAAGACAGGGAACACAAGAGTCAGAAATGCAAATGCAGAATATTTCTCCTATTATCCAGGGCAATCCTTCCTTCTTCCTTCCAACATACAGTACTTCATTTTCCTTTTCTCTGATCATAAAAATAACACACGTTCACTCATTCATCCAATAAATATTTATTAAGTGCCTAGTCTGTGCCAGTCACCATCTTAGTCTTTGGGGATACATTAAAGAACAAGACAGACAAAAATTCCTGCTCTGGTAGAGCTTTCAATCTAGTTAGAGAGCACAGGCAAAAAAAAGGCATAACAAACAAGTAAATTAGATAGTATGTTGGAAATTCAGTACAGTTGGTCCTCTGTATTGTGAGTTTCGTATCCACCAATTTGACCAACCACAGATCAAAAATAAGCAGGGAAAAAATCCCAGAAAGTTCCACAATACAAAATTTGAGTTTGCTACATGTCAAGCACTAACTACACTGAATCGGCATGAGTGATGTGTAGGCACGCCCTGCTGCAGCCCATATGCAAATATAGGCTGTATATAAGAACTACCTAGTTTTATATGGGGACAAGGATTTTGGTATCTGCAGGGGTCCTGGAACCAATGCCCCCCATTTCTCACATCCAATCCATCATTAACTCCACCTGAAATAACTTTCAAAATATAACTTCCATCCTCCTGCTTTGCTTCATTCCATTGCTACCATTGCACACTAAGCCAGTCTCCTACTGGATTTCCCCAAATCTACTCTTGCCTCCTCCTATCCACTGTCTTCACAATAACCACTTCTCTATTTAGACCTTTTAATGGCTTCCCACTGAGTTTAAGATAAATTCCAAACCCCTCTAATCACCCATGGAGCCCTGCAACACATGTCCCCGCCCATCTCTCCAGCCTCACCTTGAGCCCCTCCCCGCGCCCCCCCGCCCATCTGCACTGGCCAATCTAGTCTTCTTCTTTAAATTTTTTTTTTTTATTTTTAGAGAGAGGGGAAAGGAGGAAGAAAGAGAGGGACAGAAACATCAATGTATGGTTGACTCTCATGCATCCCCCTACTGGGGACCTGGCCTGCAACCCAGGCATGTGCCCTGACTGGTAATCAAACTGGTGACCCTTTGTTTCACAGGCCAGCACTCAATCCACTGAGCCACACCAGCCAAGGACACCCTGGTCTTCTTTTAAAGTCTCCCACCCAAACTTGCCCTGGCCAGTGTGGCACATTTGGTTGGAGTGTCATCCTATAAGCCAAAAGGTCAAAAGTTTGATTCCCAGTCAAAGCACATGCCTGGGTATGGGTTTGGTCCCCAGTTGGGGCATGTATAAGGGGCAACTTAATCATTAACTTAATCAATGTTTCTCTCCCTCCCTTCCCCTCTTACTAGAATCAATAAGCATGTGGTCTGGGTGAGGATTTAAAAAAATAAATCAAGAAATGAATGACTGTATCATTACCATCTGAGATCCAAGGAACAACTGTTTTTAAAACTTAGGGAATAAACAGGCCATGTAAGTTACCATGGAGCCCTGGGGAAAAATACCACCAAGTTAGGCCTCTACTTCCAGAAGCTTACATTTTTTTCCACAATAAGTAAATCCTTCTCATTTCTAAAGCACTATGCTATAAAATATGTACCTCAATGACAACTAGAAGTTAATGTCTGCTGTGAGTTGCAGGAGAGTCACTTAAGTGGTAACTGATGAACTGACAAGAAAAAATGAGGGATCATGGGCAAAGACAGGCTCCAGTCTCTGTGAGATTTTGAGGTAATCATATTCTAATGGCTTGGGCATGATGAGAAAGCAGCCACTAACCAACTACTCTGCCCTAAATATTTGAACAAAACCCAAATGCAAATTCATACCTATGTATTATTCTTTTCTAATCATTCTTCAATGTATCTGTTCTGGCTTGGTACAAATGAATGAAACCTATTGGATCAGACATTCAATGAGCTCTTTAGCTAAAAGACTAGGAACCCTGAGTTCTTAGAATCATAAAAGTAGTAGAGAATTACAGTATCTTGGAGCATCTTTGATATCAAATACCCTCTAATATGTCACCAACCAGTGATCATCCAGCATGTGTGTGAACTTTTCAGTGATGCAAATCTCTCAAGACAGATCTGGGTGATTTCAGTTGCTACAGCAGTTCTTTATACCAAATTCAGAATCTGCCTCCCTGTCACCCACTGGTCCCAGTTTTAACCTCTGGCAGGGGACACCCCACAGCTTACCTCATCTCTTTTCAATCTGGCACACTTCTAAAATACATGAGGACAGTTTTGTTCTCCCTAAAACTTCTCTTCTGCAGCTTTACCTTCTTGAATCACTCCTTCCTATGTTTATGATTTTCAGGGGCCCCCAAGGGCATTACCAGCATGGCATCCGTGTGCCTGCTACAGATTCTGGGAATGGGCCAGGGCTAGAACAACAGTTTGGCAAATAAGCCTTCCTGAATTAAGAGTACACGTGGTAATCTCAGCCTCTCCTCAGTGCTCATCCTACAGGCAGGGTTTCTCAACAGCAAAATTGACATTTGGGTCAGGTTATTCTTTTTTTGTGAGTAACTGTCCTGAGCATTGCACGGATGCCTGAGTAGATGACAGTTGTGACAACTAAAAATGTCTCCAGACAGTGTCAAATGGGGCAAGTGGGGTGACGGAGATAAAATCAATGACTATTCACTGTCACTACTTTAAGCTCTCTCTGCTGCTTTAACAAGTAACTCTCCAGAAAAGTCTACTCATGTATCAAAATGGTATTTGAAATTTTAGAAGTACTTATCTTTTTCATGGCATTTGATGAAACTAAAACACCTTCTCCAGCCATGGCTAGTATGGCTCAGTGGACTGAGCAATGGCCTGCAAACCAAAGGGTTGCCAGTTTGATTCCCAGTCAAGGCACATGTCTGGGTTGTAGGCCAGGTCCCCAGTTGTGAGCAAGTGAGAGGCAACTGTTGAGGCAACTGTTTTTCACTCACACAATGATGTTTCTCTCCCTCTCTGTCTCCTTCTCTTCTCCTCTCTCTAAAAATAAATTAATAAAATCTTTTTAAAAAATAAAAACAAGCCCTGGCTGGTGTAGCTCAGTGGATTGAGCACGGGCCTGTGAACCAAAGGATCGAGGTTCAATTCCCAGTCAGGGCACACGCCTGGGTTGCAGGCCTGTTCCCAGCAGGGGACCCATGAGAGTCAACCATACATTGATATTTCTCTCCCTCTCTCCTTCCCTTCCCCTCTAAAGATAAATAAATAAAATATTTTAAAAATAAAAAAAAAACAAAACACTTTCTCCAGATGTTAAGAACCACCCAGATGATTAATTCACACCTACCTTATCTCCCACCCCAGGCACTGGGGACTACATTAAAGATGACACTCATTTTCCAGCTCTATGCAAGAATTATGACTAGTATGAGGTTTATCTGCAACCTGAACATCTCAATTCACGTAAAATATTCTGCCTGACATGGGCCGTGTGAGACAAGCCACATACCTGATCACGCCGTAGAGTAGCAGTACCCTCCTCACTACTATTCAAGTAATTTACTATTTGACTTGGAAACCAGTGGAGGTGAGCGGACCGCAAAAGTGGGTTCAGGATGAGAACCTGGGTGGGGTGACAATATAGTAGAGTGTGAACCTCAGGTGAAAAAATTAAATGTATGAACAGACACGTACGCTTGAAATAGAGCCTGAAGACCTTCACTGACATAATGAGCTGAAGGCTACCAGCTTGTCCTCTGGGCTCCCAGTTGGGCCGGGGTCGGGGGTCGGGGCGATCGGGGGCAGGGGAGGTTCAGCCTAGATCTACCACACCTGGCCTTGTCTCGGCCTCCTGGCACTGTCGGTCATTCATACTCTTAAACACTTATTACCAGACCTTGCGCGAGGACCACATCTGTAAAAACATCGCCGCACCCTCGGAGTTTACAGTGGCAGACTAGCACTGAAAAAGCCATCATCTGGGTGGTGAGGGCGACAAAGGAGAATAGCAGGAATCGAACACCCAATTGCCAGAAGCCCTCCACCCTCCTCATCCATAAGGGCAGGGCCCCATCGCCGCTTATGGTCGGGCCCTAGTCCTGCCTCCATTGCGCACCCTTCCGCAAGGCAGGCGGTGGTCTGGACGTCGCCGACCCCTGTTCGGACTTACAGACCTCGCCGGTGCTGAATTCTACAGAACCTCCCTTCTTCCTCAAGGTTCGCCAATTCCGCGTGTCGTACTGAGCCACGCCAGCCACCGTCTGCTACGCCTTGGCGCGGCAGTGACGTCAGTGTCTTGCGCCTCTCCAGCAGCTAGGAAAACATGGCTCTAGTATGGTCGCCTCGACTTTCGTTGTTTGCAGCTCGTTTGTTTCGGGCACCTGGACGGGAACTGGCGGTTAGCGGTCCCGATGAGCCCTTACCAGTGGTGCGCATCCCACGGGCTCTACAGCGGCGGCAAGAACAGCGGCAGAGAGGGCGACGGAACTCCCTGCGGCCGGTGCTGGTGCGACCTGGTCCACTGCTGATCTCGGCGCGGCGGCCGGAGTTCAACCAGCCGGCGCGCCTCACGCTGGCTCGCTGGGAGAGCGCGCCACTCGCTTCGCGTGGCTGGAAGAATAGGCGGTCCCGCTGGGACCACTTCTCCATCGAGCGCTCACAACGTGAGACACCAGCATTGCGGAACTTATCCGAGGGCAGCTTCGCGGATCTGGGTCTGGAGCCACGCGTACTGCGTGCACTACAAGAGGTTGCTCCCGAGGTCCTTCGACCCACCACGGTGCAGTCGAGTACCATCCCCCCGTTACTTCGCGGCCGCCACGTACTTTGCGCAGCGGAAACAGGCAGTGGCAAGACTCTCAGCTACCTACTCCCTCTGCTTCAGCAGCTCTTGGGCCGGCCAAAACCAGACCCCCGCAGTATCCCAGCTCCTCGAGGCCTGGTCCTCGTGCCTTCGCGAGAATTAGCTGAACAGGTGCGGATCGTGGCCCAGCCCTTAGGCAACGCCCTGGGAATCCAGGTGCAGGAGTTAGGGGGAGGCCGTGGCATGATTAGGATTAGGCTGCAACTTTGCAGACAGCCCCTAGCTGATGTATTAGTGGCCACTCCGGGGGCTCTGTGGAAGTCTCTGAAATGTCAACTGATCAGCCTGGAGCAGCTATCCTTCTTAGTATTGGATGAGGCGGACACGCTGTTGGATGAAAGTTTCTTGGAACTCATGGACTACATCTTAGGGAAGAGCCATGTAGCAGAAGGCCCAGAGGACTTAAAAGACCCCTTTAATCCTAAAGCTCAGTTGGTACTAGTAGGGGCCACATTTCCTGAAGGTGTAGGCCAGCTGCTGAGTAAAGTCACCAGCTCAGAGTCTCTAACCACCATCACCAGCTCCAGGCTCCACTGTATCATGCCCCATGTCAAACAGACATTTATGAGGCTGAAGGGAGCGGAAAAGGTAGCTGAGTTGGTGCAGATCCTCAAGTGGCATGACAGAGCAGATAGGACTTGCTCCTCAGGAACTGTCCTGGTATTCTGTAATAGCTCTAGCACTGTGAACTGGCTAGGTTATATTCTGGATGACCACAAAATCCAACATTTAAGGTTGCAGGGCCAAATGCCAGCCTCAATGAGGGCAGGTATCTTCCAGAGCTTCCAGAAGGGCTACCGAGACATACTTCTCTGCACAGATATAGCCTCTCGGGGCCTGGACAGTACCCATGTGGAGCTAGTTGTCAATTATGATTTCCCTCTCACCCTGCAAGACTACATCCACAGAGCGGGGAGGGTGGGCCGTGTAGGGAGTGAGTTGCCAGGCACCGTCATCAGCTTTGTTACCCACCCCTGGGATGTGAGCCTGGTTCAGAAAATTGAATTGGCAGCTCGCAGGAAGAGAAGCTTTCCAGGACTGGGGTCTTCAGTGAGGGAGCCTTTGTCCCAGCTGACATGAAGGTAGTGCCATAACTGATCTTTCCCTGTGTGGTGCTGGGTGGGTGAGCACACTCACCTCCCTGCAAGTCTGGAGAGTGGCTAAGCATGACTCTTTGTAATCTTTCATGAGTAGTGAAAAATAAAGTAGACTCTGGCTGTATATTATATCATGATCTCCAACAAAAAAAAATGTTTTTCTGGGTTCTCCTAATAAGTTACCATTGGGGCAGCATTCATTGGATTAAGAAAACTCATTCCAAAATGCCACACCAAAGACAAAGACTCTTTCAACTTTTAGTTTGTAACATTTAAATTTTATTTTCTGCCCCTAAAACATTCTTTAAGCCCTCATGAGAGAGAAAGCTGATGTGACTAGCAGTAGAGAGGAGTTTTCTTCATCAGTATGTGGAAAACTTGCACACTGTTGGTGAAATTAGCCTTGGAAAGTCCTGCCAAAAGGCAGACTGACACAGAAGTACTGCCTGGTGTGCATTGCCAGTCTCTGCCTTTTTCCTCATCTGTTGGTGATGGCAGAAGAGGAGAGAGGAGTACAGTCTTGACCAAACTGGCAAATTAAGCGTATAGCATCCTCTTACTATTTCCTAGGCTCCAGGCTCTGCAGTATTATATAAGCTATGCCTGAAGTGATGAATACTTCAGTGTCAATTACAATACTCCACAAAATACTTGAAAGTACACACTGAAAAGGATCAGGTTGTAAAGATCAGAAATGGGCCCAGGGAAACCTTTGCCAAAAGAGAATATTGTACTAAATGCACAGTGAAGCCCTGTTTTTTTATTTGAAGAAACAGGCTCAGGGATATAAAAAGAACTTGCTCAGAATCACGTAGTAAATAAAAAATTATTTTAAAGAATTGCAAGGAAGAGCAACCCTTGGTGAGGATGGGGGATCTTATCTACATAAGTTTTCTGAAAATCAGTAGTAGGAAATTTGAACATGATATTAGGCAGTTTATGATATTAAAGTATTGTTGACTTTTTGAGGTGCCATAATAGCATGGTGGTGAAGTGAGTTTTCTGTACTTATATTTAGGTATAATGGGTAATACATTTCAGGTATACAATACCAAATGATTTGGTATTTGTATATATTATTAAATGATCACCACAGTGACTCTAGTTAATGTCTGTTCACCATACACAGTTACCACATTTTCTCCCAACGGTGAGATTTTTAAGATGTACTCTCTTAGCAACTTTCAGCTATACAATACATACCATTAATATAGTCACCTTGCCGTACAGTACATCCTTGTGACTTGTTTTATGAATAGAACTTTGTACATTTTTTCAGATTTTATTTACTTTTAGGGATAGAGAAGGACGGGGAGAGAAACATGCATCGGTTGCCTCTTGAACATGCCCCAACTGGGGACCAAACCTGAAACCCAGGCTTGTTTCCTGACGGGAATCAAATAGGTGACCTTTCACTCTGTGGGAGGACACCCTACCAACTAAGCCACATGGGTCAGGGTAGAAGTTTGTGCCTTTTAACCCCCTCACCCATTTCACCCATTTCCTCCCCTCTGACAACCACTAATCTGTTCTCTGTATCTATGAGGTCATTTTTGTTTTTATTTATTTAGAGTCCATATATAAATGATATTGTGGTATTTTTCTTTCTCTGCCTGACTTACATTACTTAGCATAATGCCCTCAAGATTTATCCATGTTGTCACAACTGGCAACATTTCCTTTTTATGGCTGAAAAGTACTCCATTGTGCATAGAAATACCACATTTTCTTTTTGTTAATATAAAATAATTTTATTTTTTATTGAAATATTTATTCTAATTGTTGTTCGAGTAGTTTTCTGTCTTTTACTCCCATCCCAGCCCACCCCCCCCAGTGCTCCCCACCTCCCTCCCATTTCCACCCCCCTTAGTTTTTGTCCATGTGTCCTTTATACCACATTTTCTTCATTCACTCATAAATAGGCAGATGGGTTGTTTCTATATCTTGACTATTGGAGAAAATGCTGCAGTTAACAAAGGGGTGCACATACATTTTCAAGTTAGCATTTTGTTTTCTTCATATATATACCCGAAGTGGAACTGCTGAACCATATGGTAGTTCTGTTTTTAATTTTTTGAGGAACTTCCATACTGTTTTCATAGTGGCTGCACCAATTTTCTTTTCCAACAGTGCACAGGAGTTCCCTTTTCTTCACATCTTTGCCAACTCTTGTTATTTCATCCGTTTTGTTTGTTTGTTTTTTAACAATAGGCCTTGGTTGGTGTAGCTCAGTGGATTGAGTGCCAGCTTGCAAAACAAAAAAGGTCACCAGTTCGATTCCCAGTCAGGGTGCATGCCCGGGTTACAGGTCAGGTCCCCTATTGGGGGGCGTGTGAGAGGCAGCTGATGGATGTTTCTCTCACAAGTCAATGTTTTTCTACCTCTTGTTCTCCCTGACTTCTCCTCTCTTAAAAATAAATAAATCTAAAAAAGTAATAATAGGTGTGAGGTTATAACTCACTGTGGTTTTGATTCGCACTTCATGATGATTACTAATGTTGAGAACCATTTCATTCACCTGTTGACCATCTGTATGTCTTTTTTGGAAAAATGCCTATTCAGATCCTCTACCTTGATCAAACTTAAAGTCCCTGTTAGGACCTTTTAGAGATGCAAACAAATATGGATAAAATAAATGTCTGATTTCCTTTCAAATATTCTGTAGAAGGGTATGTACATGGTATAAATGCAACAAGATTGGCTAATCAGTTGATGACCGTTGAAGCTGGGGTTCAATATACTCTCTCTACTTGTTTTATATATTTTTAAATATACCTAGTAAGTTAAAAGAAACAAAAAATACGAGTTTCTCAGGTGCAGTCTGATATTCAGCCAGATTTGGATTCAGTGAAGGCTCAGAGGTCAGCTTCACAGGGTAAACCAGCCTGTGGGCACTATGGAAACCAAGCGGAGGAGGGCTGGCTTCCTGAGTTAAAAACCAGAAGCACAGAGGGCTCCGTGGCACAGTGTGCTGTGCACAGCATGTCATTATGGAAGACAGGTCTGACGAGCCTCAGAGATGAGCAGGCTAGGTTGAGCAAAGAGATGGCAAGTTTTAACTTGAGGCTAAATGAGGAATCACATGTGCCATGAAATAAATGTTTGATTGGTCAAGAGTAGCTACCAGCACCTGGTTCCCCCACAGCCCACCCTTCTGCGTGCTTATGACAGCACATACGATAGACTTGTCCAGCCCCTTTACTGTATACCCCAGGCAAAGAGCTGGTGCCAGCTGATGATCAGTAAAGGATATCTGGACAAATGGACGTATGTAAGGTATCCAAGGCTTCTTCTGGTGAGAAAGGCAGAAGCTGGAAGTTGAGAAGTTCAAGGAATCGTTGTTTAACTTGCCCAAGAGGGCATCGTTGCCTTCTCAGCCGCCGAACTCCCCACACCTGTCCTCCCCCACAGCCAGATTCAAGGAGAGTTCTGTCCCAAGGCCAATGGACTACTCTCCCACCACTGCTGGCTTCTCCAGATGGCTTTCTTGTGTCCCATGAACTCTCACTAAAGATAGGGCCAATCCAAGCCAACCCTGCTGAGCCTGGCAGTGGTGAACAGGAATGACGGGGCATGTGCAGAAGCAGACAGGGCAGACCTCCTTACCGAGTGACCTGTGGTCATTCTCCAAAGTTGGGAGAAGCACCTGCACAGTAGGACAACAGAAGGCTAAATACATTTCTCCCCACAAACTCTCAGTTCCACTGTCCTCACTAGCTGCCCCCAAATTTAGGAATTCCCCTGCCCAGCATGATGGATTTGGATTCAGGGAAGACTCCAGACAGAGGAGTTCAGATGTCAGGAAAGGCTTCCATCAGCTTGGGCAACTGCTTTGTACCTAGAATTATCACAGAGGGAGAATAGAATTGGGGCTGGGGGGTGAGGAAACTAGTTTCAGACACCAGCTCCATCTGCCAGCTTTTGGATGAGAAAGTTAAGTTCTTCCAGCTGAGCTTCAGTGTTCTCTCCTAGAATATGAGGCTGGTCAGAACCCTACCCTGTGGGCTGTCATGGGGAAAGCATGTCAAACCTGTAGCACAGCTCCAAGCACACATCAATATTGGCTGCTCTGATGTGTCGGCATTCTTGTCATCTGCCTTTGCTCTGGGAAAGAAAGGAAGGCAGCCTCCTGAGCTCCAAGTTTACTCCTTCAGCAGATATTGGTTGAGCACCCTCTGTGTGCAGGTATAGTCCCCGTGCTGGAAAAAAAGAGGTCGTGGGCTCACTGCGTTTGCTTGCCACCTCCAGCAGGGGCAACCCCCACAGACTGCTGTCAGGAGGAAGAGGAGGAGGAGGGAGAGGTATCAGCAAAACCTGAACCTGAGCAATCCAGATGTCCCTGTTTTTAGAGAGAGTAAGTCACCAAAGACTGGATTTGGCAGAGTTCTCCATGATACGCTCCCCCTCTCTAGGCAACCGAATGTCACAATTCGGGAGTTGCTATCTGAATCCTGGAGACACTGTGGAGGGCCTCCCTGGGTCAAACTCCTATACCTGAGGGCCCTCCAACCTCCCCCTGCCCAGGTTGATAGCACTACCACAAGGATGTGGGACAGCATGCAAACCAACCTCAGAACAAGAGTTGCAAACCCTGTGGGCTTTACACCTAAGTCACAAGAATATCTGATCCCCAGAAGCAGCCCAGTCAGACATGTCAAACCTGTCAGATACCACTTGAAACTTTGCTTTGGGGACCTTATGTGCTGGATCTGCTTCGCTGACTGATCAGGAAAAGTCTGGCTGCAAGAGTACCTGAATCGTCATTCATTTCCATCAAAAAGCATGCCCTGCCCTGGCTGATGTGGCTCAGTGGATTGAGTGCTAGCCTGTGAATCAAAGGGTCGCCGGTCAGATTTTCAGTCAAGGAACATGCCTGGGTTGCAGGCCAGGTTCTGGGTGGGGAGCACCCCAAGAGGCAACCACACAATGATGTTTCTCCATCTCTCTTTCCCCCTCCCTTTCCCTCTCTAAAAATAAATTTAAAAAATAAAAAAGCAGCCCTAGGAGTGTTAGAGATCCTGGCAAGAGTGCTAGAGAGAAAGGTGGGGATTAGGGAGAAGGCTGAATGGAAATGAGATGCCTTTGTAGTTACTGCACGTCTAGCAAGATCAACAATGGCTGCCTTTTGAGGAAGGAAAATATGCAAACTGTGATAAGGCATAGCCTCCATATATGTGTGTGCATGTGTGTGGGTGGGTGTGTGGGTGGGGGTTCCTGGAAGAGACAACTAGAATGAGGGCCTGAGGCTGGGAATCGGGTGGGGCCTGTCAGGCAAGGACAGGAACTGTCTTCAACGTTTTCTGAGAGCCAGAGGAACCACAGGATAAGGTGGGTGGAGCCACAGAAAGTGCCAGGCCTTTTTCCTTAGGACCCTTATTTCTGACTTCAGCAAGGCGGAGGCTTCCTCACTGAGGTAGGAGGGATCCTGGCCAGCAGGTCAGCCCCCAGCTCTGGGAGAGATGTTGCTGGGATTGGGGGCTCTGCTGCCCTGGAAATGACTCACTTCCTTCCACTGCAATGGCCTACTATCTCCCTTTCTGCTCTGTTGAGTAAATATAATGTTCCTGACTTTCTCCAGATGCTTGCCCAGTTCACATCCCCAAAGTCCCTCTATTCAGACCTGGGGGAGGTGTAGGTGTACTGAGGAAAAAGCTCTTACCTGAGGCTGCCTGGGGAAGATGGGACAGAGGGGCTTCTGACATTTCCCGGTTCCTGGGTGGAGTCCTCAGGGCTGGACAGGCAGGCTGGGGAGTAAAGTAGGGGAAAGAGAAGGTCAGGGGGAGGGGGCCTTTCTTGAATCCAGAGTCCATAAAGTTAACCCCTCATTTCCAGAGACTATCTCCTCCCCCACACTCAACCGAGGTGACCCAGCACCGAAAAACCGGATGCCCAGAGAACACTGTGAGCACGGAGACACCGGCGCGTGGCCCTAGGGGTGCCTAGGACATACGACAGGCAGATGGGACATGATGTGGTTGGGAGAGGTCACAGGACAGAGGGCCAACCTGAGGCAGAATCATTCCAGGCGCTCTCTCTTGAGAGCAAGGCTCAGGTCGGAGGGAGAGAAACCTGTGTCTGCCCCATCAGAGCAGTGGGTGTGGGGAGATGGGCAGGATGTGGACCTTTGATGGGAGGCTAGATGGCGCAAGCGCGGAACGCCGACCGAGCCCAAGGGGGCGCCCTCTGGGCCGGAAGCAGGAGGGCGGAGCCACCCCGTAGTGGGAGCGCAGCTCAACGTAGCAGCTCTCTGCTCTCCCGTAACAAGGTCCTGTGACTTCATTCTCCTCTCGCGAGGCCACACTGTTGAGTCACCTGGGCCGACCGTTGGGACCCCTCCTCGCCTTCTACCCCTTTCCTGCGTCTCTCAGGCCCTCGAGACCAGCCCCTGCCTGCCTGCTCAGACCTGCGCAGCATGCGGCCCGCGGGCCTCGAGTGTCCCCACATGCTCGGCCAGAGGCCTCTGCTGCATCTACTGTTCCTGCTGTCGCTGCTGCGGCAGCAGACAGTAACCTGCGCCCAGACCACGCTGGGCACCCCCAGCGCCCCAACGGTGCTGGACACCCCTAGCACCCCACCCACACCTGGCACTCCCAGTGCCCCGACTAGGCCAGGAGCCCCTAGCGACTCTACTGCGACAGGCACCCTTAGTGCCCCGACCACGCCGGGAACCCCTAACACTCAGAATCTGCAGGATCGTGCTCGGACCTTGATGCGAGACTTCCCACTGGTGGACGGGTGCGTGAGTGCGGTGGGGGTTGGGGGGAGCTGTGGAGGCCTGGCTCACCCCTGGGCCGGGGAGGGGGTCCAGAGCATGCAGCACTAGTGAGGAGGTTCCTTCACACTGGCCCTCGATGCCCTTTTTCATTATCCATAAAAGCCCTTTCACCTCCTGTGTCACCTTCTCCCTAGTGGGAATGCCTTAGCCCAGGCCTCAGAGGGTCCTAGTATACCAGTCTGTGTGACAGTGTGGGGTGGGAATGCCTGGGCCAGCCCAGGCAGAGCAACACGTCTGGGCTTATCCCCAGGCCTGAAGGAGTCCACCCATTTGCTCCTGGCCTGACCTTTCCTTGACCTCCTTCTAGCCACAACGACATGCCCCTGGTCCTGAGGCAGTTTTACCACAACCAGCTACAGGATGTTAACCTGCACAATTTCAGCCATGGCCAGACCAGCCTGGACAGGCTTAGAGATGGTCTCGTGGGTGCACAGGTATGGGGCAGGGACACATAAGGTGCCACTGGCTGCTTAGGAATATGAGAGAATTTGGGCCCTAGAGATCATGATATGTTAGTTACATGGGAACTCAGTTACCATAGCGACCCAAAAAGTGCCATGGGATGGATGCTGGGAGCTGCAGGGGCCATGGTGAACCAGCTTGGTGCATATCCCAGTACCGTGGAACAAGCAGGTCATTACATATGACCCCTGGGTCCACCAAGTGCTGTGTGGGCCGTGGAGGCTATAAAAGGAGGAACTCCAAAGAAGCCCCCACCCAAGCCAATCCCTGGGTTTCCCCAGTTCTGGTCAGCCTACGTCCCATGCCAGACACAGGAACGGGATGCCCTGCGCCTCACCCTGGAGCAGATTGACCTCATCCACCGTATGTGTGCCTCCTATCCTGAACTGGAGCTTGTGACCTCAGTGAAAGGTAGGCAGGCAGGCTGGTGGGGCAGCGTTAGGTACTTGACTTTGCTACCCCAGCCCCTGAAAGTGACCACCTGACCTACTTGCCCACAGCTCTGAACAGTACCCGGAAGTTGGCTTGCCTCATTGGTGTGGAGGGCGGCCACTCACTGGACAATAGCCTCTCCATCTTGCGTACCTTCTATGTGCTGGGTGTGCGATACTTGACGCTCACCCACACCTGCAACACACCCTGGTGAGCACAATGCAGCACTGGGACCCAGACCACACTTGACCCCTGGGATCTGGCACTGACCCTGAAGTGGGGAGGGGAGCTGGGTAAACTGAGCAAGACTGGATCCACTGGACCCAAGCAGAGTTCTCCTACTGCCAGACAGCCCAGCTTGGGTTCCTGCTCTTGCTCTAAGGGGGTATAGGGATAGAGGGTTCAGCAGGGCATCAGGCTCCTGTGGCCAAGTTGTGGCCACCAGTCAGACTGCCTTCTGGCCATCTTGCAGGGCAGAGAGCTCAGCTAAGGGCATCCACCACTTCTACAACAATGTCAGCGGGCTGACCAGTTTTGGTGAGGTGAGAGCCCTAGTTTCATACCCTCCCCACGTGCATGTACATATCCCACCTCTTCCATGCAAATAATCACACATACATGTACACCCCTAATGCCTCCTCAACCTGTCCCTGCAGAAGGTGGTGATGGAAATGAACCGCCTGGGCATGATGGTAGACTTGTCCCATGTCTCAGACGCCGTGGCACGACGGGCCCTGGAAGTGTCACAGGCACCTGTGATCTTCTCCCACTCAGCTGCCCGGCAGGTGTGCGACAATGCACGGAATGTTCCTGATGATATCCTGCAGCTTCTGGTGAGAGACTGCCCTGGCCCTTGAACCTAAGGCAAGAGGTTTGAACAAAGAGTCCTTGAACATGAGCCCCAGCTCCTTCAATTCCCTCAAACCCTGTGCCCCACAAATTCCCAGTCCGTAGCCCTGAAATCTTGAACCCAAGTGAGGGTTCTAGGCAGTAAATACTCCTCTAAATGTTCAAACCCAGGGCCAAGACACCACCCAAACCAGGGCTGAGACTCCTCCATTCACAAAACCAGGGAGATGAAGTCTCCTCTGACCTCAAAGCCAGGGCTGAACACCTTCCTCACAGGGGCCCAGTGGGTGAACAGGCAGGTGCTTGTGCTGGGTGCGGGGGGGAGGCCAAGCTGAGAGTCCACTTGTCCACCCATGCAGAAGAAGAATGGTGGCATCGTGATGGTGTCCTTGTCTGTGGGGGTGCTGCAGTGCAACCCGTTAGCCAACGTGTCCACTGTGGCAGGTAAGCCCACCCTGAGCAGCTCTGATTTGGACGTGAAGCTTTGGAGGGGGACCTCAGAGCAACCAACACATTTGACCCACCCATTGGCAGTAAGCAAAACCCCCCAAACAGACAGCACACAGTACCTTGCTACCATGTAGAACTGGAGCCACAGAGGGGATAGTGCAGTACCGGTGAGTATAAGCAGTTGGACATAAAGCCTGGGCGCCTCTGTAGGGGCTTCCAAAGTGCCCTGTTCCTGCCTCTGGCCAAGGGACTGGGAAGCCCCTTGGGTCTCTGTGATCTTTGTCCATTGTGCTCTTTGTCCCTCTCTCCTCTTCCACACGAATGGAAGGGAGCACTCACGGGTTCTCAAGGAGACTTCAGGCGAGGTGAATCCTGATGTGAAATGGCCCAAACTGGTGGCTCCGGGATCTACTCCAGATGTGAAGTCCAGTCTAGAGCCAGCTGGGATCACATCAAGTCAAACCTCAGGGCTCTCAAGTTGGTACACCGGGCACCAGGCCATGAAGTAATTGGCCTGCATGGCCTACGGCTACAAGAAGGGGAATCACCAGAGTCCAGTCCCCACTCCCCAGCCCAGCCCAGCCCTGGAAGCCCTGCATTGTTGACTCTCCGTCCCCTAGATCACTTCGACCACATCAGGACAGTCATTGGGTCCAAGTCCATCGGTGTTGGCGGAGATTATGATGGGACCAGCCGGTGAGTGCTCGCCTGTGGCTGTGCAGCAGTGGGGCCTTCACAGTCTCCATGCCCAACATAGCATGGTCCTCCCGGCCTTTAGACCTTGACCGCAGCCTCAGGTCTGCTGGCCCACCTGGCATCTTCCCACCCAGTGTCTGTGTCCTGGGCCCTCCTGTCTGTCTGTGGTCCATTAGCCACACTCTTAAGTCATCATATTTGGCTGAGCCACCAGGCAGGGCTCTTTTGCCCAGCATGTACACCCATCCCAAGTGGGTGCCGGCAGACACACTGCCTCTGGGCAGACTTTTAGCAACATCTGGTACGGGCATAGCATTTTTTCTGCTTGCAGTTGGGTCTGTGCCTGTAAAGGTTCAACCCAATTCTCAAAAAGCTTTTCTTCTTTTTATATATAGAGAAGAAATTTGCATTCAGTGAAAGGCATAGATCTTAATAATTCAATTGAAATGAGTTTTGATGAGTGTTCAAGGAGGTCTTGGTTCTGAAAGATGAACCGCAGAGGTGAATCATTTACTCTCTCCCAGTCTCCATTTCCCATATCTGACCAGGGCTGGGGTTCAGAGGACCTTGGACACATAGAGCTGTAGTCCTAAGTCAGGATCAGGGAACAGGTCTGAGGTCCAACAGCTGGCTGCCTGGCGGCCATACAGTTTCCCTCAGGGGCTGGAAGACGTGTCCACATACCCAGTACTGATAGAGGAGTTGCTGAGACGGGGCTGGAGTGAGGAGGAGCTCCAGGGCGTCCTTCGAGGAAACCTGTTGAGGGTCTTCACACGAGTGGAACAGGTATGCTGAGCTGGGCAAAAGAGTCACTCGGGCGTCCAAGCAGGTGTGTCAGGGGAAACTGTGGGAGCTGCTGACCACCAATTGCTGCTTCCAGGTGCGGGAGGAAAAGAAGGGGCAGAGGCCCTTAGAGGATGAATTCCCGGCTGAGCAGCTGGACAGCCCTTGCCGCTCCGTCCTCCCAAGGCCACCTCAGAGACAGAAAGAGATGGCTCCAGACCAGAAAGTAACCGAGACTCAAATGCATTGGATGCCCGACTTGTCACCTAAGAAGTCGTTCTCAAATTCATCCCCCAACATGCTCCCAAGCCTCACAATTATTGCCGCCTTCCCAGTCATCATTCTGTGGCTCTGATGACCCAGTTAATCCTGTCAGATGTCACTTGGGTAGCTGTGGACACCTCACAAAGTTCCCCCTTCGTGCAGGCACAAGTATTTCCTGAAAATAAATATTTTAGACTGGAACCAGGCGCGAGTGTCTTTCTCTGTGATGGGTCTGACAGTGCAGGCTCCCAGTGCTGCCGGTTGGTGGGGCCCTGCAGGTCAGCCACCAGGAAGACCTGTTAATAGTGGCCTGGAGAAACCCACGTGGTGGGCTCAGCAATGGAGGAAGACATGAGTGACTCTGGCTGCAAGAGGGTGGACCCTACTCTGGGTACTCTGAGTAGCTCCTCCCAGTCCCCATTCTGACCCACTGATCATCACCTGAGGATCCTTCAGGGAATTCCAGTTCACATTCCCAAGTAGGGAACCTGCCTGGATGACAAATGACCTTTCTTCCTATTTGGACAGAGCCCAGCATGTCAGGCCACCTATGGGCCATGGGCCTCCAATGGCTGTACTGCCCTGGATATAGGCCCACCTGTCCCTAGCTCGCCAGGGACTTCCTCTCTGAGAGTCACAGGCTACTTAAAGACAACCACCCCATCTTACCCCCAGGCCATTAATAGTAATAGCAACTACATTGATCGCCAAAATTAAGAGTTAATAATCAGCCCTGGCTAGTGTGGCTCAGTGGATTGAATGCCAGCCTGCAAACGAAAGGGTCGCTGGTTCAATTCTCAGTGTAGTAAACATGCCAGAGTTGCAGGCCAGGTCCCCAGTAGGGGGTACATGAGAGGCAACTACACATTGATGTTTCTCTCCTCTTCCTTCCCCTCTCTAAAAGTAAATCTTCTACATAACAGTTAATTGCATCTAATAATAATAAACATAATTGATAATGGCTAATAAAGATAAATACTAATAGTCATAAAAGTAGTCATTTTTTAAATCATTTGAACAATACAACTGAATTTTCAATAGAAATAATGAAAATATATACACAGTGGAATATCTTTAACTTCATGAATGAAAGTAACTATAGCATCATAGTGGCATCTTATAAAAGAAGTTACAGTAAACGGCAGTTATTTAGAAATTACTTGGTCAAGAGAAATTGTCAAATGTGCACTCTCTCAACAGAATATGAACTAAGCAAAGAAGTAGGTTTTAAAAATATTTTTCATGAGTTTGCTTCCATTAAAGCCAGGATAGTAAAATTATAATTCTGGTTGGATATACATAAAATTATAGAAATGTGAAATATTGTCGTGAGTTTTAGTACACCTATTTTCCAGCTCTGTAATATTTTTCAACTATTTTAATGTTCTGGAGAGGTTACCATTAAAAAATACCTTAAAATGTACATCAAGGAACATTTCCCTCTTCCCCCAGGCTCCCAGTTGGCTGGGCTCTGTACCGGTTCTCAGAAAGTTGTAGTAGTGCTTTCCATTCATTTCACCTGCTCTCTCCTTTCTTGACTCCTTTTGAAGCAATTGAATAGCACTCTGAAGTCACCTTAGTCTCATTTAAGATCCTCCCAACCATAGCTGATCCAGCTCCGGGTCCACTTAGGAAGAAATGGGAAGGTATAGGGTGGGGCAGCGGGGGGGGGGGGGGGTCAAACTCATTTTCACCGGGGGCCACATCAGCCTCCCAGTTGCCTTCAAAGGGCCAAATGTAATTTCAGGACTGTATAAATGTAACTACTCCTTAATGTTAAGCGAGAGCTCAGCACTGCAGCTGGGTAGACACAAGGTGCCCAGCTGGATGAAACAAAGTGGAAGGCCAGATTCTGCCCACGGGCCTTGTGTTTGCCACCTGTGGTGTAGGGGTTACTAGAAGACAGAAGCTTAGTGGAGGGCCTTGTGTTGCTGGAGCTCAGTCCTCTGAGAGGAGGCTGAGGCCGATGAGGACTCTGGTGGTGCAGGTGTTCTAAATGGGCGTGGCAAGGCTGCTGTGCACTGGCCACAAGTCGGAGACCATAGCCATAGCCGGCAGTGGCTGGAACCGCACTGACACGAACAAGAAAAGCATTTCTCTTTCCTCCCCCTGAGTTTAAGCTTCCTGCCAGCCCCAGCCTTACAGAGCAGAGAACAGCAGGCTGGACCTGGGTTGAGAAACAATTGTTACTAACCGGGACTGCTGCAGGTCTGATTTGCTCTTTGGAGTTTCACCTCAAGAGTGCCCATCGTGGCTCCCCTTACCTTGGGCTCTGGATGCTAATCTGTCTTCTTGGCCCCACGGTGCAGCTAGTGGAAGAAACAGCCCAAAGGCTAGACGCATCTCTGGGTTTCCACACTCCCTGGGTCCTTGACAAGCAATTTTTCAATATCTTGTTCACTGATGTCATCAAGAAGACCCTTTTTATATTTTGCCCATCTTTTGTAGTTGTTGTCAAAAGGAGTGTAACTTTGATTTACTTAGTCAACCAAGACCAGACATTTAGAATTGCTTATGTCTGGAAAACATTTTAAAATTTTACTGTAAACATTATGCCCTTACCTTTCATCTAGACTAATATAGGAAACAGCTGCATGTGCAGTGCTTTTGCATTTCTAGGAAATTATCAGCAAAGTTATCATCATGTTTAATATCACTTAGTCAAAGACTTCCACGGAAGTCAGCTAAGGTGCATAAGAGGCCAGAATAAACATTTATTTCCCCTGCTCTCCCCCCACCCTCTGCCTGAGAGAGCTGAAGCTGGAGTAGCTGTGTCAGACTCAGTCCTCAACACCAAGGCATGCAGAGGGGGCAGCAATGCACAGGAGCAGCAGTCACCAGAGGCCGAGGTCCTTCTCCTGGTGTCCAGAGGGGAGGCCCACCTATCAGGGAGCCAGCTGGGAGAACAGGGGACAGGCACAGATGTAAACGGGGGGACAACTCATTTCAGTCTGCATTGTTGGCCCCTCAGCCTGTTAGGATCTGGTGCAGGGTCAGATGCCAACCAGGTGCAGTTCTGAGATCAATTCCCCCTAAATTGGGGTTTTGTCTGCAGAAAATAATAAATTATATCGTTCAGGACTATGGCCAGCCTGGAAACCACCTTGTCTCAAAGGAGGATTTCTGCCCCAAGTGAGGCCATGTGTCAAACCTAACACCCTCCCCAGACCCCAGGGTCTTCCAGTTCCTCCTCCACAGCATAGTCACCCTGCCCACTCACCTCGGCCACTGGCCACCCTGGGATGCCCTCTCCGCTCCCCTGGCCTGATCCAGGCCCCTTCCTTCCAACACTCAGCCATGCTCTGGTGCCTCCCCTACCTAATGTCTTCCCACCCTGGCCAGCCTTCACCATCACTACCAACAGATTCCCTCAGCCAGGATAACTGTATCACAGAGAGAGACCCCCTTCCCAAGATGGCTTGGCTATATTAACTGTTTAGTATGCATACTCCTCTAGAGTCTCTCTCTTTTTTAAAGTATTTATTTA
Organism: Artibeus jamaicensis; assembly: GCF_021234435.1. Lineage (NCBI taxonomy): Eukaryota > Metazoa > Chordata > Mammalia > Chiroptera > Phyllostomidae > Artibeus > Artibeus jamaicensis. The sequence continues at coordinate 18,577,788 of NW_026521842.1, forward strand.
TCTTTAGAGGGGAAGGGAAGAAGAGAGAGAGAAAAACATCAATGTTGCCTTTTGTGCATCCCCTGCTGGGAACTGGCCTGCAACCCAGGCATGTGCCCTGACTGGGAACCAAACTGTGATTGTCTGGTTCGCAGGCCTGTGCTCAATCCACTGAGCTACACCAGCCAGGGCTCTCTCCTCTCTTTTTTTTTTTTTTGCATGTATATTAACATGCACGGAAGCAAAGTGGTCTCCCACAAATACTGTTTCTAAATTTCATTTTTATTACACATACAGGGAATCTTTTTTCTGTCAAACAGATCTACCAGTAATTCACTCTTCTGAAGTGGAGCTTAGAATTTCATGGAAGAGTTGACCTGTGAGGCACATCCCTGCAACTAAAATTCCGCTTGTCTGATTATGGGTGAGATTAGGGACACTCCTGGGCTCCAGTTCCCCCACAGGCCCACTCCTTTAGTCTGTCTGTCGGTCTGGACGAGGAGTGGGGCGGAGGGATCCCGTGCAGATGGAGCCCAAGATGCATCGCCAGAGGGCGCTCGCGGCGGAGGCCGGCCTGGCCCACTGGGGAGCTCTCCACTAGAGGGCAGGTGGCCCGTACCGCCCCCTGGCGGCCACACAGTGCTGCGGTGTTGTGACTCTCCCGGAGTCTTTCCAGAGTCTTGACTCTCCTCACGAGGCCGCGCCACTGAGGCACCTAAATCAACAACGGTCAGGACCCCACTCTCGCCCTCTGCCCGCCTGCCAGGACCCATGCAACATGCTGCCCGCAGGCCTCGAGTGTTCCCACGTGCTCGGCCGGCAGCATCTGCTGCGCCTGCTGTTCTTGCTGTTTCTGCTGTCACAGCCAGTAACCCGCGCCCAGACCAAGCCGGTTGCACCCAGTGCCCCAGCAGCGCTGGGAACCGCCAGCGACATGACCACATCCAGTGTCTCGAGTGTCCCAACCCCGCCAGGACCCCCCAGAGCCCAGAGACTGCAGGAGCACGCACGGGCCTTGATGCGGAACTTCCCACTAGTGGATGGGTGAGTAGATGTGGGGTGGAGACCAGTGGTGGCTGCCGTCCACCCCTAGGGAGGGGAGGGGTCCTGAGCATGCAGAGCTAGTGAGGAGGCTCCCTCACACCGCCCCTGGATACCCTCCCCCGTCATTCATGGGCCTCTTTGCCCCGTTACCCCATTTCTGGTGGCACCACCCCCCAAGTTGGACCTCCAGAGGTCTCTGTACTGTCTGTGTGAGGTGGGAAGGTGAAGTGGGACAGGACAGTGGGAGAGAACAGGCCCAGGCATGTCGCCACGTCCTGACTGACCTGGAACCCATGTCCCTACTCTAACCTTGCCTTGGTGCCCCCAGCCACAACCATCTGCCCCGGGTCCTGAGAGAACGTTTTCAGAACAGACTACAAAACGTTAACCTGCGCAACTTCAGTCACAGCCAGACCAACCTGGACAAGCTTAGGGATGGCCTCGTGGGAGCCCAGGTAACACAGGGAAACACAGGGTGCCACGGCATGACTTCTGGGGTCCGTGGGGGCCACAGAAACCTGGGTAGGCAGTCCTCTATCACAGGACATACAGCGTGTCATCATATGGCTGCTGTGAAGTTTGGGAGCATTGGAGGCTAAGACAAGTGGCCAAGTGGGTTCCTAGGTTCTGTGGAGACACAGTGAAAGTGACCAGAAAATCCCTGGTTATTGTGGGCGGTGCCGGAACCACAAAGGACATGGTGGATTGGCCCTGAGGCATTCACACAGCACACACAAAACAGCAGGCCACGGTGGTGTGTCACAAGTCCACAGTTTGGCTGCTGACAGCAAGCTGGATAGTCATTAAGGTGCCACTGGGTCGTGCGGTGCTTCACTTGGGCTGCTGACGCAAATGAGTACTGTGGGGGCTGAGAAGGAGTGCCAGGCCAAGGTCTGGTCTCATTCTGGACCCCTGGGCCCTACTCCTAGTTCTGGTCAGCCTACACACCTTGCCAGACCCAGGACCAGGATGCTGTGCGCCTCACGCTGGAGCAAATCGATCTCATTCATCGCATGTGTGCTTCCTACACTGAACTGGAGCTTGTGACCTCAGCTGAAGGTGGGCTGTCGAATGGGAGAATAGTGGGGCTTTGGGGCTTACTCTGGTGCTTCTGGCTTTGGTCCCTGACTACTTGATTATCTACCCTGTTCTAGGTCTGAACAGCACTCAGAAGCTGGCCTGCCTCATCGGCGTGGAAGGTGGTCACTCACTGGACAGCAGTTTCTCTGTACTGAGGAGTTTTTATCTGCTGGGAGTGCGCTACCTGACCCTCACCTTCACCTGCAGCACACCCTGGTGAGCATAGTGGAATGATGGATGGCTTGGCAGGGAAACTGCCAGAGAGGTGAGGACAGAGGGGTCCAGAGAGGGAGGCTGGACTGCCACAGGTCACTCACACTCCCGGACAGCAGCTAGCCTTGGTCTTTACCCTGTTCTGGAGGTGGGATGGATGAACAGAGACTGCAGGGTCCCCAAGCTCTAATGGCCAAGATATGGCCCATGAGATTGCCCTCCTCTTGCTTGTTTTGCAGGGCAGACAGTTCCACCAAGTTTAAGCACCACTTCTACACCAACGTCAGTGGGTTGACAAGCTTTGGTGAGGTGAGGCCTCCTGTTCTCTACCCTAACCCACTCCTTCCTTACAGATGCATGCACATATGTGCATCCCTGACACACACACACCCAAACTAAAAAACCGTCCCTGCAGAAGGTGGTAGGGGAAATGAACCGCCTGGGCATGATGGTGGATTTGTCCCACGCGTCGGACACCGTGGTGCAACAAGTGCTGAAGGTATCGAGGGCTCCTGTGATCTTCTCCCACTCAGCTGCCAAGGCTGTGTGCGACAGTTTGCTGAATGTTCCCGATGACATCTTGCAACTTCTGGTGAGTGACTGCCTCAGCCCTCAAACCCAGGGCCAAGCATGCTTCACAGAAAGATTCCTGACCCTGATCAAAGCTACCAGCCCCAACCTCACTTTCAGACCCAAACAAAGTTCATCCTCCCCATCTCGGAAACTCAAGTCCAGTCAGTTCCACCCAGGAGCCCACAGACCCACAAGAGGTGAGGTGTTTTCCAACCCCTTAGGCCGGCACTCAGCACTGTCCTACCTGGACCCCTAGGGCACAAGGAGGCAGGCTGTTAGACCAGAAGGGCCAAACTAAGTATCCATTTGTTTATCACTGCAGAAGAAGAATGGTGGCATTGTGATGGTGACGCTGTCCATGGGGATTTTACAGTGTAACCTGTTTGCTAATGTGTCCACTGTGGCAGGTGAGCCCCACCTCAATTCCTTGGGCAGTTCTAGCTTGGGCCTGTGACCATCAGGGCTCAGGACAGCTCCACCTGTCTAGCACCCCTGTTAGGTAATGAACAGGCTTCCCAACAACCCAGGGGAGTAGACACAGCTCTTCACTGCCTGCCAGGTCTGGACCCACAGTCAATACTGATGGGGCTGGACAGGCAGCTGCCTCTGTCTCTGAATCTCATTTTCACTCCCACCCCTCTGGACAGGACAGGAAGGCCCCCAACCAGGCTCCCAAGGAACCCAGAGGCAGGGTGGCTCCTGGGCAGGAAAAGGTCCAAAGGGGTGGCTCTGAGATTCACTCTAGGTCCAGTGTCCAGCCTGTAGCCACTTCAGAACTCACAACTGGCCAGGAGCTCTCTGGAGTCAGCTGCCAGGGCCTGGAGTACTGTGAGCAGGGAACCAGCCAAGGTTGAGCTTCCCCAGACCAGGACTGGTCACAGGGCCACACTCCAGTCCAGTGCTGCCCACCATGAACCTCCCCTCTCTAGATCACTTCGACCACATCAGGGCAGTCATTGGATCTGAGTTCATCGGGATTGGCGGAAATTATGACGGGTCTGGCCGGTGAGTGGTTTTCCTTGGGGCTTTTCTCAGGAGCTATAACTCCCCACCTTTCAGTCCTCCCATCCTTCAAGCCTCAATCACAGCCTCTTGCCTTCCAGCCAACCTAACATTTCCCCAATCCCGGGGCCTGTTTCCTGGGCTCTCCCCATCCCTTCTTTGGCGCGCTGGACCCATTGCCATTCCAGGTCCTCACCCTGGTTAAGTAATCCCCTCCCCAAGGCAGAGCTCATCTGTCCTGCACAAGCTCCACTCCCAGCCCAGCAGGTCTGTTGTGGGCTGATCATCTGCTCAGTGGGCAGATGCTACAGAAACCCAGTCTTCAAGGAGCTTCCTAAACTGCATTTAGTAGCCTGAAGAACATGGCCTTTAATTTCCCATAAGTCACTGGGGCTACTGGGACAGAGGCCCAAGATCAGGATCAGGGCCCAGATCCCACAGCTGGATGGCTGGTGGCTACACAGGTTCCCTCTGGAGCTAGAGGATGTATCCACATACCCGGTTCTGATAGAAGAGTTACTGAGTCGGGGCTGGAGTGAAGAAGAGCTTCAGGGTGTCCTTCGAGGAAATCTGCTGCGGGTCTTCAGACAAGTGGAACAGGTATTACACTCGGCTGGGCCAAAGGATTCTTCAGTGGTTTGAGCAAGGGAGGGGTGCTCTGGGGGAGCCACTGACTGATGACTCCCACCCGCAGGTGAGAGATGAAAGCAGTGGTCAGAGCCCTGCAGAGGATGAGTTTCCAGACAGGCAGGTGGGCAGGTCCTGCCACTCCCATCTTCTGTCTCAGTGTCAGCGTGAATACCCCGCCGCACACCTGGAGGTGACCAAGAAGCCAACCAGTCATATTCTCCAGAGACCCTCAAAAGCCTCCCCACACCCTGGCCTAGCCTTCATGGCTACTGCCACCTTCTCAATCCTCATCTCGTGGCTCTGGTGACCTGGTCAGTTCCCCAAAGGTCACCTTAGCAAAGTCTCACAAGGTCCCGCTCCTAGTCAGCTGGGCACAAGCATATGCTGAGAATAAAGATTTTGAGCATGAAACCAGGTGTGAGTGTCCTTCCTCTTTGGGTGGCTGATGGGTGGGATCCAGGAGGCTCTTGGGTGGCAAGGAGCCTCGTGGAGCAGCTCCAGCTGCTCAAGGTGAGTGGTTCCCAGTGCCCTCCCAGCTTTGTCTCATCTCAGAAGGCAGAGGCACCTTACCACGTTCTATGCCGAAAGCCCACAGAACACCAATGAATCAAATCCAGAGTTGACCCCATCATGGAGTGTGATGATGCATCCCCACTCTCTCTCTCTGAAAGGTTTAAGTTTGTTTTTTCAAGAAGCTGGTGCCATTTATAGAATAAATAGTAATTTGTTTGGAAATACTGAGAGAAAGTGTGTAAAGATTTTAGATTTTTCAGATAAGGTCCTCTGGGGGGGTTTTTGTTGTTGTTAAACTGATTTTTTAGTGGAAGGGGAAAATCAAGTCTTAAAAACAATTTTTAAAAAACTTAAAAAAGAAAAAGAAACTAGTGCCAACTGCTCGGCTTCCTACAGACCCTCTGTCTTTGGCCACTTTCCTCTCCCGATGCACAAGGGTGGGCCCCAGCCAGACCTAAGTTCCTTCCAGGGGAACTGGAAATCAAGAGAAAGACTATAATGCCACTGTATGTTATAAATCGTGTCCATATATGTGCGGGTCTGTTTGCAAATGCTGTTCCATTCATTTGGATTATTTGTTTATCATAGTATCAATACCAAAATGTATTAATTATAGCAACTTTCAAACAAATCTTGATATCTAGTAGAATGAGTCTTCCCACTTTAATAGTATTATATCAGTCAGTATTTGATCAGCTAAGTAGATCCCTTATGAATAATATGAATAATATAAAATGAGAAACTTATCATAGGGATTAGACCTTATCCCTATGCACATGGGATAAGTGCATCCCTTATGCACATGTAGGAAACATGGGAAAATCTATGCAAAGCTGTTTGCTACGTGTGCATCTGGAGCTGGGTCCTAGGTCTGTACAGGTGAACCCCGCCAAAAGTGAGGAAGGAAAGACGGATGTGAGGTGAGGAGAACAAGGATGAACTCATAAAAGCTCACTGCAACAACTGGATATCCAGTTGGGGAAAAGAAAGAGGATATTGGCCCTGACTGGTGTGGCTCGGTTGACTGGGTATCATCCCGCAAAGCAGAAGTCCCTGGTCAGGGAACATACCTGGTTTGTGGGTTCAGTCCCTGGTCGGGTCGCATATGAGAGGCAACTGACCCATGCTTCTCTCTCACATCAATGTTTCTCTCCCTCCTTTTCTTCCTTATCTAAAAATAAATACATAAAATCTTAAAAAAAAAAAAAAGAATATTGAAGGACTTCCGGCTAAGATGGAGGCATAGGTAGACACATTGTGCCTCCTCGCACAACCAAAAGGACAACAATTTAAAAACAAAAACCAGCCCTGGCTGGTGTGGCTGATTGGATTGAATGCAAGCCTGCAAATCAAAGGGTTGCCAGTTCCGTTCCCAGTCAGGACACATGCCTGGGTTGTGGGCCAGGCCCCCCGTGGGGGGGCATGTGAGAGGCGGCCACACATCAGTGTTTCTCTCCCTCTTTCCCCTCCCTTCCCTTCTGTCTAAAAATAAATAAATAAAATCTTAAAAAAAAAAAACCCGAACCCCAGAACTGACAGAAAATCGAACTGTATGGAAGTCCGACAACCAAGGAGTTAAAGAAGAAACATTCATCCAGACCTGTAGGAGGGGCCGAGTCGGGCATCCGGGATGGAGAAGACTCATGGCAAAGTGGCGGCTGGTGGACCCAACAAGGTAGTGGATTGTGGAGGGGCGCAGCACACAAGGTGGCGGGCAGATCAGGTGGTCCCACATTCGCACACAAATAAACTAAGCACAACTGGGGAGCGGGACAGACTGAGCAACCCAGGGTCCCAGCTCGGGGAAATAAAGCCTCAAAACTCCGATTGAAAACACCTGTGGGGGTTGAGGTGCAGGGAGAGACTCTCAGCCTCACAGGAGAGTTCATTGGAGAGACCCACAGGGTCCTAGAATGTACACAAGCCCACTCACCGGGGATTAGCACCAGAAGGGCCCAGTTTGCTTGGGGGAAGCAGGGGAAGGGACTGAAATACGGCAGAGAGCAGAGCAAGTGCCATTGTTCCCTCTCGGACCCCTACCCCACGTACGGCGTCACAACCCAGTGACTGGGTTGCCCTGCCCTGGTGAACACCTAAGGCTTTGCTCCTTATTATATGAGGCACATCAAGACAAAAAAAAAAAAAAAAGGCCCAAACAAAAGAAGAGATCAAAGCTCCAGAAAAAAATACAACTAAGCAATGAAGAGGTAGCCAACCTATCAGATGCACAGTTCAAAACACTGGTGATCAGGATGCTCGCAGAATTGGTTGAATTGGGTTGCAAATTAGATGAAAAAAATGAAGACTATGCTAAGTGAAATAAAGGAAAATGTACAGGGAACCAATAGTGATGGAAAAGAAACTGGGACTCAAATCAATGGTGTGGACCAGAAGGAAGAAAGAAACATCTAATCAGAAAAGAATGAAGAAACAAGAATTTTAAAAAAAAAATGAGGAGAGGCTTAGAAACCTCCAGGACATCTTTAAATGTTCCAACATCTGAATTATAGGGGTGCCAGAAGGAGGAGAGGAAGAGCAACAAGTGGAAAAGTTATTTGAACAAATAATAAAGGAGAATTTCCCCAATCTGGAAAAGGAAATAGACTTCCAGGAAGTCCAGGAAGCTCAAAGAGTCCCAAAGAAGTTGGACCCAAGGAGGAACACACCAAGGCACATCAAAATTACATTACCCAAAATTAAAGATAAGGAGAGAATCTTAAAAGCAGCAAGACAAAAGGAGAGTTACCTACAAATGAACGTCCATAATACTGTCAGCTGATTTCTCAAAAGAGACCTTACAGGTAAGAAGGGACTGGAAAGAAGTATTCCAACTCATGAAAGGCAAGGACCTACATCCAAGATTGCTCTATCCAGCAGAGCTTTCATTTAGAATGGAAGGGCAGATAAAGTGCTTCTCAGATAAGGTCAAATTCAAGGAGTTAATCATCACCAAATCCTTATTATATGAAATGTTAAAAAGATTTATCTAAGAAAAAGAAGATAAAAAACATGTACAGTAAAATGACAGCAAATTCACAATTATTAACAACCACACCTAAAACAAAAACAAGAACAGACTAAGCAAACAACTAGAACAGGAACAGATCCGCAGAAATGGAGATCACATGGAGGGTTATCAACAGGGGAGTGGGAGAAGGAGAGAGGGGGAAAAGGCACAGAGAATAAGTAGCATAGACGGTGGGGAGACAATAGGGGGAAGGTAAGGATGGTATGGGAAATGTAGAAGCTAAAGAACTTATGACACATGGATGTGAACTAAAGTGGGGGGAATGCGGGTGGGAGGGGGTGTGCAGGGTGGAGGGGAATGAAGGGGGAAATGGGACAACTGTAATAGCATGACCAATAAAATATATTTTAAAAAAAGAAAAAGGAAGAACACATGGGCAACGCCAAAGGGGGGTAAGATCAAGGGTGGGAAGTGGGGATGACTGGGGTAGGGGGGAGTGGTGGGAGGGAAATGGAGACAACTGTACTTGCACAACACTAAAAAAATGTGAAAAAATTACTAAAAATAAAAGTAGACAAATATACAACAAAAAAAGAATATTAGCCCTGGCTGGTGTGGCTCGAAGGACTGAGCACAGGCCTGTGAACCAAGGAGTCGCTGGTTCGGTCCCCAGTCAGGGCACACGCCTGGGTTGCGGGCTGGGTCCCCCGTGGGGGACACATGGGAGGCAGCCACACATTGATGTTTCTCTCCTGCTCTTTCTCCTTCCCTTCCCCCTCTCTAAAAATAAATAAATAAAATATTTAAAAAAAAGAATGTTGACCCCTAGCGTACACCACACAGAAAACAACATATGAAATTAAGTTGAATACGTTATTGATCTAACTGCAAAAGGCAAAAGAATAAAACTCCTAGAAGGTAGTGTAGGAAAATATATTTGTGATCTCAACATAGGGACATTGGATATAAGCATTAATGACAAAGGACAAGATTGATAAGTTCAATTACATTAAAATTAATATCAGTTCAATTACAATTCAATTGCAGTTCAATTACATTAAAATTAATATCATGTTTATCATAATTTATGATCAAAAAGAGCGTGAAGGCAATCCACAGAGTGGGAGAAATTTTCAACACACACACTCAACCAAGGGCTTGTATTCAGCGGCCAGCAACCTACTTTTAGAGAAGGGAAGGAAGGGAGAAACAGAGGGAGAGAAACATCAATGTGTGAGCGATACATCGAATGGTTGCCTCTCCCACACTCCTACCAGGGACCTGGCCTGTGACCCAGGCGTGTGCCCTGACTGGGAATTGAACCGGCGACCACTTAGTTCACCGCCTGCGCTCAATCCACTGAGCCACACCAGCCAGGGCCATTTTAAACATTTTTAAAAAGATTTTATATATTTATTTATTTTTAGAGAGAAGAAAGGGAGGGTGAAAGAGAGGGAGAGAAACATCAACGTGTGGTTGCCTCTCATGTGTCCCCTACTGGGGATCTGGCCTGTGACCCAGGCGTGTGCCCTGACTGGGAATTGAACCGGTGACCACTTGGTTCACCGCCTGCGCTCAATCCACTGAGCTACACCAGCCAGGGCTTAAACATTTTTTAAGAGCACAGATCGGTGGCATTAATTTCACTTACAAATGTCGTGCAAACATCACCACTATTTCCAAAACTTTTTCATTATACCAAACAAAAACTTTGCATTCATTAAACATGAGTCCCCACCGGCCCTTAGCCCAGCCCCTGGTAACCTCTATTCTATTTTTGGTCTCTAATGAATGTGTCTATTTCAGCCAACTTATAAAAGGGAAATTATACAACGTTTGTCCTTTTGCATCTGGCTTATTCATTTAACATAATGTCTCCAAGGTTCATCCACCCTGCAGCATGTATCAGACTTCATTTCCTCTTATGGATGAATAATAATCCCCAGTGTGTAGAGATCACGGCGTGTTATCCACTCACCTGTTGATGGACAAGCAACCTGGGTTACCTCCACCTTTTTTGGCTGTGCAATAACCAGATATCTGTTTGAGTCCCTATTTTTAATTCTCTTGGGTATATGCGTAGGATAGAATTGCGGGGTCATATGGTAATTCTAGTTTTAGCTTTTTGCAAAACCACCAGACTGTTTTCAATAGCAGCTGTACCACTTTACATATCCACCCCAGCCATGTATGAGGGCTTCAGTTCCTCTGCATCCTCCCCAGCACTTTTCTTCCTCCCTCCCTCCCTCTCCCTTCTTCCTTCCTTTCTTTCTTTTTTGATAATAGCTAATTTAAGGTGTGTGAAATGATATCTCAGCCACCAATCTCACATTGTGGTTTTTTATTGCTTTTTCTAGTAGCTAATGATGTTGAGCACCTTTTCCTGTGCTTATTGGCTATTTATTTGTATATCCCTAAGCTCCAAGTCAGTGAGTGTGTTTTCTCAGCTTTCCGAAGCCACTTTTGGACTGACTTGGGAGGTCATTCTGTTCTCCCCAGAAAGTCTCATGATGTAATAACATTTCTATGTTCTCGGAGTGCATGGAGCCTTATTAGTCCTGACATTTGAACCAAATTCTGGGGAGGATGGGTCTAGCCTGCTTTTGCAGGTGACCTCAATGCTTTGCCAGGACAACCACTGTTTCATCTAAAGCTAATTTAGCCTGGCTGCTAAGGCAATGACTTTTTGAGGAATCTAATCAATGTTCCATGTATCAAAAGGGCTTTCGATCCAGCTGGCGGGAACACAAACTCTGTGAGCTCCAGGAATTATTCAGCCAATATCTTCCCAGTGGACTTGGGGAAACTTCTCTGGTCCTGTGGACACTTCCCCTTCTGTGTGTACGGGTCGATCTTCTGGCTGACTCAGGGGGACCCTGTCTAGATCTCTAGGCTTCTCTTTTCGTATAGCTTCCTCCTCCATGGTCTTCTGTCTGCCCTGCAAATTCTAGCTGCTTTCGCCGCCCCAGATGCAGGGTTTCCCTTTTTTCCTCCCTCCTCAATTCGGCAAGACCACTAGGCTCTGAGCTGAGGTTCCCCACCCCTCGTCACACTGCCACACTACAGCATGGAATTTATCCCTGGGGAATAAGCAAGTGCAATTGTACGGCTCACATCACTTATTTCCCTTTCACCTGGCATCACAGTCCTGTGTCACCCATCGCCTAATGTCTGAAAACCATTGTTTAATACAGTTCTATTTAATTTACACAGAAAGGTAAATTTGGCCCCTATTTAGGCCATCATGGCTGGCAGCAGAAGTTCTCTTGAGGTGTTCTTCACAACCAATAATCAGTTTTTGTAAGTGTGCCAAGTATACTTGACAAAAATATGTAATTTTCCAGTTATTGGAGATAGAACTATATACCTGTCCTCTAGGTCAAGCTCATTAACTGTGTTGTTAAAATCTTTCCTATCCTTGCTGGGTTCTTTCTTGACTTATTTGGAACCATGACAGTTGTGTTGAAAGTTTCTACTGTGACGGTGTATTTAGTTCTAGAAATTTCTTTTTATTGAAATAAAACTAACATACCATAATAACGTAATAATGGTTACATAATAACATAATAATGGTTAATAACATAAAATTAGCCGTTTTAGAGTGAATAAGTCAGTAGCATTTACTACAGTCACAGTGGTGGGTAACCATGAGGTGTGGAACCCCTAGTTCCACAACGTTTTAATCACCCTAAAAGGAAGCCCTGTGCCCATTAAGCAGTTACTCCCCCTCCCCTGGGTCCCCCTAATCATCAGTCTACTTCCTGTCTCTCTGGACTTTCCTATTCTGGGTACTTCCTACAGGTGGAATCATACAATGGTCCTTTTTGCATCTGGTTTCTTACACTGAGTATAATATTTTCAAGGTTCGTTCATGTGGTTCTTTCTGTTTTCATTTCACTGTCTTGCTGGGATTTCTATTGTGCTGTTAGAACTTCTACTTCTGTCCTCCATATCTCTTTTCTATTTTCTCTTTTTTCTTTTTGGAGAATTCCTTAATTTGGCCTTTCCAACTTTATAATTCATTCTCAAGTAGAGCTTTCTGCCATCAGATCACCTACTGTGTTCTTTGTTTCACATATGATTGCAGTAATTTTCACACCCGGTTCCATATTGCTTTGATTCGTCTCCCACCCAGAGATGGGCTCTACGCCTTCCCGCCACTTCTTGAATCTAAACTTTGTAACTGCTTGGCCAGTAAAGTGCGCAGAAGTGATGTCGTGCCTGTTTCCAGGCCTAGGCCTAGAGAAACTCTCAGCGTCTACTCCCTGCTTCTCGGGGCGCTTACCCAGGGACTGCAGCCCCTGCACCACGAGGAACCATGCAGCCCATGGACAGGTCCACGTGCAGAGGACCAGAGCTCTGCTCCACAGCCCTGCTGAACTCTTTGACCACAGCCAGCACGACTAGCTGGTCACGTGTGTGTTGTCCTGGAAGCAAATCTGATGACCCCTACTGACACCCTGTGAAATAGAGGTAAGCTTTACTCAGCTTCAAGGTGTGTGAGCAAAGTAATGTTTTTGTTAATTGCTCTTTTAAGCTGCTATGTTTTGGGGTAATTTTTAGGTAGCAATAAGTCACTGGAACAATTTTATTTTTCATATCTTATAGCTCTCCATTTTTATATTTTCTTGTTTCCTATTGCTAAATTCTCCCTTATCTTTTGTTAGGCTAATTTTGAATTGTTGATCAATGCGTTCTGATAATTTTCCTGATAGATATTTTCTTTTGAAACGCCTGTGCTCCTCAGAAGTATTTTTCTTTTTGCCTGTGAGGAGCACCCTGTCAGTGCAGGCTGCGGGTCAGTCAGTAACTGGTGTGGGAGAAGTCACGTCCTGGGCACAGAGGTCCCCAGAGCTAAGTTTGTCTGTTGGCCTTCACTGGCCTATCTCCCCCACACAGCACGTGGCCCCACCCCTGAGGAGAGAGGCCGCCTGTGGTGGCAGGGCAGAGGCCATGGGAACACTTCTGAGAACATGTTTTTGGCCATATTATAAACCCCAAACACTCTCCTCTTGTTTAAGGTTTGTACTGCACCCTGGGGCCAGGGACTGAGGATACCAAAGTGAAGAGACCAAAGGGGTCCTGCTTTTGTGAAATACCCAGTCTAGCGAGCACAGAAAAACATTAACTGAAGAGCCCCCACAATGCATTTCTTGCTGCCATGGGGACTCTGAAGGGAAGGTGCCCCAGGGGAACACTATCCAGGGAGGGTGAGGTGGGGTATGGGATGGGTGTCTGGAAAGCCTTCTGGGAAGGAGGTGGTGCTCCAGGCTGAGAAGGGCTCCCCTCTGGAGGAGTTTGGTAAGCCAGGGTGGGGGCAGAGAGTTGACAGGCATTCTGTCAGAGTGAACAGTAGGTGATTTGCAGAAACTCCCTCAGTCTGAGGAAGTGAGAGAGGCCAGAAGGGCTGAGGGTGGGAGGGGGGATGGGGAGAGGTGCAGCTGGAGAGGCTGGAGGGGTCAGATGGAGCAGGGCCTTGTGGGCCAAGAGAAGAGCTTGGGGCTTTCTCTCTACCACGAGGGGGAGAGAGCAAGCCCTTCGTTTGGAAGACTGCGGCTGTGGGCAGCTGAAGGTAGCCTGAGGGACAGGAAGTCAAGTGGGCAGGCCCTGGCTGGGATGACTGTGGATTAGGGGCCAGGGTGGCGGTCAGCTCAGAGGTCCTCCTGCAAGGCCCAGGGACTCTGATTCCTGCTTCTGCCCCAGAACTGGAGGATGGGAAGAGGCGGCAGTCAGAGGCTGGATGGGAGGACACCACTGAGTCTGATGTTCTAAAGCCCGGTGAGCCCTACAGGGGAGGAAAATTGAGACAGACAAGTAAGATGGGCTCTGGGGTTTTCTGACAGAGTAGCAGCTGCAAGGGCACCTAGAAAGATACAGACGTTGAAGTAAAGCCCACTGTGTAAGTTATCTGAAGCAGTGTAGAAAGTGAAAGAAAAAAGTACGAACAAATCAGTAAACGATTTCGGTAAAGGAACCCTCAGGAAGTGAGACAGTAAAAGATAAAATTAAGATGAAGAATCTGCCTAAAGAATTGAATGTAGAGTCCCAAAGGGGCAAAAAAGGCCGGCGGCGGGGGATGGGTGTCCTTTCTACGGAGGAGGAAGCAGCCTTTGGGGAAGGAGCCAGAATCCCCAGCTGCCTCCACCGGGAGGGAGTCGGAGGAGAGGTGGGAGACAGGATGGAAATGGATAGGGGGTACCGAGGAATGGTGGAAGGCCCTGGGAAGGACGGGGAAGACCTCCGCAATCCTGGGCAGATCTTGCCAATCATTCCCTTCCCCGGAGTCACAGAAATGTGGCTGAACGTTTACTAGGCACAAGAGCGCAGGGCCAGGGCACCCCGCGCCCCACCTCATGTTGCCCTCAAACAACCCCCAAGAGATGGAAGCACATTTCCTCGTTTTACAGTACCACATCTGGGGCTCAGAGAGGGCAGTTCCTCACTCAAGGTCACACAGCAATCAGGCCTTTTTTAGGGCGTGGAGCGACCAGTAACGCCCGCTCCAGAGGGGCTCCACTCCTCGGGGACCCCTAGGGGAGGAGCCGGCCCAGCCCCTCCTGCTCCCCGCCCCCGAGGGGCGGCCCGGGGGGCGGGCGGAGGAAGTGAGCGCAGCGGGGAGGAATGCGAGCGGGCGGGGTGCGCCTACCCGGGGCGGCGGGGACTTTTGGGCTGGCGGCCCGGGCAGCGGGAGAGGCAAGGCCGAGAGTGTGCGATGCCTCACTTTACTGTGGTGCCGGTGGACGGGCCGCGGCGCGGCGACTATGACAACCTCGAGGGGCTCAGTTGGGTGGACTACGGGGAGCGCGCCGAGCGGGATGACTCTGACGGTGAGGGCGCGCCCGGATGGGGCCTTGGCGGGGACTGGGGAGCGGGCCACATGGAGCCCCGCGCTCGCACGGAACACCTGGCCCGATCGCGCACACGTCGATGCGGGCACAACTTTTCTTAGTCTGAGCCTCCGCTCCCCGTCCCTCGCTCCACGAGCGCGGACACGATTTTCCTGGGCCCGGGCGCGCCCGCAGTCGGGACGCCCTCCCCAGCCCAGCTCCTCCCTTACTGGCCGCGGGCGGGGGCTGCAGACGTGGCCAACCAAAGAGGCTCCCTCGGGGCCGCTAGGCGCAAGAATAGCGGCGAGCCTCCATCTCTGGCCCTTCCCGAGGAGCGTAGCCGCTGCTCGGACCCCAGCCCCTTCACCTTCTGGGAACCGCTTCCAGCCTCTTCTCTCTTCGCCTCCCCATTTGTGCTTCACTGCCTCCGACCCTAAGACTCCCCTCCCTTCTCCCATTCCTGTGCCTTCCTGAACTCGGGCCGGCTGGAGAGAAGAGCGTGCCTGCCCAGGGGGGTCTGTGCGTGACCCCTTGTACGCCGTCTCGTGTTGATCCCCTCTTAGGGGATCAGTAGGCACAGTGGGCGTCTGAGGAGCACTCACACGGAGTCAGGCTCATCTAGGTGCTTTATGTGAATTGACTCGCTTAATCAAACCAACTCCCCCCAGGGATAGGCCCTGTTACCCTTAGGAAGGAGTGACTGAGACAGGGAGCAGTACGCAGTTTGCACCAGGGGACCGAAACCCAGGGTTAGAGACTCCTGCACCCTAACTCCTACCCTAGGTATTAGAACCGGGCCAGAAGAGGGGCCTCCAGGCGGCTGGCCTTGCACAGCCCACTCTTGGAGTGTGAGTCTGCATGAATAGCGGCATATGCATGTATATGCACTTGTACGAGTGTGTAGCCTTTATCGCAGGGTGAAGGTGGCCCCAGGGTAGCACATTTTCATGGCCACTTTCCTGCAGGTGTGTCACTGATGAGAATGGTGATATGACTGATGACAAGTGCCTGTGTCTGTGACTGGCCATGATGGAGATATGCAGAGAACACGTGTGTGGTGGCATGTGTCAGGTGATGCAATCTTGACCTAGCTCCGTGTTGTCTGTGATGGTGACTGAGGTGATCCATACCCAATGTGGGTGATGGCACAGATCACGGGCATGGGCTACGGGACCTCATGGGACTTTACAGGCTGGACAGCTGTGTTCGTGCACAGGAACCGGCATCCCTGCTCCCTTTAGCTCTGGGAGGCTTTCTCTCCCAAAGGCAGGGCTGGACTGCATCCCTAGGATCAGCCTGGACCCATGGGCAGACAAAGCTGAGCCTAGCCTCTGGCCCCGCCTTGGCCTCTCACAGGGTGACAGGAGCGACCTGGAGCCACATTGGCTGAGTCCTGCCAGGTCCATCCTGGCTGGGCCAGCTCCTCCCACATCCCCCCTCCTCCTCTTACTCCTTTTCAGTCAAACCTTGACTGTGTCTGCAGTATGGGGGACACTCTACGCCCTGGTAAGTGATGATTCCTCTTGGTAGGACTGCAAAGGGTTGGGGGCACACACACACACACAGTGAGCCTTAGATCCATCTCATGGGGTATCCCCAGCCTGGCACTTCAATCTCTCAAGGCCCACACCTCTGCCCCAAGCGGTATAGAGGTTCTAGTACCCCTGGCGGATGCCTGTGAGCACAGGGATCAGAAGTGTCATCTGGATCCCCATCTGCAGCTGGTGTACTCACAGCTGTGGCCAGGAACACACATATATGGGTCCTTCACAGGCAGCCCCCAGGCCCAGGCCATATTCTGGTTCACCAGGGATTTCAGGTGGTATCTGAGCAGCTTCAGCCTGGCAGGCATGCCCAGACCTGCCCTGGAATTTTTAGAATAGCCAAGGGCAGTACAGGCACCCAGACATTGCTGAGAGCCCCCCCCCCACACCCCCACACACATATTCCCACAGTCCCCGTGGGAGCTGCCCTTAAATGAGGCTTTAGGGAACTCCAGGAAATGTCTGCCGGGTGTCTGGCACCAGACCGTCTCTTTTCTGATTGATCTGGGTAGTTAGATCTTTACTTCATAGAAGAGGAGGCCGAGTCAGCACAGAGAGGGTAAGCAAGTCCCCCTGGGTCACAGAGAGGGAGGGTCAGGAATCCAAGTCAGGGTGCCAGCCATCTGAGCACCAAGAGCCCTGGGTATGTGCACCCTGGGTGCATCCTGTGATGGATTGTGGCCCAGAATAGGATTAGCAAACCTGTGGCTCAGCTCCTACCTGGTTCTAGTGGATTCTGGGACCTAAGTTTGGCCCTTCTACCGGGTGACCTTGCCTCTGAATGTTTCTGAGCCTTACTTTCTTTGCTACTAAAAAGGAGTAAAGGGTATCTCCTGGAGGGTTACTGTGAGGACTACGGGCAACCCTTGGAAGGGCTTCCAGGTGCCCTGGAGTCATAGCTGCAGGGACAAGGGATCTGCTGGATCTTACAGGACCACCCATGCCAGTTTGGGGGAACTGCCTCCTGCCTGGCTCTGAGTCTTCAGGATACTTGTTCAGTCTCCGCAGAGGGACAAAGCAACAGTGGGGAGGCAGACTGCAGTGCATGAGGTTAGAGTAATTTATAATATACTTCCAACCAGCTTCACAAAAGGACCAGAAGAGATGCAATGCCTCTGCTGGCAGGCTTTGCCCCTTGGTGTCTCCCCAAAGGACTTGGCCTCAGAAAGATCAAAGTCATGCAGAGGAATGGGGCAAGGGCTTGGTGACTGCATCTAAGGAATAAATTTAGCTTGGAGATTCTTGGCAGCCAAGGCAGAAAGGGAACAAAGATGAGCTCAATAGCTGCCATTTTCTGACAAAATGAAGCATCTGACTTATTTAGGGGAGATATATATGTATTTTTCCCCCATAAAAATCCAAGAGTACTTTTCAGACACTTTCCACTGAGGGGCCATCAGTAACAGGCAGAGTTACTGGGTTTTCAGATTTTTCTTGTGGCTCCTTATCCTGGTCCTGAACAAGCATCAGGGGCACAGCAAGTGTCAGAGGGTGTCCAAGGAGCTTATGTGACCCTACATGGCTTTAACATGGCTTGGTGGGCTGGCTTGACCTCTTGCTGCCTTTGTCAAGTGTCCCATTGGTATTGGCCTTCACACAGCCTTGTGGCTCGTGGGACTGAGCTGCTTGGCTCACTTAGAAACAGAGAGTTCAGGTGCCTGGAGGAGGTATTGTTTTCATGTGCTGTTCGAAGGAAGAGGGGCTTTGCCCCAAAAATTGTCATCAGCTTTACCTGTCAGTCTCCTTGGGTAATAAAGAATCCACAGTGCAGCACCTGCTGAGTAATTGTTGGCTTAGAGGAGGCAAGTTATGTCTCATGCCGATGGCGGAGGATGCTTCATTCAGCATTCTTAGCTGCAAACAGGAGACATGAAATTATAGACTAACCAGAAAAGGCTGGCAGGTAGCCCTCACAAAACCAGAGAGGGCCAGTGCATGGCCCGAAAACCCTAGTAGTCTGGGTCCGTGAGGACACTTCTGTTGACACCAGGCCTGCACTGCTGCCAGTCACTGCAACACCAACTTGACTTCTTTGAACCAAGATGTCAGCTTTCCACTTGCTGTGAGGCCTCCAGCCACTGCCGCGGCTACCGGACTGACTGGAGGGAGAACAAATAAAACCCAACCACTCAGCGACCAGAGAAGGACTACTTGGTGCCTTCCGTCTCCCTGATGGAAAGTTGGGAACGCCATCTACTGAGCCTCACAAGGGACAGCTTGGAAAACGAGAAAGAGTGCAAACGCCGGGCCGCCAGAAAAATCAGCCAAGCTTTGAGAGTTGAGGCAGGCGTATTATTATTAAAAAAAAAAGGGGGGGGGGGTCTGGTTCTTTTCTACGAGGTTTCTTTGCAGCTGAGGCACTGTCTCACCAGCCTAGGGGACACATCGGCCACACACCTAGTCTGAGCAAGCGTCCGGGAACTGGAGGCAGGCAGGCCAACAAGCGACTCCTGCCGGCAGTCCCTGCGCAGTCCTAACACCAACCACCCAGGCTTTTGAACACGACTCCGGACAGCATCTTGGGCCCACTTCCGCTCTGAGCTCGTTTGCCCCTCCTCCCAGCATGCCCCAGGCCGCCCTCCGGGAGGCCCCGCCCAGTGCATGGTGGGGCAACTAGCATGGCGGCTGAAGGTGCCCTGTGTGGTTTCATCTACCTGGAAGGCAGCACCTGGGTAGACCCTGAAGACAGCAAAGCCTTGGCCCCTGTCTCGCTGGGTATTCCAACTGGGCTGGGAAAACGGGATTTGGGGGTCTGAGGGCGGGTCACGCCCTCCCAGCTGGCTCTGCTCCTGGTGTTAACACGTGCTTGAGCAGGTTTGGGGCCTTCCTGCAGTTTCCTGTGCTAGAGGAGATGATACGCTGCATTTTGGTAATTGGCCACTCAGACAACTGTGGCTCTTCATGGGGACTGGTGGATTTGATGGGAAAACTGCCAGCACTGGCTTCCAAAGTGCTCCACAGGGGTGACGTTTTGTGGGCTGGCCCACTAGGGAGCCAGCAGTGCACACTGAGGGCTCAGGAGGTAATCCCTGACTGGGATTCTGTCCTCCTCTCTCCACAGGACATGGCAGCCACAGAGAGAGCAGCCCTTTCCTTTGTCCCTTGGAGGCTTCCAGAGGAAGCGAATACTATGACAGGAACCTGGCACTGTTTGAGGTAATCAAAGACCTGGGCGGGCAGTGGCCTGTAGGGACCCAAGCCATCACAAAGAAGGCAGGCTGGACAGTTGTGTCTCTTTATGTCTTGGCTCCTCCTCCAGTCTCCCCTCGTCTGTCTCACCTTCTTGGCCACCAGGCTGTGGTTCCCTTGGTTATTTGAACTGAGGATGCTTTCCTAGAGGCCACTCACAACCCCACCCTGTCACCACCTCTGGAAGTATTCACCTTTGACTTCCCTGCGGCGCTTCAGCAAGGCAACTGCCTCCGGATTTCCCTTCTCCCTTCTTTCTAGGACTCTTGTGGTCCTAGACCTCTCTCCCCCGTCAACTCTTCCTTGTCCTTCCTGGTTGGTTCTTCCGACCCTGTTCCCCTCAAAATTCACTAAGACTTGGTCCTTCTCACTGGATCTGCCCCCTCTCTGGAAACACTCCCAGTTTTGTGCCTCTGAACTTGAATTTTATCCTTTTCAGACCCAAACTCAGAAGTTGGGTCTGGATTCAGGGCATTGGTTTAAGCCCCTAAGCTCTGACCCACACATTCAGCTGCCGCCATGGAAGTCCTGTGGGCTCTTGAGTGTCCTCATGCCCCCCAAAGACCTGCATCTTCACTTTTTACTCCAAATCACTTCCTGCTTGTGTGGGGGGTTAAGGGAGAGCTGGCAGAAGGGCAAAGACTAGATGTGGGCATAGGTAGGCGAAGGCATGGCGCTGGAGAAGTCAGACCCTGGGGCGGGGGCGGGTTGGGGAATCTGAGCTCTGGGAAGCCTCCTGACTTGGAAGAGCAGCGAGTTTCTGTAACAAAGACCTTGACCTGGCTCTACCTGAGGATAGGCTAGGGGGCCAGGCTCCCTCCTGCCTTGGGGATTGAAGTGGGTTACTCTCAGGGCCTGGGACTGGGGGTGGGGGCCATCGAGAAGGATCAGGGTTTGAGCAAATAAGAGAGACTTTACTTGTCCCAGACATCCTCTCTCACTTCCTTGGTTTCCTGAAGTAACTAGGGGCAGCTTTTTTGTGGGAGGGTTGAGGGCAGATGTGGGGCTCAGTGGCCCACTCATAGCTGGAAGGTGGCCAGGCAGAACAGGCAGGATGAAGCGTGTCATTCTGTCTGCCAGCCATGTCCTGCCCTGTGCTCTCTCCTGAGGCAGGTAGATTTCACAGATGGGTTAGTAGTGTCTGTAGCTAAGGTGGGGCAGAGAGAAGCAGCTACTAGCCTGAGCCTTTGAGTGCCAAATGCTGGGGTGTGGTGCCCACACCTGCCCAATTGATTGGCGTAGGCTTCCCCAGGCAAGAGCTGTGATCAGTCCCAGGCCTGCCTCAGGGCCTGGCAAGGGGCCAGAGGCCAGGCTGCTGGCTACACATAGGTAGCCTGACGCCAGCTGGGCCCATTGCCAGACCGCCCTGTGGCTCTGTTTACAGGAAGAGCTGGACATCCGCCCAAAGGTATCGTCTCTTCTGGGCAAGCTCGTCAGCTACACCAACCTCACCCAGGGCGCCAAAGAGCATGAGGAGGCTGAAAGTGGGGAGGGTACCCGCCGGAGGACGTCCAAGGTGAGCTGGCCAAGGGCAGCAGAGGGGGCACTCCTGGGAAGACAGACTCAACATCACAGAATTGGCAAGTTCCCTGTGTGGTTGTGAGCGTCCCAGGGGAAGTGGGTGCCAGATGTGGTGTGCATGGAGGATGGACACTGAGCCCCTTGGGCTCAAGGGGACTGACGGCTAGAGGGGGCAAAGAGCCATGGAGGCCCTCAGAAATGACAGCGAGAGGGACAGCTGCCTTTACTCAGCCCTCTCTGTGAGAGGCATAATCCTGGGTTCCTGCGAGTCATCACAACAAAGCTGTGAGGCAGGTGCTATTCTTATCCCCATTTTACAGGTGGGGATACTGAGTGTCAGGGGTGTCGAGTAACTTGCCTAAGGTGACTGAGCCACCCGAGATCAGTGTGTAACATGGGTGGGGCACATTCGTGGCTTTATTGTGAGATATGTGACCATGTAGGAGGCCGATCACTAGCATTCCATCAGGGTGGATAAGGGTGCTACCTTTGGAACTAGGAGGATGGTTGTCCCTTGGGGCTGTGTGACCTAGAGCCAGTAACCAAACGCTTCTGTGCCTTTCCCATGTTGGCTTCATTGGCAGACCACTCCAAGGTTCCTTGAGCACCTGGTGGGAAGGCGGAGGATAGGAGCACAGCACTGCCTCCTGGGGCTGCTGGTCCCTATCCAGGCCTCTGGCTCTTCAGACTCATTTTTCTCTTTCTCTCTCTCTCTTTTTTTTTTTTAAGATTCCATTTATTTATTTTTAGAGAGGGGAGGAGGGAAAGAGAGAGAGAAACATCAGTATGTGGTTGCTTCTTGTGTGCATCCCAACCCAGGCATGTGGCCTGACTGGGAATCAAACCAGCAACCCTTTGGTTCGCAGTCTGGTGCTCAATCCACTGACTAACACCAGCTGGTGTATGACTTTGCTGATCTTTGCTTAGCTCCCTTGTGTGACGGAACTTGGTCCAACTGCAGGCTGGGCAAGGAGCCCTCCTTGTCTACCTGACTCCCTGAGATCAGGGGAGCAGGTGTGATTGGCAGGGGCGTGGGTCTGGCGCTAGCTATAGTATTCTTGCTGGAGGTCAGCACAAGCAGAAAGAGCACTTGGTTGGGATAAGCCAGGGCCCCAGCCTTAGACTTGTTTGGGAGTTTTGGGCCTTGCTGGGGTGGACCAAGGGGAGAGGGGAGAGCAGGCTCATGTGCACCCCTCACCTTGCCTCTGTGAGAGACAAATCAGCCCACACTTCAGAGAGGGCAACAGAGATCTTGAGGTCGCACAGATCTGACCTCCACCATATCTTGCTGGTGGGGATTTTGCTGACATTTTCTGGACTGCAGACAGCAGAGAACCCTGGCTATCTGTGGCTATTCAGCCCTGCAGTGAGGTCTCAGCCTCTAGATTGTTGCCTGATGTGGGTAGTAGGATCCTTGGGTAAGTGCCTCTTCCCTGTCCCTTAAGGCCAAGTCCAGGGAACTGTGGCTGGGAGTAAAGAGGTCCCCAAGACAGGCTGTAGTACAGGGGGCTCTCCCTCTCCTCCTTCCCCATACGCACGTCATTACCTTTCTCCCTCCTAAGCTCCAAGGGCCCTTCTCGTTTCCTGGGCCCATTTCTTCTACCTCTGTGGCTTTCTAAATAAACTTATTTTTTTAAAGATTTTATTTACTTACTTTTTAGAGGGAGGGCAAGGGGGAGAAACATCAGTGTGCAAGAGATACATTGATCAGTTGCCTCTTGCACGCCCCCAACTGGGGAACCTGGCCTGCAACCCTGGCACGTGCCCTGACTGGGAATTGAACTGGTGACCTTTTTTGGTTCACAGGCTGGTGCTAATTCACTGAGCCGTACCAGCCAAGGCAAACTTTTTTTAATTTAAAAAAAAAAAAGGAAAACTAGTGCACACCTCAACAAGCTTTGGAAGGAAGCCCGGGTTGGAAAGGGGTATCGTCCCTTGGCCCTATGAGGAGCCTGTGAGGATGCTGGGGTCCACCCTCAGCTTATCTGCCCAGCCCACCTGGCCTTAGAGTAAGGATGTGAGAGGGTCCCTGAGTGTTCCAGGTTCAGTGATTTTTCCATCAAGGAAAGAGAAGCCTGGTCAAGTCTACAGTGAGTCAGTAGGAAGCTAGGGGGGTGGGGCCACTGCGCTGTGGTCCTTACCCAGGGTGGCTCTGAGCTGGGCCACAGAAAAATAAGGCTTAAAGCAGGAAGGGCAGGCCTTCAATCAGACCATGCCAAGACCCTATGCAGCCTCTCCATAGCAGCCACAGCACTTGGCTCTGGCCTCGTGACTTTCTGAGGCTGCCAGAGGTTATTTGGAGATGTGGAAAGCATTTCTGGCCCTGCCCTTCCCTACACTGCTGTTTCCAGAGTGACTCAGCCTAGAATTGAGGTGGGGCTGGGAGCTTACTGCTATACAGTGGGTGGTCTAGGGTCTCTGAAAAGGGCTCAGAGAGCCCAGATGATGTATATCTGTCACCTACACTGTGCGGGACACTTTGAGGAACCATTCATTCTTACTCGGGTCCTTGTGAGGTCCTTCAGGCCACACATAGATCCTGCCCCAGACCTGGACCCTTTGGAGGAGTTCCTGTGGCCACAGCTCTCTCCCATCGCAGTTCCAGGACCGCAGACTTTGCCAGGGCTCTGGTGGAAGCTCTTAAGCCCCACTACCCCATGCTGCACTCATGGGGACTCAGTTCTTCTAGGAGGCACCTTCACCTGCCTGCCTCTGTGCCTCAGCCTCTGCCTGGCCACTATTCTGCCCTTAGATAGCTGAGAAATCCCGCCTGTGTATGCCCATTGGACCTTCTTCACCTGCACCTTCCACTTTGTAAAATTGAATTTACTGGGATGACATTGGTTCATAAAACCATACAGGTTTCAAGTGTACAACTCAACAAAACATCATCTGTACACTGTATCCTGGTCTCATTGCCCCAAGCAGTCTCTTTCCATCCCCACTTTCCCCTGCTTTGCCCACCTCCACCTACCCCTCAAACCCCTTTCCCTCTGGCTATTACCACACTGTTGCCTGTGTTTTATGTACAAGGTCTGTCCAGAAGGTATCCAGCCATGTACTATGAAAAAGAGAGACATTTATTGAAGAAGATACAAGAAACACTGTACATAGGACAGTGATGCCTCAGTCCCCTTCAAACTGGGCACCTTGGGACCTCACACAGTTCTCCCAGTCACAATTGGCTGCCCTATGCATTTTCCTGAATCTCACCAACAGTCTGAAATCTCTTCCCTTTCAAAGGTGATTTTAGTTTTGGGAAAAGCTAGAAGTCACAGAGCGTGAAATCTGGGCTATAGCTGAGTCACCTGGTCATTTCACGTTTCACCAAAAAACTCTACACAAAACGTGATGCATGAGCAGGCACATTGTCCTGATGAAGCTGCCAATCACCAGTTGCCCATAGCTGCAGCCTTCTGAATCATCTGAATAGTTTCTGTGGAGGGATGTTCAAGCTTAAAGCAAAATTTGATGCAAGTTTGTTGCTCTCCTTGCTCAGTCATTTCCAATGTGACAGCCACAAAGTACACATGCTCACTCAACAGCATCCACTGCCCCCACTGACTAGTACAGTCAGCTGTCATTGTTCATGCACGCACATTCCAGTCCACCCTCCTTGGCTGCCAGGTTACATCGATGTTGCTCAAACCAGTCTCATTATGTCAATAATGACTGGACTTTTTCCGGACAGACCTCGTGTGTGTGTGTGTGTGTGTGTGTGTGTGTGTGTGTGTGTGTGTTTCCCCTTAATCTGCTCTTCAACCTTGAGTCTCTACTCTATGTAGGATTTCCCCAACACATTGTCCTAGGGCCCTTCCAAGGCACCACTCACTGGGCTCAGGAGCACCTTTTGGGCACCCGCAGGGCCTGCTGGTAATACAACAGTGAACAAGCCAAGTCTACCCCAGTATGGTCATGAGATATTCGAGTAAACAGTTACCATGACCTGTAAGTGACCCTGTGATGAAAGGGTATATCAAATGCTGAGGGGCTGGAAGAGGGCTGTCAACTCTACCTAAGGCAACCCAGAGGAACTTCCTGGAAGGGGCAACACAGTTAACCCTCTGGAAGGTTTATCTAAAGAGGAGTGTGCCAGGCAGTGAGGCAGGACCGACCCTCCCAGGGAGAGTCCCGCGCATGTGGTGGTTCAGAGGCTCTGAGGGACCTGTGTCATCACGGACTGAAACTGACAATGAAGGGATGGGGCACACTGGGTGGCCCAAACCAAGGAGTCTGGCCCATGCTGTGGATTACAGGATAGACAGTACAGGGTGTTTTTGGTAGGGGCGATGACACTGGACTTGGTTTTCAGAACCCTGCTTTGGCAGCAGAGAAGGTGGCAGTGTGGAGAGGCTGACAGGCCCCGCAGGGCACCATCCAGTTGTCCCAAGCACAGTGCCTCAGGTTCGAGGGACTGAGGCAGAGGCGAGGCAGGCTGGTCTAAGTGCAGCTTGAGAGGCACGCTGGCTAGAACTCGGTGTCCACCTGGACTGGAACGGGGGCTTGGACTGACAGAAGGCCAAGGACAAACTCTTAGATTCTGGCTTGGGTGACATGGGGCCTGCTGGGGGAGAAGGTGGAGATCTGAGACAGACCTCTCTCCAGAAGTTTACAAGAAAAGAGGGAAAGGGGGCAGTACCTTGAAGAGGAAGTGAGGCTCCAAAGCCCACCTGTGGCATTTTGAAATGAATCAGGCTTTATACCTTCCCAGTGCCAAACTATCTCCATACATAAAAAAGTCAACGTAGACATGCTAGCTGTCACCCCGCACCTGTGCTCCCCAGGTCTCCACTCGGGATGCACCTCTGCAACTTGCTCTCTGCAGGACCCCTTGGGGACTGCTGAGTGACCGAGCAACTGACTGCTGGGGCCTTCCCTGGTGCATCTGGGCCCCTCTGATGCTCTCTGTCTCCCTCACCCCTCCTGCTGCACAGGCGCCCAGCATGGGCACCCTCATGGGGGTGTACCTGCCCTGCCTGCAGAATATCTTCGGGGTGATCCTCTTCCTGCGGCTGACGTGGATGGTGGGCACGGCCGGCGTGCTGCAGGCCCTCCTCATTGTGCTGATCTGCTGCTGCTGCGTGAGTATCCGGGCTGGGGCAGGGCCACGGCTGCCTGCCGAGACTCCTGCCGAACTGCTCACGTAGGTCCTCCTTCCCACAGACCTTGCTGACAGCCATCTCCATGAGCGCCATCGCCACCAACGGAGTGGTTCCAGGTGGGTGAGCACTGCCCTGGGCCTGTTGGGGGTAGCAGGTCCAGAATCCATATGGACATACCCAGAACACTCATTGCTTCCGCCCTCAAAGCAGTTCTTTCAGATCAAAGCAGTTCTTTGGTGGGGTCTTAGTCCTTGAATCCCTGACAGTTGCATCACATAGGAACTTCCTTGCTCGACAGAGTTTGAGATGTCTGTTGTGTTTTGTTTTTTCTGTTTGTTTTTAAATGTGAACTGGGGAGTGTTAGGACGATCTGGCTGCAACTGTTGTCATCCCATTAATTGCCAGGGTTGGTTCGGCTGATCTGGCTGGCTAGGTAGGTGTCCCCTTCCTCCCTCACCAAAAAAATAAAATATTAAAAATAAAAGGGGGCTGAGGCTGCTAGAAGAGGCGACAGGGATGCAGCTGGTAGCCCATGCGAAGGAGGCTGGTCCACACCATGGATCGTAGCGCAGTGCAGGGGGTTTCAGCGAGGACGATGACCCTGGGTTTGGTTTTCTTTTTTTTTTTTTTTAAGATTTTATTTAGAGAGGAAGAGAGGGAGAACAACATCAGTGTGAAAGAGCAGCATCTGTCAGTTGCCTCCCCTATGCTCCCCATTCAGGTACTGAACCCATAACCCAGACATGTGCCCTAATCAAGAATCGAACCAGTGAACTTAGACCCTGAGGGACAACACCCAACCAACTGAACCACACCAACCAGGGCTAGACTTGGTTTTCAGAGACCCTGTTTACTCAACAATGTATTTATATCAGTATGGACTCCCAGATAGTTATTTTATTCTTTGAATCATGATCTAGTAATTCATTATTTATTTTATTGCTCGAACTTTTCCACTTCATCTGTTTAGATATTCAGTTTGGCTCCTGTGTCTGCATCTGGAGCCTTTTTATTTTTATTTTTTAAAGATTTCATTTATTTAGCCTTGGCTGGTGTGGCTTAGTGGATTGAACGCCAGCCTGGGAACCAAATAGTCACTGGTTCGACTCCCATTCAGGGTACATTCCTGGGTTGCGGACCAAGTCCCCAGTAGGGGGCGCATGAAAGACAACCACACACTGATGTTTCTCTCCTTCCTTTTCTCCCCTCTCTAAAAATAAATTAAGTTGTTATTTATTTATCATGGAGAGGGGGGAAGAAGGAAAAAGAGAGGGAGAGAAACTTCCATCAGTTGCCTCTCCCACACACCCCGTCCAGGGACCAAACTCACAACTCACACATTTGCCCTGACCAGGAATCAAACCGGTAACCTTTTGCTTTGTTGGATGACATGCAACCAACTGAGCCATAATAGTCAGGGTTGAATCCTTTTTTGAATTGATTTTATTTATTTATTTTTAGAGAGAGGAGAAGGGAGGGAGAAATATAGGGAGAGAAACATCAATGTGTGGTTACCTCTTGCACACCCCATACTGGGACCTGGCCTGCAACCAGGCATGAGCCCAGCCTGGGAATGGAACCACTGACCCTTTGGTTCATAGGTTGGCACTCAGTCCACTGACCCACAGAAGCCAGGGCTGGATCCTTTTTTAAAATGACAGTATTCTTAAAATTAGTATAAAAATAGTAGGGGGGAAGGCAATATATGTTTACCCATAAGAGGGCTTAGAAGTGCACAGAAATGTAGAAAGGAAAATTGGATGTACTTATAATACCACTATTCTGAATTCATTACTATTAGTCTTTTGGTACATGGTCTTACAATCTTATAAAATATTGATGTATTGTTTTCCCAAACCCAAAATATTGGGGAAAGTTTGGGTTTTTTTTAAGTGGGATTGATAGTGTATTATCTAATTGTGATTATTTTTCTACTCTTCAAGTCTACTTTTTCACTGTTGTGTTATTGTTGTGAACAGCCTTGCACACGAATCTCTGTTTACACCCCTAGCAGTTCCCTTAGGAGAGGGTCCTGGAGGTGGATTGCAGCATGAAAGGGATTAACATTTAAAAAAATATTTATTTAATTTTTAAACAGAGGGGAAGGGATGGAGAAAGAGAGGGAGAGAAACATCAATGTCTGACTGCCTCTCACGCTCCCTCTCCTGGGAACCTGGCCCACAACCCAGGCATGTGCCCTAACCCGGAATCAAACCAGTGACCCTTTGGTTCTCAGGCTGGCACTCAGTCCACTGAGCCACACCAGCCAGGGCAGGAATTAACCATTTTAAAGTTTCCTGACCCCTGTTCCCAGATTTTTCACCAGAGATATTTTATCAGGAGCAAATCCAACTAGCAGCACACCCCCGCACCCGCCCTGGCCCTGGGGCCCAGTGTTGTCTCTGGCAGTCTTGCCAGGGGTGCTGGGCTCTGCTGGCAGCACAGACTCGGGGCAGGAGGGGCAGCCATGGAAACTCACTCAGTGGTAGGCCCTGTGCTGGGCCCCAGGGACAAAAAACTTGACAAAACACGGTTCCAGCCCTGGTCTGGAGGGATGAGACTGATAGACACAGTCCTTGGGAGGGGTGAGGTACAGTGAGATAGGACATGGCCAGCTAGTGGCGGTTGTGGGGACTGGCCTAAGTGCAGGGAGTTGGGGGACAGTGGGCCACCTAGGCACTGCTGCAGACCTAGAACCACCTAGCAAAGTCATTTCACTGGCCTTCACTGGGCACTGGAGTCCGATGGAGGGAGGTCCCACTCCAGCCTGGCCAGTTACTAACTATGCCTCAGCCTTAGGCAAATCTTCCAATCCTTCTGCTCATCTATAAATAGGAAAATTTATTCCTCTCCCTCTGGGTGGTTATGAGAGGTTGTCAGGGCAGAGACCCCCTTGAAGAAGAACCAGCCTTGACCAGTGTACACTTTCTCTGTTGTAGCTGGGGGCTCCTATTTCATGATCTCCCGCTCCCTGGGGCCAGAATTTGGAGGTGCAGTGGGCCTGTGCTTCTACTTGGGAACAACATTTGCAGCAGCCATGTACATCCTGGGGGCCATTGAGATCTTGCTGGTGAGTCACGCAAGGCCCTGGCCAGCTCCGGTCTTGTCCAAGCAGTCCCTTTTCCCATAGGCCCAAGCTGTGCGCGCTTCCTCACCTCTGACCAGAGTCTGGGGCTTATACTGTGGGAGGCCTCCTGGAGGGAGAAAGATCTTTGCTCAAGCCAGTCTTCCCTTCAACCCCTTTCCAGTTCGGACCTCGCAGGGAAGGGGCCTAGCCTGGCTGCCTTCACCTTGGCCCTGGATGTTCCATTCACTTGGGCCCCATTGCAGCCATGGCAGGTATCTGTAAACTATTGCATTAACCTCAGTGACAGATCTTGGTGGTGGCACAGAGCCCGCCTCCCAGACATTTGTGGGCTCTGACCAGGTCTGTCTCGCCCAGGCTCCCAGGCTTCTGTGGCAAGCCCTTCAGACCCACCTTATCCTTGACCCTAAATCATGGTAAGCGGCCACAGGACCCTGTCTGGAGGTCCCTATCCCCTCTGTGAGCCCATTGTGTGTTCTGACGCAGCTTCCCACTCCCCACTGAACTGCTCCAGCTGGTGGGAGAAGAGGTAGATGCCCCCTGGGGATCACAGGGTAACAAGTGCCTGTGGCTCCCCCACCCCTCACCGCTGGGGATCCAGACAGTAGGAGCCAGTTAGAGGAACTGCTTGGCTCCTCCCATCTCCAGGTCCTCGCCTGCAGTGCGGACCCTATGGGGAGGGGGGAGGTTGTATTTTGTTTCCGTTTCCCACATTCCTACATTTATTATTTGGGTTTCTTCTGTAAAGAAAATTTGTCCTTTTCCCCATTTACTTATTTATTCAACCACGTGTTTATATCAGTGTGGACTCCTGGATATTTATTTTAGTCTTGGCTCATGGTCCAGTACTGTCATTATTTATTTTGTCACTCAAACTGTTCCACTTTGGCTGTTTAGCTCTTCACTATTCCAGATGACTCCTGTGTCCTGAATCCTTTTTAAACAAGCAACTTTATTAAAATATAACTCACATACTATACAATTCACTTCTCACTTACAGTATAAAATGTAAAGGTTTTTAGTATATGCACAGAATTGTGCACACATCACCACAGTCAGTTTTAGAACATTTTCATCACTCCAGAAGACCTATGCTAGTCACTCTCTTCCCCCCAGCCCTAGGCAACCATTAATCTGCTTTCTGTCCATAATCAGACTGTCCTGTTCTGGACATTTCATATAAATGGAATCATATAGTAAGTGGTCTTTTGTGGCTGGCTTTTCTTTCTTTTTTTTTTTTTTTTAATGATGGGATTCACTCTCTAAATAGGAAACTTGAAACTTCTGTATCTGTCTCTTGTTTCAGACCTACATTGCCCCGCCAGCTGCCGTTTTTCACTCAACAGGCGCTCACGACTCGTCCAGTGCCACCTTGAACAACATGCGGGTGTACGGGACCCTTTTCCTTACCTTCATGACCCTGGTGGTGTTTGTTGGCGTCAAGTACGTGAACAAATTTGCCTCGCTCTTCCTGGCCTGTGTGATCATCTCCATCCTCTCCATCTATGCGGGGGGCATCAAGTCTATTTTTGACCCTCCCGTGTTTCCGTAAGTAATCTGGGAATACTTTCGGGTGGTGCACTGACATCCTTCCCCAGTAGAAGGCCTTTAGTGCCCTGAGTCCTGGAGGCTGCAGGGTGGAAACAGGTTGGGACCTCCAGCTGAGCAGGTGATGATACTTCCCCCTCCCCGCAGAGTGTGCATGCTGGGCAACAGGACCCTGTCCCGGGACCAGTTTGACATCTGCGCCAAGACAGCCATGGTGGATAATGAGACAGTGGCCACCCAGCTATGGAACCTCTTCTGCCACAGCTCCAACCTTACCGCTGACTCCTGTGACCCCTACTTCCTGTTCAACAATGTGACCGAGATTCCTGGCATCCCAGGTGCAGCTGCCAGCATGCTCCAGGGTATGTCCTCACTCCTGTCCTCCTGCTCCTGACCCAAGGGCCAAGCAGGAGGCAGGAATGAGCGTGGAAGGAGAGTGAATCACAGAGCCGTCCTTGTGTGGCCAGCTCACAAATGGGGGGCAGGTCTGGCTGCCTTCCAGGCCCAGTGCTATCCTCTCAGCCTGGCTCCTGGCAGCTAGGTTTCGGGTGAACAGAGCCTGTTTGGCCAGCGTCCCAGCCCTGCAAAAGCCCCCAGAAAGTTCTGGCAGCCCCTCTCTCCCCAGCCACCAGCTCCTGGCGCTGCCTGGGATTATCCTCCAGGAGCCATAAAGGGCTTCTGTCTAGGAGGCAGGCAGAGACAGGGCTCTGGCTTCAGCAACCTTTGCCTGTCAGGCTTCTAGCCAGACAGCTCCTTCCCTGTGGCTGAAGCTGCCCCACTCAGCCCCCAGGGCCCCTCACATCTGCAGCCTCTGGTTGAGCTGCTCCAAACTCAGGGAAGTAGGTGGGGCTGTGGTGATGATGATGCCGCTGCCCCTGCAGAGAACCTGTGGAG
Source organism: Artibeus jamaicensis (assembly GCF_021234435.1). NCBI lineage: Eukaryota > Metazoa > Chordata > Mammalia > Chiroptera > Phyllostomidae > Artibeus > Artibeus jamaicensis. The sequence continues at coordinate 18,609,500 of NW_026521842.1, forward strand.
CACCTACCTGGAGAAGGGTGAGGTCGTGGAGAAGCATGGGCTACCCTCCACAGATGCCCTTGGCCTGAAGGAGAACCTGCCCCTGTACGTGGTGGCTGACATCGCCACATCCTTCACCGTGCTGGTTGGCATCTTCTTCCCCTCTGTGACAGGTAAGCCCCTCTGCCCTCCCACCCAGCCCTGCCCGCTCTCCTGGGGGACCTCTAAGGGAATCTCATTGGTTTTGGAGGCATCATGGCTGGCTCAAATCGCTCTGGTGACCTCCGCGACGCCCAGAAGTCCATCCCGGTGGGGACCATTCTGGCCATTGTTACCACCTCCCTTGTGTGTATCCTTTCCCAGGCCTGGGGCCAGCAGGGAGCAGGGCGAGAGGCGCTTGCCTTCTTTTCAGTCCCCAGCTGTCCTGCCCAGACACCACACACACATGCGTACATGTGTACCTTTCCCCTGACACTCACCACACATTCAAGTGTGTGTACAACACAAACCCCTCAGCTGTAGGTGCCCCAGCTGGGTCCTGGCTAAGGCTAGTGTGAGGGGCACGTGGGTCCTGTGTGGGCAAGTAGTCGGGGCAGCAGTGGCAGTGGAGGCCTGGCTTTCCTTGACACTGCCGCAGACTTCAGCAGTGTGGTTCTCTTTGGCGCCTGCATCGAGGGCGTGGTACTCCGGGACAAGTGAGTGAGCTGGGCCCCTCCCTGTGGCAGGGGCTCAGCTTCTGCCGACTCCAACACCAGCCCCCCCTTGAACACGTGGTGAACACGTGGTCCCGCATATGTCCTCAGGCTGCTGGTTGCCAGTGGTAGTGTGTGCCACTGGTGGGTCAGGCCCCACCGGGACTTTTGCCTCTTAGAGAATGGTGACATCAGAATAGGGCTGGAACGAGAAAGGATAGGGGCTGGTGGACTGGACTTTAGTGCTAAGGGGTGAGAGCTCTGCCCACCATAGCCGTTCTTCCTAACCCCCGACATCCCTGACTCTAGCAGCCCCATCCAGGGCTCGGGGGGCTCCTTGCATATAGCATGGCCTAAGCCTGGCCCCTGCAGGTACGGTGACGGTGTCAGCAGAAACCTAGTGGTAGGCACGTTGGCCTGGCCTTCACCCTGGGTCATTGTCATCGGGTCCTTCTTCTCAACTTGTGGCGCCGGTCTACAGAGCCTCACAGGGGCACCACGCCTGTTGCAGGCCATTGCCAAGGACAACATCATCCCCTTCCTCCGGGTGAGCCTTTTTGTACTCTCCCCCAGCCTGGGTGCTCCCGGCCCCTCACACAGGCTAGAGGGTAAGGGCTACAGATGCATTATATTCTGCTGAGGCCCATAGTGACCGCAGGGCCACAAAGCCATCATGAGTTGTTGCTGAGAGCTGCCCTGCCTCTGGCTCTGCCCTGCTGTTGGCAGAGCGACCGGGACCTAGAATCCTCGTGGCCAATCTGCGGCTCACTCAGAGCAGAGAGGCCCCGAGAGGTAGGGGGCAGAGAAGCCTGTGGAACCTATGGGAAAGGCATGGATGTGGCCTGAGCCCCAGAGGAGGGACTTGGGTAGGCTGGAGGCCAGGCTGTGGCTTGTGGGACCAGCTTCTTCCCTCTCTGACCCCACTGACCCTGTTGTGTGCAGGTATTTGGCCACGGGAAGGCAAACGGTGAACCAACATGGGCACTCCTCCTGACGGCACTCATCGCTGAGCTGGGCATCCTCATCGCCTCCCTTGACATGGTGGCCCCCATTCTATCCATGTGAGCTGGGGGCCAGAGCAGGGCGGTGGTTTTGGGAAAGGCTCCTTGAACCCCCCGAGCCTGGGGCTTCAGCACCTCCCTGTGACCCTGTCTGGTGTTGAGGGTGCAGCTGGGAGACATGTCAGGCTGTATGGGGAAGTGTGCGCCTGGCAGAGCTCAGCCTACCTCTGCATTCAGGAGAGAGTCTGACACTTATGCAGAAGAGACCATCAGGCCCAACAGCTCGCTCTGGGAGCTGCCCAGAGCAGGCAGGTGGCTACCCTCTGCTCCTGGACAGGGCAAGCACCCGGGCCCCGGCACCTTGATGAAGCCACCACTGCCCCATGTGTCTGTCTTCAGAGTTGTTTTCCTGTAAAGTTCTGGAATCAGCTGCGTATTTGAGCCTGCCATGCCCTACATAAGGAGGTGGTCAGCATGTGGTAGTTTCCAGGGTCCCTGTGGTCGCTGTGTTCACTACTTCCTACCAGTGTTGGGGCCCGCTCCATCACGCTTCACACATTTCGCTCTACTGCCAATGCTCCCTCTTGCTTGTTTGGTTATGATGGGACCACCCTTCACTGGCCCACTCAGCCTGTAGGCCTGAGAGGCTCTTCCTCCCTGCAAAGCAGCCCCCCCCCCCAGCCAGAGTCAGGCCACAGTGAACTTTTGTCCCTCCAACATGCCTCCCCTGCACCACTGCCCAGCCCCACCTACGCAGAGTGCGCACTTGAAACTGCTCTTGCTGGTCGTCTTGAGTGGTGACCCCTCACTGCCCAAGCCACAGGATATATCTGAGCCTGTGTCATGGACTCCTGGCACCCCTGATGGGGCTGACCACTCCCCCTCACGGGGGTCCCTGCCCCCTGACATGCCCTCTCTGATAAGTCCTTCTGCGTTTTTGCCTGCCATTCTCCAGCCAGTTGGGGGTAGAAGCTGCTGGCCCTCCCCTCAGCCCTCTGCTCCTCAGCCATCTTCCGGGAGGGTTCACACCGCAGGCCTCGCCACATCACACCATATCCCTCGAGTGTCTCCAATTCATTGTCTACAAAATGGCCCTTGTTATCCTCTCTCTCCCTGCTCCTCCCCACATTCCTCACAGCTCCTAATCCAACCGGTCACCCAGGCCGGGGGCCCGAATGTTGTCCAGTCGTCTCCACACACTGAGCCCAGCTCAGCACCGTCCTTGTTCACAACTCTGTGCTCACTCTTTCCGCTGCCTGCTGTCCCCTCCCCACCTCCTCTGCCTACATACAGTTGCCCATCCTCTAAGCCCTGGCTCTGAACACCCGTGCAGTAGTCCTGCCTGCCGCAAGCGTGGGAGTTGTGAGGTTGTGAAGACTGGCTCAGCCCACACACAATAGGTATATCAGGTACCTGGCCACCAAGGAGGCCACTCTAGCAACCAACCCCTGTGACGCAGGTTCTTTCTGATGTGTTACCTGTTTGTGAACCTGGCCTGTGCTGTGCAAACGCTCCTGAGGACCCCCAACTGGCGGCCCCGGTTCAAGTACTATCACTGGTGAGCACCTGCTGGACCCCTGAGCCAAGTCCTCTGACATAAGAGCTATTGGGGAAGCCAGGAGCCCCATTCAGGATGACCTTTGAGTTTCCTGGGCTGCAGTTGCTATTGGTGAGAAATTGGGGGGCTGGGGAGCTTGGCCTGGGGCCGTACTGGTCTTTCCCTGATTCTGGCTCTTCCCCACTCTCTGGGGCAGGGCGCTGTCCTTCCTGGGCATGAGCCTCTGCCTGGCCCTGATGTTCGTCTCCTCCTGGTACTATGCCCTGGTCGCCATGCTCATTGCAGGCATGATCTACAAGTACATTGAGTACCAAGGGTGAGTGAGGGGTTGCTGCCTGGTCAGGGCAAGCAGGTGGTCTGTATGTGGGGAGGGGAGGAGCTGAACCAACCTTCGCTGGCCACCATAGGTGCTGAAGCTGGTGGCCTGTGACTCCGGGTCAGTCTCCCCTTTATCACCCATACACCTGCACAGAATCCCCTGGGTGGGACCATGGGCTCACCAGTTTATGGTGGCCTCTGTAGGGCTGAGAAGGAGTGGGGTGATGGGATCCGAGGCCTGTCCCTGAGTGCTGCCCGCTATGCGCTGTTGCGGCTAGAGGAGGGGCCTCCTCACACCAAGAACTGGCGGTGAGTTCACGCCCAGAATGGCAAAGGCCACTCTAGGTTCTTGAGGGCACTGTGAGGGTAGGATGGTTGAGAGTTGCTGGCTTCCCCTCCCTGGTCCCCATTTCCCATCCTGGGGTTCCCGGGGGTGCCATCCTCCTTGTTGAGCCCTGGGATCTCTGTTCCCCAAACCTGTGCAAGTCTGTGAGCTGAGAAGGGAAGAAGAAAAAGGGCTCCTTGGAAACCTCTGGCCCTGGCCTCATGCTGCCTTCCCCGTCTGGGCACTGTAGGCCTCAGCTGCTGGTGCTGCTGAAACTAGACGAGGACCTTCATGTGAAGTACCCACGGCTCCTCACCTTTGCCTCCCAGCTGAAGGCAGGCAAGGGCCTGACCATTGTTGGTTCTGTCATCCAGGGAAGCTTCCTGGAGAGCTATGGCGAGGCCCAGGCTGCTGAGCAGGTACCTGCTACGGGGGGCGGGGAGCCGAGCGGTCTAGAGGTATCCCGCTGCAGCTGGCACAGAGGGAGGACCAATTCTGGCCAGCCAGGTGGATAGCAATGCTGCCATCTTAGAACTTGAGCAAGGATGGGTGCTGCTGTCCCATCTACAAAACGTGGCCCCTGGGTGAGCAGCTGGCCTCTTCCCTCCCCCAGCCCCAGCAAAGGGGATGATGACAGTCTTGAACCTGCTATCTTCCCCACAGACAATCAAGAACATGATGGAGATTGAGAAAGTAAAGGGCTTTTGCCAGGTGGTGGTGGCCAACAAGGTGCGTGAGGGGCTGGCCCACCTCATCCAGTCTTGCGGCCTGGGCGGCATGAGGCATAACTCCGTGGTGTTGGGCTGGCCCTATGGCTGGCGACAGAGTGAGGACCCACGTGCCTGGAAGACCTTTATTGGTGCGTGAGGGGCCGGGGCCTGGGCTCAGCCATGAGGGGCAGGGGCCAGGACTCAAGTGAGAGCAGGGCTGCAGGCTGGCAGTCAGCAATTTCCTTCCCTCCCCAGACACTGTGCGCTGCACCACGGCTGCCCACCTGGCCCTGCTCGTGCCCAAGAACATTGCCTTCTACCCCAGCAACCATGAACGCTACCTGGAGGGTCATATCGACGTATGGTGGATCGTGCATGATGGTGGCATGCTCATGCTTTTACCCTTCCTGCTGCGCCAGCACAAGGTGGGCCAGGGAGATGGGCCCAGGTGAGAGTGGCTGGGCCTTTGGGGAGGAGGGGTGTGACTGTAACACCCTTCTGCTCCGGTGCCATAGGTTTGGAGGAAGTGCCGGATGCGCATCTTCACGGTGGCCCAGATGGACGACAACAGCATCCAGATGAAGAAGGACCTGGCTATCTTTCTGTACCACCTACGCCTGGAGGCGGAGGTGGAGGTGGTGGAGATGGTGAGTCACCCGCCCCAGTGTGGCCCTGTGGATACCCTGCCCCACACAGCCCAGTCCTCACAGCCCACACTCTCCCCAGCACAACAGTGACATCTCTGCATATACCTACGAGCGGACACTGATGATGGAGCAGAGGTCCCAGATGCTGCGGCAGATGAGGCTGACCAAGACGGAGCGGGAGCGAGAAGTCAGTGGCCTTTGTTCAGGGCATGGGCAGGTGGCTGGGTCAGGCCCCTGGAAACACCATCAGATGGGGGCATCAGAATGAGTAGCCCCAGGCCTACCTATGTCAGTGCTCATGCCCCTAAGGCCAGATGGTCACGTTGGGCCAGCCCAGCCCTCTGTTCCCATGGCACTGAGGCTGCCTCCTGATTTCCCTCAGGCCCAGCTGGTCAAGGACCGACACTCAGCCCTGAGGCTGGAGAGCCTGTACTCAGACGAGGAGGATGAGTCTGCAGCTGGGGCTGACAAGATCCAGATGACATGGACACGGGATAAGTACATGGCAGCTGAGCCCTGGGACCCCAGCCACGCCCCTGAGAACTTCCGAGAACTGGTGCATATTAAGCCGTGAGTACAACAAAAACAGACCAAGCCACATTGGAGCCTGGGGATGGAGGGTGGACAGGCTCTGTGCATGGGCCAGGGGTGGGGCCCATCATCAGCTACATTACCTACAGGGACCAGTCCAATGTGCGGCGCATGCACACTGCCGTGAAGCTCAATGAAGTCATTGTCACACGTTCCCACGATGCCCGCCTGGTCCTACTGAACATGCCTGGCCCACCCAAGAACAGTGAGGGTGATGAGAACTGTATCCTTCTGTGGAGAGGCAGGCAGTGGGGAGGTGGCTAGCATGTGAGGTTAGTGTGGGCGCCCCTGGGCAGGGGGTACCAGATTACCCCAGCTTTGACTGATGGGCCAAACTTCCCTGGGTTCCCCTTGGTCCTGGTTCTGTTTGTTTGACCTGACGACCTACAGACATGGAGTTCCTGGAGGTGCTGACCGAGGGCCTGGAGCGGGTGCTGTTGGTTCGTGGTGGTGGCCGTGAAGTCATCACTATCTACTCCTGAGCCCGATACAGACTTGTGGCCTAGACTGGAGGTGTTCAGTGTAGCACCCCCTCCCAGCATGCATCTGCCAGTCCTGCTTTGCCCAATCCTACCCTGGACCCTGCTATGGAGATTGGGCCTGGGCCTGGCAACGGAGATGGATCCAGGGTCCTGCAAGGACCCTGAGAAGTTTGGGGACTTTCCCCGTTTAGCACCCCTGGAGGCCAGCCCTGGCTGGAGAAGACTGGTGGGGGCTGACATTGGGTTTGAAGGCAGCCAGCCCAGGAATGCTATTTATTGAATATTTATTGTTGGGATGTCACCATCAGAAAGGAAAAGGGTGACGAGGGAGGGGGTCCTACCCAGCCCGCCTGCAGAAGAGCTGGCTGAGGTTACTGTGGGCAGGAACCCCTACCAAGCTGAGCCTAATGGAGCCAGTCAGCTGAGGCCGGACTTTTTTCAATAAAACATTGTGTACTTCTGGGCCTCCTGCTGCCCAGGCTCTGTTTCCCCTGGCGCCAAAGGAAGAAGGCGGAACTGAACCCAGGCCCAGAGCCCGCTCCAGCTCCAAGGCTTTGCCCCTTTCCCGAAATCTCTGGCCATCCCCATTGGCCAGACTGTCCCTCCCACTGGCCCCAGGGCCCCTCCCACCCCCATCCAGATAAGGCCAGCCCGAGACTGCTTCTCTAGGCAATAGGCACTAGGGCTGGAATGGGGCCGCCTGGCTCCCCATGGCAGTGGGTGCTGCTGCTGCTGGGGCTGCTGCTCCCCCCTGCTACCCCCTTCTGGCTCCTCAATGTGCTGTTCCCCCCGCAAAACACGCCCAAGGCTGAGCTCAGTAACCACACACGGCCCGTCATCCTCGGTAAGCCCCCACCAGGCCCCTGATGTGCCAGGCCAGACCTTGGGGAGCTTGGGCCCCAGCCCCTGGTAGTCAACCCTGCCAAGGCCCTTCTGTCCCTGCATTAGTCCTGATACCTGCCTCAGCGTTCGGAGGGGCCAGAGGCTTATCTTGCAGAGAAGTCAACCCTTTTCCCTCACCGCACTGTTCCTCTGTTTCTAAGTTAGTGGGTGGAGTTGAGGGTGGGGGGAGGTGGCCGGGGGCGCTGGGGCTGGTGTGTGTGCCTGAGGGCTTGGTCCGGGCATTACAGGCTGTGGTCAGCTGTAGCCACTGGACCCTGGTCCAAGCCCTACCACTCCTTCCTCAGCCCCCACCTCAGCAAGGACTAGATGCTTAGCTCAGGAGAGCGGGAGAGGCCCATCAAGGCCTGCCCCCTGCTCCTAGGCCCAGCCCCACCCCACCCTCCTAAACCTATTGGTTCCCTTGTTCCCACCTTGGACTTCGGCAGTAATGGAGAGACAGGCTAAGTGTTTGCTTTGGGAGGGTGGAGGTCAGTGGCCTTGGCCTCTGCACTTTTCCTGCCTGAGGGAAGCCTAGGCTTTGTACTGCTGGGCAGGCAAGTGGGGTGGGGTGTGATTAGAAAGAGGACCCTGTCCTTAGTCCCTGGGGGTTAAGGGTGTGGGGGATGAAGGCTGGTCAGTGCAGTGGTGGGGGGTGGCTATTAGGCTGGGGTGGGGGTCACTGGGGAAACCTGAGGAGCCCAGAGTGAAGGCTAGTGCTCACAGTGCCTGGCTGCATGGGGAATCAGCTGGAAGCCAAGCTGGATAAACCAGATGTGGTGAACTGGATGTGCTACCACAAAACAGAGGATTTCTTCACCATCTGGATGGATTTTAATATGTTTCTACCCCTTGGGGTAGACTGCTGGATCGATAACACCAGGTATGTTCCATCCCCTTGGCCCCAGCTCCCTCACCCTGCCCCTGCCCCTTAGTTTCTGGCCAGCTGAATGTCCCACTGTCCCCAGGGTTGTTTACAACCGCAGCTCTGGGCGTGTGTCCAACGCCCCTGGTGTACAGATCCGTGTCCCCGGCTTTGGCAAGACCTACTCTGTTGAGTACCTGGACAAAAACAAGCTGGCAGGTGTGTGTACTGGGGGAAAGGTGGGGCTCTGGACTGTGGGGGCCTGCAGGCGCCACAGCTAGAGCCCCAATGCTGCTGCCTCCCCAACAGGTTACATGCACACCCTGGTACAGAATCTGGTCAACAACGGGTATGTGCGGGATGAGACAGTGCGGGCCGCCCCCTATGACTGGCGGCTGGAGCCCAGTGAGTGCCTCTGTGGATGGTGGGCTCGGGGCCAGGCAGGTAGCCCCTAACCCCCACCATCCTGACCCCATCCACACCCCTCCCCCCACAGACCAGCAGGAGGAGTACTACCAGAAGCTTTCCCGACTGGTGGAAGAGATGCATGCTGCTTACGGGAAGCCTGTCTTCCTCATTGGGCACAGCCTTGGCTGCCTGCACCTGCTCTATTTCTTACTGCGTCAGCCCCAGTCTTGGAAGGATCGCTTCATCGATGGCTTCATCTCTCTTGGGGCTCCCTGGGGTGGCTCCGTCAAGCCCTTGCTGGTCTTGGCCTCAGGTGAGAGAGCCTCTGATCACCTGCATCCTATAGGCGGTCTGAAGGGTGGCATGAAGCTGCCAGTGGACCCACCCTCACTCCCACTTCTGCTTACAATGCCAGGCCCTGGGTGTTGTCCACCACCCCTGGGGTAGGGGCCCTTCATTTGCCAAAGAGTAGTGAGCCCAGCCTAGACCATTAGAGTGGCTCCCACCAGAATCTGTCTTAGTGATGAAAAAGGGAAAGTTTGACAGAAAGGAAGTGAACCCCATCAGTTTGACTTCCTGCCTTGGGTTTGTTCCTGTGGCTTCAGCTGGTACCTACACAACTTTTAGCTGCCTCCTGTTCCCAGGAGCCCCTTTGCCCAGGGATCTGCCTTACTGAAGACAGATTTGCCAAAGCCAGGACTGGACCCTAGGAGCCCCTCCACCTCTTCCCTAAGGAGTAGCACAGCTCCCACCCATTAAGCACTAACTGTTTGCTTGCCACAGCCAAACGGTCTTCCCTGTAGGGTTCATGGTCAAGTGCCGGATAACTTCTTGAGACCACATCAGTTAGTCCCATACAGACGCAGCCTCCTTTCATACTTCCCGGAACAGAGTTTGGACCTCTGTGCAGCGTCAACTGCTGGGCCAGCAGACGCTCGCCCAAGAGAGCCAACCAGCCTGTCCCCACCTTCTGCATGTACACAGCCACCCTCAGGAAAACCTTCCCTGCCCTCCTTCGAGGCCCTACAGCTCTGCCTCACAGAGGTGTGAGGCTTTACATTTAGTAAGCACACATTAAGTACCTACTGAATTCTGCTAGGTTTGCTCTAGTCTGGCTTGGAATCAATGTTTGGATTAGGCTGGGACAGAACTGAGCACCCACCTGAGCTTGGGTTGGGCAGCAAGTTGTGGACTGGGGGCAGCCAAGCCGGGCTTCCTTGCCTACCTTGCTCCATGTCCACAGGTGACAACCAGGGCATCCCAATCATGTCCAGTATCAAGCTGAAACAGAAGCAGCGCATAACAACGACGTCCCCCTGGATGTTTCCCTCCAGCCTGGGGTGGCCTGAGGACCATGTGTTCATCTCCACACCCAGCTTCAACTACACAGGCCGTGACTTCCAGCGCTTCTTTGCAGACCTGTACTTTGAGGATGGCTGGTACATGTGGCTACAGTCACGTGACCTGCTGGCCGGCCTCCCGGCACCTGGCGTAGAAGTATATTGTCTGTATGGTGTGGGCCTGCCCACTGCCCGCACCTACATCTTTGACCACGGCTTCCCCTACACAGACCCCGTGGACATGCTCTATGAGGATGGCGATGACACTGTGGCCACACGCAGCAGTGAACTCTGCGCCCTCTGGAAGGGCCTCCAGCCACAGCCTGTGCACCTGCTACCTCTTAATGGGACACAGCACCTCAACATGGTCTTTAGCAACCAGACACTGGAGCATATCAATGCTATCCTGCTGGGTACCTACCGACATAGCATCTCTGTAACTGAAACTGCCAGCCCAGGGCCCCTTCCCCCTGAATAAAGATTCTCCTTTGGCCCTCACCAGGTAGCTCAGTTGATTAGAGCATTGTCCCCAATATGCCAAGGTTGTGGGTTTGATCTCTTGTCAGGGCATATACTAAAGGCAACCTTGTCAGGGCACACATAAGAAGCAACCAATTAATGCATAAATAAGTGAAACCACAATTCAAGATTTCTCTCTAAAATCAATTAAAACATAATAATCCTTTGTTGCCGCAAGCCTTGCTTTGTGGGTTGTGGGTTGAGGGGGAGGCATTAGGGTTCGTACAACGTGATTAATAACTGCAGGCCTGGTGCTTTGTGGAGCATACGGCAAGATTGGCTTTGCTAAAAACCTATGACTGAATTAAGCATCTTGAAAGTACAGCTTCCTGCTCTCCTGCTTGAGCTGGTAAAGCAGCCTGCCTTTGTGCCTGCCTCCGTTCTGGGCATGGGGCCTGGGGGGAGCTGCACACACCACTGTGGCATGGGGCACGTGGAGCCAAGGGTTCCAGATGGGGACGATCTGAGTTATCCCTCCCAGCTTCCAAAAAGGCAGGTGAGACCTCACCTCTAGACAGGGCCTTTTGAGAGCTAGGTGGGTGACAGAAGTACAAGAGATTAGAATCAGGGAATGACAACCATTAATCAGATTGTTTCACTAATGAAGTTTTAATTAGCCTTAATGGAGGTAAGTAGTCTACAATTAAAGTTTAAGGAAAACAAGGGGCTGAGTACTGTAGGTCAACGAAGGGCTTACCAGGGGAGGGGTGCCTATGCTGAGATCAGATGGAAGAGAAGGGTAACATGAGCCACTGTAAAGACTTGGGTTTGACCCTAAGAGCAGCGAGCAGCTGCTAAAGGATTTAACCAGGGCAAGAGTACCAGATTTCCTTTTGCAAGGTAGAGCTGTAGGGAAAGGGGGGGCCAGGGAACATGGGGAAGCCAGGGAGGACAGTGAGATGAAGGCAGTAGTTAGGCAAAAGGGTCATTTGGGAGGTGAAACAGTTACTAGATGGACAGCCGAGAGGCCTCTCTTGAAAGAGGCCTCTGGAGATTAGGGAAGATGAAAGGGACAGCAGTGTCACCATCACCATTCACTATGCAGAGGATGGAGCCTTTGCATTTGGGTTTCAGGGTAGGAGGCAAAGGAACCAGAGGACAGGCAGGAGTTGGGTGAAGTAGGGTGACAAAGGACAAAAGGCTATGCCTGATGCTGTTGGGATCAGAGACCTGCAAAAGGCCCAACACCCTTACTAGGATCAGAGGCAGAGGTTCAGACTGGAAGTGTGAGGGGCTCACAGAAGGGAGAGATTTGTCCATTTGTTCAGAGGATTTGAGAGCAGCATGGAGAGCCAGGCAAGGCTCTCTCCCCCTTTCCAAATTTCTTAGGACCAGAGGTGAAAGTGAAAGAGTAGGTGCAAAATACGCCAGCGTCGAGTTAAGGTGAAAGCGAAAGCAGCTGCAGGATACGTGGAGCCCTGCAGAAAACAGGCTTCCGCCTTTCTCGCTGCTGGTCCCACTCTTCTAACCACCGACCCCCAATCCCCGGACGGCCCTGACAGCCCCAAGATGCTGCAAACAGCGCTTGAGGCCCGAGGCGGCTTCTCCTTCGATAACTGCCTGAGGTAGGAGATGGTTTGTCCCGAGCTGTCCGTGCTCTCCTAAGGCCTTGCCTGGAGTGGACACCCCAAGAGTCTTTATTCCTGGTGGTGAAGGGCTATGTGGGGAAGCATGTGGTGGACGACTTGGGTTCCCAGGCTTACTCCGGAAGGTGAGGGAGAGGAGAATGGAGTTGGGGCACGTGATGGGGGGCCCAGAAGAACAGAAACATGAGCCACTCTCCTCCATTCCTTTTCCAGAAATGCATCTTTGGAACGCAGTCTGCCAGGACTCCGGGTCCCTCATGCGCGCAAGACCGGGACCACTATCGCGGGCCTTGTGTTCCGAGTGAGCGGGGGATTGGGAGTTGGGAGGCTTAGAGGGGCAGCCTGGGGTCTGGCAGGCCCTGAGCCAACAGCCTGTTCCCCCCGCTCCAGGACGGAGTCATCCTGGGCGCGGATACGCGGGCAACTAACGATTCGGTCGTGGCAGACAAGAACTGCGAGAAGATCCACTTCATCACGCCCAAAATCTAGTAGGAATTCCCAGCCCCACACGAGAACAGCCCCCTAGTTCTCATACCCTGTCTGCCCCCGCGCTCCCCCCACCCCACGCACGTCCTAGCCCCGCCCACATCGACTCTCGATTCGCCCTCAGCTGCTGTGGTGCTGGAGTAGCCGCTGACGCCGAGATGACCACTCGGATGGCGGCATCCAACATGGAGCTACACGCGCTGTCCACGGGCCGAGAGCCCCGCGTGACCACGGTCACCCGCATTCTGCGCCAGACCCTCTTCCGGTGCTGGGGCAGGGCTGTTGGGGAGGGGCGGGGCTGTTGGGGAGGGGCGGGGCTGCAAGGGCTGGAGACCAGAAGAAAGGGCGGGGCTGAGAGGTCCCCGGAGACCGGAAGAGGCCAGCCTGTGAGGAGTTGAGCAAAAGGGAGTGGTGTTAGTCAAGAGTCTACCGACTAGCGGAAGGGGTGGGACTCAGATCCAGGGGAAATGTGGAGAGTGCAGCCGGGTGCCGGTGCTGGAGCATAACCACACCCACTCCGCGCTAAGGTACCAGGGCCACGTTGGTGCTTCGCTCGTCGTGGGCGGCTTAGACGTGACAGGACCGCAGCTCTACAGCGTGCACCCCCATGGTTCCTACAGCCGTCTGCCCTTCACGGCCCTGGGTAAGCGCTTCTGCCGGGTCCCCGCGAATCCTGCCCCTGTGCTCTTGGCCTCACGTTTGTCTTGGCGTTGGGACAACTGCGGCTTATCTTAAATGCCCCTCCTGTCTGCAGGCTCCGGCCAGGACGCGGCTCTGGCGGTGCTGGAGGACCGGTTCCAGCCGAACATGACGGTGAGCGACACCTGCCACCCACCTACATGGTCGTTGGTCGAAAGTGCACCCGGGAGCTGGGGGAGGGCAGAGGGACCCTGGGCTAGTCTGGAGGTTGGGGAGGCTTGACGATCGAGGGATTTGCCAACAGACCACCGTCAGTGCCAAAGCTTTGGGCTGCTGGGAGCAGTCAAAGCTCTGAGAGGAGCGTTTGGAGCTGAGGCGGGAAAGGGCAGGTGGGGCCTGGAGTGTGGATTTTGTTTGGGGTAGAATGGAAGTGGATGACATATGTTGTTTCCAGGGTGCCTAAGACCCAGAAAGAGAAAGGCAGTGAGTAACACGGTGGATTGGGGGCCAAGACCACATTGGTTGGGTAGACAGGCCACTGGAAGCAGAGCCTCAAGAGAAAGTGACCCAGAGAAGTTTGAAGATGGGGCAGTGCGTAGTGGGAACAGAGATCTCTGGAGAGAGGGAGGCAGAGACCAGTGGAAGTCTGGGGTAGAGATGAGGGTGCAGGGTGAGTGAGTTGTTTAGCTGTGAGCAAATGGTAAGTATCTGGGCTTCAAGATTAACACAGTCCCCAGGTTGCAGCCTGATGGTGATTCCAAAAGGTACCACCAGGTCTCACACATACACACACATCGCCACAGCTGGAAGCCGCAAAGGGGCTGCTGGTGGAAGCCATCACTGCAGGAATCCTGGGTGACCTGGGCTCCGGGGGCAACGTGGATGCATGTGTGATCACGGAGACTGGTGCCAAGATGCTGCGAACACTGAGCTCGCCCACAAAGCCCATAGAGAGGTGGGAGCAAGAGATACAGGGGAAGTACTGGGGAGGATGGGCTGTCCGTACATAAGGTTGGGGCTGCAAGAGGGCATGCCACATAATGGGCGCATATTGAGAAGCCCTTTCTCCTCTCTGCCAGGCCTGGCCAGTACCTTTTTGCCCCTGGGACCACAGCTGTTCTGTCCCAGACAGTGACACCACTGCCACTGGAGCTGGTGGAGGAAACCGTGCAGACCATGGAGGTGGAATGAAATAGGCTGAGGCTTCGAGCTTGGAACAAGGGGAATAAACGCAAAAAATACAAACAGCTGAACAGATGGCTATGTTGTTCTTGGGTAGAGGGTGCAAGCAGCCAGCAGAAATCTATGACTAAGGTATCATCCCTGCAGAGGCCACTCCTACTGCTCCAGTGTCTTAAGAGGACCCCTTTACTCAGGGCTCCAGAAACTCAGCCCTGGCAAGTACTGAAGGCTCAAGGTGGAAAGCCCCCTCCTGACTCCACACCATGGAGGTTCCCCTACCACTCCCATACCTTGCTCTTGCCCTCTAGTCCACTGAGGGCCGTTGTGAAACCTGAAAGGTCCCAGTCCCAGGTACTGGCCCCACTTAGGGCCTTTGCCTGATTCATCAGTAGCCCAGGACAAAGCCCATCCCCTCCCAGTCAAGCCCCTAACCTGGACCCCACTAAGGGCTCAAGTGCTGGTAGAGGAGCTGTTCCCTGATTCCAAGGGCAAGTTCTCAGAGCACTCCTCATCCTTGCTACACCTTTAGCTGCAAAACCTGAAGCTGGGTTGTGAGTAGGGAGATTGACTCCAAGTTTTCTGGGCCGACAGGAGTCAGAGAGCGCATTTGAGGACAGATGACAGGGCACATTTATCCAACAAATCTTTGCTGATCACTTTAAGTGCCAGGCTCAGGTGCTGGAGGCAGGTAGGTAGCAGCATACTGCCCTCAGAATGGCTGAGCTCCACTGGGGCTTTGCAACTGCCCAACCTCTAGGAAGGGTCTGCTCTAGGCTGGACATCCCTGGGCCTGATTGCTTCCCCCAATATTTGTACTTTAAAATATAAAACTTGAAGAACTGTACACTGAACACCTATATACCCACCACATCTGCTTTACCAAATATCTATTCAGCCCTCTCTTCACCCATTAACTCATTTTTTAACTGATATGTTTTTTAATTAGTTGAAAGCCTCATACCCCTAGAAGGAAGCCAGCCAACTTAGCCATTATAACTTTGCACATAGGGGCCTCTTCTCTCCCTTGGTTCAAGCTCAACAACAGGCTGTCGACACCAGGGGCTTGCCCACAAGCTGCAAGGCATGGAGGTTGTTCGATGACTGTCATCCTACCAGCAACCTCCCTACAGGCTTGGGCAGCAGTCACCAAGGGTGCACACCTTGCCCTCCTGTGTACCAGGCCCCTCCCAAGCATTTCATCATTAAGGATGTCATTTCAGGGCCAGACAGATGAGGTTTGTGTACAAAGATACCATGTGCTGTGGGAAAGTCACCATCTGTGTGAGCAAACTGGGACTCCTGTTCTAAAATAAGGGATCATTGCCCTGGCCAGGCGACTTGGTTGAAGCATCCTCCCCATACATACCAAAAGGATGCAAGTTTGATTCCCAGGCAAAGCACATAGGGTATATACATAGGGTATGTTGTGTAGATTCAATCCCCAGTCGGGGTGTATACGGGAGGCAACTAATTGATGTTTCTCACATCAATGTTTCTCTCCCCCCCACTCTAAATTCAATAAGCAAATCCTCAGGTGAGGTTTTAAAAAATAAAATCAGTTCACAACCTACTAGAACCCCTGTTCTGGCCACATCACCTGACCTGCCACAGCAGAGCTGGTACAGATGGACATTTCCTCCACCAGTCAGGAACACCCCAGGTGCAGAGCAGACTTCTCTGAGTCTGGTGCCCCAGGTAGGCCTGGGAGGCTTCCCTGATCCAAGCAGTCAGGTGGCCACCACAGACTTACAGTGAAGTCCTTAGAGCCGAGTGCTCAGCACTTGGGATGGGGAGTGGTTCAGGTAGTCAGTCAGAGGCCAGGTTTTAGGGGTGGAGAAGGTGAGAAACTCACACCTGGGCTCTTTCTGGTACATCCGGGCCTGGATGGAGAACCCTAGCCTAGAGAGACCCTCCTCCAGAACAGAGCGTGGGACAGGGCTGTGTTCATACAGCTGGTCTGGCCTCATGCCTGGGACTTTAGCCCAAGGACGAGGAGACTTATAAAGCCAGGCCCAGTTCTCAGACTCACACCTGCCACAATGCTGCTCAACCTGACCCTTACCATGATCCTGCTTGGCTCCTCCTGGGGTAAGTAGGCCTAGACCAGCCTTGGCTCCCGGCACCAGCTCAGGTTTCCTGCCCAGAGGCTCAGGGAGGGGGCCAGGCTGTCTAGAAGGGAAGCAGGTAGACAGAGTGGGTAAAGGAAAAAGGGTGTGCCAAGGCTGTGAGGAGGCAGGAAGTAGACAGGAGTTCAGGCCAGGCTCAGGAGCCAGGGAGGGAGGGTTTAGGAAGCTGTGAAATGAAGGCTGTACATGGAGCTTAGGAAGAGCCCTCTGGCTGCATGAAGCAGCAGAGAGGGCATAGAGCCAGAAGCAGCCTATCCAGCCATCAGGAAGAAAGTGGCCTGGGCAGGAGGGTGGCGATAGATGTTGGGGAACAGTGAGGAGTGAGTTGGAGAGACTGGACAGCACTTGGAGGCTCGTTGAGCAGGAAGGATCAAGAATGTGCAGCGGCCCAGAAGAAGCTCAGGCAAGAAGGGGGTGGTGATGAACTTTCTCCATTTGGACTCCTCTGGGGTGCAGTGCTGGGAGCATTTGGAAGGAGAAGCAGGGAGAGGTGGGCTGGGGTGTGGAAAGCGGGTCCTCACCAACCCAATGGCCAGGCTGTGGCATTCCTGCCATCAAACCGGCACTGAGCTTCAGCCAGAGAATTGTCAACGGGGAAAACGCAGTGCCAGGCTCCTGGCCCTGGCAGGTGTCCCTGCAGGTACATGCACCCTGGGGATGGGGCAGGGTCCCAGGTGTTTCATGCCTAGGCAATGCCTGAGTTCTTCTCTACTTCTGACCCTTGACCCCAGGACAGAAGTGGCTTCCACTTCTGCGGTGGTTCCCTCATCAGCCAGTCCTGGGTGGTCACTGCTGCCCACTGCAACGTCGAGTGAGTGTTTCCACACCACCTGCCCCTCCGCAGCCCACCTCTCCCCACTTCTTTCCTCTAGATGCCCCCACTTTGTTGCTCTACCCTCCCTTCAGCTGTCTAACCCCACTCTCACTGCAGCCCTGGCCGTCACTTTGTCGTCCTGGGCGAGTATGACAGGTCATCCAACGCTGAGCCTTTGCAGGTTTTGTCCATCTCTCGGGTGAGTGCCTAGGCTGCAGACATGGGGAGGAAGAGTGAGCAGTACAGGTGGGTGGTATCAGAGGGTGAGGAATTCAGGGCATGCCCCAGCCTAGCCCCCATAGCATCTATTAACCCTGGGGGCCTGTGCTCACCCCATCTTACACAGCCCCTTCCTGGCTCCACAGGCCATCACACATCCATACTGGAACCCCAGCACCTTCAACAATGACGTGACACTACTGAAGCTTGCCTCCCCAGCCAAGTACACAACACGCATCTCCCCGGTTTGCCTGGCTTCCCCGAATGAGGCGCTGTCCTCAGGCCTCACCTGTGTCACCACTGGCTGGGGCCGCCTCAGTGGCACAGGTGGCAGTTTGGGCCGAAGATCTGGGTGGGAGAGCTAGGGTGAGGACGAGGCGTTTGGGACCTGATTACCCACTTCCGGCACACAGGCAATGTGACCCCAGCACGCCTACAGCAGGTGGCCCTGCCCCTGGTCACTGTGCAACAGTGCCAGCAGTACTGGGGCTCACGTGTCACCAACTCCATGATCTGTGCAGGTGGCTCAGGGGCCTCCTCTTGTCAGGTAAGCACTGGCACCCTGTCCTGTCCTCTGGTATCCCCCAGTCCCCCATGCTGACTTCTCCCCTCTCCCTCCCTCAGGGTGACTCTGGAGGACCCCTTGTCTGCCAGAAGGGAAACATGTGGGTACTGATAGGCATCGTCTCCTGGGGCACCAGCAACTGCAATGTGCGCGCACCTGCCATGTACACTCGGGTTAGCAAGTTCAGCACCTGGATCAACCAGGTCACAGCCCAAGGCTGAGCCTACCCACAGGCGCCTCTCCTCTTATCCCATAAAGACCCCAGACTCTATCCTCTTGTGTCATCTGGTTTGTCCTCCTGGCTCATAAAAGTCTCTCCCCACTTGGACTTTGTGTTCCAGCAAGGTGTTGAGGGGTCAGAATCCTCCTAGAGCAGCCATGCCCAGGCTGGGCCCCCCATCCCTCCTGCTCCTGGGTGACCCCTTGGTCCACAGCAACAGGCCTGGGCTGTCGGAATGGGCAGCCTTCCCTAAGGAGGGCAGCCTGTTTATTGAGTACAGAGGATACATTTACAAACTGAGTACACAAAATAAATAACTGCACATTCTCCATCCACTGTCCATGGTATAAAGGCCCAGGTGGGCCTATCAAAGGCCCAAGTCTCCAAACTTCCTCTTCCCTACTTTCAAGACCAGGCCTATCCTGGGCAAGAAAGGAAAGAATTCCCCAGGGCTTCAGGCCCTCAGAGGCACTTGGGAAAGTGAGGGGAGCTCTGAGGCCATGGGGCTTGGGCTCTCCACTGCCTTGAGCCAGGGGCACTGGGGGCAGAAGGAGGGGTTGTATTAGGCACAATCGACTTGGCCCAGAGTGGTCTCTTTGGCTTGGTTTCCCACTGGAGGTGGCACATGCAGAAAGAGGAGAGCCTGGCCCAAAGCTATCACAGGGAGGAACAGAGTGAGGGCCCAACCCTCCCTGCTGGCAGGGGCCCTGCACTCTAGCTAAGGCTAAAGCTGGGCCCTGGCTCCTCGCCACCCGCTGAAAGCAGCTGCAGAGGGAAGGGACCTGGGTTCCAGCCCAGTTTGTGGTGGGGGAGGCACCATGACTGACATGGGGAGATCGGGCTCAGGCCTTTGGGAAAGCAGCCATCTAATTCCACTCACCTCCTGCAGGGGCTCCCTCAAGCCTGAGATTCAGTGGGACCCAGACTACAAGGAGAATGCTGTGAAAAGAAACAGGACAGGCTGGACTAGGCAAGGCCAGGGCCCCAGGCACTCAGGATTCAGAGGCTGATCACACAGTTTGGCTAAGTTCCAGGGGAGCTGTGCAGCTCAGCAGAAGGGGAGAGTAGAGTAGCTCAGAGACCCTCCCTCAAAGCAGCAGCTCCTTGCTTCCCACTTCCTCTTGGAAGGTGAAGGGTGAGCAAGGTTCCTGGGATGCCTATACTCATGCTAGACACTAGATGGCGCCTTCTTGCAGCTGCAGAGGACCGAAGAGCAGAGCCGGAAGGGAAAGGGCCATGGAAGTACCAAGGGAAGAACCAGGACTGGCACTGGCACCCTGATGGGTCTTCTCCCTGGGAAGCCCCTGCCCTCTGCCTCGGCCCAGGTGCCTCCATCCCCCAGCTAGCAGCAGTGGGGCTCCCTTTAATGCCCCACAGTTTAGAAGGAGGCACCTGGAGAATAGAATAGGCATCTAGGGGAAGAGGGAGGTGGTGGTAGTCTCTGCAAAGGAGGCACTGAGAGCAGTGGCTAATGGTGGGCAGGAGCTCTCTCACAGTCAGAGGAAGGCTGGAGCATGGCATCAGCCTGCTACCAACAGGGTCACACAGTCCAAAAGGGCTGAGCTCCATGAAGGAAGACAGATCTTGGCTGAGTTCAGGGTCCATTTAGACTTGGCCAAGGGCTGAGAGTCCAGCCAAGGCACAACCTGGGCCTACCTGGGCCTCTCACCGGAGCATAATCATGAGGATCAGGATGCCATGAAATGTGGGGGGCCAAGCAGGAAGGTTTGGTGGAGGTAAGGGGGGGTTTCCAGAAATAACTGTCCCAAAGAATCCTGGAACCACAGAACACCCTCTGCCTGGCACTGCCTGCTTCTTTGGTCTAAGGAAGAGCCAAACGCAAAGGGTGAAGGAGAGTGAAAGCCAGGCCCACCCTTTCACCAACTTGTACTAGAGCTATTACCCACCTAAAGAAACATCAGTGCCAGGTCAGGCTCCTAGTTAAGAGGGCTCCCAGCCCCTGGGCTCCCTCCATTCTGTCACACCAGGCCCAGGGTAAGGCGAGGGACTACTGAAGGCACAGAGAAGTGGCTGAGCCATTCACCTACCACTGACCACATAGGCCCATCTCCAGAGAGGGCATTGGGCCCAGATGGCGTAGCAGTGTGTGACCAGGCTGGGACCACGCCATGTCTCAACCACTGCCAGGCAGCTCAGCCGTTGTACTGCTGCTGGTAGCGCAGGTTGAGTTCCCTCAGCTCCCGCTCCCGCACGCGGCGTGACTTGTTGGAGCGTGTAGAGCGGCTGGAACGTGTAGACTGGGCAGACTTGGTGCTCTGGCAGCGCGAGGAGGCACGTTTGAGGAGGTTCTGGGAGATGGAGCGGTGCAGATTCTTCATGGACGAAGAGGCTGCCATGCTCACCACCCACGGGTGCCTCAGGGCCTGCATTGCAGTCATTCGGGCGCTAGGGTCCACTGTCAGCAGGCGGTCAATGAAATCCTTGGCCAGGTTGGATACGCTGGGCCAGGGCTAGAGGCCAAGGACAAGCATTAGAGTGAGAGCACTCAGTAGTGCCTTCCCCATCCCAACAATGCCCTACCACAGCACTCAGGCCTGCCCAGCATGTGCACTCTCCCCACAAAGGCACTGCCTGGCTCTTCCAAGGTAGAACATTCTGGGCCTCCCTTCCCCACCCAGAGAGCAGAGGCTGTTTTGACAAGGCATCTGACAAGGAGAAGGGCCTGTGCCCCTCCCCAAGAACAAACTTCTAAGGTTTCCTGGACTCAGCCTGGTGCAGGCTCAGGAAGGTGGCCCCTGTCAAGAACCCCTCCCCCCCAACACCAACTTACCCCAAGACCACTGTAACTCAGGGGTTTTAAAGGGAATGATGCAAACCTTCATCTATATCCTTAGCCAAGCTGTTTTTATTTTTTCAAGAGAACAAATACATTTTTACTTATTTAGTTTTCAGTAAGTTTAAATCCTTGAGGGGTACAGCATTATGTGGATTCCATGTCCAACGGTCTTAGCAGGCAGGCTGCTCTAGAATGCAGCACAGACCACGCCACCGTTTCTAAGGGCATGAGTCACCTTCCCTGATTACTCTGGTTTTGCTCGGTTTGCCGCCAGAAGTCACCGTGTTGTTCTTTGCCATGTACACATAAGCACATCTCTTGACTACAGAGAACTGTCTCATCTTGAGCATAAACACCTTTAATTTTTTAACCTTTTTAAAAAATATTTTATTTATTTGTTTTTAGAGGGGAGGGAGGGAGAAAGAGAGGGAGAGAAACATCAGTGTCAGAGAGAAACTTCAATTGGTTGCTTCTCGCACACCCCCAACCCAGGACTCAGCCCGCAACCCAGGACTCAGCCTGCAACCCAGGCATGTGTCCTGCCAGGGAACCAAACCAGTGACTCTTTGGTCTGCAGGCTGGTGCTCAATCTGCTGAGCCACACAAGCCAGGGCAACACCTTTAATTTTTAAGAAGAACTACCCTGACTGGCTCAGTGGGTTGGGCATCACCCTGCAAATGGAAGGTTCAATGGTTCAATTCCTGGTTGGGGAACAGGCCTGGGTTGCATGCCAGGTCCCCAATTGGGGGTGTAAGAGACATAACTGATTAATGTTTCTCTTTCATATTGGTGCTTCTCTCTCCCTTCCTCTCTCTCTCTAAAAAATAAATAAATAAATAAAATCTTGAAAAAAAAAAAAAAAAGAGTTGTGTGCTCCATCTTGTTCTGGAGACCATGCTTATTGCCTTCCAGACATCTGGAACAGGCAATCCGAAATGACATCTGTCATTTCGGAAGTCCTGTTCCCAGCAGGCCTTGACAGGCTCCAAGAGCCACACTTAAACTCTAATCCCTGGATGCCCACACCAGGCCACTCAGAGACAAACTTCCTCATCCTTAAAGAGAGGATGCTCCCTCCCTCTAACTAACAAAGTAGTGGTGGGCGACGACAGGCCCTGCACTCAGCAGACACACTTAAGCGGCGACTACTGCTGCCCCCAACTTGGTTCCCTTGACCTCCAACTCCTTCCCACTGCCCTTCCCCACTATCGCACGAGGTGGAGCAGGGAGCCCACTCATGTAGAGTCCTGAAGAAGAGGGAGGGCAACTTGTAGTTGCTACCCTCCCTGCCCTTAGGAAGGCAAATCTCAACTTTTACTGAGCTGAACTGGAAGAAAGTAACAGAAAGACTACAATTCTCATCAGCCATCCAACAGGATCTCCCACAACAGGGGGCCAGCTCCCAGAGTTCCCTGGGGTGACAGATACTGGCCCTCAGGAGGAGGGTGAGTAATCAGGGCCTCAAGAGCATGCAGCCCAAGGAAGCCCATAAATACCTTGCTGTCTGAGAGTAGTGAGGGGGAGCAGGGAACAGTGGCCCTCCTACGTCAACAAAGCCCCATGGCTTGCTGCTGCCACGTGAACACAAGGAGCATCTGAACACAAGGAGGGGCCAGCCAGTCTGGACCATAGACACTCATTACAGCCCCCATCACTCAATGAAGAGAGGGAAAGAAGCAGGCACAATGGGGCCGTGGATGGACACAGCATATCTAGAACTGAGCAGGGTTGGGTCACAGGGCAGTGCTGCCCTGCAATCTTTTATGGTCTCGGAGAAAAGGAGGAATCATGGGGAACACACTATGGCTCAGCCTGGCCTGGTGGGACAGCCCCAAGACATAGCTGGCAGACTGGGCTAGCCAAGTGGGGCTAGGACATGGATTCTGCCTCCACCCCTTGGTCTAGCCAAGATAGAAGAGGGGCAACTCCTCTGCAGATTAAACAATAAATAGCTGCAAAGTTGGACCCAGAAGCCAACAACTTGAACACAGATGGATCGGAGGCACACCCGCCCAAACCAAGGCCCCCTGCAGCTCCAAACCAGTCCAATGCAGTCTTAGATGGGCCTCTCACCACACCTGCCATGTGGGCTTAAGCATCTTGAGCTCCAAAGTGGCACAAGCACACACCAGGCATCGACCCCTGCTGCTTTTACAGTGGCCAGTCCATTAGTGCCAAAGCGAGTCGGATTGATCTGCCCCTCTGACTCCCCCAAATGCTTGCCTCTCCAATTACTTGTGTACGTGAGACTGTGTGCAGAATTCAGATGGACTCATTTGTCTGAGGGCCAGCCCAGACCTCTCTGGCAGGCCCCAGTTCTTCCTGTCTTGGAAGACCTGTGAGTAGCTGGGCCTGATGGGTCCCCTAAGCCAATATGATTGAAGCCATGCTGACCTGAGAACCAGGCTGTGCCAATGGCCCCCAACCTAACCTGCACACACTGAGGGACTTGCACCAGGATGTCAGGCAAGCGGAACACACGAAGGGATCCTCTCCCCCCTCTAAGAGTAGGGCAGAGCTTAGGCTGACTTCCAGATTAGGGGCCTCTGGGAACCCTATACGGTCTCCAATGGGGCTCAGAAAAGAAAACCAATTCCAGTTCTGGCCCTAAATCCAATTCAGCACCTCCTAAAAAAGCATTCAGCACCTACTGACCAACCCACCTCCTTCCTCAACATGACTGGGCTTCTGGAAACACATGAGTATGTCTGTCAGCCTGTGGCTGGACTGACTGGCCAGGAAATATTCTGGGCATAAGGAAAAGAAAAATGATTAAACAGTTACGCCCTTGGGTTTCCACAACTGTAACTATAGGCTCTAGGTAAGGAACAGAACTCTCACCTTAGTATACTTGGGCCCAGATCAGGGGCACATGTGGGCCTCAGGTGGCTGACAAAAGGGACAGGCCCCAGGAACCAACCTGGTCAGTCTCCCAGAGGCTTCCACCTGTTTCTGGGCTGCCATGGAGCACAGGACATGGAAGAAAATGTCAAAATGTCAGTCTGCCTTGCCCCAGACACTCAGGTCTCCCTCTGCGGTAGGGTCAGAGGACAGCTGTAACACCCAGGAGGACAGCTTACACCCTCCTTTCCACAAGTCTCTCACAAGTTGTGTGGGTAGGGGATGGGCTCTGTCCTGAGGACAGAGAGAGGCTGCTGGAGGAGGGACATCACCTCTACTCGGCTCTGACCATCAGGTTGGCTGACCTTCTCTCTAGTCCATACCCTCCAGAGTCCTTGTCCCCTTGTAGTCATGGTAGCTACTACTGATAATGTCACAGCAGAGAAGCCAACAGGGTCTAGAGGAGGGACCCCTCCCATGGGTACTCCATTACCAACTTCACCCCCTTTATCCCCTTTTCCTGCTGGACCAGCCACTCCTCAGCAGTGGAGTCCAAACCTCCCTTGGGAGAGAGGCACCAAATCCCAAAGGGCTTTCCACTCCAGCTCAAAGGATGCACCTCCTTATTCCCCAGCCCCTCCCCTTTACCTTTCTCTACTTTTTTTTTTGATGTGAGAGAGAAGCACCAACTGGTTGCCTCTCATACCCACCCTAACTAGGGATGTGTCCCGACCTAGAACCGAACCTGCAACCTTTTGACTTATGGGACGACACCCTATCAACCGAGCCACGTCAGTCAGGGCACAACTTGTTCTACCTTTAATGTCACAAGGACCTAGCAAGAACATTACCCAAGCCACTACCAGTGGTCTTACCTGGAGCTCAAGGGCTAAGGGAAAAAGGACAGAGACAGCTCTCTGGCCTGGTTGCAGAGAGAGGAGGAAGCTGCTTCTTTCCAGCAGCAAACCCAGCTCACAAGGCTTGCCCTAGACACCCTCTGGCAGGCAGGTCTGCCCACTCTCAGGTGAGGGGTGAGAAAGGTCTGGTGTCTCTTCCAGGTGGCATCTGGGTGACAGATTAAGTGTTAGGCTACGAGCCTAGCAACCTATGTTCTATTTCTACCTACTCTATGTGATCTTAGAGAAATCACAGTCTCCTCACTTTTAATACAAAGGAGATAAATGCAATGAATTCTAAGCCTTTCCCAGTTTCTAAAGTCCTGGATTTTAAAAAGATGGTTCCTCATACTTTTTTCCTTGTTTGGTTAAGGAAAAGCATGGCATCTAACATTAAGCCAATTTGACCTCTTTACATGCATGTGTTCTTTTCCGGCCCATGATGACTCTGGGGAAGGTTCCCTGGCTAAGAACGCAGCCCCACCAAAGAACTGCTAGGGGAAGCAAGGGAGGAAAGACGCCTGGGCTTTGCTCCCATGACTCAGTTCTTCCCTCAGCTTTGTCTCAGGATGTATTTTCAGACCCAGAATTCCCACCCTCAAATGCCTCCTTCCTGTACTTTTGTGGGCTTGAAGGGGCGCAGAGAAAAGGGCACTTTGGAAATTCTAGGAAATGGAGCTTCAGGTGCACTCAGGAGAACAGAACCACTGTGTGACAAGAACAGCACACACTGAGGCTGCCCACGAGGAAAAGCGTTTTGAAAACTTCAGCAGAATTAGATACTCTGTGGCAGCAGAGCCAGTATCCCTCCTCTAGTCAAGACAGTAGCCATCCCAGTGCCCGGGCTTCCAGACCAGACAGAACCCACCGCCCTGGGACCTGGCAGGGGGTGGATGGGGACCAAGTAGCAGAAAAGAGAACGACGTTGGGAAGAGAGCCTGAGGGGAGAAAAAGAAGGAAGGTAAGAGAGTTTTAAAAAGAGGCATAGAGCCCTTGACTGGTATGGCTCAGTGGATTGAGTGCTGGCTTGCAAACTCAAAGGTCGCCGGTTCAATTCCCAGTCAGGGCACATTCCTGGGTTGCAGGCCCAGTCCCCCGTTGGGGGCGTGTGAAAAGCAACCAATTGATGTCTCTCTCACACACTGCTGCGCCTGTCCCTCTCTTTCTTCCTCCCTTCCCCTTTCTAAAAATAAGTATTTAAAAATAATAATACCTCTCGAATATAAATACTTTTTAAAAACAGGCAGAGAGTGAAGATAAAAACGAGAAAAGGCACAACTTCAAGGTCAGTAAAGCTGCATTCTGAAACTTATTCTGAGAAGAAGAACAAAATGAAATCCTGCGCCTCCACCGGTTCCTGCCCAGAGCCCACAGAGTGGAGGACAGGGACAGGAGGCAGACAAAACACAGCTCAAGGGTCAGGAGAGATGCCGTGCGTCCGATGTGGAGTCAGGGGGATGTGCCAGCAGACAAGTAACACCTGCTGTTAACAGTGTCGTGGACCAGCCCTGGAAGACTGTATTTCAGAGCCTGCTGCACAGTGGTTTCCTCTGTCTCCACCCATGGGTTCTGCTGAGGCCAGGTGGTTTCCAGGGCCCAACCAGGCTTTCATTTTTTTAACTTCTAATTCTACTTTAATCAGAATTCTAGTTTCCGAGGCAGTTTAGAAACCCAATGTCTGTCAGCATATCACTCACGCTGTGGCCTCTGCCCCCAAAGGTCGGTATCCTTGGAACCCTGGTACGCTGAACTCCGCCCGGGGCAGGCACTTGGTCAACACAGGGTAGCAAGATGAGTGAAGAGATGAAGGTGCCAGCTTTCTGTCCAACTGGCCAGGTCACACTGGAGTGGTGCTCAGGTCTAGGCACAATCGCAGGAGAAGACAGATAAACTGAGGCCAGACAGGCATGCATGAGAAGGGTGACCTTGCATGAAGGCAGAACTGACCGAGGATGGAGATCCTGGAGAGGTACGGTCAGCGGGGAGTGGTTGGACCAGGGGCTTCCACCTCAGCGGTGGCAGAAAGGAGATGTGCAAGGGAAGCCGTTGACAGATTGAAAGAGGTCAGAATGTGGGAGAGACAGCAGCCCCAGCAGCTCCCAAGGCAGTGTGGGGGCCTAGAAATGACAGGGCCTTTGAGAGGGCAGAGCTATCTGATGGAGACAGACAGTAACAGCAAGAAAGGGAAGGGGCAGATGGGGAACCAGTAACCACTCCGAACACAACCCCTGACACATCCCTTTTGTTGGAGAGGCCTTGGTGGGGGCCAGAGGTGGGAAATAGCAGCCATGAAAAGCAGCTCTGACCCTGGGTCAATGAGATGCTATAGGTTGTCAAAGCAAGGCATTTTGGTAGAAATGGCTGAATACAGCAATCCTGGAAGATGGGCACCTGTTTCTGTCACCACGGAAGTGCACTGCTTTCTGGGAGTGTGCAACCAGGACGGCAGTGGCAGAGGGATGCCTAGCAGACAGGGCAGGGCTCCAGGGAGCCAAGTGGTGGCCCAGAGATGGCACATCCAGGAGATGCTGCTGCTCTCCACTCAGAGCCTGCCTCCTGCCCCCACGAGGAGGGAGCCACTCCTGTCTTCCTCCAAGAGGCCTCCAACCAAGAGGAGGTTTCCATCCACGGCGACCAATGAAGGTCCACCGCCCATACCCAGTGCATGAAACCATGCCACCTCCCAGTGACCAGACGAGGATCTGAAGGCATCTGCTCCTGCAATGAAGGGAGACTTATCTGTCGAACACCTACTATGTACCAGGAGCTGTGGTAAGGTATGGACACATGGCCCTTGCCGAGGGATCCTTTCTGAACAGATAAGGGGGCACTGACTGCTTGTCCTACTGGGACCCTCACATAGCGCCTGCATCATCATCCAGTACTTAATACCCAGCAGCCACCAATGGCCAGGCAGGAAACAGGGCTTAGGGATGCCTCTGAGCAAAGAATTCTAAATCAACTTACAATTTTTTGTTATGTTAACTACTCAGACACAGGAAAGCCATCCTCTGACTCAGGGAGGAGGGGGCAGTGAGAAAAGAATGAAGAAGTGATGGTCCATCACAGCCCCCATATACTCTGAAGTGGGAACATGAGGCAATTAAAGGCAGACAGCAGAATCTAAGCAGGAGCCAGGAAACATGCCACCCACCTCCCTGCATTCTATTCTCTCTGCTGCCAAAATGCACATCCGGTCTCCAGCTTTCCCACGTCCACCTGCAGCCCTCCCATGGCTCCAGGGCAAGGTCTTATCCCCTCACCCAGGGGCTCCCTGTTGGAGCACAGGAACCAGGCTGCAAGACCAGCCCCCACAGGTACCCCTTCACCTAGAGAGCACTGAGATGGGCCACACACTCTCCACTTCATTTCATCCTCAACACTGCAGAGCAGTCACTTTAGAAAGTGGAGAAGAGCTGAGCCAGGAATGTCAGTGTCAGCTCTGACACTCATCCTACCACAGGGCCATCAGAATTACAAGATGGCCCAACTAACTGCCGTTGGACCCCCGGTAGATGGTCAGCCCACAGCCCAGAAACCCACCCCTGGGGAGCCACCTCCCACCAACACTTCTCCCCCAGGTAGTGGCAGACGGGTCCTGTGGGTGGGCTGCCTGCCCCACAAGGATTCTGTCCTCTGCACAGCAGCAGTCACTCTCCTGAATGAGGCTCTGTGAAAGGCTCTGCCTAAGCCCATCTGTTCCTGGTGTCGTCACCCAGTCTTGCTCGCAGCTCAGGGACTGCCCAGAGGTGTATGGCAATTAAAGGTTGCCAGACACGAGGAGGCAGCAAAGCTGCCATTGCCATCTCTCTGCCATCGGTCCTCCAAGAGCCACTTCATCTGTCCTGCCTCTAGGAATAGAACTCTTAACAAAAGCAATGACATTAGGCCAGCAGCGTCACATTTCATGTACCAGTCCTCTAGTATGGGGTGCAGATGATGCCTCACTCAGTGTCGCTCACTCTGTGTCACTTGCCCCTTTAGAAACAGCTGCCCCAGCCCTGCTGGGCCTTCCACAGCAGGAAGCTGCTCTCTCAAGGGGGCTCTTTTGTATCTTCAGACTACTCTCAGTCACGCAGGCCTTCCTCACACCTGATCAATGTGCGTCCCCAAAGTGTCCATTGTGACTCTAGCTTGGCCTTCTCCACCCTGACACCTCCAGTCACTGGGTAAGTGTTCAGATCTCTCCTCTCGAAACTATGTGTCACAGCCTTCTCCCTCCCAGCTCTCCCTCCTCTTCCAAGAAACCTTTGTTTGCTTCTAAGTAGGTCTGGCCAGCAAGCCTCCAAGCATATCGCCAGCAGTCTCCCCACTTTTTCCTAGAGTCCAGCCACCCAGTAGAGAGCACACCCAGCCAGCATGGGCAGCCTGGTCTGCCCGCCCGCCAGTAACTTTTTGGGTGCCTTCCAAGGGCATCACCAACAACCAGTGTGCTATTTCCCTCAGGAGAAGCCAGGAGAAAGTATTGAGAGCATATGCGCTGATACGGTGTCCGCAAGGACCTCATAAGCCATGGAGGAGAGGGATGTCCATAGACGACAGCCCAAGAAAGTGTAAAAACAGTCCAACAACATGCTGAGACGTTTGTCAAGCAGTAGGCTATGGGGATGGGAAAGCTGAGATAGCCTGGATTTAAATCCCAGGCCTGAGCCTTGGCTGGTGTGGCTCAGTGGATTGAGCACAAGCCTGCAAACTGAAAGGTCACTAGTTCGAGTCCCAGTCAGGGCACATGCCTGGGTTGTGGGCCGGGTCTCCTGCTGGGAGCATGTGAGAGGCAACACATCACTGTATCTCTTGCACATTGATGTTTCTCTCCCTCTATCTCTCCCTCCCTTCCCCCCCCCCCAAAAAAAAAGTAAATAGATAAAATCTTAAAAGGAGAAAAAAATCCCAGGCCGCCGAACACGCTTCTAACTGTGAGAGCATGGACCAGGTACTTAACCTCACTAGCCTCAGTTTCCTCAAAGTAAAGTAGACATTGAGGGGGGAGAGTACACCCACCTGACTGACTGCTGTGGAGGTTGGAGATTTTGAGGGTACTCAGAAGGCACTACACGATGGCAGCAGTCAGCATTATTTGGAAAGGAAGTAATGGACCTCTTCTAAGGGTTGGGAGCAGAGGGGAAAGCTTGAGCAAAAACTTACTGTGGGGAGTATGTAAGTGGAGCAAATGTCTTGGGTATGTGGTACATGGGGAATGGGGTGAGGCTTGGGGCCAGAGTATCTAGACTGTCAGGATTGCAGCGGGCAGGGTACCAAAGAAGGACCCACTTGGTGTGCTTCCCTCTGCCAATGGGCCCCACCCACAGGGTGATGCCAAGGCAGGACACTATGTACACTCCGGCCCAAAAGGCAGCCTGAGTCCTCTCTCAATCTGCTCTCACAAGCTGATGAACCTACAGAGCCACAGGAGGGTTCTACCCTACACCCCTTCTCTTCCTAAATGACAACTCATGCTTACCACATAAAGCCCACTTTCTGGGACTCCGGATCTGCCCCAAACATCCCCAGGAGGCCAAGATGGGATTATTCTAACAGCTCTCAGTAAGTCTTCCTGCTAGTATCCCACAACACTTTCTGGTGCCTGCCCCCTTCACTATCAAGAAACCAAAAGGCCCCTTCCCACATAACACTCCCAAGCCCCAAGAAGCCTCGAACACTACAGAGCTCCTGACACCAAACACCAGACCTGACTCACCCTCGTCAACCTCTGCTCCATACTCCCAAACAATCTCCTGTTTATTGTGGAAGCACGGTCAGTAATGCCCCCTTCTCTGAGCCTCCTCTTGCTTAAAGCCTACATACTGCAAGATGTTCTCTGTTCAAGTCCACAGTACTCGAGATACCACTAAGAGGGGGCAAGTGACAGTAAGGGTGTCCCTAAAAAGGAACCAAGTACCAGAGGACACACTGTCAGGTGAGGAATGCACACCTCCAAACCTTGCTGAGCTCAAAGTGGGCAGCCCTCTATTTACACCGAGAGTTAGACGGAAACACTCCCCTCACCACGGCGTGCTGACAGGTCAGTGGCAGGGCCTTATTCCTTTAGACGGTCTTTATAAGGGCAAATGACTATCACAGAGTATAAGGCAGATGGCTGGACGGGGCAGGGGCTGAGCCCAGACCTAAGGGGGGCCAGGCCAGCCACCTGACTTAAGCCTGACAGCCCACGATCCAGACTGCCCAGGCCCAGGGGCTCCATGCCAAGGCCCATGCTGGCATATACCTGACAATAAGAGTTCATTATGTGGACATTTCCTATTTCTAGCCCTTTATCCCCAAGCGATCTTAAGTTCCATGGGGATGGGGATGGGGATCTTCCCCAGGTGCACTTATGGGTAGGCAATGGCCAGCAGGACAGAAAGACAGACGACTCATCTCCAATTCGGAGAGCCTGATCTTATGATGAGGCCTCCTTACCCAAAAAATAACCCAGACAAATCCAGAGCTCTCTGTCATTCAATGGTAGAATTTGTTTTGAGGATCAGCCAAGCTCCTGGTAACAGACAGGTGTTGTCAGGGTTGGCCAGGAATTCAACTCTGGAACTAGAAACTGATTAAAGGTAGCAGAGCCAAAGGCTGTGCAGTACCCCCTAAACTTTGAAAGCTCGATTCATGCCCTGTGATTCTAGCAAAACAGGAAGTAGAACCCAGGACCCAATCTTGTGGCTACAGTAGAAGCAGGAGGCCTGAATCCACTCCATACCCCATTCGTCATTCTCTACCCTCAGATAATCAATAGCCAATTAGCAAGACTCCATAAGCTCCAATTAGAAAAACTGCCTGTTCAACAACTGCCAGAATCAGGAAGTTTTGGGCAAACCTACAGATTTCTCTAAAGAGTCTTTCCTTTGTCAGCATCTCTCGGGAAACCTCCCTCCCTCCCATAGCTGAGCTTGCTACTCCCTCTGCCAGCAGGACCCTTATTAGCCTGGCACCACACGGAGCTCCCAGAGCAGAGCAAACCAGGCAGGGCCTAGGCACAACACGTCCTCTGTGAGGTGGATTCTGGGGCTTCTGACCTATGATGAATCCCGGCCTAGGCCAAGAGTGAGTAGGACAGCGTCCTCTGTGACCACCCCACTGCAGCCTGGGCTTCCACCCCCCACCCCCTCAGTGCTTGTTCTGTAGAATGCATTTGGAGCAAGGAAGAAAACATGAGAAACTTTAGGGAAGAGCTGGAGAATGTTCCAGTTTCTTCTTTGCCTGTGGCCAGCACGGAGGTGGCCTGAAGAGGAAGACTTCCCTCCTTTCCTCACACCACCCAGAGAAACATGGCCTGGGAACTCCCCCGAGAAGGGCAGCCCCCACCCACATGAGGGAAGTCCCTGACTGACCCCACAACCATGTCTGGAAGGCAGGGATGGAAGATGGACCTCGAATGTGGAAGGCAAAGTGTTGTGAGGCTTTGGGTAACTTCTGCAGGAAATGTTGCTCTGGGTCAACTGTCTGGAGAGAGAGAGCCCAGTCTGAAATCCCGGGGAGGAAGCTGGGCTGCAGAAGGGATCTGGTCCCAGACTTTCCCTTCCCACCATGCTGGTTATTTAAGAAGCATGGAGAGCTCCTCAGCAAACCCAAGGCTGAGGGGAACACTGTGGGGAGCACTTGGGGGAGGGCTCCCCCCTGCCTTGGCAGAATCCCGTCGCCCTACAAAGCTCATCTTTCCTCCTACATAAAGCCGAAAAACATCTTTTTCTTCAGAGCTTTGCTGAGCACACCATTATACCCCGGCCTGCAACGCTGTTCCCTGCAGTCAGTCTCATTTCCTACCCCATCAGCATCCTGCCTCAGAACTGACCAGCTCTTACTTATTCTGCACCTTCCTTTAGCTCCCAGCATCACTGAAACCTAATGGATTTTTCCCCCCAGGTTATCAATGGATCCAAAGACACAAACTGATGGCCAGCTGTTTGAATCTGGCCTACATTTAGCAATTATTGGCATACAAGGTACTGCTTAACTATGTGAATTAGATTCCAACACTTTAAGATCAGATTTTTCTGATTCTCTTTCAAAAGCTGGCAGGTCTGGAAGTGTGGAGTCCTCACTTCCTCGGTGCTATGCAGCAAAGCTGGCCAGAGATGAGCAGCAGCTACTCCTTGGGACAGGGCATGGCCACTCCAGCTTGTCCCAGGCCCTACGGAGCAGACACTACGGAGGCCCTGCCTCACTTCCTGTCAACCTGCCTGAGCTCACCAATCGCTGCAGCGCTCCTGCCTGTGCACTGACAGCTTCCCACCGCCAGTGCCTGCAGCTCTCTGCTTCTTTGCCGGATGACTTTCTCTGGCACTAGCTGGCATTCAGGACAGCCCAGAAGTGCTAG
The DNA here is from genome assembly GCF_021234435.1 of Artibeus jamaicensis. Taxonomy (NCBI): domain Eukaryota; kingdom Metazoa; phylum Chordata; class Mammalia; order Chiroptera; family Phyllostomidae; genus Artibeus; species Artibeus jamaicensis. Next base: position 18,642,509 of record NW_026521842.1, read on the forward strand.
AGATTTAAAGCCCTCAAAGAAATTCTTGACTCATACAGGAGTCGATGGATTGAAAAGCACCCACTTCCCTACCCTGAAGGGTACAATTCTGAGACACAGTCCCCATGATTATTCAGAGTCCCTATTGGGACCAAGTTCCGGGGCCCACAGTGGCAGTCCACTCATCAATGTATCCTTGATTGCCTTTTTCCCCTTCTGCCTCATTTCCCCCACCCTTCACTTGTGCTTACTGGAATCACATTCCAATGAAATTATCTGCTCCCAAGTCCTTGTCTTAGAGCTCACTCCAACTCAGACACCCCACCACTCTCACTTCATTGTTTTTACTTCACCTGCCTGGCCCCACCAACACGGCTGTCAGAGATAATCCCTCTGATGGAAAGCTGCAGGACAGAACCCCCACCCATGGGCCTCCCAACATCCTCGGAACGGAACAGACTCACCTCCCCCGAGTAACTGTACTTGCCCCTGAGGATTTGCCGGTACAGTCGGGTGCGGTTGTCATCTTCAAAGGGCATGGTGCCACTAAGCAGGATGTAGGCGATGACACCCAGTGCCCACATGTCCACTGAGTTGGTGTAGGGCTTTCGAACCAGGACCTCAGGGGCAATGTACTCAGGCGTGCCACAGGTAGTCTTCATCAGGCAGTCGTCACCCTTCTTGCGAGCACTGGCCAAGCCAAAGTCGGTAATGATGATTTTGGAGTCAGTGCCTGGGTGGTAGTAGAGCAGGTTCTCAGGCTTGAGGTCTCGGTGTGTGATGCCCAGCGCATGCAGATACCGGACGCCATCGAGTACCATCTGCAACACCCGTGTGGCGTCACGCTCGGTGAAAGAACCCTTGGCAATGATGCGGTCAAAGAGCTCTCCGCCAGTGGCTAACTCCATCACCATGTACACACGCTCCTGAGTCTCAAACACCTCCACCAGCTGGATGATGTTGGCGTGGCGCACCCGGCGCAGTACACGCAGCTCTGACTCACACACTTCCCGCCCCTCCCGGTACTTGGTCTCTATCATCTTGATGGCATATGGCTGCCGGGTTGCCCGGTGCTCCACACGTACCACTCGGCTGAAGCTGCCTCGGCCAATTAAGGCTTTGATGTCATACTTGGCTGTCACACGTGGGTCGAACTTAGCCCTGTACTTAGCCACCCTGGCCCTGCGTGGTGGTTCTGAGGGAGGCTCTGTGTGGCCAGTAGTGGGAGCACCAGGACAGGAGTTCGCACAATGACTGGCTGCTGGGAGCCCAGCTTTGAGAGGGCCAACACTGTCCACCTCCGTGATGAAGTTCTCATACACACAGCTCTTAGTGCCACTGAAGGGCTCCACCTTCTTTACCAGATCCAGCTGGACATCCTTTGGTGGCTCAGGAAGGACCTTGCTTGTCCCACAGCCCATCACGGACACGGGGGCATCCTCTCCGGCGAGGCTGGCAGGACCTGCTCTGCAGGCAGCGCCTCGTCTACACCTATGCAGACAGAAGAGAGGACAACTCAGCATAGCTGGGGACACCTCTGAAGGAATACCAGCCATCCTACTCCTCCTTGTCCCTCAACAGTCCTAGCCTGAAGACCTAGCTCCAATATGGTTTCCTGGGAGGGAAGATGGCTTTGGTCCCTAAGTGCTCAGAGCCCAGGCTCAGTGGAGAGTCCAGATGAAAAGACTGGATCTGAGCATCAGGGTCTTGGCTTCCATCTCCGTGGATCTTACTCTCATGCTGCTTTTCAACCCTGAGAGAGAACAGGAACATGTACCAGGCTCAGCTGTTACTGCCCCCACCTTCCTCCCTACTCTGCCTGGGTGCCTTATCCTAGTTGAAGTTCTGTTTTATAAATGTTAAAGTCATCTGCCCTAGCTGGTGTAGCTCAGTGGGCTAAGCATGGGCCTGCAAATCAAAGGGTCATTGGATTGATTCCCAGTCAGGGCACATGCCTGGGTTGCAGGCCAGGTCCCCAGTAGGGGGGATGAGAGAGGCAACTACACTTTGATGTTTCTCTCCCTCTATTTCTCCCTCCCTTCCCCTCTCTCTAAAAATAAATAAATAAATATTTTAAATGTTAAAACTGTCCTCTTATTACTCTGACTCATCTTCCCTGAAATGGGGGTGTAGAGTGTTGGAGGCCTGCTCTCCAACACTATCACTCACCAGGCCTCAGAGGGCTGCTTCTCCGAGGCCTCCCTCATGTGTATCTTTCCTGGCCCTCTGTGCCTCCTTCAGGCACTGACCCCTCTGCAACCAACGCCTCCCTGGGCCTCTGCCCTGACTGCACCCTTTCCCGGGCAGCTCCCACTGCTTCGGAATTAAAATGCTACCTAAGTCCCAGAGCTAGCTGAAATAAATTCCAGTGAACTTGGGACCACAAGCCTTAGCACAATGCCACCAGGTAGCCACCAAACTGAGCATCATTCGAGAGGCAGAGGGAGCCTTAAGCTCAGAAAGGACAATAGCAACCCCATCCAAATTTGACTCAGGCTGTGGATCTGGGTGCTCTGCTTCCTTGGGATGAAGATCTAGGAGCCTTCCCCATTTGCTTCCCAGACAGAGATGTTCCAATCCCTCAGTCCCTTAATACCATGCAGCTGGCGGGACCCTGGACAAGGTGAAGTGTGGAAGTACTGCTTTCCAGAGGTCCTTCTACCCAGGCTGCCCTTCTCTAAGTCTATGTGAGGGCCCCACGGGTGAAAGAAGAGAGCCGAGAATTTCCTCTTAATTATAACATAGAGAATTGAGGATAAAATGATCAGTTCAGATTACACATTTACCGAACATCTATTAGACATACAGGAATGAATAAGATATCCAAAGTAGATTATATTTCAATGCACACACAAACACACACACACATACAAAGCAAAACATAGTAAACTCATAGTCTAAGTGAAAGGCATAAAAACACAATTTCAGTATTGAGTGGTGTTAGGCTGGAAAAACAATAGTAAATACATGTAGAATTATGCAGGGGTTAGGGAAAGACTCCTGAAGGAGGTGACCCCCACACTGAATTTTAAGGAGGAATGAGTCAGATGAGGAAAGGTGGTGGGAGTGGTGTTTCAGGCAGAGAAATGTCCAGAGACCCAGAGTAGCACCCTGTGCCTGGAAACAGGCACTTTGCTAGAACAAAAACAGGCTTAGTGTGTGTGGGGGGCGGGGGTTAAGATTTGAAAGGTGAGCAGGAACCAGACTGTGGAGAGTAGCACAAGTTATGGTGAGGGGCCAGGACCTTTCTAGAAGGTATGGGGAAGCTATCAAAGGGTTTACAAAGAAGGAGAGGTGCTCAAGCTATATTTAGAAAGAAGTGAGAGGCTGGCCCTGAGTAGTATGGCTCAGTGGGTTGGGCATCATCCCACAGACCAAAGGCTCCCTGTTTGATTCCCAGTTAGGGCACGTGCCTGGGTTGCAGGATGGGTCCCAGGTCAGAGGCGTGCAAGGGGCAACTGATGGATGTTTCTCTCTCTCTCCCTCCCTTTCCCTCTGCCTAAAAATAAAGAAATAAAAATCAAAGAAAAAAGAAGGAAAGAAGGCAGGCAGACAGGCTGGCCCAACTGGAGAAGGGTCAAACTGACTAAAAGGACCAGTGAGGGAGTAGTGGCCTAGGCAGTGGGGTGGAATGGAGAGATATCAGCAAGAAAGCTGATCAGGACTGGAGGCTGGACATAGGGCAGAAAGGGTGGAGTGAGGGCGGCACTCAGTCCCTCACTCAGGCTCCCGGGCAGAAGGGTTGGGAGTGCAGCAAAAGGGACAGGCTCAGAAAGCAGTGGGAAGAGTTCAGGTTTGGCATGTGGAACATTTACGTGACATTAACTGAAGGTCGCTGGATGCAGAATCTAATATTTGAAAAGAACTGGTCAGGGTCAGAGACTTTACAGTTGCCCAAGGGTGGTACTTGGTGCTGAGGGGCAACATCTAATACCCACCCCTACCTTCTTGCAAAGCCAGCAATATATCCCATCAAAGGCAGCAGAAAGAGACCTAGGTAGGTTTCCTGCAGCACCTTGGAGGTCAAGGAGAAGACACAGAGGCCCTCAGGTTCCATTGAGCAGAGGGCCTGAATTCAACGTGGTGATACTGACCAATGTAGCCAACTCTTGCAAGGAACTCATCTCAGAAATATACGTGAAACCTTGATTACCAATCCATCAGATAAAAAGGAGGAATTTGGAAACCACAGTTTAAGGGCTACAGTTTTTTAATCAGTATGTTAAGTCAGTATGTTTAAATCAATGTGACTCTCAGTGGTATGAGGTTTATCTTCCCTCACAAGAGGAAAAGATTCCTCCACCGAAACAAGGCTCTTCAGGATTTACTGCAGTTCTCACCCAAATGCCCAGAAGATCCCACACAGGAGTTTAGGAAATTATATTTAAACAAAGGTATTTAGAAACAAGATTCCTGGTCACAGAGACCGAAGATTAGAACTATGGACTCTGGAATTTTGCAAACTCATCTTTTCCTTCAGGGAAAACACAAGACCTCAATCCAGTAAAGGGCTACGGCTCGGAAAGGAGAGCTCTTGGGCCAGGACTTCTGAGGCATAAAGCAGGCCCCTGATCCCCAAGACCACACGGTAAGCAACGCCTACCACCACCCAGAAAAAAGACAAACTGCATGAGTGACCCGCACGGCCACTCAGTTGTCACTTCTTCCTGGTGAGGAGGCAGAACCCTAGATATACAAAATAAATAACTATCTCCAGGCATGCACACTGGCTCTGTTTGTTTAAATGTGCATTCCTAGTTGGGTCCTAATGAAAAACACTAAAGTTTACAAAAGAAAAAAAATCTGCCCTGGATGGTATAGCTCAGTGGATTGAGAAACAGCCTGAGACCCACGGGGTTGCTGGTTCAATTCCCTGTCAGAGCACATGCCTAGGTTGTGGGCCAGGTTCCCCAGATGGCAGTGTGCAAGAGGCAACCAATTGCTGTATCTCTCACACACTGATGTTTCTCTCCCTTTCTCCCTCCCTCTGGAAATAAAATAAAATCTTTTTTTTTTTTAAGATTTTATTTATTTATCTTTAGAGGGGAAGGGAAGGAGAGAGGGAGAGAAACATCAATGTATGGTTGCCTTTTGTGCGTCCCCTGCTGGGAACTGGCCTGCAGGGAACCTGCCTGCAACCCCAGTATGTGCCCTGACTGGGAATCGAACCTCGATTGTCTAGTTCGCAGGCCCGCGCTCAATCCACTGAGCTACACCAGCTTGGAAATAAAATAAAATCTTAAAAAGAAAGAAAGGCAGGACTGTTACACAATGGGTGTGAGTGAATATTTAACACTACTGTCCTCAATAACACACTACAGAAATGACAGGCCACCCTGGCTGGTGTGGCTCAGTGGATTGAGCACTGGCCTGCAAACCAAAAAGTCACTGCGTTGATTCCAACTCAGGGCATATACCTGGGTTTCAGGGTAGAAACTTGTCCCAAACCATTTAAATAGTGACAGCCAGGCATGGACCCAGATCTCATGGTTTTTTTCTACCCAGAGCTCAGAGCTTCCATTATGCAGAAAAAACTCTTGAAGAACCAGAGCCGGGCTTCACCAGGTCAAGGCCTCAATCTTTCTTCACACCACTCAGCTGGTGAATCAACAAATAGACCTTTTCTGAAGGGCCTGCCTTCTGAAGCCTCCATGCCAAATACAATGTGGGTCACACTGCTCACTGCTGTACTTTGTGCTCTATTTTATTTATTATTTTATCATATTTTCTCCACTACCACTTATCCTCCCAATACTCTCTTCCACCCCCACCCACCCCCACTGCTGCACTCCTGCCTGCCTCTGTTCACTGCAGTTGCCAGCCCCTTGAGGGAAAGGGCCACTTCTGAACTCTCTGGCACCCAGCGAAACACTGAGCTCAGTGCAGGCATTCAGTGTTTGTTAACAATGAACGAAAGATGGTCTGGCTCTCAGATTTCTATTTGTCATGAGGCAACAAGCCCAGGACCTCAGAAATTCAAGTGGCAGAAAGAGGCCAGATTGATGGTTAAACCAGAGCCACGCTCTCTGAGCACCTGTGTAAATGTCAACAACAAAGGAATCGGAACTCTCAGGTCTATTTGGGATTTACGGATTGTTATCTGAACTCCAACACAAGTTTGTCCACAGCTGCCAGACCTGACCCCATCAGTTAGGGAGGCCAGGAGCCTAGGAGCAGGGGTGAGGATGGATTCTGAAACAATTTCCAAAACACAGAAACCAGGTCTACAGATGTCTCCCACACAGGGGCCCACAGACACCTAGCCCTCTCTGACAACACTCCTTCAGATTGTTCTTCACAGCAAAGCTTCATGACCTTTCACCTGCAAAGATTTCTACATTCTGCTCCCATGTTTTGAAGACTGTCTTCCAAAATGAAGTAGGCAGTGATCTCTCAGTAATCCCAGAAATAAGTAACTGCTAAACAGCATGTCTAACTGTCATGAGGCGAGCAGAGATATACCAGGCAAAGTCACCTATCACTTTAGATAAAACCCCCGAACAGGGACGTCTGCAGCCTCAGGTGGGACTATATGATTCTGTTCTCTAAAACAGAAGTCTGACATGAGACCAGCGATTGCATGTTCAGAACTAGTACTATGAGACCATTTTCATAGAATGCAAAGATATATTTGTACAAGAAAGTTTAAACATCATTCTTTTTTAAAATTTTTACTTATTTATCTTTAAAGGGGAAGGGAGGGAGAGAGGGAGAGAAGTTTCAATGTATGGTTGCCTCTTGTGTGTCCCCTGCTGGGAACTGGCCTGCAACCCAGGCATGTGCCCTGACTGGGAATTAAACTGTGGTTGTTTGGTTCCCAGGCCACGCTCAATCCACTGAACTACACCAGCCAGGGCAAGCATCATTCTTTATAAAAAGGAAAACTGGAAACAACCTACATACCCATAAGTAAGGAAACAATTAAATAAATTGAGATCTATTCGTATAACAGAATGAGCTGCAGCTATTGAAAAGAATGAGGTACATCCATGTATACTGACAAAGATACCAGTTACTTAATTTTATTGAGTGGCTTCATGCCAGGATACATGTCTATAATGTCTTAAGTAGTTTAAAATAGTATATAAAAGTATATGTCCCAAGAGGGGTTTTAAAAAGTTAGACATATACATGGAAAAAAAATATCCTGTAAGGGTAGAAGAGAAACTGTTGGCAGTGGTCACCTCTAGGTGTGGAAACGTGGGGGGACAGAAGGAAGGAAGGAAGGAAGGAAGGGGGACTCTTACTTCTCACTTTATATACTTCTGTGCTGTGGTTATGTTTTTAAATCATCACCACATAAGTTTTCTAAGTTAACAAAAATATATATTGTAGAAATCTATAGACTAGTAATATACATAAGGGCAAAAGCTGGACAAACATACACCAAATTATTGGTGTATGTGTCTAAAGACATTAGTACTTATTCACTCCTGTAATGTTTTAACTTTTAGCATTATTTCATAATAAAAATTGTTATAAGTTCTTTTTAGAATATAGTTACTTGGGACCCCGCATCTCAAGGACGTGGTAATAACTGGTGAGCAGACTCCTCCTTATGACTAAGAGAAGGAGAGAAGTTCAAAAGTTTGTTGTGTCCTCTTCATTTTTTCATGACCCCAGCTCCACCTAAGACATTCCACCTGCTGCCCCTCCCATCATCAGAAATACAGACTCTGGCAATGTACCTGGGGTTTTCCTTCCAAAATTCCAAGGATTGACCCACAAATATCTACTGATCCTCTAGTGAGCCAGGAACTTTGCCAGGGATTTTGCCAGACACAAAGAAGGTAGCCATGGTCTCTGCTCTCAAGGAACTTAAGCCCAGACAGTTTCACACCAAGAGTCCCAAGACATCCTTCAGATGTCCTGTGAGGCCACTTAGACACTAGCAACCTGAAAAGGGTCCTTCTGATATAATTTTCCCCCGGCAAATGAAAACATCACATTTTTCTACTTTAGCATCACATTAGACACCATGGCAACAGAGGGCTGTACCAAGAATTAGCTCAGGGACGACCTAGCCAACACAAATCAGCTTAATACTCACTGAGCAAGATTCTTGGAAGGAAAAGAAGTTCAAGTAAGTACAGTAACTCTCTCCAGCTTTCAACAAACAGAATTGGTTCTCTTCTCCCAGGGCTCTATTTCTCCAATTTTTCTCTGTGTGCCCTGTGACCAATGGAGACAGATGTTTTCAGCTATCTCCAAGCTCAAGGGTCAGTGCTCTGGAACACCAACAGCCCATTCACATCATACACTTGGGAAGCTCTGAAGAGGACTGAAGGTGCCCACAAAACATGCTCACATTTACAGAGTAAAACAGAAGGCCAAATCAAAGTCTCATCCATTTATGTGACCAACAAAGAACCCCAGTATCTAGTTCAGATTCTATAGACACTAAGATCTGCAGGGGTATTCCATTCCAGGTAAGGCAAGTCTAGCTCGATGCCAGAAGCAAACAGATTTCCTGAAAGCTGCACTTTCTCTATCCCATTAATACAACTTAACAAGTGCAAGAACTGCAATTAGACTTGGACAGTGTGCTTATTTAGCAAACTCACCCTCTAGTGAGTAAGGATTTCTAAGGGAATGGCCAACTGCAACTGCCCTCCACAGAAGCAGTTTTGTCAGAGTTTTCCCTGATTCCCTTGAGGAAATCACAACACAAGGCAGCCTTTTACATGGGGCTCAGTCCGAAGAATAAACAGGCTTACTAAGATGAGATCTACTTATAACGAGGGGCACCTTCTGGGAAGAACAGCCATTAGTAAACACAGAAGCTCCCATCTGCTGAGTTCCAACTGTGCTAAATGCCTTATACATACTCTTCTCTCTGCAACCACATAAAGTAGGCATGACTATTCCTATTTTGGAATGAGCAAACTAGGACTCAAAGAGCCTCAAGATCTCATAACAGCCAAGAACTGACTCCCAGTCTTTCTGACACCAAAGCTCATGTCTTACCATGAAATCGGACTGCCTGCCCAAGGTACGGGCTATAGGACTGCAAGGGGGAGCCGCAAGGCAGAGCTAGCCCTTCCCACTAGCTCTTTTTTGTGTCTAGAAAAACTACTTTAGACTATCAAAACTGACCTGGCCACACCACCTACCACACATGCAAACACAAAATACAGGTTACCTGTGCTCATCTCAGATCCTGGGCCCTGATAGGTGCCCAACAACACAGTTGAATCCCTGTCCATTCTTAAACCAGCAATCTATTGCAGCTGCACATTTAGCTCCTACTTTATGCCAGGCAGAGCCAGACACTCAGGTGCACATAAAAAACACTATCCCCAAACTCACCACCATGAGACACAACATGATCTAGTCAACAGCAGTCTCATATGTAAAAGTAGAGGACTGTGCTCACTTGGGCAGCACAGATACTAAAATTGGACCGATACAGAGATTAGCATGCCCCTGAGCAACAATAACACACAAATTCGTGAAGCATTCCATATTTTATGCAAAGAAAATAGAGGAGTCATTGGCTGCAAAGAAGTACAGAGGAGTCATTGGTTATATGTGAAACAAGGGGGGGGGGTTTCCCAAGGAAATAAAATCTAAGGTGAATTATAAGGACAGATGTAAATTTCCCAAAGTGATGGGTGGAAGGGGAAAGAAGAGTATCATAAAAATGAGAAAACCGACTGGCTCGCGTGGTTCAGTGGATTGAGCACCAGCCTGCGACCCAAAAGGTCCTGGGGTTGGATCTCCGGTCAGGGCAGGCGCCTTGCGTTAAAGGCTAAGTCGGGGGGCAGAGAGTGTGAGAGGCAACCACACGTTGATGCCTCTCCCATCTTTCTCTCTCCCTCCCCCTCTCTCTAAAAATAAATACTTCTTTCAAAATGAGAAAACTGGGTATCTAAAGCACAAGGGTATTAAACCACAGAGCTAACAGAAGGCTCACACGCCCCAACGACAAAATATGTAAATAGAAGTCAAAATGCCCAGGTGTTGACTTTAGGGTTAGGCCTCTATCAGATTATGAAGAGCCCTGAATGCCTTCGTAAGAAGCTTAGCTCTCGGCGCTAAGGAGCCAGTTTCAGGCAGTGAAGGACTTACTTAGCTGAGCATTATCACTTCAGCAGCCTCATTTGTGGGAGTGAGCATGGACAGTTGGGCTTCCCCTCCTAAGCAGAGGGATGACTGACTGGCTTGCGGGGCAGGCGACCTGGCTGGACTCAGGCCTGCTTTTTAACAGACTGAATAAGGAAGTGACCAGCTCCCCGCCAGCCCGTGGCGTTCACTCGCAAAGGAGGAGTGTGGAGTAGGTGCTGGACACAAAAAGGGAGTGAGGACAACCGAGTTAGTTCACCATGACCGACGCCGGCTTGGCTGAACAGCAGCAGGCAGGGCAGCTGACCACGTCTACCAGGCCCACGAGGCCCCAGAGAAGGACTACCTAGAGCAGCAGCACGTTTCAAGGCCACTCCAGGCTCGGACGCGGGGAACCCCGAGCAGACATTGCATGGCCTCCTCCCCAGCCCAATAGGCCCCGGCACACCTGCCACGGGCCGAGGGCTCGGGTCTGGGAAAGGACAGGCCCGGTGCGCCAGGAAGCGACCGTGGCCGCAACTCGCCAGCCCCTCCCGCCCGTTGGGCCGTAGCCCTGGGCCGGGCCGCCTCACCTCGAGGGGGCGGCGGGCTCTTCGGCGTCTTGGCGGCTGCGCTGACCCTCTCGGGGCCGTGGCCACGGCCACCGCCGCCGCCATCCTCAGGCGTTAGCGTCGTGGCGTCATCACAAAGCGCGTTTGACGCCAAAACAAACCAGGGCCGCCTGCGGGGCGGGGTGGGATGGGGGCGGACCCTCGGGAGGGCCGGGCCACGCGGTTGGGGGCGCACCCAGCCCGGCTTGCCAATCAACGCCTTCAGGGCGGGGACGCGCGCTCTAGGGTTAGGAGGCGTTTAATTGCTGCTCAACTGTTGTTCGCCTGTAACCTGCGGAGGAACCTATTCTAGAAAAGAAGGTACACCTGAAACTAATATAAAATATCAACTATAACGGAAAGTAAAAAGATTAAATTTTAAAAAAAGAAAAAGGAGGAACTGCGTAGAGAGGAAGTTTCAAGCTCCTGGTTAGCGGAGAGAGTCTTCTGTCATACAAGGTTGGGGACATAATACCATACCTGTCAACAGGTTTCTGAAAGCGCCTCTGAAACTCCGCAAAAGATCGATTTAAGTTGAATTAACAAAAACATTTTTGAAAACTGCAGTTAAAATAACTCTGGCACTCGGCTGAGTTAAATTTGACCTCTATCTCAGAGGAGTTAAAAATGGTACTTCAGGGATTGGTGGTCAGTCTTGGGCAATTTAGGAACAACAGATATTTGTTGTAATTGAATTTAGGTGTATCCGAAGACTGCAAAGCAAGTAGATTTTGTTTAAAAAGAAAAAACTTGTTATCACTCACAATGACTTCTCTGTAAGATCAGAATTGTCTCACTACTTTACAGACCACCCAGACTGCAGGGGTGGGCAAATAGATGCTGCAGATAATAAGATTGTAATCTCTTTCCATCTTCCTCACTTTGGTCTGTTCATTGATTCAACAGGTCTTTACTGAATGAACACTTACTTTGTACATGGGACTGTCTTTAATGGATTATATAAACCAGTGATTTCCTTTCTTTCATTCCTTCTTTTTATATTAAAATTGCTACACAAAAATACTTCTTTAATTGATTTTAGAGAGAGGGAGGAAAGGAAAGAGAAACCGATTTTTGTTGTTCCATTTATTTATGTATTTATTGGTTGATTCTCATATGTACCCAGACTGGAGATCAAACCCAAAACCTTGGTGTATCAGGACAAAGTTCTAACCAGATGAGCTACCAGGCCAGAGCGAGCCAGCAATTTTCAACCTGTGTGCCACAGCAGGTACACTGGTGCTACAAGAATTATTTTTTAGAAGATTTTATTTATTTTTTAGAGAGAGGGGAAGGGAGGTAGAAAAAGGGAGGGAAACGTGAATTGTGGGAGCTACATCGACTGGTTGCCTCTTACACGCCTCCCAGCTGGGGACCTAGCCAGCAACCCAGGCATGTGCCCTGATTTGGAAATGAATCAGCAACCTTTTGGTTCACAGGCTGCACTCAATGCACTGAGCCTCACCAACTAGGACTCACAGGCATTTTTAAGATATGCAATACATGACCTCTTTTCCCTTAGATTATCCATTAAAAATATGACAACAGCCAACACAACAATAGCTGTCTGGTGTGAATGAATAAAAATTATACCTAATTTTTTGTCAGATCAGCAAAATAATGTATTTTTGGTGTGCTGTAGAATTTTAGTAATTAGTGTATGTTGCCATGAGATGAAAAAGTTTGAAAGTCACTGATATACGTGGTTAAACTTTAATCCTAAAAATAAATTAACACAAATAAACATCATTTTATCTGTTCTATTTAGTAGGGAATTATAAAGGATTTTTTTTTAAGAAAGAAAAACTTTAGAAATTGTTTCTAAAAGTCTGGTATGATGAGTATGAGTGTAGGTTTGGGGGCCAAAGAAACTTTGGATTATATCCCAGGTTTGACACTTTCATAGTTGTGTGACTTTAGGCAAGACATCTCCCTTAAGCCTCATTTTTTCTTATCTGTATAATGGGGATCATAACCCTAACCCCACAGAGTTGTTGTGAAGGTTAAGAGCAACATAGAAAACCAGGGTTAATGGGGCGTAGAAATTCATACAACACTCCCCTTTTACAGATAGTCAGCAAGTTAATTCAGTAGTTTATTGAGCCCTTTCTGTGCATAGGTGCTGACCCTGGCTCTGGTAAAGAACGAGGTGAAGAAGCATATTGATGCAGAGGGGACCCAGCCCAGCACATCCAGACCCCAGGGCTCCCCTGAACAATAAGCTGTTCCATGTCTGCAGAGCTGCAAATATGAGAAACACCATCCCCATGATGCTCTGGCCTGGGCAGCTGTGTCCAGGGCCCAGTCAGTTTGGCTCTCAGCTTACACTGTCCTCCAGCTTTAGGATCAAATACATAAAGCTTTTAAGCCCCTGGCCAGAGAGCAGATTCTGTCCCCACCCCCAACCCCATTCACAGATACCAGGTCACTCAATTCCGGGGAAGAGCAAGGATTTAGGGAGCAAACATCAGGGGAAAATAGGTCACAGCAGGAGGATGGTAATCTCCCCACGTGGCTGGCCCTTGCTACTAGAAGTAGGCTTCTCTTGGCCACCCGTGAAGAGTGGCTCCGGGAAGACTTTTGGGGTCTAGAGCCCCAGCACCATCCCTCCCAACAATGTGCGCAGGCTGAGGGGGCTGCCCCAAGAAAATATATCCTCCACACTGGGGTCATTCTCAGCCGAGCTCTCGCTGACTGTAACATTTCTATGCTGCAGTTAGATATTCAATCAGGTACACTTTTTGTACCCAGCAAATACACTCTTTGTACACTCTTTGTGTGCTACAGACACAAAGAGGACCCTTGGGGAGTCCACAGATGGGAATTATGACCTGGACCTAGACATTAACAAAGCCAGTGCTATCAGTACTGAGACAGAAGAGAGCCCAGAGCTGTGTGGACCTGTAGGAGGCTGCTGATTCAGCTTGGAGTCGGGGTTAGAGAATATTTCCTGGAGGAGGTGGTGCTGAACAAGAAAGGAGTTTTCACCAGGAGAACATGGGGAGGGGTATTCTGAGCACAGGGAACAGATATACAAAGATTCAGAGGAATAAAAGGATGGCCTTTCCTACTGGAAAATTATGATGGTCAAAGGAGGGCAGATCTGGAGGGGGGGTTCTGAACTTTCTCTTTCAGGTTATGGGAAAAGATGGGTAATGCTGGCTGGGAGAGAGAAGTGGGGATAAAAGTACAGGCAAATGAAGCACAGGGGCAAAGATACAGCAGAAAGGGAGTTAATGGAGGCATCTGACCTAATCGAAATGGGAGGGTGTTAGGGAAGTATGTTAGGATGCAGTAGGGCTCCCACACATGTGGGTGGAGGTCTCTGGAAGCACTTGTCACCCTGGAGCTTCTGCAAGCGTCCTATCAGGCCAGATTCTGTCCTGGAACACAGCCTCCCAGTGTAGGCCTTTAGTGTAAATCTGGCCTGCAGAGACCTCGGTTCCCACCCCTCTCTCCCTCCCTCCCTACAGATTCCTTTGGGCCCCTCTCATAAAACCCTCTCCATCGCAGCCCCACCTTTCCCCAACCACTTGTGAGTCTCCATCCTTACCTCCTATTGCCCCTAGCATGCTTCTCCCCTGGCCCCAAGGCCTGGATAGGTGGATCACTCCTCTCCTCTGTGCTGCTACAGAGGGGAGTTGCAGGAGTAGACTGAATAAACTAGGCCGAGCTGACTTATGTAGGGCCTCCTAGACAATGAGAAGGAGCTTAATAGCAGGATCAGTTTTTCAATATAGAAAATGGAGAATAAAGGGGAGGGAGGGAGATTAGAAGGCAACGAGGAGGCCATGACAGTGCCCACTGTGGGCGGTAGCTAGGAATAGGGTCCTGGTGCTGGTGGTAGAAGCCTGATGGAAAGATGATCTCACCCTCTCTGAGACACCTCCTTTCCTCGGGATCTGCCCAGGCTGAATCTTGCTCTTCCTCTCCTCCGGATGGACAGGGGCACCTCATACCATGTACCCATTCCATGCTTCCAGAATGCCTTCTGGGATTGTTTTGACTTCACACTGCAGACCTCTTCTCAGTGAACAAGCTTGTGGGGAGCAGAGGCCAGTAGGACCCTCATTGTGACCCCAGTATCTGCAGCTCCAGGTCACATCAGTGACCTGAATGTAGATTCCAACAGGGGCTCCCCACCTTCTGGAACAGGCTCCCCTCAGATGGACCAGGACCCCAGGGGAGGAGAGGACTGAGCACTTATTCTGAGCTGTCTTGAAGGCTAAGGTGGTAGTTCAGCAGGGGAGGTGAGACAGCTAGGAGCCTGGAGGCTAGAATGAACCAGGGGACTGAGGGTGGCCATAGTGGGGAGCAGGGCGAGTCACTGCAGTGGGTGGAGTGCCCACTCACGGGGCCCCGAGGGGCGAGGCAGGGCTAGGAATATCAAGCAGGGAGGACAGACCATTAGAGCTCTTGGAACCTGCATGTAATGGAAAGCTTGGCACTGCCTTTGGGAAATGAGTGTTTGTAAGGAGAAAGATGGAGTCCCCTGTGGCAGCCTTAGGCCCTGCCCATTCTGTCTTAGGGAATCAGCTTCGGGAGGCCTCCATCTGAGTCAAGCAGTGAGCGGCCGGAAGAAAGGAAGAAGCTTAGTACAAATATAAATACTTTTAATGAAAGCTGAACGCACTCTTCAGAGCCTGGAGGGCAGCCACCAAGGCAGGGGTGGGGGCAGGGGCACTGCTACCCAACTCCAATGGCTAGGCCAGGGGCCCCAGGAGGCAAACAAATGCCAGAGCAGCCCCCAGCAGCAAGGGAGCAGGGGCTGGGGTCGGGGCGGATGCTGTCGCCCTCAGTGTCTCCTGGTTGACCTCGGGACCTGTGCCATGCTCCAGGACATGCACAGGGGCACCACACAGGGTGTGTAAGTTATCCGGGTTCTGGACCCTGCGAGCTTCTTGCTGTAGGGATTCCCACACAGCAGCCGCCTCCTTCGGGCAGCCTGACAGGACTTGAGAGGCGCAGGTGTGGAAGTCATTCCAAGACCTGTTAAGGGTGTGGGGTTAAGGGAATTAGGTGGGGCAAAGAGGCTTTGGAATGGGAAGAGGTTCGGGGATGGATGGTAAAGGTGGGGGGTGGGGGTGAGGGTCACGCCGCTGCCCTTGTACCTGCTCTTACCTGCAAATGGTCTCCAGCTCACCTCCTTGACCCATGCCGTCCCCCAAGCGGATGAGACACTCAGCAAAACCCTGATATATGTGGTCACAGTGGCCTGGGCCTCTGGCAGCTGCCTCCAGGGGAGATACAGGGACTGGGGGTGGGGGTGGAAAATAGTTAATAGGATGAGCTTGCCCAACCCCCAGGGGCTTGTTTACCCTGGCATGCTCTGGGGACGTGACTCAGCGTGAATGAGGTACCCCAGGGAAATAAGGGGTATATCTGGGGATCACCTGCCTGCTCCCTGTTCTAGGTGGGACCAAATAGAGTAAGTGTGGAGCAGGGTGCGGTAGGAGTCCTCAAGTTTCAGGGGTCAGTTCTTCCTCCCAGCTTCTGGGACCTCTGTAGCTCCAAATTGGATGAAAATGGTCCAAGTGAAGGAGCCAGGACAGGGCAAAGTAGGGCAGGGTTCAGGAACAAACTCCCCCTCCTTAGCACCGTGTCCAGGATCTATAGTCTAGACAAGCTCTGCTTTGCCTTTGCACCCCATTCCAAAGCAGGTATTATCAGATGGCTAGGGCAGGATAGAGGGTGTCAGGATCCAAGTCAGACCCTAACGGACCTCAGGGAATCCTAAGGCTGGTCTAGGAGTCTCCTCAAAGGCCAAGTCTTCCTTTATCAGAATGGGGGCTACAAAATTTTGAGGTCCTTCCCCCACAACCAGGGCTCAGTCCACACCTCTCTCTTTTTGGTTCTGAGGCCACTGGTACACATTATCCCCTCCCTGGAGCCCTTGCACCTCCCCACCATCCTGGTTCCCAGTACTCGGCAAGGCTGTGCCTCAGCTCCCATGCACCCAACCCAACCTGGTGAGAGGCTGTATGGCCCGGGCTGGTCCCATACACCTATAACTCACCGAATGGTGGTAACAGCAGCAGCAGCAGCAGCAGCCCCACCGTACAGGGCAGTTGCTGGCAGTGGCGACAGCAGCAGCAGCAGCAGTGCATCATCCCCGCCTGGGAGCCTAGTGCCAGAGAGCTACCAGCCTTAAGTGCAGCCCTTCAGCCCAGCCCCCAAAAGGAGGGACTCTGATTGGATGTGAGCTGGAGGCGGGGCTTCAAAGCCAGCAGGCAGCCACCACCAGTACTCAAATAGGCAAAGGAAAGGGACCTCACAGAGAGGAGTCAGGGTCCTGCTGAGCCCTGGGCGCTGGGCTCTCATCCCAAAGATGGAAAGGGGAGATCTAGGAAGGCAGTTGTGCAGATGAATGCAGGTGTCCAGGCCTCTGGGTTGGCCCTGACAAAGCTCTAAACAGGGAGAAGACGGAGGCCAGGGAACAGAGGGCAGTTATCAAAGTCACACCAAAGACACTAAAAGCACACATACTCCATTTTATTCCAAAAGCATTTAATTAAATTTCTCAATGTTTTCAAAAACAAAAAAGGTCCAAAACAGAGGTAAAAATAAACATGGAAAATTCAACTCAAGTGGTGTCACAATCTCGGGGGTCATGCTCCAGGCATGGCAGAACCCAAGAAGGCACAATACCCGCCCTGGGCCCAGCCTAAACCTGTTGGTTACCATAACCACAACCAGTGTTCCCCCCAAAACACCCCAGAGGTGGAAGCCTAAGCAGGTAATGGGTAGACATGATCCTGCTTTGGCCTGGCCTGTCTACTGGCCTTCAGTGCCACCCCACCCCTGGGCAAGGCAGGCTTAGCTAAGGGAGGCTGGGGGTCACAAGGCCATGCAGCATGAGGCTGAGACGCCGGGCTGCTTTGCCAAGTGAGTTGTGTGGTTCGGCCTGCAGGAACTGGAAGAGCTTCTGGCGCACCTGGGCCATGACGGAGCCCATGTGGTCCCGAGTGATAGGGTCACTGTGGTCCAGGTGCATCACAGCATCTTCTAGGTAGCTGGGGGTAGAGGAAAGGGACAGGCTACAGGTGGGCTCCAGCAGATGGGAGCGCCCCCTGGTGGAACTGAGGCCCAGAGGAACAGCTGACAAAGGAGGCCTCTGAGCCAGAGATGGATGGGGGAACTGGTGGAATTAGGGAAGGAGTCAGGCTAGGGTGGGAGTCTTTGCTTTGAACTGCTCCCTTACCTCTGCCCCAGCCCATCTTCTGGTGCAACTGTACCCACTCACCTGAGCTTGAGGTCAGTTCGGGTGCCAAGGTCAGAGGCCAGCTGCTGGATGAGGGAAAGAAGCACGGGCTGGGAGAGTGGGCAGGGGGGCTGCCCAAAAACCTGGCCTGGATCCACAGTTTCACACACGTACAGCACCAGGTTCAAGTCGGCAGCTGTCAGGGCCTGGGTAGAGGATAGCATTTAGTGTGTGGATTTTGTCGGGAGGCACCTGAGTCTTAACTGGGCCTGGCATACCTGCTGGAAGGCCTGATTGAGGTGGCCCTGCTGCAGCAGCTGCAGGATATGGGCTTGCTGGGCCTGGCAGTCCAGATGAGCAGCAGGGACAGGTGTGCCAGCAGCTGAGCGCATGGCTTGCATGATGCTAGAGGTGACAGCAGCCTGCTGCTCCTTGAGTGCCACACTCACCTCACCCTTAACAATGCGTTGCACCTGTGCTAAAATGGACTCCTGCAGGCTGCAAAGGGAAACAAGATAGATGAGGTAGATGGGGAGTCTGGTGTGACCTTTTCCAAACCCACCACCTCACCCAGTATCCTGCCCACACACCTGCCCACTGCCAAGTGCAGCTGGTGCTGCACCTCAGCCCGAACACTGCTGGACACAGTGGCTGCCATCTGCTCGGTGGCACCCTGCAGCGTGCTGACCAGGCCCCGAAGCTGGGCCAACACAGGCTCCCGTGCCTCCTGCTCTCGTGCCTTCCGGCTCTTCATGTGGCTCTCTAGCTGTTGCAAGTCTGAAAGGTGACCACAGGGGCCATAAGGATGCTGAGGGATAAGAGGACAGCCCCTCCGCCTTGGAGTATTGGACCCCACTCACATTCCTGTGTGCCCAGTCGGAAGCTATCATTGATCTGCTGGAACATGGCCTGGCAGCTCTTCTCAAAGGCAGGCAGCACCACACTCTGGAAGGCTTCACGGTAGGCAGCCTGCATTGGTCCCTGTAACGTGTCTGCAGCTGCTCGGGCAATGGCATCTGTCAAGTTCTGGGGGTAAAGGGAAGGGCCGAACCAAAAGCCTGAGTCTAAGCTGGTGTGATCAAGTCCACCAACCACCAACCTCCCTCCTCTTTGGCCCTATAGCACCTTGGATTTCAGCAGCTTGGAGATATTCTCTTTCATGCTACCTTCCACAGCTGTGAGCTTGGTGGCCACTGAGGTGCTCAGTTGGCCTGCCACAGGCTCTAGACTCCTAGAGACACCTGGGGCAAGGTGAGGAGGGAGAGGTGGAGCCATGAGAGAAAGCTTGACAGGTAGGGGCCCCACTCCCACCCAGCCCACCCAGAGAAGTCTCATGCAAAACTCACATGGAGGCACCGTCTTCTTGATCTCGTCCCGTATGCTGCGCTCCAGCCGCCCAGCCACAGCTGAAGACAGTGCCTGGGACATCTGTTGTGTCAGCTGTTCCTGCAGCTGACCACCCCGTTGCTGCCCCTCCGCCAATGCCCGTTCTAGCCGCCGCTCTGTGTGGTAGCTAAGGAACAGACCTGGAGCAGCTCCCGTGTCCCTTCTCAGTCCAAGAATGCTGTAGCTGCCTCTCACCCTCCTCCACGCTGGGCCACTGCCCACAAGGATACGTTCCTGTTCATGCCGAGACTCTAGGGCACGCTCTACGTGGCCCGTGACGGTGCTCTGCAGGCCTTCAAGCTGGCTGCATAGGCGCTGCAGCAGCTCTTCTTGGCTGTGTCGCAACTCCAACAGCTCTCTCTGCTGTTGCCAGATTAGTGCTGGCCAGTCCTCAGAGGGCTCTGCCACCTGCCAGTAGCACCGACAGTCGCATCATACCTGCCCTACCTGTCCCCACACACCAGACCAGGGAATGGCCCAGATCTCTCCCCCACCCTCTGAAAGGAGTCCTAGAAGTAGAAAGGGTGTTTGCTCACTCACCTGGCGCTCCGTGAGCCGGGATTCCATAGCTGAATCCCTGCCATAGGCGAGAAGCACCTCAGGCCACGTCATGCAGGCAGCCTGGAGACCACCCCTCTCCCTGGCCCCAGGACCCGTCCTACCCATCATCTTTTTTGCCCTTCTTCTTGAGCTTGGGTGAGGTCCGAGGGGATCCCTTAGTCTTCCAGTCCTTGGCGGGCAGCCGTGGAGTGGGAACTTTGGTGCCAAAGCCCCCCGCAGCAGAGGCGAGGCTGGCCACTTCATCGTCATGGTCACTGTGGGAAGGAGGAGAGGCGTAAGCGCCTACCACTTGCTGGCCTGCCCTTGTGAGAGAACAGCACCTACCTTTGTTCAGCACTGGCATCCTGGCTGTCATGTTGTTGTAGCAAGTGATAAGGTGGTCGGTGGAAGGCCAGGCTCTTGTGTTTTTCCTGTAGGCCATTCCTGGGGCTGGGAGGATGGCTGACTCAGCAATGGATGACTCCACCTGAAGCCCCTACCATCAGGGCACTTTCCCCCTCCCACGCTCCTCACCTTTCTGTGAGGCTGCTGCATGTCTCCCGAGTAATGTCTGGTGCTGTAGGCCAGACCTGGCTGTCAGGGGCTGTGGCCTCCTGGGTCAAGGCGGCCTCCAGGAGGGAGGGAGTACTATGCCGATCCCCGTCCCCAGGGCCTCCATCCAGGCTAAGCTGGGAGCCGAGCTCAGGCCCTGGCCGGGGCCGCGGGGACAGCAGGTGTAGTGCTGAGGCAGCTGAGGCCATACTGTTTGGCTCAAGGTCCTCAGAAGCAGAGGCACCAAAGCCACGGGACAGGGCCTCAGATGCTATCTCAGGGATGTCCTGGGACAGGGCAGTGGAAGCCGAAGAGATAACATCGGGGGAGCGGGTACGGCTGGGGGAAGCCTGGCGCAGCCCCAGGGTCTCCACTTCCTGCAGCTCCAGGGAGAGTGCAGAGGCAGCACTAGGTACCTGAGGTAGGTCAAAATGGGGACTTAGGTGGAGGGAAACAGGTGTAGGGGGAGCACAGAGACGAAGTACTGGTATTTGTAATGACGAGAGATGCAACAGTGGGGAAAGGGGATGCAATCAAGAACAGCCACAGCTCAGGAGAGGAGGTGGGAATGGACAGGCTGAGGAGCTGTCCTCCAGGGAATGTGGGAAGCTGAGATGACCTCAAGGGAAACATGGGCCACCATAGGCAGAACAGGACAAACAGACAGGGTGCTAGAGAAGAAGACTGCTGCCAACCTTCCCACTGCTATGCACCTGCTAACCTGAATTTCACACACACGCACCTGCCCAGGCCCTTTGGGAGTTAATTTGTCAGCTGGACCTGGGAGCAGGCCAGGCAGGAGGCTGCGTGGGCTTGCCTGCAGGCTGTTGCCACTGTTCATTGTCAGGCTGCCATCCAGCTGCAGCTTGGGGCTCAAGGTCAGCTCCTCAGATGGCCTGGTGACAAGAAGGCTGAGGTATAAGCAGCCAGAGCTTGGCATCACCTGGCACCAGCCCCTGCCCGACCCCAACGCTGATCCTCACTTCACCTGGGCAAGGGGGGGTCCACAGCTGAGGTACTACTCATGGCTGATACTGCTGTGAGAGAGGAGCTGCTGCTGCCGCTACTGCTGCTGCTGCTGCTGCTGCTACTACTAGGGGAGGCAGCAATCTGGGGAGATGCAGAGTGAGAGCTGTAGCCTATGGGTAGGAATTCCCAGGTCCCACTGCCCTGAGCCCGAGCCCCAGCCCCAGCACACCTGCTGCAGGGAGGTGCTAGGTGTCATGAAGGCGTCAGGTGTCATCAGCTTGGGCTTCGTCGTCTCACTGCTCAGATTAAGGAAGTCAGCAGGGGCAGGTAACTCCACGATACGTCGGACATCAGGCTGGGAGCCGTGAGTAGCTGAACCCAGACCCTCAGAGCCCAGTTCGGGCCGAGATTCTCCAAATGCTGTGGGGAAATCTGCCACTTCAGTCAAACTAGACCCTGGTCAATCTAAACTGCTCTCCCCTCACCCCTCACTCACCGAAGTCCTCATGGGCAGTGTGAGTGGGGAGCGGGGCGACCACATCAGGGTTCAGCTGCGGCTGGAAGCGGATCTGCACATCTTGCAGTGCCCTTTAGGAAGAGTAGGAGAATAGGAGAGAGCTCGAAGGGGCCAGTTGGTAGTGTGGGGAGGAGCACAGACAGGGCACACTCACTTAGTATGCACGCAAAAGAGCTTGATGAGCACACCAGCTGCAGACTCCATGGCACCAGCTCCGTGGTTCCCATCTGCAAGGACAATGTGGACGACTAAGCCCCTGGCCCTGTGTCTTGGCACTCCCTACATACCAATGTATAGCCCCGATTCTGAGCAGCTCACCGGCCCCTAGGCTGTCATTCTCTTCCTCAGCAGGCAGCACCTCAGTGTGCCTCAGCCGGCAGCGAGTCACAACCTGGATACCAAAGCTCAATACAGGGTGGGTGAGTAGGAACTCAGAGATGGAACTGAAGCAGGCACGGCCTTCCTCCTGGTTCTGCAGCAGCTCCATCACATAAAGGACCTGCACAGGCAGTGCATTCACAGCTGAGCTCACAGGCTGTGAGGGCTGTGGATGTGCCACACACATCTCTGCCTTTCCCAGTAACACCAAGTCTGACTGGGGTGCCCCCCAATGCAGTCTACCTTTCGCTGCACATCGCTGAGAATCAGATATTCTGCTGAGAGGTCCAGGCAAACTTTGAGGCTGGGTGGCACACTCACTGAGCTGAAGATATCTGGGGAGAAGCTAGGAGGCCACAAAGCAGAATGAATGAGACTAAGAGAGAGGAAAGAACCCATATTCCCAACACTGCTTACCCCCATCTGCTCCCCAGCCTATGCTTACCTAATGGTCTGCAGGCAGGTCCAGGACACCGTGCACCACATCTTTAGCTCCTGATTCTGGTCAGCACCAGTAATGAGGAACCTCCAGAAAGGGACCCTACAAAGCAACAAGACACTGAGTGATTGGCGGGGAGCCTAAGGTCCAGCCCGCCGCCCACCTGCCTGCCCACTCACTCACTCAGGGTCCTGTTTCTTATGGTTATCACAGAACAGGAGGCAGGAGAGAGGCCGCCCATCATGAGGCTTCAACTCATGTAGACACCTGCAAGCAGGCAGATGAGGAGCCTGAGTGGGTGATCTAGTCCCCTACCTGGGGTTCCCAGTCCCTCAGGCCCCGTCTTACCTTGGCTCATCCTGCCCCTCAATGTAGATCTGCCAGAACTTGACAAAGCCATCATGGCTTGCTGTAGCCAGGACAGTCCCATCAGGTGAGAGGGCCCCTTCACTCAGGTACTGGGAAGAACCCAAAGAGCCTTGCTTTTCCACCAGATTAGAGGTGGGAGCAAGCCCATCTCAGATGAGAATGACAGTGCACTGGGCTGACCCACAGTGGATCCACACATGAGTGTGAAAGACTAAACGAATGGGAGCCAGAGAGAAGACCAGGCCATTATAGCCACACAGGCGTGAGCCCCACAGGTGGAGGTCAATTTGTGATCCAAGTCCCAGTGGACAGGACGCCAGTAAAGCTACCCGAGCAGCTCTAGGTATGGGGAATAGAGGAGGGACACAAGTAAAGGGGAAGAGCAAGGAAGGAATTCAGCTGCAGGCTTACTGTGCTGTGGCCTTTTACCATGATGAAGCCCTGCTTGATCTGGCTGACATCCACAGGCCAGGTGCTGTGGTTGGAGCGGAGCATGTCCAGGTTCCACACCTCAGCCTGGAAGGTACAGCGAGGTGAGCGTTCAGCTCATGCCCACACCTTGGCTGCTCTGACCACCCCCTCCCCCTATGCCCAGCCTCCTCACCCTGTCCTCATGCAAAAGGGCCACCATTGGGCTACCCTCCTCACAACACTCTTCACTCTCCTCGGGAATGAATGGGCACCAGATGATCCTACGAAAGTGATTCAGCGGCGTACCCTCTGGCTGCCGGATGTGGACCAGAATCTCTTCTCTGAACAGGGCGTTAAGGGCTAACCAGGTAGATGATGAGCTCTGCCCACCTTTCCTCAGTCCCCCATCCCATCCCATCCCATCCCCAGAAAAGGATACTGAATTTTGCCATTAACCAGAGCCAAGTGCCACACAAACAAATTGCCTGCCTCATCCAGGCAGGCCAGCTGTGGGGAATTGACGTGTGCGAAGGCCAGGTCAGCCACACTGCCCGTGAAGCCCTTGAGCAGGGTCCGCTCCGAAGTGCTGACACTGATCACCCTCACCATTGCTGAGCCATTGTTGGCAGCTGGAATCAGGGCAGTGGTTGGCTGTGAGTGGGTGTCTAGGCCCAGGCAGCAGCAGAGAAGCCCTGCCCTTGCCTGCCTCACAGCCACCACCAGCCTCAAGCCTGGTTTTCCCACTTGGCCAGCCAAGGCCTGGCAGAGCTGGGAGCAACACAGACAAGCTTTATATTGCATCCTCAAGGTCTGAGTGGGCTGAGAGCCCTTACACTCAACCTGGGTCTCTGGGGCTTCTCACAGAACACCTCCCTCCTGTCCCCTGCCCCAACTCACCCCGAATGGCATAAGCCAAGAAGGAATTAGACACAGCAATCAGGTTGCCATAGTAGTATTTCTGCTCCCAGTCATACTTGGCAACGGGCTGGATTTTCACCTGAGAACCAAGGGTGAGGAAGGTTGTAGAAGCTGAGGGCTGGGGCAGCTTTCCTGGAGTTTAAATGATCCCCAGCATCCCTGGGGACAGTAGAGGCCACATATGCAAGCCCAGTCACCCAATCACAACTCCTGGTGCCAGATTCCCACACAGATTTGGTAGCAAACCCTGGCTTCCTGAGACGGGGCACACTAGTTGTTGGTTAAGGTGGTCCCCATAGGAACTGGCAGCATGGGAGAGGTTGTGTGTCCCCATTCACCATATACAACATCTTGGTACTCACCTTGTTGCTCCCCCGTGCCTTGCTCGAGATGCTAGAGTCACTGCTGGCCACAATTTCTACCTCTTTGGCCGAGATCCCAATGCAGGTAGAGCTGTCATCTCCCGAGAGGCAGCTGCAGGGAGGGGTGCACAAGCTTAACTCTTTTTCACCCTAAGTCTCAATGGGCAGGGTTGGAATAAGGAGAGGATACAACCACCATAGGGCGGGTGTCCAATCCCAATACACAGTTCTGGGTGCACTGGTCCCCAGACCCACAGCTTCCCTTGCTCACCTCCCTCCTTGAGAATGCTAAATAAAGTGCTTAAACATCAGATCTGGGCCAAGCCCTTCAGCTTGCACTCACCCCTCATCCCAGTGCAAGCTCAGTGTGGTTAAAATGCTACGACCCAGGACATCTAGTAAGGGAGCAGTAGAGGCTGCTGGCCCTTCTCTCCCCTCATCTCATGCCTTTAGCTAGCAAACACCCCAAACACCCCATCACCGCCACTGTTATGTCCCAGGCACTCACATGACCTGCTTCTCCTGCAGGTTAATAGATGGCTTGGCCCGGAGACCAGGCTTGTTTGCCGAAGTACCATCACCTGAGCAGAGAGGGTCTGGAACCAGGAGCCCATTGAGGTCCCCATTGTAGGTGTTAGATGGCCTCTGGCTGTCTGCACTGGGGCCTGGGGGCAGAGAGGGCCACTGTCTGAGGTTGTTCCACCTGCCCACGAGCCTCTCCTAATGCAGAGCTTCCCTTCAGAATCATGAGGCACTCCAGCAACACTCAAATGAGGCCTGTCTGTGGGAAGGATGGCCCTTTGTTCATCTCTAATATTCCATACACACTGATGGTGGACCCACTGTACGCCAGGACCAAGGAGAAGCATGAGGCTCTTCTATCTCGGAGAGGAGTGCAAGCTATCAAGGATTCTCTGAAGCCAATTAATACTCAGGCCCAGGTCAGCACAGAGGGACTCTGTGTACTTAAGAGAGAGCATGGGAAGGGTCAGGACAGACTTCACAGAAGAGTCACCACCATCAAAGCCACTGTAGCTAGAACACACAAACATGGGAAAGATGAAGGGAAAATAAGGCTGCAGAGGTCTCAGGTATGAGACTGGGGTGCTTAGGTTCTCCAGGAAGCAATGAGAGCCACGGAAGAGTTTTAAAAGGGAAGATAGCATGGTCAGCACTGGCCAGAGGGCTGATTGCTCTAAGGCAGCCTGAAGGATAGTTGAGAATCTGGGTGAGAGATACAAGGGCCTAGATCAAGGTAGTGGCAGGGCTGGAGAAGAAAGAGTGGGCTTCTAAGGCATGGTCAAGGACACTGATAAGATGTGGGAGTAAGGAAGAAAGGCACCTGCCCCACAGAGAAATGGCTCAGAAGATGCCACCTTGGGAGGGTAAACTCAGAATGAGTGGACATGAAGGATCTGGACAAAGAAGAGAACATATGGGGTAGTGTGTGGAGTCAGGAAAGACAGCATTTCAGTTTGCCATTCACTGAGTTTCAAGCACCCTTATAGGCTCAGACAGTACTCCAAAACTCCCAGGTTGCAAGGAGACTAGGGCTCCACATTAAGGATCACATTAAATTTTCCTAGGCACAAAAGCCTGGGGTCTGACACAGTCCACCAGTGAGAGGAGACAAGCCAGAGCTCCCTGGCAAACAGAAGAATCAAGTATCAGTCAATAAACGAAGAGTTCAGAGGAAAGCCTCCAGGCCACGTCACTTGGATCAGAGCCACCTTAGCTACTCCGGGGTAAGCTGACCACTCTCCCTCCCAGGAAGGCTACCATGAAGACAAACAACGGCACAAGGTTGGCCGTGTCAGGCTCTATCAAACCTTTGTGGATTCTAGTCTACGTAGCAGCTGATGAGCAGGAGAGGCCCAAGCCTCTCACATGAGTGAAAAGGAGCACACTCCAGGCCTGTGGCAAAGAGTCAGTGGTTTCAAGTAGTAGAAGATGAATTTTTTCAGGGAATAGTTAACCCCACCCAGAGTGAGAACCAGTGCCAGTTTCCAGCAGCAGCCAGTTGGGATCTCCCAGC
This sequence comes from Artibeus jamaicensis, assembly GCF_021234435.1. NCBI lineage: Eukaryota > Metazoa > Chordata > Mammalia > Chiroptera > Phyllostomidae > Artibeus > Artibeus jamaicensis. The sequence goes on from NW_026521842.1 coordinate 18,669,220, forward strand.
AGGTTGAAGAACAGGGCCTGAGGAAATACCAGTTCTCTCAGCTCTGGCCCCTGCACACCTAAACCACCATCACCCACTGGCCTTTCAACCACTGCAACTTTTCTCGGGTCCCTGAACCAGCTGGGAACTTTTGGTACCTTCACCCATGCTATTTCAGCTTTGTTAATGCTTTTCTAACACCCAACTCCTGTTCATATTACAAGAACTACCCTGAACATTGTCTCCTTTCTCAGACCTGTTCTCCAGCACTGTCCAGTCCCCATCCCACCTGCCCTGTCCCCAACAAAATGCCAAAGCACTCGTCTCGGTCATGTCAACAGTTACATTACAACGTCCTTAGGTTCCTTGAGGGTAGGAGCAGCTGAGGTATCACTGCAAGCCCAAATAAAGTTTAAACGAATGGAAATAAACTTTGTTTTGCAGATGTTTTGTCTAATCCAATCAGGGCCTTGCAGTCTGTGATTTGCCTTAATCCCAGTAAGGGCGTGGGATTGGGGGTGGACACTTCCCTCCAGAAAAATAGTTTCAAGAATCACGCTTGGAATTTGTGTTCTCGAGGGAAGGGCAAGTTGCAGAGGCGGATCCGCAGCTTCTCAGCCCAGCGCCTAGGTCTAGATACAGAACTCAGAATACAGAGCACCGAATAGGCCTCTGAAGTATGGCAAACGGGTTGCGAACCCAGACACTAGAGACAGAAACACTAGAGACCTTGGGGTCAGGCCACCAGCGGAGCCATGCATTCGGCGAGGGAGCCTCACCTTCAGCTGAGACGCTGAAGGACGACGAGGCAGAACGTCCCGGCGATAGAATGGGGAGGGATCGCACCGGGGGTCTGCGCCCTTCCGGTAACATGCTCAGGGAGTTACTGCTCTAACCCTCTTCTGCCCTCACCAGCCGGGAGGATGCAAAGCAGGAGGGACCTGGGGGTACTGAGGGCGACCCTGACCCGAGCCGCTCCTCTGCCTGCTCAGCAAGGGCCCACCCTCGCTGTCCCGGCTCACCTCCCGCGGGCCGGTCCAGCTTGAGGATGTCCCGTAGGTGCTGCGTGGCGTCCTCGATGTCGATGCTCGCGCAGGAGGCCATGGGCCCAGCCGCAGACGCTCTGTCCGCGCCGCGTTCGTTTCGCTGACGCCGCGCACCAGCCGAGCACAGCCGCGCCGGGACCAGAGACGGGACGCGGGTCACTACAATCAGCCCACCCGGAGCCCACAAACCGCCGTCCGCACCGCGTCCCTAAACCCCCCCACCACAACTAACCGCCTTCACTTCCGGCCCGCTGAGCCTCGGCTCCCGGAACCTGCACGGACCGGAGAAGAAAGGTTCCGCGCTGAGGGAGAACGCCTTGCTTGTCCTGGAGCCCGTCTCCTTCTGCTACCCCACCCCCGTGCCAGCGAAGTCCGATGAGTTTCACAAGACCGAGGCAAAGCAAATGTCCATGTACTGGACCGCGCAAAGCGATACTAGCCTCAGAATACCCCGCCCGTCCATGCCCACTCCCAAGGCAAGGTCTCTTGATGGGCCTAGAACCCGGTCTACTCGGCCACCCAGGCTGTTCTCAGACTCCTCCAGAAACAAGCTGAACTGGCAGGAGCCAGGGTTACTCTTTAGGAAATAGGTCAGTGTAACCCAAATTCCTGAGGGGACCCACGATGTCAGAAGGTCCAGGAATTGCAAGGTCATGAGAGCTAACCCCTTCAAAAAGATCACATTGTTCTAACAGGCTTCCAACAACATCCGGATTGCCCAACCTAGTACCCTCAGGCAAGACGAAACAAACAACAGTTTACAAACACCTGTTTATTGCAGACATTTCAGGCACAGATACATGGAAAAAGCTGTATTGCAGATTTTATACAGGGTGGTTTTAAGAGGCAGCAGGCACCTACCTCTCTCCCCCACCCCCAACACACAGCAACCTAGATATCAGTCCCACTGAAATCTGCTCAATATGCTGTTCTATCAAACAGCGTATCATCCGGCCCTGTACCCAGTACAGCTAGGTAACCTCTAGGGGTCTGAGGAAGTCCTTGGCCTCCATCCATAGCTGAGGGAAAGGGGGGCACAGGTCAGGCATAGCTATGGTGCCCTCACCAGTCCTAAAATCCCTAACGGCACCAGCTGAAGCCCTGGGTTTGGTTTTAGCCTGTGGTTGCTACCTTGCCACCAGGTTTACACCACCAGGTCTCAGAGCTAAAGGGCTAGATTTGCCATAGGCAAGGCCTCTGTCCCCCCAAACTGAGGAGCATAAACTGTCCCAATAGTTAAGACTTCCTGGGATTTGAAGACAATGAGGTGTGTGGTTAGGAAGGGACTGGGAGGCCTAATGATGCCTTGCTGAGGTCTAAGAGGTGAGAAATCGTAAAGCACAAATCCCTCAAACTCAGATTGCCTTCTTTCGTAGCTCTCGATCTGTATTACAAACCACCAGGTCTGGATCTGTGGGTGTTGCAGGCTGGCTGTTCTGGGAACTTGCCTTTGAGCAAAGTTATCTATAAAGCAGGTGGTACAGGCTCTGAACTACCCTCTTCTTGGCTTGGTATTTGTGGGGTTCCCTCGGTGTTATCCTAACCCTTCTGGGGATAAAATAGGCCCCTCTCCCTCAAACCTTTGCTCAGAGGGCCTGGACCTGATGGGCCATTTTTGGCAAGGCCTCTCCATATTCAGTGGGATTCTGGGTCGTATGTCCTGTTACTAGGGCCCTGACCCTACCCAGTGTAGAGGTCACAGGAGGTGTCAGAACTGACTACAGAGGCTTCAGTGCAAGGGAAGCTTCAGGCCAGACTGTAGCTCTCTCTGTCTGCAGCTCACTTTCCCAAGACCAGGTGGGCTGGGGAGGGGAGCACTATGCCCTACCAGGCTTCTGAGAGAAGCTAGCTCAGAGTGCTGCTTCGGCAGTCTTCTCGCAATAGGCATTGCTGAGTTGGGGTAGAGGTGGAAGGGTGAGACATGAGAGAGCCAATTGGGCAAGGTAGTTATTGATGCCCAGCCAACTATTAAACTAATTAAAACGATTTAAACTGTTAAGAAAACTTTTGTGGTTTTATTGTATCATGAGGCATTGAAACATCTGAACAAATCAATGTCTGGGCGGTGAGGCAGCTGCTTTCTCCTTCACTTCTTTGGGTTACTAGAGCAACTTGAGCAACTTGTCAGTAGATTAAAAAAAAAAAAAAAAAAAAAGACAACCTTTTGCATTACTTAAGTCTTTCCAAGGCATGCGCTGGTACAACACAAACTTCTCCTGTCAGATGTAACTAGTCTAGTGTCCAAACATCATGCACAAAACCTAGGCGGCGGCGGCGCACTGCGCCCACTCCCACCATGGCCCTGCTCATTTGTGTATGATATTTGGAGCATCTGGAGGAGTGTGAATAGTATCAGGAAGAGAGGGAGGAGGAAACAGCATGAGTGCCTGGCTGGGAGGAAGTCAGCCGAAGTTGTGCAGGGCAAGCCTGAACATGTCATTGGTGCAAACCCAAGCGTCGTTGATGTTCTTTAATAGGAACATCTGGTGGAACCCCATGATGGGGTCTTCATCGGCCTGTAAGGAAAGAAACACGATTCAGTGAGGGGCCCAGGGAATAGGAAGGGAGTTCAGTGGTAGGGTCACTGGGCAAAGAATGCTGACTTTGGGATCAGGCTCTATTGTCTTGGACTCAAATCCTAGTACAGACAAGGGATACTTGTGACTGTGAATTGATTAATGTATGAAACACTACACTGGGCACACAGGAGCCTACAGACAGCACTCATGCCGCTATATGCACTTAAAAGTGCAGAACAATTCACCTAAATAGATACACCTAAAGAGCAGAGAACGTACCTGCCTCTAAGCCCATGCCTCTGGCCACAAGTAACCAGTTTGAGAGTTCTGCATGCTCGTCTTGTAAAAACTAAACACTCTTTTAATCCTTATCCGAAGGTTTGATTTTTTTCATTGATTTTAGAGAGGGAGAAACATCGACATGAGAGAGAAACATTGATTGGTTGCCTCCCTACACACTCTGATGGGGACTGAGTCCAAAACTTAGGTTGCTCCACAATGGCAACCTTCCCCTGACAAGGAACCAAACCCACAACCTTTTGGTATATGGGACAGCGCTTCAAGTAACTGAGCCACACAGCCAGGGCAAAAACCAAACACTCTTTGTGTATGATTATGCCAGTTAATCCAATCAAGACAAGCAATTGCTAAATGCTGAGTGTGGCCAAACATGTGAGAAATGGCTCAAAACCCAGTTCACACTGAGATCACAGCTCTGCAGGGGAAACACACAAGCCTTGTCATCAGGTGATCCACTGAAAAAAGGAAAGAAAGAGACCTCCACTCCAGTCAAACTGCAGACCGGGATGGGGTAGGAGGTGTCTCTAATAACACCGGTGTTTCTGGGAGTTATTATCAGCAAGGAAACAAATCACTCTTTTGAGGACTCCGAGCTGGGACAGAAACAGAAGAACCTGAAGCCACGTGGGAAAGGGCACTGCGTACTGAGCCCAGCCTGGCAAAGTGGGCACTGAGCACTGTGGAGAGACCTCCTCATTCCCAAGGGGCAAGGCATTGTGGACAGGCAGGAGACGCTGACAGCGAAGTACAGGCCACAAGTAAGGTCCCTCTGAGTCTGATGCACAGCCTTGAGCACTCCCTCAACCCCGGTATTAGACTAAGGAAGCCCTGCCTGGCGTAGGGAGAAGGCCTGCTAGTCTGAGACCTTCTACCGGGACACATCCCAGGAGGCTGGGACCCTGTCATGGAGCAGCCAATTCTTCTGCTTTGGGGAGGACAGGTTTTCTGGAAACCAAAAATTTGGCTTCAGTCTGCTGAAGCACAACAGGTAGGAGTTCATGGGAGAATTCACGGGGGGTGGGGTGGGGACAGAGGTGCTGAGAGGTCACAAAAAGCCTTTGAAGATGACAGGCCTCGAGAAGAAGAAAAAATGTGGAGAGAAGCAGTTCTGGGAATTTGTTCCGCTCAGCAGCCAGCTCAGGGAGCGGCAGCACGGGCTCCAGGAGGGCATGTCCAAGGTCAATGCCTACAGAAGGCTCACCTACACCTTCAGGTGGTATCATGGCCCAGTCACCTGGCACCACAGACTCATCTTGCTCCTACACCTTTTTTCCCTTTACCAAAAAGGATCTAAACCTGTGCTCTCTGCTAGAACTTTCCTCAGTAACAGAAATGGTCTATGTCTGTGCTGTCCAATAGGCAGCCACCAGTGACTGAGAACCTGAAAGAAATATGGCTAGTATAACTGAGGAACCACATTTTATTTCATTTTAATTAATGTAATAAAAAATTACCACATGTAGCTGGCTGCTATATTGAACTACAGCTCTAAATAGTCTCTTGGGTGTCCCTGGATAAGCAGGTCACATCACAGGGATGGCAGGGGCACAGGGCTGCCCTCTTCTCCCTAGCAGCACTATTACCTTAAGCTGGCCCACAACCATGCTGATGATGCAGCTATCTGGCGTGGGCTGATGGTCCTGCGCCGTGATGCTGTGCTGGATTTTCTGGAACGGAAGGCTCTGCAAGAGAAAGAATGGGTAGTGGGCTGCAGCCAGCAGGGAAGGAGCTGCCTGCAGCCCTGCCCTGGCCCTTACTTACAGACAACTTCTCCACAATGGCAGCTTTCCCCTGGAATTGCTGTCCTTCCCACGTAAGGCATGATGCGTCAATCTGAAAACCAGGAAACTTGGGGTCAGGGCCTCAGAGCACCAAAAGGATCTCTGAGGTCCTGAAAAGACCCCTAAAAAGAATCTCTCCTGAGGAAGTAAGTCCATGCCTCGATTTCCCTGTCTGTAAAGGAGGGAACTGAGGATGACTTCCAAACTTCACAATACTAACAATTTCTTTAATTATACCCCACTGTCCGAGAGCTCAGGCTCTGAAAAATTAACATAATGTAAATTTATTAAATAAGTCCAACTCCCAGTTTTTTGGGTTTTTTTTAAATATTTTATTTTTTCGAGAGAGGGGAAGGGAAGGAGAAAGAGTGGGAGAGAAATATCAATGTATGGTTGCCTCTCATGTGTTCCCTGCTGGGAACTGGCCTGCAACCCAGGCATGTGCCCTGACTGGGAATCGAACCGCGACACTCTGGTTCACAGGCCTGCGCTCAATCCACTGAGCTACACCAGCCAGGGCCCAGTTTTTTTTTTTCCAAGAAGTCATATAGCCCCGGCTGGTGTGGCCAGTGAATTAAGTGGCAGCCTGTGAACCAAACCAAAAGGTCATTTGAGTGGCAGCCTGTGAACTGAACCAAAAGGTCACCACTTGGATCCTCAGCCAGGGCACATGCCTGGGTTGTGGGCCAGGTACCCAGCTTAGGGCATGAGAGAGGCAACTGATTGATGTTTCTCTTCCTCTTTCTCCCTCCCTTCCCCTCTAAAACCAAATAAATAAATTCTTTTTTTTAAAGATTTTTATTTATTTATCTTTAGAGGGGAAGGGAAGGAGAGAGGGAGAGAAATATCAATGTATGGTTGCCTTTCATGCATCCCCTGCTGGGAACTGTCCTGCAGGGAACTGGTTTGCAACCCAGGAATATGCCCTGACTGGGAATCGAACCTTGATCCTCTGGTTCGCAGGCCTGTGCTCAATCCACTGAGCTACACCAGCCAGGGCTAAAATAAATAAAATCTTAAAAAAAGAAAAAAGTCATACAATGAGGAGGGGTTTTAAGTAACACTGAGACACGGTTATGGGTTTAACTGTGTTCTCCCAAATTCACATGAAGTCCTGATCCTGCCGTACTGCCCGATGTGACAGTATTTGGAGAGTGGGCCTTTAAAAGAAGAGATCAGAGTCAAGCGTGGCCATGAGGCTGGCCCCCAGCCCAACAGGACTGGCACCCCTGTAAGAAGAGCAGATGAGGGACACGGACAAGCACCGAGGGGAGGCCGTGTGCAGACGCTGGACGGTGACGGCTGTTTAAGAGTCAAGAAGAGACACCTCAGAAGAAACCGACCCTGCTGACACCTCAATCTCAGAACTGTAGCCTCCAGAACTGTGAGAAAGTAAATCTTTCTTTAAGGGGAAAAAAAAAGTCTTCTGACCTCTGATATGCACGAGCCCCAGGCTGGCCGTATGTGGCCAAGGCTTGGCCAAAGCCATCCAGCTGTGTGGTCAGCCGGCAACAGTCCCGGAGCAGTCAGAAACAACTGGGGAACAGCCTACGTTCATCACTAACTATCCAGCCTGGGCGGAGTTCCACTGAGGCCCTTTCCAGGGGGATGCCATGGGGTCAGGGAGAGATGGAAGCTGACAAAGCCTCCCTTGGGGGCTTGCCCCCCCCCTCCAGATCTTCCCTTCGACAGCCACCAGGGGCAAACCTCCGAAGTGCCTCTGCTACTCAACAACTGTGACATTAAGCAAGTGACTTATTTTTCTGAGTCTCAGTTTCCTGATATTCAAAGGGAACATGAGCTGAGGATTATGTAAAATGAGATACACGAAGTGTTCTTTTAGAACTTCACTAACTCTATTCTCTGGGGTAGGCCTGCTTTAATTGACATTAAGAAGCAACACGGCTCTGGCTGGTGTGGCTCAGTGGATTGAGAGCTGGCCTGCAATCCAAAAGGGTCACTGGTTTGATTCCCAGTCAGGGTACATTCCCGAGTTGTGGGCCAGGCCCCCAGTTGGGGGCACACGAGAGGCAACTTCACATTGATGTTTCTCTCCCCTCTCTTTCTTCTTCCTTTCCCCTCTCTGAAAATAAATAAAATCTTAAAAAAAAAAAGCAAAAGCAACAGGGTGCTCTAACTGATATGGCTCAGTGGATTGGGTGTTGGCCTGCAAACCAAAAGGTTGCCAGTTCAATTCCTGGGCAAGGCACACGCCTGGGTTGAGGGCCAGGTTCCTGGTTGAGGGCATGTGAAAGGCAACAAATCAGTGTTTCTCTTGCACATCGATGTTTCTCTCCCTCTTTCTCCTTCCCCTCTAAAAATTAAATCGTTTTAAAAACAGCAAAAGCACAGCAGAAGCAACAAGGCAAAAACGCTGGGATCCCAGAATCAAATCAGTTCAAGTTTTAAAAATTCTCAATCTGCCCTGGCTGGACAGCTCAGCTGGTTAGAGCATCATTTGGATACGCCAGGGTGGCGGGTTCAATCCCTGGTTAGGGTACATACAAGAAACAAAAACAAGCCCTGGGTGCTGTGGCTCAGTGGACTGAACACCAGCCTGTAAACCAAAAGAAACAAAAACAAAACAAAATTCTTGATCTCTGATAGTGACAATCAAATAGCACTTGTGCTGGATTTGGCCCTCTGCCTGCACGGAGGGGTTTCTCAAAGGCATACCAGCCTTCCTGGGCTAACCCTATTTGTTTCCCATGAGTACTAAGGGGCCTTTGACTCCCCTTAAAAGAAGCCAGACCTGGGGCCTCCAGGAGAGCGCAGCTTTGCAATGATGATGCGCATGAGCTGCCTCCAGAGGGCACCATGAGCCCTAGCCTCCGCCTGCTGCTTCCCAATCTAGAACACTGGCACGTCCGGAATCCTGGATGGCCAGCCCAGAACACCCTGCCCAGGGTAACAGAATTCCTACTCTTGCGGAACATGACAGAAGGAAATGTGTGAACCAGCTAGCAGGGTGAGACCTCAGGCTCCCTGTCCTGTGGACAGCTCAGACAGAAGGACGCAACCCAATTCAGTGAGGGCTGCCAGAACTTGTGAACTGGATAAAGTGGCCCAACACCAAACTAATCCCCTAGAGTCCCATTCTGGCCCTAGAGCTGCAGACTTACGTAAATTGCGCCTAGTTGGGTCCTGTCATTATCAAATAACTGGTAGTAATGTTGAATGAAGCTGGATCCAATCTGCTCCCAAATTGGCTTGTCTCCCATTCTGGAGCGTCACCCGGCCTCTTTGAGACCTGCAAGACCAGACAGGGAGGGGAAGTGTTGGTACTGTGGGAGGAGGAGGTAGCCAGCTGCTGCCTCTTCACTGACCCCACCCCACTCCATGGTCTCCCTGAGCAGGAAGTCCTTTGCTGAGTTCTGTTCATAGGGAACATGAAGAGGCCCCCGACAATTGGTAGAGACCCCTCCCAACACAGACCAGTGCAGGAAGCCCAGAAGTGGACCAGACACAGCCCCTCTTTTCAGGAGCTCTGGTTGAGGAGACAGAGAGGTACCAGGGTCATGGAGCACACATGATGGGTACTGAAGGAGGACCCAGGACAAAGGAAGGTCAGGGCAGGTCTCTCAAAGCCCAATAATGGGGTAAACCTTTAAGGAGGAGCTACCCCCCCCCCGTAGCTTTTCATTCAATCTTCTCAATGACCTGCAAGGCAAGAGTTGTTGCTATTCTTCCCACCCTGTGGGCCAGCAATAATTACTGGTGTCTATGTGTGAAGTGTCTTCTACAACGGAGGAACCCAAAAAAACCCCCAGAATTATCTTCTGGAGGGTGGGCCCCCTGTAGTATAGGCTTCCCAGCGAGGTGAGTGCTGTAGGAACCCATCTGTATCAGTGCGCCAGCTGGCGTTGTTGTGAGAGGCTACATTTGGCTTCAGTGAAAGATTCTTTCAATGTGTTTGTCTCTTTTTAATGATGGGTGATTTATGCGCATATCTGCCCACACTGTGGTGAGTGTTCAGCAGTTTTTCACCAAAACCTGCATGACCCCTGTGCCCCACCCTCCCTATTTACCCGATCTCACCACGAGCAATATTTTTTGGTTTCCCCAGGTGAAAAAAAATCCTCAAAGGGAAACAAACAAACAAACAAACAAAAACCAGCAGAAACACTAAAAGGCATCAAAATCAATGAGTTCAAAAACTGTTGTGAGCAGTGGGAAAAATGGCTTGATAGGTGTATTGCATCAAACAGACAGTACTTTGAAGGTGACTGAAGTTTAAACATGTAAGACTACATACATGATTTTTTATAAATAAATTCCAGGTTTTTTTGTCCCCCCCACCCTTGTATTACAGCCCTTGGGCCCTGTCTTCGTCCTGCTGGGACCCAGCCCTCAGCGCCTCAACACTGCCCCAGTGCTTTCTTGGCAGGTAGAGGAAGACCCAGAGAAAGTTGGAGGAGGTGGCTCCTCAAGGCTCCATCTGCTACAAAAACAGCAAATGACAACCACTTCCCTGTAGTCTTAAGGGGGCAGTTTACATTTTTAAGGTGAGTAATGCCTGGCCCTTTCTGGAGCCTTTCTTCACCAATGGCAGTGCCCCCACCTTTTTCAGGGACAGGGACAAGTTCAGGTGATCACAAAATAATAGATGAGAGATGTGGGGAGGGAGCCACGAGGAGGAGACACTTCATCTCGCCACATCCCCCAACCCTCAGCACTGCTTCTGCTGGGAGGGGCGGTCCCTCTCCAATTTCTGAGGGGAAGGGGAAGCCCCACTCCTGGCTACAGGCACCACAGCCCGACCAAGGCTGCCAGATGAGGGAGTCGCTCTCGTGTTGGTAGGCCCCTCCCGGGGAGGGGAGTCCAATCCTACTGCAGGATCCACGACAACAGACTCACAACAGACTCGTGTGCTGCCCTGTAGCTGGCGAATTTTAGAGGGGCCCGGCCCTCTCTCCTGACAACAGGACTGACTCTGAAACAGCAGTGAGGAGGTGGGCTCGACCCTGGCAGACAACCAGTAACAATGATAGGAGGTAGTGCAAGTCACTACCTTTCTTAGGGCCTTGGCCTCCTTCTCCTCCGTATGTTGGAGGTGGCTATGAAGCCTCCCTAAGGGAACCTGGTCAAGCCTTCAGCTCAGTATGGTAAGTGCTAGTTCACTGCAGTCCCTGTGACTTCACCTAAGGCCAAGGAGCCAGTGGGGAGGGACAGTAGCCCATTCCCAATCCAGCCAATCTTCTACCATGTGACCAATAACTCCAGCCAATGAGGGGCCAGGAAGCTTAGCCAGCTTTATTTTAGGTCTCCTAGGAGGTGGTGGCACTAAAAATAGCAGCTCAGTGCTGGGATGACTAAGAAATGTCCAGGAAAGTCTAAAATAAGCAGAGGAGAGACCATGGACTGGGCCACGCCTGTTACACAGGAACACAAGGTATGTCCCAGTTCACACTCTGCCAAGAAACAAATCAACAAATGGGAAGAGCATAGGACCAAGAGCCAGTCTCAGCTGTATTGTCTTGGTCACATTTCCAAGGGATACCCACACACAGACTTGGATTCCTTGAGGCAGGGCACAGCCCCACCTATCTCTGCCCCTTCCACCCTGGTGTGCACTATGCTTAGCTCACTTGCTGCAGCCCGACCCCACTGCATCTTACCCGCAAGATGCCTTGCGCCCAGCCCCTGAGAGCTCTGGGGCAGGGGGATAGCTGAAAGAATGGATGAGGGCCATCTCTCCTTCTGCCCTGAGCAAGGCTGGGCAGCCCTCTGAGAAGGTCTTGGAGAAAGAGTGTGCTAATCGGAAGAAACAGCACAAGCAATTATCTGGGAAAAGGAAAAGAGATAAAGGCAGGAAATCGGGAAGCCAGAGCTGGAGGGTAAGAGGAACTAAGGTTAGAAGCTGATCCAAAGACAAGGGCTCACTTGTGGTGGATTGGTGAGGCAAAGGAAGTGTGTGGGTGGGTGTTTTTTTCCAATATTGTTCTAAATGATGCGATAACTTGCTAATACAAAAACTACTTGGCAGAAGTAGTGGTGGAGTGAAGAGGGTGGAGGGACTAAAGGACAGAAGAACCCTTTGGTCTGGTAGGGCAGAGCAGGACAGGGTGAACCTTCCAGAGGAACTGGATAGCTCAGGGTCTCCCAGAAAGTGTGAGAAGGAACCCTCAAAACTAAGTGGACTGCCCTGGCTGGTGTGGCTCAGTGGACTGAGTGTCACCCTGCAAACCAAAAGGCTGCTGATTTGGTTTCTAGTCAGGGCACATGGCCAGGTTGTGGGCCAGGTTCCCAGTTGGGGGCGTGCAGGAGGCAACCAGTCAATTTTTCTTTCCCTCTCTTTTCCCTCTCTAAAAATAAATAAATTAAAACAAAAAACAACAACCAAAAAACCCTATGTGGATTGAGACCTTTGCTTTAAAAATGCCAAGCAGGGATCCCAAAGCCAGTATCAATGTCATTTAAAGTCTGCTTGACCTTGATTTATCTCCTCGAAATGACTGTAACAGCCATAAGGTCAGATTCCACTGTCACCCACTTAACAGGCGGGAAAACAGGTTCAGCAATGTGGTCTGTCTTGTTCCAAGTTCATCCAGCAGATCAGTGCTGCCACTGGGTCTTCTGCTTGAGGCCTGTGCTTTCTTTCCACTACCTTTGCATCCCTGAGCTATAAACCACAGAGCTGGCTGTGTCGCTCCCCTACAGCACCACCGTTGCCTTGGGGTTAAAAGCCAAACCCCACAGGTGGCCAGCCACACCTGTCCCCGCCTCTCCAGCCATTCTCTCCTACCTCAATCCAACTCCACACCAGAACTAACCAAGCACTTACACACCTGGAAAGAAACAAAACACCAAGGTGCAGAGGTGACCTCCCAGCAGATTGGGAACTGACCTTTATGATGGCCTCTCCTAGAGCTCTTGCAAGAGGGCCACTGACCACGCCTTTTCCTGCTTCACCCCAGAAGCCCGCAGGCTGACTGAAGTCAGGCTCCTCGAACCCAAATGACTTTGATGGCCTCTCAGCCACTGAGCATCAGCTTCCTCTGACCCTTAGGTCTGTGGGTTCAAAGACCCTCTAAGAGTGTCTCAAAAACGGTGGCCCTCTCCCAATAAACTTGCACAGTGGTAGGATGCCCCAGCCTTGTGAATAATTTCAGGTTGTTTACACTTCCTGAGGTTCAGTCATAGACCCCAGGGTAAAACTGCTGGCCCAGAAGATGCCTTTTGGCAACAGAAAAACTTCATTTTTATCCTGAAATAAGGGGTGTTTCCAGTGACAAAACTTGAAATAGCAATGTCCAGCTGATAACATCTCATTTTCACTAATGTGTATTAGGTAGAAAAATGTGCTAAGGGCTTTGCATGCATTTGTCCCTGACTCCCTGCAAAATGAGGTTCAGCAACGTTAGCTAACTTGAACTTATTACTCAAGGCCACCAACCTAATAGATGGTGGAACTGGATGGAACCAGTGGACTCCACAGCCAAGACCCCCTGTAACAACTGAAGATAAAAATGAAAAGGAACAAAAAAGAGAAAGAAACGCACACAGAACAGCACAAAGAGCTGGGGCCCTGCTCTCTTGGCTCCTTGGCTTTCTCAGACAGCGCAGGACAGGCCTGAACCAGGACTTCTGCCTCCTAAGAAGACACCAGGCAGATTTCCACACTCAACAATCGGCGTTTTCATGGGAGATGATCTCACCTTTCCCTCAAACCTTCAGAGTCACAAGTCTGTTCTATTATCTCAGCAAAGCAAAGAGATCTTGGCCTAGCGAACCCGGGCAGGGACTGGGGCAGGAGAGGCAAGAGGATGTCACTAACCCCAGACTGATACACAGAAAGATGCTCACATGTTTAGGGACCCATCACTGAGGCCACTGGATTGTCAGCAGATATGCCAAGCTTATAGTGGGGTCCTTGAAATTGAGACCAACAGTGGCCATTAGCCTCACATCTACTTTCTGCCATGCCCTGAACAGCCCTGAAGCATACAGGCTGGGAAGAACCCCTCCAACAGGTGGGACTGACAGCCAGCCTTGGCTTAAACCTCCAGGGCCCAGGCATGTATTACAGGGAAAGAAGGGAAACACAGTGTACTGCCACCAGACAGAACTGCAGGGTACCTGTTCCTCAGGAACACACTGCCCCTCTGACTTCCCGGTGACCCTCCAGTGACTTTCCTTCCCACTCCCCACCGATGAAGTCTGAACCACTTACCCTGACCTCGAGGCCTTGAGGGACCTGCCCTCCGGGCTGCCCAGCCTTGTCTCCTGCCACTGACCCTCCAACCCCTTCCTCTACAGACACTGTGCATTTTCTTGTTCCAGACCATGCTAGGCCTGCTGTCACCCCAGGGCCCTGCAACTGTCAATCCTTCTGCCTGCCCACTCTTACTCTCCCTAAACCTCCATGTGCCCGGCTCCCTGTACCCTGTGCATCAGCTCACATGTCACCTCTTCACAGATACCTTCCCTGACCACCCGGTCTAAAATAGCTGCCCAAGTACTCATTTCACCATCATGTACTATTTTCTTTCTTCCTTTTAAAATCTTCATCCAAGGGTATGCTTATTCATTTTAGAGGGAGAGGCAGGAAGGGAAGACAAGGGGAGGACAGAGAAAGACATCAGTTGGTCACCTCCTGTACACTCCAACTGGGATCGAACCTGCAACCTAGGTGTGCACCCTGACCTGGCAATCAAACTGGCAACCTTTTGGCACGCAGGATGATACTCCAATGGAGACATCCAGCCGGGGCATCATGTATTTTCTTAGAATTTGTCACTGCATGAGACTGTCACTCTTGCAGAGTGGGGGGAAAGCAGACTTACAGTAGTTTGTACAGAAAGTAATACAAAAATGAACTGTTTTGTGTACTCATAACTGTAAACCTACTTTTGCCCAACCCTGTTTACGGCCTGTCTCTGAGCAGGGCATCCCTGCTCCCGTGGTGCCTGGCTTGGCTCTCAGTAACTGTCTAAGTCCGGGAATGTGCAGGGCCAAGGCCTGACCTTCTTCTCTGGAGAACTAGTAGTAATTCTGGGCAAACCCAGCTCAATGTAAGTGGCCAAGTGACCCACTTCCCTTCCACCTACGTCTTCTGTCCAAGTTGTCAGGAAACAACCGTCCGTGGTGCACCCAGCCATCTGTCTGTCTGTCTGAGGCATGTAGCAAGTGGGGCTTGGCACCAACCCCCTCTTCTCCTTCCCAAGGTCCTGGTCAGTCACCCGAGGGACAGCTGTGGCTGAACAGCAGGCACACAACTCCACACTCGAAGGCCTAACCTCTACCCTGCTCCTCCTCTTCTCCTTCATGGTATCTCATCAGTAATTGTGGGGGCATTAGGGACAGTCAGCTGAGGGTATAAAGCAGGACTCAGCTGTAAGGAGCCACTGTCAGTTCCTGGGTGAACCCTAGATAGAGCGGTAGGAAGAAGCCTCGACCTAGGAGCGACTGCCTGGTCACCACTCCTCTGCCTGAAGTCTTAGAGAGTGATCAACCAAGGTCTGATGCCTGAACGGCTGGCCAGGACGGAACCCTTTCTGGGGCAGACCCCTGAGGCTGAGGTGCTTCCAGGACCCTGATGACCTTTCCCGCTTCAGCCTAGGGTGCCTCCAGGACTTCAGTGGCCTTTCCCACTTCTGCCTGGGGAGGGCTGCCTGGGGCTGCCCTGGCTGGCCCAGAAGCTAAATTCTGAGACCCACATTCTTATCTCTGCTCTGTACTCAGTCCCCGAGTAGCCTTCCTTTCCCAGGTGGCTCAGATCTCTGGGGCCCAGCCAACTCCCACCTATGAACTTGCTGGTTAGGTACACACAGACTTGGCTCCCCCAATGTGGTCTGAAGCCCTTAAGTGACCACCCCATCCTCTGCTTGCCCCCACCATGCCTGGCCAATACCACTGTGACACTCTGTGACTGAGACAAGCAGGCTAATAAAGGGATGGAGGTGGAGTTCCCGGAGCGGGGGAGGGAATGCCTCCTGTTAGCCAAGCAGTTGTGTTCCTTTCCTTTTTCTTAAATTTTATTTACTTTTCAGAGAGAAGGGGAGGGAGGAAGAAAAAGGAGGAGAGAAACAACCACTGGCTGCCTCTCGCAAGCTCCCAACCAGGGACCTGGGCCACAGCCCAGGCATGTGCCCAGACTGGGAACAGGACTGACGACCTTTCAGTTTGCAGGCCGGTGCTCAACCCACTGAGCCACTCCAGCCAGGGGCACTTGTGTGTGTTTCACTGTCTGAGTCCCACAACCCTGTAGAGTAGGTATGCTTAGTACCACTTTGTGGATAAGGAAACCAAAAGGTTAAGAAAAAATTCAATGCTACACAAGGCCACTGGCATAGCCAGCATTAAAATGTCCACAAAATTGGCTTGGACTGGAACAGCTGAGAGCCAACTTCAAAGAGCAAGAAGCATACAGGTGGCAAGATGAGATGGTGAAGGACAGAGCCCAGACCTTTTCTTCTCTGAAATAAGCCCCACAACCCTCAGGACACAAAGCTCCTGAGTACATGCTTAGCTGGTCAGTTTTATGCCATAGGGAAAATAGAACTTGCATCCCCTTGAGCCTGAATCTGCCTCTGCAAGTGGAAATGACGTCTCTACACACTTCTGGGGGGAGCAGTTTCTGCCCAGAGGCTCTGATGGCCTATCTAAGGCTATAAGGAAGAAACATTCCAGAATTCCCCACTTACTGAAGCAAACAGCCCTCAATTCCCTAGCACCTTAGAAACAGCCCTCTCCTCAGGGAAGTTTCTCTCCAGCCTGAGCTTCAGGAGCCGGGACAGAGCAGGGACCAGCAACAAATAAGGAGTAAGGCTCAGGGCAGCCACAGCAAGTTCCCCAACAGTCAGTGATGGGAGCCTTGGGGCCAGCAGGGTGGGGCACCCTTAGGCCTTTTGTGTCCCTCTCCCTCTTCCCTGGCCACTAAGACACTTCCCTAGTCACAGCCAGACCTGAACAAAGGGTTCTTTCCAGGAAGACACATTCCAGCTGATAGGGTGAGAAAAGGGAAGGCATCAGGGTGCTGACCAGAGTATCACACAGGCCTGGACATGCTGCTCGCTTCCCTCAGGGAGGGAGTCATGAGTTCCTGCCACGACGGTCAGAGCAAGAGAATCACTGAATTTCAATGCCGGGGAAGGGGTGGCTCACACAAAATCAATTTAAAACACACAAACATCCTCAATGGCCCACCAGAAGAAAAGTAACAAGAAAAAAAATGAGAGATTCAGCTAAACCCCAGCCTACAGAATACAGAAATTCTACCCACCTTTCATTTCAATGTCTGTCCTGCGGGAAACTTTTCAGATGCACCCCTCTCTCTCTCAAAGGACTATTCCCTTTCATCCTGGGGAGGGTGGCTCTCTCTTTCACTCTGGGAAGATATCCTACAGGTACCACTCTAGGAGTACTGGGCAGGGCTCTGGAGGGTGTGGCTCAGTGGACTGTCAACCAGCTAGCTAACTGAAAGGTTGCCAGTTTGCCTCCTGGTCAGGGCATACGTCTGGGTTGCGGGCCAGGTCCCCAGTTGGGGATGTGTGAGAGGCTCTTTAAAAATAGCATAATCAGTAAAGTATAATTTAAAAAAAGGAAAATGAACAATCCTAGAGACTTCTAGGATACCATCAGAATACCAGCATACACATGTAGGGAGTCCCAGATGGAGAGGATTGAGACAGTAAGATAGAAAGAGTAATTAAGGAAATAGCCAAAATCTCAAATTTATTGATCTACACATCAGAAAAGCACAAAGAACTCCAACAGGATAAAGTCAAAGACTGACAACGAGACACCAAAGGGTCAAACTACCAAAAGACAGAGGGAATCTCGATTAAAAGAAAAAAGAAAAAAAGTGACCTGAGGTCTCAGTTAAAGGGGCAGAAGCCACAAACTCAGTCTCCAGGCACGGAATAATAGGAAGGCCAAAGACCGCAAAATGCTGGTGAGATTCCCAGGCACTGGGAGAATACCCGGCAGAGATCTCTGAAGGATGGAGAAAGAGCAGGCTACAGAAGACAGCAGCTAGATTCGACAGCCATAGCAATTAATGAGAGCCTCGCTCAAGGGGCCCCAGACTTTCCTGGGCCCGCCGTCTGGAGGTACACCTTGCTCTGTGTACAGAAGAGGAGAGTAGGCTCGCCCACAGCTTTTCCTCTTTGGTGCTCTCATCGTTCAGAAGTCCCCTCTTCTGTGTAGAGCCAAGAGTAGCTGTAGGTCCTTTCAACTTAGCTATATAGCCCATAATAGCAACTTTACCTGTTCCCCCTACTACCGTGACCTCCTTTCCCCAGCACCAGGACTGGACAGGATTCATTTTTTACTTCCAGCCTTAGCCCAGAGCCTGACACACAGAAAGGGCCCAAAGAATGGTTGCTGAATAAAACTGATCACTGGTGAGAAAGGAGGAAAAAAATCTTTTCAAAGAATACACTAATGCCTCAGTATTCCGTACTGAGGGAAAAAAGTTCCCTAGGAACTTTTTGATATAAGGTGCCTTCTGGTTCTAAGATTTGAGAATTCTCCATCTCTTATATTATTCATCCCATCCCAACCCACCAACTCTAAAGCCAACAGAATAAAGTTAGTCATGGCTCAGAGTGGAGAGGGGGGCTCCAGGTCACTAAAGAACCTGGTTTTGAGCTGGTTGAGAACCCAGTCATCCCCACACCCTGCCCCCACGCTTATGTAGCCACATCCCAACTGCCCTGTGCCAAGGCCCACTTTCCAAGTCAGCCCGACAAGAACAGAAGGTGCAGAATGGTTCTGGAGAACCTCATGGTTCTCTTATCTCTGAAACTCACATGGCTTGCCAAGTTCCAGAAAGATCAAGGACTTCTGGGGGGTCCAGATGCCTAGCAATGCCTCACTGACTCCAGACATAGAAGTTACAGGACTGGAATGAAGAGGGAGGGAATGGAATTTCTCCTATTCCTGTGTAACCTTGAGGAAGGAACAGTATCTTTTTGACCTTGCAGAAAACCCTACCGATCAAGCCACCCAGGGCCTTGGAATGTGCAAAACTAATCCACAGCCTTAAGCCTAGCTCACCTGAAATCTGTGTCCTAGAAAGAACTAATCCAGATGATCCAGACAGGGTCATGAAACTGGTTTTAGTGTTAAGACTCCACCACACTGATCCTGTATCCATTTTGCGAGGAGTCCCTCCTTGTTGCCTACCTCCGCTGGCAAATCAGGCCTGCTGAATAAATCTGACTTCCATGTGCTCATGTGCTGAGATGTGGACTAGGAGGGCTGAGTTTAGAAAGAACCCTAACCCTTACCTACCCTCCCTAACCAGGGAGAATGATTAGGTAGGCAGAGCAATTCAACTGCAGGAAAACTTCCAAGGCTAAAACCCAATGATCAGGGTGGGGATTGCTGGGGAAAGCAGGCATATAAGGAGACTAAATGGTAATGGGAAAAAATATATAATAAAGACTATATGTCTTTTTACAAAAGATAACACCAATGATCAGTAAAGATACACAAGCAGGGGGAGAGGAAGTGGTAATCCAGAGGTGAAGACTTTTTGCACCATGGGCCTAACTGAACTCCTTTAAGAGACTTGCTTGCTACTGAGGCCAGGTCTGCAGAGACTGAGCTGCTTTTATATTCCCTGCAAGAGCTGTGGCTCAGAAGCCATACTGGCTCAGAGGAATCAAGGTTTGACAAGCTGTCTCTCCCAAAAATCCCATGGAATTCTCTGGCCCGGTCCCTTATATCACCCAATCAAACGTGCCTTTACAAAGCTTGTCAGATGACTACTCTATGGCTAGACAAGCCATTTCTCCCAAAATTCAATGGGGTCACTGGAGTCATTATTAAGAGCAATTTCCCAAGGCCCACCCAACTTACTACCTGTTCACAGACTACTCCAACTGTAGGGAAATGAACAAGCAAGTGAGGGAAGCCTGACCTTCTGCAGCTTTCCGCTCTAATTCTACCTGGGCTTCAGAAGGCCCCAGAGAGTCTGAATTGGAGTACCACAGCCCAAATGTGCTTGACCCCAAATGTTGTTACCAGCCCGGCCTCTTGTTTGGCATTGGATTCATGAATCTCAGGACTGGATGCTACTTCCCTCTCCACTGAATCACACCTTATCACCACCATTCCTGTGGAATCACCCTTCTCTTTGGGAGGAAGACAGATGACCCTGGGAGAGGCAAATACGAGGATTAAGGTGTGCTGGGGTGGTCTAACTGTGTTGTAGGCTCAGACATCCAACTTCACCTCCTTGGCTTCCTTCCTCCACTAACAGGGCGGGCCAACCCACCACAGCTGGGGCCAGGCTCGTCACTGAGAGGCAGAAGGGCGGGGACTGAGCCATCCAGCCTGGAGCTGCCTCATCACATCAGGCCAGATCCTCCAACTCCAAGGCTGATCGGGGTTTAAAATCCCATGTCGAACCCCCTCCCCTCCATGCAGGAGAACTTACACATGCGTTCCACAGAGTTGGGAGAGGAGGGTAAAGGCTTTGTTCACTCCCAGCGGGCAGACAACACAGGAACGTTCACCTACATCCTAGCCAGGCTATGGTCGGGAACCGGTTAAGAGCCCTAACCCCGGGCTCAAACAGGTAGGCGCCCTTACCCAATGCTGATTCCGGAGTGAGCCGGGGGGCCCCCGGATCCTTCGCAGGCAGGTAGCAGGACGTAAGGATGGGGTAGACCCCACTGGCCTGCCTGCAGAGCTTGCGGGACTCAGGCGGGACTCTGGCCGGATTAGGCCAGACCGGGCGGGGACCGGAGAGCCCCATCCGAATGGTCTGGACAACAGAAAAAGGCCGATCCTAGCGCAGTCCGATGCACCCACTATGTGCACAATAAGACCCGGACAGACGCCTGGCTGTCTCTCTGCTTCCCCCCAGCCACCGCCTCAAGAGGACCGGCGGGAGGCGGAGCCGCGCGCGACACATGGCCCTGGCCCCGCGCGGCTTAGGGCCGCCGGCGGGGGGAGGGGGGAGGGGAGGGGCCGCCCAGGGACTCGCAGTGGAGGCTCCAGGCAGCTGGGAGAGCGGCTCCTGCGTCCCAGCCCCCGCCTCGGTGCTCTACACCCAACACTCACCCGAGGGGCTGGCACGATGGCGGCAGCGGCGGCGGCAACCCAGCGCGGTCTGCGACCGACTGTCCCTTTCCCCCTGCCTTCCCTCGCCACCCCACTGCACTCTGGGAAACGCAGTCCCCCCGCGCTCCTTCCTGGCATAGGGCCTCCCGGAGAAAACTACGATTCCCAGCGTGCTGCGCGCCGAGGCCCAGACACAGCCCCCCGGGCGGGAGGAGAGACTAAACTAGGAGGGAGGCTGCCGCCGCGGGCCCCTGAGAATTGTGGTCTAGCGGAAGCCTCTGGAACACCCGAGGTTGGCGCCAGGCGAGGGTCAGGACTCTGTTGTCGCTAGGTCTCAGCTGGGCCGGCCCCACCCAACCTGCGCAGCCTTCTGAGGTTGGCCCCGCCTCCGTGGGATCCTAGCCTGGCTGGCCCCAAGCTTGCCCAGCCGCCCCTCCTAGGGCCCCTGGAGTGTTTCCGCTCGCGAACCCCCTCTCTTTGATGCTCGGGTCGCCCCTTCGGCTCTTTCCGAGAGGTGCTCAAGACCAGCTCGGGATTCCTGCTGTCCCAATGTTCTTGCGCCCCCCACACCGCCATTCTGGCCCAAAGCGGATTGCAAGCGGGCAAGGCTTTCCTGGGGCTGTGGAACCTCAAATGGGGTTCGGCTGAAGACAAATTTCTCTTAGACTTGTACAATTGAAGTCTCCTAGACATCCTCCTAAGATGTTCATTTTTACTGACAAGGAAAGAGAAGTAACTGACTCATCCAAAGGTTCTCCGTGATTTAAATAACCAGCCTGCCCTTTGCTTTCAACGCCCATTTTAGTTGTTTCCTGAGCAACGCAAACATTGAAGGCCTGCCTCTAGGTCAGGTCAGTTGGTGGAAATGCCCTACAGCTAAACGGGGAGGGGATGGGGGTGTAACGACACAGGTAAGCAGCTTTTACAAGGATTCTGGCAGTTCCATGCTTTCCCTCCTGGCCAGAGATCTCTCAGTCCTCCTGTTGTACCAAAAGAGTTTTGCACCTTCACCAA
The DNA here is from genome assembly GCF_021234435.1 of Artibeus jamaicensis. Classification (NCBI taxonomy): domain Eukaryota; kingdom Metazoa; phylum Chordata; class Mammalia; order Chiroptera; family Phyllostomidae; genus Artibeus; species Artibeus jamaicensis. The sequence goes on from NW_026521842.1 coordinate 18,690,877, forward strand.
CCCCACCCCACCCTCCTAGGGATGGCTGGTAAGACCAGGCCTAGCTTATTGAATCCCACGCTTGTACTGCTTCGTCTCATGCTTTTATTACCCAGCCAGTGAGAACTCTCCATTGCCCTGTTTGTGGTACATCTGGGATCTCTCTAGCTCTGAGCAGCCGTTCCCACAAGAAACAAAAACACTGGTTAGGTTATGTACACATAATCTCCCTCTGGACACTGAATTCCTGGTCAGAGAGGGCTCTCACAATTTTCCTGGGAGTGCTGCTGAGAGGTTCACGTGGCCAAGGCAAGTGTTAAGGTCCCTTTGACAAACTGGAACTAAAAGGACACTAAAGAGCATGGCCCAAGCCTGGTAAAGCCCTCATTCCTAGTGAAGGAAAGTGGGGACATGCAAGAGACTGGCCCGATACCTGTTGGCAAAGGGCTTCAGTCCCAGCTGGCTCAGAAGAACAGAGAACCCTAGAAAGGCAGAGATCCAGTCTCTTCCCCAATCAGGCACCCTCACAACCTATGCCCCACTCCTCTTCCCCAACAGACTTGTTTCTCAAGTCAGTGCAAAGGAAGAGAGCACAGACTGAGAAACAGTTTAGAGTCCTTTTAGTTCCCGGCCACAGGGAAGGTCTCCAGGCAAGTGGCTTTTTCCTGAAGTAACAGATAAGGGAATAATGTTTTCTGGAGCCCAAGAATTGTCCATTTGCGCCCAACACCCATTGTAAACAGGGGTAGCATTATAGGCCTTTGCTTCTCCCCACTGGATGAGCAAAATTACTTGGAGCTATAGACAAAAATGTCATCTCATCCCTACAACATCCAATTTAAAGAAAGATGGAAGCAATCCTGGCTGGTGTGGCTCAATGTACTGAGTGCCAGCCTGCAAACCAAATGGTCACCGATTTGATTCCCAGTCAGGGCACATTCCTGTGTTGTGGTCCAGGTCAGGTCCCCAGTGTGGGGCACACAAGAGGCAACCACATATTGATGCTTCTCTCCTTCTCTTTGTCTAAAATAAAATCTTTTTAAAAATCTTAAGCAACCTAGAAAATAAGTCAAAGGGCCACAAATCCCGAATCCTACAAGCCCATGGAGCTAGCTCCTTCATACTGAAGAGTACCAAGGCCAAAAGTATTTATACAAGAGTCCTTGTGCCTGCAGGAGCCATGGCTGGTTCCAGCTGCGGTCTTCACTGATTTGAGTAATTGCACACCCAAGTGAGTCAAGCACTGTTCTAGGCTAAGAGCTATAATGGTGAGCTGAAAACTCATGAGAGAAGTAGGCTGTCACAATTCAGTTTAGTTCTCAGATGCTCCTTCTCCCTGTTGAAAGGACACAGGCTGCTAACCCATGGACAAACTAGGACAGTTTGGTTTCCAAACTGGCAAGAGCTGAACCAGAAAATCTGTGAAGACTTTAAGAGGCCAGGGTCCATGTGCTCAGAACTACTTTATGGAGAGACCGTATCTGCTCCTAGGGTGAGCCTGGTCCTTGTGAACTAAGGTCTTGAGGCCTATTCCCCCATGTTTCAGGGCCACTTAGCTGAGTCCTCATGAAAATAAAATGGCGAAACCCAAATAAAAACCTTACTTTCTGTTTAATTCATTTGCCAAACAAACACAGTGAAAACTTTAGTCTAACTAATTGTACAGAAAATAGAATTTGTAACCAGTAGCAAACATAACAAGATAAACCTAAGTCCCTGGCAAGCTGGATTTCCATCAGCATGTCACCTCAATCCCTTTGTAGGTGACCTCCTGGGGAGGGAGGTCCTAGGAGGCAGAGGCACAGATCTGCCAGTCCCCATCAGAATCACAGGCTGCACCTGGGGGAGAAAAGCATGAAAAGGAGAACTGATGTCACTTGGCTCCCTTATCACTACACACAGAAGAATGTCCACAGTGATTGCTGGCCAATGTCAAGGTGTTGTCTTCCCAAACCCACAGTCCTTGGGCATCCCACCTGCAGCCCTGGAGGATAAGTTTCAAGTTCAGCGGTTCCTAAGCCTCTGCTTAACCAGAACCTGCAAGATACACTGGGGATGAGGTGAGGGAGCAGACAAAGTCATAACTGCTGGTGTCACCAGTGCAGAGTCCGAGGTTCCAGACATCAGGAGTAAATGAGGGTGCCAGATAACCAGCAACAGTCCAGCTGCCCTAAAGCCTCAGTACAGTCAACCAGTGTTCCAGGAGAATAGGGTAGTTAGCAAAAGCGGCCTGCAGGCTTCCTAGATTGGCAGGGGCCGGCGATTCCCACAGGCCACAGGAGAACCTGTTCACATTCCGTGCTTCTTACGGATGACGGCCATGGCCAGCAGTCGATCTTTCTCGCGGAGCTCTTCCCGCAGCTTGGCCTCGGTGAGACGCAGGTGGCGGATGCTGCCCTTCATCTCCTTCATTTTCACCTCCATCAGTGCCAGGATGTCCCGCTGCTCGTTCAGCTTGCGCAGGAGCTCCTCCTCCGTGGTGCCTGACGACAACGAGTACGAGTGGTCGGAACCACTATCAGGGAAGCCCTCTTCCCCGACTACCACCAACTGGGGGCCCATAGGGCACTCGGCGGCCTCCAGCCCTGCGGTGGCAGCCTCTAGCTCCGACGCGGCGGCTGCGGCGGCTGCACCCTCTGCGGCCGCGAATTCCACTTGCACCGTCAGATCGATGGGCTTCACATCTTCTCCGGTGGGAGTAGTAGGCGCCGGCGGTACGGATCCAGGAGCCTGGCTGCTGTCTACAGCGGCCTGAAGCGTGAGGAGCACAGCCGCAGACGCAGACACCAGATTCGGCTGCAGCTGGGCGAGCTGGGCGGTCTGGGCAGTGGAGGCTGACTGAGGCGGAGGCGGCGGCGGCGGCTGCTGCTGTTGTTGCTGCTGCTGTTGTCGCTGCTGCCGCTGCCTGCGGCGGGCGGCTGCGGCCCCAGCGGGTCTGCGCGCTACCTTACGCTCATTAACGCCGCGCAGCGGAAAGATGGTAGGGACGCGCACCGCGTAGGTCTTGCGGCCGCCCTGGAAGTGTACGCTGCAGAGACGGTGACCCGTGGTGGGCTGGAAGGTGGAGAAGCATCCACTGACGCCAGCGCGAGACACATTCTTCAGCCAGAGGCGCCGCAACTCAGCGTCCTTGGGAAACGTGTAGAAGTGCAGCGCCTTGTCCCGATGCGAGTTGTTGTAGCAGCCCGGCACGCAGCACGTAAAGCCAGGCATGGCTGCGCCGCGCGGCCCGGCCCACCCGCCTCCTGAGCCCTTCGACGGCCCGGTCGTCCACCGCCGTCCGCTCGCCCCTCGACGGGAGGCGCCGCACGAGGCCTTAGCGGCTTACCACTAGTTTCGCCCGGCGCAGCAGCCTGACCTGGAGCCCCGTGCCCAGAATAAGCTTCCCGCCGGCCCGCGCCGCGCAGCCAGCCAGGCCGCCCGCCTGCGCTCGGGAGTCGGCCCCGGGGACGCCGTGAAGGACCGCCTGGGAAGGAGGACTACGCCCCCCACAATGCACCGCGCCAGAGGCCGCTCACTTCCGGAGTGGGGGTATGCTTATTCCGGCCGCTTTTTAGGGCACCGCAATAGCCCACGCAGAGCAGATTCTTTGCCTGACATGGTTCATCCGGATGGACTAAAGAGTCGTTTTGGGTTGGAACTCTGTCCCCTTGACCGCGCTTTAAAAAGACCCGAAATCCTGGTGGGGGGTTGGGCGGCGCGCGTTCCTCCGGTGCGCAAGCGCCTTGGGAATACGCCTCCCGGAAACTACAGGTCCCGTAATGCCCTGCGCTGAACTCGGCTGCTATGGCCTGGAGCGCCGCCTAAGGGAGCGTCTGGGTTATTGCTAACTAGGATTTGGGCGGTGGTACTGCATTCCTGTGGGAGCAGTGTCTGGCGACCTGGGCCTCAGTACCCATAACGACATTATGATCCTTTTTCATTTCGTTGGGGACTTTCTCCATACTCAGTCACTGCTTGCGTTGACTTACGTTCTTACTGACCCAAACATCGTGACCAGCAGGCGCTTACTGTGTGCCGGGCACAGTGCCAGGAGTTTGGAACCTTTCAGGAACCAGACCCATTATGCCCGACTACCTACAGGGATGAGGACCCGACTTTTGGATAATAGATATGAATGCACGCGACTGAATGTTTAATCATAGAAGTAAATGCTCCGCAGGAATGAACTAGACAGAGGAGAAAAATGGGAAGTGGAGGCCCAGGAAGAAAAAAACGAGGAAAACTTGGGGGGGGGGGGGTAGCTAGTTCTTGCGCCAGAAACCAGCCCATAAAAGCAAGAAAAAGCGAGGCTCCGCTCTTAAAGTGCTTAAAAGGGGGCGGCCGAGGTAGGAGAAGCCGCCGAAAGGTAGCAAACTGAGCCATGTTAAAAAATGGGATTTTAATCTGCAGGCTGTTAAGTGTTAAACAAGAAGATGGACAGGAGTTTAACAAGAAACTTCCCTCCTCCCTCGACTTCTATTGGGAAAATGTTCTAAAGGGCAAGAGAAGCTGTGGAAAAAACGGGAGGCCAGGCAGTCGTCCTGGGGAAATTACCTACAAGCTAATCCTCCTTTGCTGAGTTCCCCCTTTGTCCTAGTTCTTGCTCTTCACCTTTCTCCTGACTTTTCCTCCTCGTTTTTGTTTTTTTTTTTTTTCTCTCCTGATTACAGACCAGGGATATGAAATTGAAGCCTAGTATATACTTGTAATTATTTGATAGAAAACAAAATAGATTGGGCATTTAAAAGCTCGTAGAAGAAAATAACATTCCAAGCTAACTTTTTAATTTTTTAGTTTCTTGTTCTTTATTATGAAAAGAATCCATACCTAAAATGTAGAAAAATACAGGACAATGGGGGTAAAATGGGTTTCACAGACCCATTACTGGAGAATGTCCCATCACTCCTGGCCTATGAAGCTGATATCCCCAGCTTAAATCCCTTCAAATTCAGAAATGCATCCTCTGGTATGTGAAGCCCAAGTGAAAGATGTGCATTCATTTGTCCAGTAATAAAAATATGAATATACACTTTGTTATGGTGAAATGTTTATAAAATGTGTGTAGTAGAGATAAAATTCAGCAAAAGTTTATTGCATATGTTATGTATTTTCAGTGTCATACAGTTACTGATACGGTTCTACTCCTACCTGTCTCAAGGCCTACCTTGCTCAAAAAATACTGGTGAGAGGACAAATGGTTATAATTTCTTTATACACACAACATTGAAGATTATGCTTGATAAAAAACTCTACTTTCTAGAACATAAAATCACCTCTTATCTACACTTAATCTCTGCACTCAAAACAGAAATGTATAGCTTTCTCTCCACCCCATTGCCCTTCCTACCCTTTATCTTGTCACCTCTGAGAAAGGGAAAAACCTGTCACCGGTCTCCCTACTTCCAGTCTTGCCTCTCCCACATTTTTGTCTATGTGGCTGCCAAAGAAAATATGATTATGTAATCTCTGTTTAAATCTTGCCAGTGGCCTATTGCATTTATAGTAATGTCCAAAGTTCTTTCCAGAGCCCATGAGACCTTACACGGTCTGGCCCTTGGCAATCTCTTACTCCTCCTTGCCACATTTCATGAGCCCAGTATTTTTTTTTAAACAAGTAATAAAAATAAAGTTTAATCAATTATGTAGATGCATGGAATAATCCTGTGCAAAAAGTAACTTCAGTCCATGTCTCAAATTGTTTGAAAGATTTTTTTCTTCATCTTATCTAGTTCAAGGCTTTACAATAAATAAGTAAATAGAAAAAAATAAGTAAATTATTTCCATGGTGACCATGGAAATGTGCCTGCAAAGGGCTAGCAACTTCAGTGAGATAACACAGAGGTCAGATCTCAATGACAAGAAATACTGAGTGGCTCAGTGGATTGAGTGCTGGGGGCGTCGATTCCCAGTCAGGGCTTATGCCTGGGTTGTGGACCAGGTCTCCAGTTGCAGGTGTGCAAGAGGCGACCACACATTGATGTATCTCGCTGTCTCCTTCTCCCTCCCCTCCCCTTTCTCTAAAAATAAATACAATCTTTAAAAAATGAAATATTGATGTGCTTTTTCTCTGCAATTCTCTTACTTTGAGAAGCAAAAATCTAATTTTTTTATTGATTTAATTTCATAGACAGGGAGAGGATGGAAGAGAGAAACACCGATTTGTAGTTCCACTTATTTATGTATTCATTGGTTGATGTATGTGCCCTGACTCGGGGGGGTGGAACTTCAAATCTTGGTGTATTGGGATGCTCTAACCAACTGAGCTACCTGGTCAGGGCTAGAATCTAATTTTTTTTCTTTGCCTTATTTTTTAACTCAAGCAAAATATGTCCATGAATATTCAAGTAACTCGATTACACCTGATTTTAGAGCAAAAAAGAGAACATGTTGGGAGGCTCAGAACTCAAATTCTACATCAGATCCCACGAACATTTAAGGTGGGAGGGGGCGTCAGTTGGTGAAAAATATGGCAATAGAGTCTCCAGCATTAACACAACTTTTGAGAGGGGAATTCATCTCAAAATTGCACTTATTCTGATGAATCACACACAGCCCACTAGCCTCCAGGCCTTGCAAACTGGTCTCTTGATAACAAGCCTACACAGTGGTCTACACAACTGCGAATCTGGCCAAATTACCTGTAGGATAAGATTATTTTTCCCTCCCCCAAGCGAGTTTTTTCACCTTCAGAGAGCCAGAAGGGAATGAGAGGCATTAATAGTGATTATCAAGGGGGATAGAGAGGGGGACAAAGATGGGGGAGGAGGAATCGGGGACATCTGTAATAGTGCCAACAATAAAAAAAATAATAAAGTAAGCCCTGACCTTTGTGGCTCAGGTGGTTGGGAATCATCCTGCAAACCAAAAGGTCCCTGCTTTGATTCCTGGCATATATGCCTAGGTTGCAGTTCGGTTCGGGCTGGGGACCTATGAGAGGCAACCCATCAATGTCTCTCTCTCTCACACATTGATGTTTCTCTCTCCCTTCCCCTCTCTCTAAAAGTAAATAAAACCTTCAAAAGAAGTTTATAAAAAAATAATAGGTTTTGTTTTATTTATTTGTTTTTAGAGAGGGGAAGGGAAGGAGAAAGAGTGGGTGAGAAACATCAATGTGGTTGCCTTTCATGTGTCCCCTACTGGGGACCTGGCCTGCAACCCAGGCATGTGCCCTGACTGAAAATCGAACCAACAACCCTTTGCTTCACAGGCCCGTGCTCAATCCACTGAGCTACACCAGCCAGGGCTATAGATTTTATTTTAAAAAGCGACCACCATTTATTGACGGCCTGACTTCATATGTATCAAATCCTGAGTTAAACATCTCATTGACTCATTACAAGCCTGTTATTGGGTGGCTATCATACTCAATTTACCGAAAAGGAAACCAAGCTTCGACTGTTTGCACACATTTACCTAGGCTCACTCCCTGGTAAAACCACCTCCAAATTCAGCGTTTGGAATCACCTTTGTCCACGCCCCGGCCACTAGGAGGTAGAGCTACAACTGCAATTCCCGTGGGGCTGTGCGGAAGCCTCGCGAGAGTAGGCTTAAATGCGACGGCGGGAAGTCGGCCGTCGCCGCCACCAGAGCATTTGGGAAGCGGACCTCTGTAGCGATGGCGGGTAGCTACATCTCTGACAGCGAGCCTACGACGCGTACGCTGCTGCGGCGCCTGCTGGATACGGACGACCCGCACACCCCGCGGAGACGCCAAAGTACTCGAGCTAGGTATGTGAGGGTACTGCCTGAAGCCCTTGAGCAATCGGAGGAACTGGCGGGTGGGGTCTCGGTGTGCTCCAGCTCTGATCGTTTGGACAAAGAATCTGAGTCTCAGAGAGTTGCAGAGCCCAAGACTCGGAGAACTGGTTCCACGCCCATATATGGGGTCGGGTCATTTGTTCGTGCCCCCACCCCCAGAACTCCAGGCCGCCAGGTCTCGGCACAGAGGTTCAACAATGCCCGCGTTTTAGGTGATCCGCCTTTGGAAGTGCTCAGAATCCTTCTGCCCTGTTCTCTAGGCCACTTTATCCCAAACCGACTCGGAGTGTGTGGAGGCATCTGCTCTGAACTGCCTCCCAGGTGGTCCTTCCTTTCCCTGCACATTCAATCCTACTGTCCTTGTAGTTCCCAGCTGGGAGATGGGAAAGGAGCTGGAGAGCACAGCCTGGGCAGAAGTAGGGAGGCAGGAAGGAAGGGTTCTTTGTAGGAAACACGAATTTGGCCTGACTCGCTGGGAGTGTCAGTGAGTGACAGCTGCGGTGAGCTCATGGTGCAGAGGGTGTGGTAGTTGGCATCTGCCAGACGGGGGCAGTGCAGTTCCTTTATAGGCAAGGGAAAGCCATTCATTACAGCAGAGGACTTAGACCTATGTTGATGAGGTGGGAGCTGTGCTCTGGGAACATTTGCGTGGTTCTGGAATCAGAGGGACTGGACTGGAGAGACTAGGGCTAGAGTGATCCGTGTGGGGGTTGCTGTCAGACCCTGACAAGTACTTAAAAGGTTTAAACATATTTTAATGTATTTCTGGGATTATTTTAAGGTCTGGAATGGATACTCTTCCAATTACTTCCGTCAGTGTGACTAACCCCTATGTCTGCCAAAGTCACCTCTATAAAGCCTTCCTCAACCCCTCTTTGTGACCAGGTGGTCATATTCTCTCTATTCCCATACCCCTTGGGCTCCTTTTCATCCACAACCCTAGTGACATAAAGCTGGGAACAGGCTATGGGAAGGACAGTGGTTTCTGGGTCCCTGGCACAGAGGGAAAAAGTCTTCAGGCCAAGATGCCTGATGAAGACTAGTCTCTGCACCCTCTAGTTCCCCGCTTCCTACACAATTCTCAGAGCTGCTGGTCTTTATACAGTGTCCAGAGACCCCTGCTTGAAACACCTTTCTCTATGAGGCTGAGGAGCCAAACAAAGACTACTGCCAGGCAGCATTCCCGTGGAGCCAGGGTAAGTGCCCAACTCACTGACCACTACAGGACTCTGGCTGCCTTCAGGGGACCCTGAAGTCTAACTCTGTTCTGGAGCCCACCTTGAGGGAATTCCAAGGCAAAGGAATAGACAGTTTGCTTGGTGCTTTTTCCCAAAGTCTATTGGCAGATTGGCCCACGTTCAAACCAGTGGACATCTGAAGGAACAGACACCTCGGACTCTGCTTGAGAATATTCTACTAACTGGTAAGTGAGCACTGGTCCACTGATCAGAGTTAGGCATCAGCCCTGGTACCCCTTATTTGGGGCAGGGTGCCCTGCCAGCCCTACCCTCTTCTTATTTCTACAGCACCAGAATCTTCCATGGTTGTGCCAGAGTCAGTGGTGAAGCCAGTGCCAGCACCACAGGTGGCCCAGTCCTCTAGCTGGGAAAGCAGTCGGGGCAGGTGCACAGTGAATTCTCTCCCTTTGGGGTTGGGCTGCCAGGCAGCTCTGATCGGGAAGCCTCTTGGCAGTCCCAAAAGCTGTATTTGGGCTTTCTGGTCTGTCTGAGATTAGCTCCATCCTTATAGCCTGGAGCTACAACTTCCTGAGCTCAACGCCCCCACAACCCTGGCTCCAAGTCTGCTGGCTGTTGGCAAGAGGAAGCAGAGGCTGAGGTTGTCAGTGTTTCAGCAAGGAGTGGACCAGGGACTTCCCCTCTCTCCAGGTGAGGCCCTGCACAACACCTATGGCCATCCTCTCTCGCCCATTCTCTATAGAGGCTTAGGAGGCCTGAGAGGGGACTATCATGAGCCTGGGTAACTTACAGTTTCTTCTTTTTAGGTCCTCTTACAGAACCTCGTGGGAATGCTGGTGCCTCCTCCCTCACCAGGTGCTGTTGCCTGTTCTGGGGCCTGAGGGAAAGGGCTGACTAGATCGGATTCTGGCCACACTGCTCCCTCCCAATGTTAGCGCCACGGCATGCTAGCCATGTTCTAAAAGATGAGAGCACAAGGGCAGATGGAGAAATTGGTTGGGGGTTGGTCTTAGGTAGCTGACTTTCCTTTATGCCTCTTCTTTCTACCAGCTCCCTCAACCTGGCCTTTGCCACACCTCCCCTGCCACAATCAGTGCAGAGGCCTGGTTTGGCCCGCAGACCTCCTACACGCCGAGCTGTAGATGTGGGTGCATTTTTGCAAGATCTGCGAGATACCTCTGTGGCCTTGACTCTTCCAGGTAAGATTGAGATTTCCCTCTTCTAGCCTATGGGGATAGCTCTCCCCCCACAGCAGCAGGAGGTGCTGCTGTGTCCAGGGTTGCTCCCCCTCTTCATTGGGTCAAGGACAGTGAACAAACCTGTCAAGTAGGTCTATAAGGAGTTTCTGCTTTCTTTCTATAAGGTGCCATTGTCTTGGTAGTTCCTAGTCCTAGTCCCTCAGGGTCTTCCAGGACCCCATATCCTTGAGGAGCTACAGGCTATGGGTAGGAAAGGGGTGGCTGGAGCTTCCTGGGAGGTTGAAAGGGGCCAAGTATCAGGATCAGCTGGCCAAACTGACCTGGGAACCTGATACCAGAAGACAAGTCACAGGGCAAGAGGAGGGTTTCAGAAAGAGGGAATAGTCGAGAGTGTAGGCAAGGGTAAGCAGTTTGGGTGGAGCAAGCAGTGAAGCCTGGGAATGCTAGCTTAGCAGGAAGCTAAGCAAGGAGAGCTGTATTAGAAAGATAAGAGTGCTACGTAGTGTTCTCTCTCTGAAGGCTACTCAGTGCAGACTTATGGGGCCCATGTATGGCCAGGCCCCGATGACCAGGTAGCAGCAGGTGGGCCGGAAGTACACTGAGTACCATCTGGCTCTTGATCTCCAGGTGACGGCCTCAGAACTCCTGTTGCTACCCTGCCAACAGACACCGTGTTGGAGGACACCCAGCCCTTTTCCCAGCCTTTGATTGGCCGTTCCCCCGGTGTGCACCACTCTCTCCCCTGCCCCTCTTTCTCTGCTGAGAGGACTGTCAGTCGCAGGACACGGAGCAGTGGGCCTGGGTTGCAGAACAACAGTGAGTATGTGAGGCAGGTGGCCTGGGGCTAAGCAAAGCTTAGGCAAGAGTTGGTACTGGTAGTTTCCCTTCCTTAGGACCCATGAGTCCCCTCAGAGTCTCTCCTCCATCCAAGTATAGAGTCAGTATGTGGCCATGAGACTCCAAACCAGTACCCCAGGGCTGCCTACCACTTCTGCAGCCTATATTCTCTCCCCTTGATTCAGGTCCTGGCAGACCAGACCAACTTCTGGTAGGAAAGGCAAAGGAGGTCGATGCCCTTGCTGTGGGCTTCCCAAACACCAGCAATAGTAGCCGTAGAGAAGGACTACAGCCCTTACAGGATGGAGTTGGTGAGGAGGCAGAGGAAGTGATGGAAGAAAGCTTGAGCGTCAGCGATGTGGAGGAGGCAGCAGGAGCACAGGGATCTGCCAGAGCAGAAGAGCCAGAGAGACACAAAGAAGGAACAGAAGCAGAGGGAGCCTGGGGGGCTCCTGAGGCCAAGGAGCCAGAAGGATCATCAGGGCATAAGGACACCGCTGGTAGGACAGGTAAAGGGCCCTGTGCAGGGATCAGGGGGTGAGTGGGTAAGTGACAGTCCCTGGCCTTGGAGGAGGGCCTTACCTGGGTTGTTTTTCGAACACAGGTAGTGTTGGGTGATTCTGAGGTGCCTCTTGCTTGGCTGGCTAGAGCTACGTGGGGTCCTCGATAACAGGACAAGGAGGCTGTGGGCCTTCAGGGTTGTGTGAAATGGTTAGGCCTGAGCCCCTACATCCCTGTCCTTTCTCTACAGGAAGTCCAGAATTGACCTCCATCACCCTGGAGTTTCAGCAGGCCAGGCAACTTCAGCTTCTTGAGCCAGCCCAACTGACTAGCACTGCAGTGTAAGATCCCATGACCCTGTTCCACATGGGCCTCTCGGGAGAGGGCAGGCACTGAGGTTGGCACTGGGCACCACCTGGTTATCCCTCTTCCTATGGGTATGCAGATGGTTATCCAGCGAAGCACCTTAGGTGGGCTGGATGGGGCTCACCGAGAGCACATCATCCCATGCCTGCTTCCAGGGGCTTAGAGGAGCCTGGGTAGGGGGAAGTAGCTGGGTCAAAGATGGTTTCCTAGAGGAGGCTTAGCAGAATCAGACAGGCAACAATGGGCTAAGGGGAGGGATGTCCATGCCAAGGCCTAAGAGTCATAGGCCTGAGCAAATACCAGTTTGTATGATGAGGCTCGACTGGGACATTCATTGGGTCTAGACTGTGGAGGATCAGGTCCCCAAGGAAAGACAAGGCATCTACGTGGCTTCTGTCCCCATTCCCTCCCAGCAGATGGTTAGAGCTATTGGTCCAGGTTGGCCAAGGAGCACAAGAGCCCCAGTCTTGGCAGGAGCCAGCAAGATTTATCTTTGATTAGGGGCCTTTTCAGGCAGCATTCCATTCCTGCTCCCAGCTTGCCTTCAGAGCCTCTATCAGCCAGGCGTCCTCCCAGGGCCCGAACTGCTGGCCCCAGACTCCGTCAAGATCCTTATAAGACCGGACTGAGCCACTATGCTAAGCTCTTCAGCTTCTATGCTAAAATGCCCATGGAGAAGGCGGCTCTTGAGATGGTGGAGAAGTGGTGAGTCCTGGACCCTGGGGTGGGGAGAGGAGCTCCTCAGATCATGAATAGTCTGTTCACTCTCTTCTACCCCAACCTTCTTGGCAGTCTGGACAAGTATTTTCAACATCTTTGTGATGACCTGGAGGTATTTGCTGCTCACGCTGGCCGCAAGACTGTGAGGCCAGAGGACCTGGAGCTGCTGATGCGACGGTAAGTGGGTGGAAGCAGGGAGGTTCTGGTTGTGGGAATGCTGATGCTGGTGTTGACTCTCTCTGTCCTCTTCTGCTGCAGGCAGGGCCTGGTCACCGACCAAGTCTCCCTGCATGTGCTCGTGGAACGGCACCTGCCCCTGCAGTACCGGCAGCTCCTCATCCCTTGCGCATTCAGTGGCAACACAGTGTTCCCTGCTCAGTAATGGACAGGCCTTGACACCTGTCCTGTCCCCAGTGGCCCCATATACTCTTCCAGGTCTTCTCTCCACACCCCACCATTAATAAAGTGTCACAAACATAATATGCCGTGTTTTGATACCTATCCTGGAGGCAGAGACCAGCCCCCTCCCCATGACTCCCCAGTATAACTTGGAGAATAGCACGGGTTCGGACAAACAATTTTATACTGAATGTCAGGGGTTAGCTACCCACAGTGGCCCTAGCTTGTAGACTCCTGCTCCCAAGGTCCCCTGCGCCTGAAGTCAGTCTTCTGAAGCCGCTCCAGAACAGTCTGGAGTTTTATCACAATGTCCTCTTCCTTTTCCTCACTCTCCTCTGGCAGTTCTGTCAGAGGGAGCTGGAAGGCCTGGCTCAAATAGCTGTTCAGGGTCTGCTTGTCCAGGCTGGGGTCAATGGTCATCAGGGCCTCACGTACCTTGGGTAAGGTCACTTTTTCTTGGCTATCCCATAAGAAAAGAGAGAGACAGGCCTTGATACTGCCCCCAACCCTGCACCCCAGATTCCAAGATGCCTTCTGCCAGGCTTGAGCAATATATAGTGCCCAGCGGCAAGCAATATATAGTGCCCAGTGGCAAGCACTATATAGTGCACAGGGAGACCAGGGGCTCCCTATTGCAATATATAGAGCAATATATAGTGCCCAGCGGCAAGCACTATATAGTGCACAGGGAGACCAGGGGCTTGAGATGCCACCCCATGGCCCAGCCTGTGGGATTCGCCTATAGCTAAGTGGGCCTGAGGGCCCCAGGGTCACTCACAGTTCCACGGCCAGTTCCTGCTTTAGCTCCTGTAAGTACTCATCCTTTTCATTCATGTACTGTTCCCATAGCAGTCGCAGGAAGGGCATACTCTGGCCCTCCTCATCCTGGGAGGAACCGTAAAACAGGTGATGGCACATGTGCTAGGGCCTAGCAGAGGCTAGGACAGGACTAGGCAAGTTCCTGGACCCCCACCCACCCACCTCCGTAAACAAGGATTGGTAGTCAAGCAAGTCTGCATTGCTGCTGTTGGGATGCCAGCCCGCTGCCTCCATCAGCTCCTGCATTTTCTCTTCCTTCTTGGAGGAGAAGGCACTCCTGAGGACAGTGCTGTAGGGAGATACAAGGGCTTGGCTGAGGCCAGCCCACACGTCTGCCTGCACCCTTTCTCCAGCTCCACTAGCACACAAAAGGGTAGCCAGCATTAAGGCTGCGGCCCTTGCCACCAGGTTCCCCATTCCCCTGCACATCTGGGAGCATGGCCAGAGGACATGACGGGCAGGAGACGGAGGGAGCCTGGCCAGCCTCTCACCTGAACTGCTCCATAGTTATTTGTCCCTCATTCTGACTGTCCACATTTGTCATCTCCTTCAGCAGCTGTGATACTGTCTCCCTGTGCTTGACGTAAACACTTTCACTCATCTGTGGGGGTGGGGGGAGCAATGACTGACTTGTTCCTTCTTGGAGCAGTAGAAACAGAGCTGATCCTGTGCTAGGGAAAAGGGTGGGGAGCCAGACCCAAGCTCACTTTTTCCATCAAGATTGCATAGAACTGACTCATGATCTCACTGGAGTGGAAGAGCTTAATATTTTCAAAAATGGTGTAAGCCCACGCCATGGCATCAGCAGGCCCGAAGCGACGTTCCAAGAAACTGAAGAAGAAATCTGAGAACTTCTCTTTCTGCAAGGTAGGGAGACACTGCTTCATTAGTCATCCTACAGGTGGGTGGCCCTCCACCCTGCTCCCTAGCACCTGGAGGGAACCCCCTTGGAGGACCGTGGCGGCCACACCTGGCCAGAATGGCTGGGAGGTCTGACCTGCTCCTCAGCAAGACGTTCCTTCCAGGCATCCTTGAGCAGGGTTACCACATCCTTCTTTGTTGGCTTCTTGTTCTCTACAGTGCCATCAAACCGAAGAAAATCGGGGACGGATTCTGCATAGCCCTGGAAGGGAGAATGTCAGCTCCTCACTGAGCTCACCTGTGGCCCCACCGTAAACTGGGCAGAGCTCCAGAGGGTTCCCCCAAAACCTCAAGTCTTGGCAACAAGCCTGGCTGTTCTGACTCTGGCCACAAGCCTCCTGAGCCCAGGACTCCCCTACCAGACCAGGGAAGAAGTCTTTCTCCCGGAGCAGCATCTCGCCAATCTCTTCCAGGAGCACATCCACAAGCTGGTCACTGTTCTTGCCCTCAGCCAGCGTGTGCCAGCGATCTGGGCCCCCAGCCACCACACCTGCAAGTGGAGGGAGGAAGCTGGAGTCCAGACAACACACTTGAGCAATCCTTGGGACCCCAATTACCTTCAATGCCCATCATTACTTTCACACTTGGTCCAATCAGGCCGTGGTGTGGAGGTGCGCTGGATCTCCTGCAGCTCAGAATAAAACTGGTCCCGCTCCTTTACCGTGCTCATGTGCAACTGCAGCAGTATCTCGTGCTCCTTGCGGACCTCTTCATAGTCATCTCTCAGGCTGTCCAGCTGAGGGCAAGGTGACTGGTTCTTGCTACCTACCTGCATGACCCTGCCCGACCCTGTCTGGCCTGCCTGCCCCCCAGCACCTGCTCTTGAAGATCCTTGTTGGTCTTCTCCTGCATTTCAAAGTCCCTCCTGGGCACCACATCTCCAAAATTGGCCTTCATAGTGTTGAGCTCCATCTGCGTGCGTGCCAAGTCTTGCCGGGTCATCTTCAGAGCCAGTGTTAGCTTCACGGGGTCCTCTCCCCAGACACCTACCAGGGGGCACGCGAGCTCAAATCACCCCGGCTCTGGGGCCTGTAGCCCAGGGCAGGGTTAGAGTGTCCCTCAGGGTATATCCCAGGCCCTTCTGCTCTCCCTGCTTGGGAACCCCTGGGTCTTTCCCCACAGTGCTACCAGCCTATAGCTGAGGACTTAAATAGAGAAGCCCAGGACAAGGCGTACCAGGTCTGTCCTGCCTTTAGGGACAATTTCTGCCTCAGCTGCCAGAAATTCTTTCCTACTTAAACAATGAGTCTATGATTCTCAGTCCAGCTCAGAAGAGCCACAGGTCCAGGTGGCAGCTGGAACATTTTTCATCATGAATGGTCACAAAATGAGCAAATATTAGGAGGGTTGAATAAATCGGAGTGAGTAGTGGGGGCAGCACCTCCTCAAGGGAGAGAAACCCACCTCCAGCTTACCTGGGGACTGGGCTAGGGACATGTCTTCCCGCTGGTACCGTAGCTCATTCAGGTCTGCAATGAGGATCTTGCGGGCATCTCGCTCGCTGAGGTAGCGCAGGTATTCCTCAGCCAAGTTCTTCCTCAGTTTGGTCACCTGCTGGGAGGGTAGCTGCATGGTCAGGGCTGCCGTGGACCCATTTGCAGCTGGTCACCACAGGAGATGGGATGTGTGCAGGGTGGCCCCATCAAGGCCCGGGAACAAGAAAGCTAGAGGAAGAGGGAGGCTGGCCATTCCTGACAGTCAGCAAAGTGCCCGTGTGTCCTGTGGAGAAAGTCTGGCAGCGGAGGAGCAGGACTCTGCTGGCATTTGGGGCTACGCTGAGCCAGTGCTGAGTCCAGACAGAGTGTGGGGGTAGCAGGGGCTCGGGAGGTGGTGGCTCAGTGTGTCATTCCAGCCAGAAGAGTGGAGGGAGTTAGGGGGTTACCTTGGCACCCAGGGCCTAGGGTCACCCCTGCGATGGCAGGGATTCAGGGAGTTGGTCACCACACTGCTGCATTTCACCTCACTCTGCAATGAGATCTTCTCCTCATTCTTTTTGTCAATGAGCTTTAGTAAATTCATCTTCTCTTTCTTTAGCAGGGAGATTTCAGATCTCTCCTCAGCCCTCATGGCCAGGATCCTTTCATTGCATTCCTCGTTCACAGTGACAAGCTTGGCCTTCAGGGGTTCCAGAGCCCGAATCTTCTCCCTCTGGTGAGCTAAGCAGGGAAAAGTGGGAGGGACCCTCTAGGGCCATGGAGAATGACCAGGAGACACTTCCTAAGGTCACAGTCAGTGGCTACATCCCTTACAAACTCCAGGAGTCTACGCCTCCCTCATTCAAAGCATTGGTCCTGCTTAAGGCCTTCCCACATTTGCTTTTAAACCAAGGGCATAGTCCAGATGAGGACTGAGGTCTCATCTATGCCTTTTCCACCTACAGCCTTTAGTCTTGCATGCACCATGCCTGGCACCTCCCGAGCCTGGTTGGAGGGAGCCTCCTTACTTCACAGGGGCACTCCCTCTGTTCTGGGCTCCAATCAATAGAAAAGATGCTCTATTTCCCACAGATACTGCCTCACCGTGTTCCCCAAGGATAGGAGGTGGTCAGGTGCCCTGTCTCAGGACGGTGGAAGCAAAAAGGCTACGGAGGACTTAGTGACCTCAAGGCTCACTTAGTAGCTGTCCCCGCGCTACCGCAGAGCCCCAGAAGGTCACAGTAGGATCCTCTCTGCCTCTTCCATCTGGGTCCAGGCAGCCAGGATGCAGTCTTACCTAGCATCACCTCATATGCATTCTTGATGGAGGATAGCAAAGGCTTGTATGTTTTGAAGTCCTCTATGAAGAAATCAAAGATCTCTCTGTAAGGCTGGCAAGAAAAGGGAAACTGTCACCTCCTGACCTATACCTGCCACCATCAGTGGGGTCTGAGTTTTTCTTTTTTAAAACAAATTACTTTATTCTTTAATTATAGTTGTCTGTATTCCACCCCCCCCAACATTTCCCCCTGAGTTTTTCTTTACTTGGCTTAGTAGTATTGTAGCATGAAGCTGCCAGGCGACCTACATTCAAATAAATGCCCTAGGCACCCCCCAGGTCTCTCACAGAGCCAGGGACCTAAGGGGCAGCTCTTTCTCTCAGCTGCTGTCCAGAGTCCTCTCCTGGTGCTGTCTCTGAGACCTGGCAGATGACCTGGGTCAGGACTTCCCCGCTCTGTACCTGAGCCCTATCTCTGGCTCTCCAGGCAGCCAGCCTCCATACTCTATGCCTCAGTTGGCCTCCCACCAGCACCCCACCCCCCAATCTTATAGCCCTCGGAGAGCAGGAGACTGAAGGGTCTAGCTTTGCATTCTGACATCCAAGTATGAGCACAGGCTCCTAAATCAGCCCTGAATTTGAATCCCAGTCCCACCACTGCATAACCGTATGCTTTACCTGAGCTCCTCTTTCTGGTTGGGGAGGTGATTTCAGCCTGTGAGCTCTTATATAAGGCCCTGTCTAGGACCTGGCACTCAGATGGTGCTCAGCAAATGCCTTTGTCAGTGACTAATTCAGAAGTGAGAGATTCCCCATCATTATTCCCATTTCAGTAGGGATTTGGTGATTCCCTCACTAATATGTACCAGGATCTAGGTTGTATCTAGATTTCTCTCTTTTTATGCACCTGGGCTAAGTTCCTTGAGATTGGGGCTGTTGTCACTGGAATATAGACACTGTAGGACCCCTGCCTGCCCAGCGCCAGGATTCAGGCTCCATTCGCTGATATTGATCCAAGCTGGGCACTAGGGATCACAGCTGAAGGGAAACAGCACCCAGTCCATCTGACTCAGGCAAGGAAACTCAAGCCTCAGGAGAGTTTTGGTTCCATGCTGGCAGCCTTTCCTACTCATAGGAAAGCCTTTGTCATAGAATATGTTTCTCTTATCAGGAAGGAGAAGCCGAAAGTGCTGGGATAAGCTGCTCTCTCCTGAAGTGCTCAGTCCTAGTGAGTAAAGTTCCCTCCCATCGGCTCCCTTCCCTCCCTAATTCTGTGGCTCTGACCTGCAGCCTCAGCTCCTGGGCAGAATCCGTGCTCAGGTCCAGCAGGAGGAGCTCCTTGCGTAGGTAGTTCTCTAGCTGCTCCAGATACCTCGGTTTGGTAATGCCCAGGGACTGGGGCTGCCAGCTACTGCAGGGGGTGGTGGGCTGAGTTGTGACGGGCACGCCAGAAGGCCCTAACATCCTTGGTCTGGGGCAGCACACACCCCTGCACGCACTCTGGGCCCAATGTGGGGTCTGTACCAGCCCACCCACCATCCAGCTGCCCCTGGCTTACCCTGCTCCTTTCCGGCAGTTATCTGAACAGGGCTTTCGATTATGCAGAATGGTCTGGCCACTGCTGTATGTGGGCCATGGGGACAGGTGGCCAACAATGGATGACTGACAAAAAGACTGCAGGAAGGTACAGGTGGGATTACCATGGTAACACTCCTCCCCTTCCTGCTTTTCCTCTCCATCCTCCTTCCTCCACTTGTGATTATTTACCCCAGAACCTCTCTCTCTCTTTTTTAAAGATTTCATTGATTTATTTTTAGAGAGAGGGTAAGGAAGGGAGAAAGAGAGAGAGAAAAACATCAATTGGTTGCCTCTTGGCTGCCCCTACTGGGTACCTGGCTTGCAACCCAGGCATGTGCCCTGATGGGGGAATCAAACCAACAAACTTTCAGTTTCCAGGCCAGTGCTCAATTCACTGAGTCACACCAGCCAGGGCTATACTGTATTCTTCTTCTTCTTTTTTTTTTTTTTAAGATTTTATTTATTCAGAGGGCAAGGAGAGAGGGAGAGAAACATCAATGTATGGTTGCCTCCAGTGCTTCCCCTGCTTGGAAATAGCCTGCAGGGAACTGGCCTGCAACCCTGGCATGTGCCCTGACTGGGAATCGAACCGTGATCCTCTGGTTCACAGGCCCACACTCAATCCACTGAGCTACACCAGCCAGGGCCTTCTTTTTTTTTTTTTTTAAGATTTTATTTATTTATCTTTAGAGGGGAAGGGAAGGAGAGAGGGAGAGAAATATCGATGTATGGTTGCCTCTCCTGAGTCCCCTGCTGGGAACTGGCCTGCAACCCAGGCATGTGCCCTGACTGGGAATCGAACCGAGATCCTTTGGTTCACAGGCCCGCGCTCAATCCACTGAGCTACACCAGCCAGGGCTATACTGTATTCTTATAATAAAGTAAGGTAGAAGAAAAAAATATTAAGAAAATCAAAGGTTTTCCCTGGCCAGTATGGTTGAGTTGGTTGAGTGTTGTCCTGGAAATTGAAAGGTCATGGGTTCAATTCCCCATGAAGGCACGTGCCTGGGTTGCAGGTTCCGTCCTCAGTGGGGAAAACCAATCAATGTTTCTTTCGCACAATTGATGTTTCTCTGCATCTTTTCTCTCTCCCTCCTCTTTATCTAAAGAAGTATGTCATTGGGTAAGGAAGGAAGGAAGGAAAGATAAAAGTCAAAGATTTGTCTGAGTTTTTTCAAATTGGTTCAAATCTCTAAAAAATTTTCCAGTATATTTATTTATTAAGAAAAAACCTGGGGGGGGCTGGGATGGGAGAAATAGTCAAAAAACTGTACTTGAAAAATAACTAAATAAAATAAAAAGAGAGAAAGAAAGAAAAACCCTGCACATCAGTGGACCTGCGCACTTCACCCCCACGAGTTCGGCAGTCCACTGTACCTTGCATTTGCTGACGTTTTGCTGACGTAATGCAATGAGAATAGGAACTGACAATATACATTCAGCTCTAAAAAATGTGACCACTTAGACATTTAAAAATAAATTCATATTTTTTCTGACCCTTTTTATAAAAACTAATTTTTTTTAGAGAGAGGGAAAGAGAGAGAAGGGGAGAGAAACATCAATTTGTTGTTCCACTTACTTATGCATTCATTGGTTGATTTTTGTGTGCCCTGACTCGGGATCAAACCACAGCTTTGGCACATTGGGATGATGCTCTAACCACTTGAGCTACCTGGCCAAGGCTTTTTTTTTATTACTTAAAATAAAAATACAAAATGTTATAGAAATGTTAAAATTGCATGTTCAAAATGTTTGGGACATGATCAGAGAAGCACTCAAAGGTATTTATTTTAATTGCTTAAATTTATTTTCCTGTTAAAAAGAAAGGCTTAAGACTGATTGCTTGAAAAGAAAAAGAACTATAATAAATTTTTTAAAAATAGGAAATGAGTAGAAATAGACAAACTGGAAAAATGAGAGAAGCCAAACTTAAAAATCAAGCCAGTAAAAGGGGTTTGGTTTTGTTTTAAAGAATATCAAAATTGATGTGATTCTGCACTGGCTGGTGTGGCTCGGTGGGTTGGCACCGGCCTGTGAACCGAAGGGTGGCTGGTTCTGATTCCTGGTCAGGACATGTGCCCACGTTGCGGGCCAGATCCCTGGTGGGAGGCATGTGAGGAGCAGCCAGTTGGTGCTTCTTTCCCTCTCTCTCCCTCCCTTCTCCTCTCTCTAAAAAACAAATAAAATCCTTAAAAAAAAAATTGATGTGATTCTTAGGGAAGGCCTCAGTAAGCTGGTAGCTGGGAGGTGAACACGGGAAGGGTGGCCTAGGGAGTGGGTGGTGGGTGGGGACGGCAGGAGGGAACAATGCCCCCTGGTGGTTGAGCGCAGCATAGCGGCTACCACAGGGGAGATAAGGAGCTAAACAGCTTGGCCACAGGTCTACTGAATAAGTGGCAGCTGAGGGGGATCTGGGAGTGGGCACCCAAAATTACGGGGTCTTGCTGGGCCATGGCTGCAGTTGGTATCCTCAAAGAATCCACATTTTTTAAAAGATGTTATTTATGTACTTTTTAGAGAGGGGAAAGAGAGGGAGAGAAACATCAATATATGGTTGCTCTTGTGCACCCACTACTGGGGACCTGGCCCACAACCCAGGCATATGCTCTAGACTGGGAATCAAACCGGTGACCAGCAAAGAGTCCATATTACCCCACTTCACCTCCTTGGAGTCAGGGTACACGTGTTGGGGGTCCCCAACCTCACATCCATGTTCCCCCAAATCCTCCACACAAGACATACTCACACAAGGAAAACCACCACACAGCCCACAGTGCTTCACTGTCCACTGTAAGCGGGGCAGTGAGCTGGAGTTGTGTTTGCTCAGATGTGTTCTTTTGATCTGTGAGATCTGGATAAGAGCTGTAAATCTTGTATCAACAGAAGCCCTAAATTACTTAGTAAGACAGCATTCATTTTTATATAAAGACTTTAAAGAAGAGGAATGGAGGAAGGAACTTTCCTGAGGCTGGTAAAGAGCCTTTACTTCTAATGCACAGCCCACAATGCAATGAAGGAGCATCCCATTATTCTTGCCTTCATACACCTCACTGCATTTATGGAGTGCATATGCCAGCCACTCAAGTACACTACCAGGTACTTGGGTCATAAAGACAAAACGTCACAGCCCTGAAGGACCTCAACAGATGTGGTGGGACCATCCCTGCATCCAGCACAGTGCCTGATACACGGCAGGCCAGATGAAGTAATGAGGTCCGTAGCCCTGGCCAGGTAGCTCAGTTGGTTATAGCATAGTCCCAATATGCCAAGGTTGCAGGTTTGATATCTTGTCAGGGCACATACAAGAAGAAACCAATGAATGTACAAGTAAGTGGAACAACAAATCGACCTCTCTCTCTGTAAAATAAATTTTAAAAAAAAGAAGAAGAAGAAATGAGGTCTACTCCAGAATGGTGAGTTGCAGGTGGAGGATGTCCATGGTCACAGGCTGAGTCTTCGCTGGGGAGTCTGGGATGAGGCGTGACACATGTGCACATTCTCACCCCAAAGCCTGGTGGCCTTGGCCTTGGCGAGCTACACACCCCTCATGGGAAAAACTGTTTGATAGGGCATGTTTCAGGTGGGCGGTGTTTTTGCATTGCAGAGAGGGAAGCAGGTGAGATCCGGGGACTGACATTTGGGGTTCCAATAGGGCATCACCACTAACCACTTTCTGTTTCTGAGAAAGCTTGCGTGTCTGTTGTTCCTGTTCCTGAGTATTATTGGTTTCTGTTTGGGAGGAGTCATCTGTGGTCAGTCTTGAAGGCCGCAGGTGTGTTCTGCACAGAGAAGGGGAAGAAAATGATGGGCGACAGAGCCCTGAGTGGGGAGAGCACTTCCACCCTTTCCAGATCTACAAGACATGACCTCCTCTGACCTCAGAGCCAGGCTCCGGGTCTTCCCAGTGCTGCCTCCAGATTTCCAGTGATGCTGCCAACAAGCTCCTTGCCCTGATCCCAAACCAGTTTTCCAGATTCCCAGAACCCTTCTTGTCACCAGAGTCTCACCAACTCCTGCTGTGGTATTATACACTCATCATGAACCCAGAGAACACTATGGACCTATACTTCCATTCAGTGTTCAACGGTGGCTGAGATGAGTTTCGTGTACACAATTGGCACACTCTGAAGTGTGATAAGAAAGGCAGGTGCTTTATGGGACAAGAACAGGGTCTGGGGTCTAAAATCCAGAAATCTCAGCCCTACACTTACCGGCTGATAGGGCTGGCAGTTGACATGAGGTTGCAATAGAACCCACCTTGGGCAAATCATTTAACCTCTCTAAGCCCAGTTTCCTCAAAAGGAAATGGAGACAATTCTTGCTTTTCCTATCTTACAAAGTTGTGAAGTTTAAATAAGAGTAAAAGAGATATGCAAAAACAGGCTGTAAACTGTAAGGAGCTGCAGAGTTAATTATGACATCAGGACGGGGGGGAAAGCGGGTCCTAAGGAGGTCTTTAACCCCTAGGCCTCTTAGGAGAGCCATCCTTGCTCAAGCTAGGAAGGCATTTCCAGGTCCTCAGGGAGAGCTGCATGTGAATAGCAGATCTAGGTGAAAGAAAAGGAAGAAGTAATTCCAGCAATGCATTGTGTAGAGGAGGGGTGATTTATGCTGCCGGATAGACTTCTGTCTTCATTCCTCTGACTAGCTGGCGACCTTGGGCATGTAGTTTAACCTCTGAAACTCAGTGTTTTTGTGAGAGTAGGACTATTCAAACTCCAGGGAAGTTGAAAAGAGTAATATGAACCCAGTTGGGAAACCCTGCCCTGCAAGGTTTCTCAGTCCTACTCCAGGGAGCAGTGACACCCCAAACTCCAATTTCTATTGTCGCTAAACTGAGCAAGTGTGAGCAAACCATGTTGGATGAGCAGCTGGCGTGGAAAAGGAAGATTTTTGCCCAGATGTTCATGGCTTTGAGACAGGATACGGTGAGATCAACACTCCTGCTCACTGGGTGAAATCAATACCTTTCTGTCAAGACTAATCGATTTCCCAAACTGTTTTTTTTTTTACTTCTCTTGGAGCTATCACGTACAGCAAGGTAAGCAAGAAGATTTTGGGGAGCTCTCCAATTCCCAATCCTGAGAAGTTGTCAAGTGGAAAAGCTCAGGATGTAACACATTAGTTTGAATGTCAAAGGAGACAACAGTCAAAAACACACTTGCAAATAACAGTACTTAAAAAAAACACCTGCTAGAGACTATATACTTATCCAAAAAGCTTAGGATGCTCCTTTAATATTTTATTTTTATTGGATTTATTGGGATGACATTGGTTAATAAAATTATATAGGTTTCAGAGGTACAATTCTATAATCTATCATCTGTATATCATATTATGTGTCCACTACCCCAAGGTCCTTCAGTATTTTATTAAATATTTCACACCAATTCTCAGGGGGAGCAGGAAACAGACATCTATATTTCTACTTTAAACGTGGAGAGAATGGAGTTATTTAAATAACGGTAGACAGTGGGGTTGTCAGGGGGTAACTATGTCCTGATATTGAGTGAACTCAAGTGCTAAGTTCTATCCACCAAGCTACTGTGTGCAGATGTGAGGATGAAAGAAGAAAGCCAATGGAGAAGAGAAACCTGCCCCAGGAAAATGCACAATTCCAAGGTCCCTTTTAGAGGGTTCTCCTGACATATCGATAGCACTAAATTCTAGCCTATCCTTCATCATGCTGACTCTGCTCTAAGAGGAGCTGGAGGAGGGCACCCTCCACTGTGCCTCTAAGGAAACAGTGAACCTGGCTCAACGTACATCATCAAATATCGGTGAAGGAAGAACATGGACAGGAAGGAATGCATTGTACTGCCACCAAATTCAGCCTCAGCCATTATATTATGCTTCCTTCCTAAAACAAATGGGAACTCTTTTTCTAAGTCTGTTTCATGTCCTTTTCAAACATGGCTGCAGCTTCCAGAATCATTCCTGGCTGGGTAACAGCACTCAAGCTTTCTGTCTGGTTCTTGTAGATTCATCTTAGCTTTGGATCAAATAATCAAATTGCCATTTAATCTCCTGACTTGTGTAGGCTTTCCCTGTCAAGGCAGCAGACCTTGAGGAATCAGAGTTTAGGTGAGATCAGGTTTTTACTTTGGGAATGAGTAGAAGGGGGGAAACTACAGTCATTCAACATGTATGGGATGCCTGTTACATGCAAAGGCTATGATGAGAACATCACATATTCTGCCTAAATGTTCCCAACGATGTTTGTGGTGTGGGCTGCTTCATCTCCATGTATGAGATATAGAAGCAGAGGCCTGGAACTTTAAGGGCCTTCTCTAAGATCCCAAAGCTAGAAAAGTATTTAGCCAAAATTTTTGTTTGAATCCATATACTTTGTGGCTTTCCTGGCTAATTTTCAATGCCCAGAGGCTACCTCTGAATACAGGGAGGAGCTACCCTGAGGCTGTGGCACAGACCTAGTCTGCTTGGGGTCCACCAGCAATTTGACAAGTATCTTTGTCATAAGCAATGAGTGAATAGGGAGTTTATCAAAGAGCTCAGGTTCAGTCTCACATGGCTGGATTCAAATCCTAGCTCCACCAGTTACAAACATATATAAAACACAGGATCTCTCCAGGCTTCTATTTCTTCATTTGTAAGATGGTGATTTTACTACCTCGCAGAGTTGTTGTGAGGGTTAAATGTGGAATATAAAGCACTTGTCACATAACATACACTCAATACAAACAAGTTAGCTGTTACTAATAATGAAGTGCTCCTGTCCTTTTCCTAGCCCATAACGTCCTCACTGGGCTGACAATTCATCCGAGATTCTGTTTCTGCACCACCGATCCTATGGTGCTGGAGATCCAGACCAATGGACAGAGGGGGAAGGTGCAGAAGTCCGGATCACGTACCATTTTCTTTTTCAGTATTTCAGCCTTTCTCTCCGCCCTCAGCCCGGCCAGCGCCTACCTGTACATAGTCGCGAAGCTGGTGCTCTGCGGCTCAGGAGAGGCCGTGACCCTCCGACAGCCGGCACCCGCGGCCTGTGAAGCTGAGGTAGTGTACAGTCCGTCGCCATGGTGACCAGGCCCCAGCAGCCCAATGGCGCGGGCGGGGTCAGGGTTATGTCACGCCCTAGAGTCCCGTGCTGGAGGCTGGGACAAAGTAGCAAAAGTAGACTCGGACCTGGGAGCGGGGTACCCTCCTAATCAATCACTACAGCAGATCTGACCCTAGCTAGCAGAACCGAAGCAGGGGGCTAAACAGAGGGAGCGAGCTAAACTTAGGGGCCCGAGCCGCGTTGCTAGCGGGAATGGTAGTTTTCAGAGTCCCAAAGTTTCGGCTGAACAGAGTTATGGCCGAGCAGGTTTGTACTACATCTCCCAAAGTTCCTCACCAGCCCTAGTTGATCCGCCTCTGTAGCGCTCTGCATTGTGGGATGTAGAGTTCGAAATGCGGCGAGGCGTGGCCGCGTCCAAAGCGAGGCGCCGGACTCGGACTCCGTTTCCCTGCGGCCCCGGTAGGACTCCGGATCATTGGCTGAGCGGGACGGATCTGGTCCTGCTCCTCCCCGCTCCCAGTGACACAATAGCAGCTCCCTCCAAGATGGCGGCAGCGACGGCGGACCCGGGAGCTGGGAGCCCGCAGGCTGGAGACTCCTCCGGCGGGGCCGCTGGGGGCGGGCTGCCGTCCCCAGGGGAGCAGGAGCTCAGCCGGCGCTTGCAGCGCCTGTACCCCGCGGTCAACCAGCACGAGACGCCGCTGCCGCGCTCCTGGAGCCCCAAGGACAAGTATAACTACATCGGCCTCTCCCAGGGCAACCTCCGCGTCCACTACAAAGGTATTGGCCTCTTTGCCGCGGGGAGGGAAAGGCCAGAGACTCTGTGGGGAGGCTGTGCTGTCCATCCCCTACCCCATCACGCCCCTTCCCCACCTCTGTGCTCCGAGTTAGGCCTTAGCCCTTGCGGGTGTCGGGGTGGTGGGACTGACCAGGCCGAGGGTCGAGTACCTCGTCTGCTGGTCTTAGAGGGATCTAATGTCAAGAGAACGGCAACAGGTGCCCAGACCCAGTGCTGGGTTGGACCTTCCACCCGAGGGCCTTTCTGCTTGTCCTGGGATGGCTCTAACTCCATCTGGGCCCTTCTTCACCATTGCTTAGTTTCAGCAGTGTCTGAAGAAAGGGGTGGTTATATCATCGCCAATAGCCAGAGGCCTAGGGGCTTGCTCACATGCCAGACTCACAGACTGCTCCTAGGGTTCTGTGCTAAAGTTTGCGGGGGTGTCTTCCAGGGCTGCTTCTTCCTCCCCTGGTCTCCCAGGTGGGCTGCCTGTATTCTGGAGAGACGACTGCTA
The DNA here is from genome assembly GCF_021234435.1 of Artibeus jamaicensis. Classification (NCBI taxonomy): domain Eukaryota; kingdom Metazoa; phylum Chordata; class Mammalia; order Chiroptera; family Phyllostomidae; genus Artibeus; species Artibeus jamaicensis. Next base: position 18,718,139 of record NW_026521842.1, read on the forward strand.
ACAGCAGCGGGAAATCTCTCTCTTGCATCCACATTGCCTATACCCTTCTTTGGTTTATATGCGACTAGGGTCTCAGGCAAGGCTGCTATTCTCAGGAGGAGGTGAGCCAAAGGTGGGAGGTCCATGCGTTTGCTCAACTGTTGTCTAATTATTCCTTAGACTATGTAAGGGCTTCCTCTGGCCATGGAGTGGTGAAGTTGCCATGGAGCAGAGAAGAATGAGGTCCCCATTTGCATTTCCTTGTGCTGAAATTTATTCCTTGCCCTCTCCAATTAGGTCATGGCAAAAATCACAAAGATGCGGCCTCAGTGCGTGCTACCCACCCCATACCTGCTGCTTGTGGCATTTATTACTTTGAGGTGAAGATTGTCAGCAAAGGAAGAGATGGGTAAGCCCCTCCTTGCCACCTTCTTTCCCCCAACACCAAGCTATTCCCCATGGTCAGGATTCGAGGTCTCCTGGCTGACACTTGGGAGTGTGGTGAGCTGCTGAGCAACACGGGCTTGGGCTGCAGAGGGTTGAATAGTGGGCCACCTCTGTCACCTGACTGTGGGCATGGCCTGGTCTAAGTAAGGATCAGCTCTTGATGGCAAGTAGGTGCATTGCAGGGCAGAGGAGGGGATTTCTCTTTAGTGATATTGTAATGTGATACCTTACAGGTCAGGGAGACAAATAACAAGTTTACATTAACAATTCAGCATCCAGCGTGGGGTTCCCCCCACTGAAGTGTGGTGTTATGACTTCCCTCCTTTCACGCCCTTGCTGTTTTTAAGGTTCTCTTTTTATGGCATGTGATCACAAAGAGGCCCTGGTAGCCTTCAAAGGGATAGTAGAGTGTCCACAGCATTCATCACGGCTGTGGCAGCTACTGGCCTGTCATTTCCAGGTAAACAGCAGGCACAGGGTCAGAGTCAGGTGACTTTACACTGCATATAAACTTGTTTTTCTAGGGACTCGAACACCAGTTGGACCAGCTTTAGGAAGGCTCTCACTGAAGTCAGCACTAGGGAGGCTCCCTATTTTAGGGTGATCTAAGAAGACAAGAAATCGGAGGGAAGATTTTTCATTCTTCTTCCTTCTCCCAGTCTCCCTTTTTTCCAGTGATTGTGACAAAGCAGGTGTTGCAGTTATGAAAGAGCATGATTGCAACTGTCTTCTAAAGGCTTTCCTCCTAGGTCTGATGTAGGAAGTTTGCCACCTGTCCCCCCACCACCACCGTGACCTTCATGCCAGCCCTGATTGTGTGTTCTTAAACATTCATAGTACTTTCTCTCTCCCAGGAACTGTCCCCTTGTGGAGCCAGGGGGCTATAATGGGGGCAGGACTACTGGCGTCAGAGCTTTGCCTGCTTTCTCAGTGACGCTGTAACATCCCTGTTTGTGATTGAGGGTGGACTGTGGGGCTTTCCTCTTCTGTGCTGTGGGGAGCTAGGCCTGCGTGTGCGCTGCTTTTAATCCCAGAATTCTGTGATTCTGAATTGCGAACATGGCGGGCTACTGTATTTTTTACTTTTATCTCCATCTAGTGTGTTTATAGATAGGAAACGTATTGTATCATTGGGGAACTTTAAAACTTGTATTTTCCCTTTCTACCCTCTGATAAAAGCGTGGATTATTAATGTGTTTGAACTGTTGTGAATGAGAATGGCTTCTTGAAAGAAACACTGCAAAAATAGTTGCAATATAGACTGAAATGTTGGCTCTGGAGTCTCATGTGACCAAAGAAACCAAGGGGCATTTCTTAAACTTGTAGGAAGGAAAATGGATTGTTTTCTCTGTAATCCTTATCATAGAAAATAGTGGAGTTAGTGAGAGAAGAGAACAATTTTTCAGAGGGAGAATGTTTAAACGTGGAAACCTAGGTTCTTTCAATTGACTCTTAATATGTCTGTTATAAGTGGACCTTTGCTGGAAAGGTCCCGAGTCTTTGTTAGATTGCCTCACGGTAGATGTTGCCTGTAAAATTAAATAGAGTTGGACATCTTCTCCCAGGTTTTCGGTTCTCAGCATTTTTATATGCGGTAATTGTAGCCAATGAGCTGACCTGGAAACCTCAGTTTTTTTTTGTTTTTTTTTTTTAAATATTTTATTTATTTATTTATTTTCAGAGAGAGAGAGGAAGGGAAGGAGAAAGAGAAGGAGAGAAACATCAATGTATGGTTGCCTCTCATATGTCCCCCACTGGGAACGGGCCTGCAACCCAGGCATGTGCCCTGACTGGGAATCGAACCACGATAGCATGGGTCGCAGGCCCGCGCTCAATCCACTGAGCTACGCCAGCCAGGGCGAAACCTCAGTTTTAAAAAGGTCCCAGGTCATGTACGCCTTGGTAGCCTGCTTCGGTTGACCACTGTCAAATAGCAAGTATGTGACTATCCCATCATGGCCTTCTTGTGGCCAGGGTGTAGCCAGATGTTGGTATGGGCCAGTTGTGCTTTCAAGGAGACCAAGGGAAGTGTCAGGACAGCCCATTAATCAGCCTGTTTCCTGTTACCTGTCACCTGTCAGAGTTGGAGGTGTGTTTCTGACTCAGGTTTGGTGCATGACTCAGGTGTTAGCTGGTTGAGCAGCTTTTCTGTATCATCTAGTTGATACACACAGCGTCTCTGGAAAGTGTCTGGGGAAGATGATGATGGACCTATTTTGTGAGTGAGCCCTGGAGCCCCTGAGATGTTTGGTGACCTGCCCTGGCTGCAGGGCTGAGGGTGTACAGTAGAGTGGCCTCACTTGTCAGATGGCCTTGCCTGATCCCAGACATGTGTCTCCATGCTGCTACTGCCTTTCTTTATTGCATTCCTTCCTAGGGTAGAGTGATGGAATGTTCAGTTGGATTCTTAGGGGATCATGGTGTTCTTAGGGGACAGGAGTAAAAGGTGCTTAGTGCTGAGGGGGGCCAGACAAGTGTGGCGTGCTCTGGACTGGGTTTGATTGACTTATTATTTCATTGAATCTATAAATGTGTGGGTTTTTTTCCTTTTAAAATGTTTTATTCATTTCTTGAAAGATGAAGAGAGAGAGAAAGAGAGGGAGAGAAACATCACTGTGTGGTTGCCTCTTGCATGCCCCCTACTGGGGACCAGGCCCACAACCCAGGCGTGTGCCCTGACTGCTAATCGAACTGGCGACCCTTCAGCTCTCAGGCCAGCACTCAATCCTCTGAGTCACACCAGCTGGGGCTGTAAATGTGTTTTTCTGTAAATATGAGTATGGGCCTCTTTTGTAAAAGGTGTTTATGAACCCTGTTGTCAGCGTCATTGTTTTCCAGAAAGGTCTTTGTTCTGTGATACCTTTATAGAAAAACATGCTAAGTACACTAAGCTCATCTAATTAGAAAGGTTTCATTTTAAGTGTTCATGGAGTAGTTATTCATACCTACTGGGTGCCAGGCCCTGCTAGGTGCAGGGCGAACAAAGGCACAGTCAGAACAGGCCAGTCTTATCCTCAGAGCCTGTGGCCGACTCAGCAGAGAACGGACGGAAAGGCTCTCTGTAGGAGGAGGCAGAGCCTGAGCATGGTTTTGAGGGATGGGTATGAGTTTCCCAGCAGGCGAGAACTCTTGGACCTGAAATGAGAGTCGGGTCGGTAACTAGCTTGATGTCAGGTCGCTGGGTGCTCCCCAAACATAAGAGACAGTGGAGAAGAAGGGACTTACATTTGAGCTAAGAGTATGGCATGGCTGATGGGGTTCAGCTGCTTTTTGCCGAGTCACCAGAGCTGGGAACCCCAGGAGCAGGTCTGCTGGGGCGAGGAGACATCGGAGCCCTGCCAGTGGGGCCAGGAGATAAGGGCATCTGGGTTGGTCTTGTTAGGAAGCCAAGGAGGCCCTGAAGCAGAGGGTCGCTGGGGGAAATGACTTGCTCAGAGTTCGTGGACCTGTGGGTGTCCCTGGCAGTTTGTGATGACACATGGAGGGTGTGGCTGGCCAGGCTGACAGATGCTCCAGGGTGACCCTCAAAATAGACTGTAACATCATCCCAGCGGTGGCAGCCTTTTGACATGTGATGGGTGGCTCTACCCAAGAACAGCAAGCCTGGGCTGGAGCGCAGGGTGGAATTGTGGGGGTTCTCTGCAGTTGGCGCACAGGCCCTGAGCAGGGCCTCTGGCTACAGCCGCCACCTTTGCTTGCACTTGCAGGCTGACTTCCTTTGGCCAGGCAGCAGTGCGTACAACCATGAATTCTATACACCACAATGAGGCACCCATTGTTTTATCCAGTTCTAGTCCTGGGCCCAGGAGCACATGCATGAGATCTGTCTAGAGAGGAGGCAGGTATGCCTGTACTCGGACTCACAGAGTAGTGTAGAAAAGGCCAGTTATGGTGTGTACTACACCCAGGGGGGGACCCAGAGGTTGGACTTCCTCCTGTACCTAAGAGTTTGGGGAAAGCTTCACAGAAGAGATGATGATGCTAAATCTGAAAGGATGAGTTGGTTCCAGTGGACAAAATGAGAAGCAGATGCTCCAGGCAGAAGGAACAGTGCATGAACGACGTGGAACACAGAGCATGAGTAGGCAGGGGCCGGATCAGAAATACCCTGTGTGCTGTGGGCAAGGAGCATGCATGGGCTTTATCCTGAGGGCAGTAGCAGAGTATGAGGACTTCGGATCTGTTTACGCTTCTGAGAGTGGGTGGGGGAAAAGAGATTTCTCCGGTCTAGGTGGGCCAGACCCCTCAGGCTGAGAGCCCTGTCCAGTGTGGGCCAGTGGCTTTAGGTCCTCACCTCTGTGCCTGGTTTTCCGACAGCACTTGTCTTTTTTCTTTCTTGGCTGGTCTTTGTTTTGCGTGGTGAGATGCAGAGGTGGGATGTTGAAAACTGGTAGCTGGAGAGGCTTCTCAGAGGTGAAAGGACTCTGTATGTGCCAGTGTTCCTGGTATTTTGGTTTTGCCAGGACAACAGTGAAAGACAACACTATGATTTTCTGTGGAAACCCAGAGCGCCACTTGTTCAGTTAAGGTCTCACCCTCCACAGTTCTGGTGTAGAGAGCCACTGGAGCTCAGGTCCTCCTGTCGGTGTCGGCACCGTGCCCTGGGTCCCCCACTTTAATCTCGGTGCCTTGTGTAGTGCTGTTGAGAAGTGTGGCCCTCCTCTGCCGACTTGGGGGAGGCCTTGTCCTGACTGCCCTGGAAAGTAGGTGCTGTCCTTGCCCAAGGCAGGTACAGGTGGCAGTTGTGCCCTGTTCTCGTTGACTGCCCCCAACACTGATGGTGTCACGGGGAGATGCTGAGCTTTGGGTGGCATCTCTCCTTAGTAGCGCAGTGTGTTGTTATGGAGACATGGAGTATTTGGGCTCTGGGGCATCTCGGAGTGTTGCATTGCTGCTTCGTGTTGGGGGTTAACGCCCAGGTCTATTTGGCCGTAGGGTGAGAGGCCTGGAGTCCACATGGCGTCCATTTCTCTGGTAGGACCCGATCCTGCACTGAACACATCTGGGCCTCCTTGGGACGCCCCCTGTTCAGTGTGTGTCACCATCCGGTTTCAACTGCAGGCTGAGAGTGGAGTGTGCGTGGCTTTTTTCTTTACAACTAGGGACTTCCTTGGTCAAGGATTAGCCTCCAGAGAAGTTTCTAAAATTCACTTCATACAACCCTCCCTACTTCCCGCCCCCGTTTCTTTTTTTGTTTTCTGGAATGCTTGGTCTTTTTTTGAGATGGGTCACCATGTAAGGGAGATCCCCTGTTGGAGGGGAAATGGGAGCTCCTCGGGCTGGGGCATAGGAGGGTGGACGCAGCTCCTCATGGCAGGCGCAGCCTGCATCCTGTTCTGGGCTCATTGGGAAGAAGTGTGGGCCCCAGCTGGTTCTCTGCTGTCCGGGATCAGGTTGGAAAGAAGGGAGTGATCACTGGGAAGGGACAGGTAACACGATGTCTAAATAAATGCAGGGCTGTCACTCTGCCCCTTTTAGAAATTCTGTGCAAAATTCATAGGAAATGTCATTGTAGCTCCAGGATCCTCAGTGTTTTGTTGTAATTGAAAGGTAAGGTCGTGGCTCCACCACTAGAAATGGGGCGAGAGGGCCTGATGATGGAACATAGCGCAGCGCATTTGTCATGAGGGCCCAGGAAAAGATGATGTGTACTGTGGAGGGGAAGGGGAGGGGCTGGTAAGTCCCTTGCACCCCTCTAGGGCTCTCTTCCTCTCCCACCTCTTGGACCTGAGAGATGGCCTGGGATGCCAGGGGAGTTTGCTTTAGGTTCTGGATGGCAAGTGAGGCAAATACACCCATTGGCCCCTCAGCTTCCATGGAAAACATTGCTGATAACAACATTCATTCTTTTTTAATTTTTTAAAATTTATTTTTAGAGAGAGGGGGAGGGAGGGAGAGGACCATCGACACAAAAGAGAAACATCTATTGGTTGTCCCTCATATACACCCTGACCAGGGACTGAACCTGCCACCCAGGCATGTGCCCTGACTGGGAACTGAACCGATGACCTTTAGCCTTGCAGGATGATGCCCAGCCAACTGAGCCACACGGGTGGGGGAAACAGCATTCATTCTTGTCCAGACAGAGCCCCAGAAGATTTTTCACTGCACAATGCACCAGGCAGCTGGTATTTTTTGGTGAGAGTTTCATCATGAGACAAAACAGACTGGCCTTCAGGGCGGGGGCAGTTGGAAGATGAGAAGAGGTGGAGAGAGGAAAGGGCAGTTGTACCCATATGGTCAGAGGAGCCCAGCTGAAGGACATCATTGAGGAGGAGCCGAACGAAAAACAGAGAAGCAGAGGGATGGTTTGTTGAATAGAACTGGTTATAATCCAGTTTACAAAACCATGGGTCTGAAATTGGCATGCGCTTTTAGTTTTTATTTTGTTTTTGTGAAGATTTTATTCATTTACTTTTAGAGAGAGAGAGGGGAGGGGAGGGAGGAGAGGGGAACATTAGTGTGTGAGAGATACATCGATCAGTGGCCTCTCGCACACCCCCATCTGGGGACCTGGCCTGCAACCCAGGCACGTGCCCTGGTCAGTAATCTAACTGGCGACCCTTTGGTTCTCAGGCTGGCACTCAATCCACTGAGCCGCACCAGGCAGAGCAGCATAGGTCTTTTCTAGAATGTTCTCTTAACATCTATTATGCCAGAAGTTTATCAGTAGTTATAGCTGCTGCTGCTGCTGCTGGTGGTGGTTGTTTTTAATCCTTACCAGAGGAGGTTTTCATTGATTTTTTTTTTTTTTTTTTTTAAAGAGAGAGGAAGGGATGGGGAGAAAGACAGGGAGAAACGTCGATGTGAAGGAGAAACATTGATGGTTTGCCTCCTTGGGTGTGCCTTGACCAAGGATGGAACCTGCAACCTATGTGTGCGCCCTGAGTGGGAATCGAACCCACAACCTTTTTGGTATATGGAATGATGCTCCAATCAACTGAGCCACCCAGCCAGCGCTCTCTGGGTGTTTTGATGGTGCTGGTAGCAGTGGATGCACCTTCTGAAGGACTTACCTTCCTTGTAAGCACATCCTGTCTTAAGGCCCCTTTGTCTTCAGGACTCTTCTTCCTTGGATGGTGTTCGTGCTTGGTTCATTCATCTCTGTAATGCCTCTCTTCTCACTGGGGGCCAGCACAGAGTTGGGCTCAGTGCGGGGCTGGGTGGCTTCTTGGCAGAGGGGGAGGGCGGAGTACGGCCGCTGGAGGAGCGGCTTGCACACAGTAGCCAGTGTCGTGGACTGTAGCAGCCCCCTCAGACTATGAAATAAAACCCTCAGCACCAAATACTAGCCCTCATTTCAGGCCTAAATGTCAGTTGGTGTTTTACCTGAAACATCTCCCAGGGAGCATTTTGTAACCACGGTCCTTGAGATCTCTGTTTCGGAGGCTGTTGATTTCTTTATCTGGGGCAGGTTCTGATAGGAACAAGATTGCCAGCTTGCTGAGCTGTGGCTGAGGTGTTAGATGTCAAGATGAAATTGTCAGGTGCGATTCCAGTAACTCCTTGGGGGTCTGGGGCAGGGGGTAGGGACTTTGGTGACTGGCTCTTTCACCAGACAATGGCAGCAGAACTGGTACCTTTTATACAGCACCCCCCACCACCACCACCAAAGCCACCGGCCCTGAGGCTGGAGAGCTCGTCTCTTATCTCCTTGTCACTCCCTACCAGAGCTCTGTAGGCCTGGAGACATGCAGCTGATAGAGCTTAAATTAACAATGATTAAGTTCCATAGTCATTAGTTTATATACCTTATGCAGCATTTATTAAAAGTGCCTATGGGCATGCCAGCCCCTGAAATCCACCTTCCAACTGAGACATTGATAGAGAGTAAAAGAGCTAGGTCTTTGTTTTTCACTTTTGTCAACTGCTGTGTACTTGCAGTGAGGAACTTCTTTTTTCTGGCCTTGACGTGAGGCCAGAATATTCTGATGGTTTCCACGGTGCTACGTGCCAAGGCCTACTCGTCTCCCCCGGAAAAGCCAGATGGGGTTCATGCTGGCATGCAGAGCCAAAGAGGTGTCCTTGGTCACTCTGTGTGTGTGGCAAAATGTGTATGACATAAAATATGCCATTTTAACCATTTTCAGGTAGTTCTTTCAATGGTGTTAATTACATTCACAGTGTTGTGCACCCATCACCACTATCTGTTTCCAAAATTTCCATCACTCCAAACAGAAACTCTGTACCCATTAAGCAATAACCCCCCATGCCCCCCTCCTCTCAACCGCTGGTAACCTTTTATCTACTTTCTGCCCCTGTGAATTTGCCTGGCTATAATTCATGTAAGTGCAGTCAAACAGTATTTGTCCTTTTACATCTGGCTTTTTATTTCACTTAGTGTAAGGTTTGCAACGTTTATCGATATTGTGGCTTGTAATAGGATTTCAGTCCTTTTTAGGGCAGTTTGTGTATACCACGTCTTGTTCGCCCATTCACCTGTTGATGGACACCTGGGTTTTTGCCATCTCTGGCTCTTGAGAATAATGATGTGCTGAGCATTGCCATACCAATACCTGTTTGAGTCCTTCTTTTCTATTTAAAATTTTTTTATTTATCTATTTAGAAACAGGGGGAGGGGAGAAGAAAGACGGAGAGAAACACCCATGTGTGAGAGAAACATCGATCAGGTTGCCTCTCACACGCCCCAAACCACGGACCTGGCCTGCAAACCAGGCATGTCCCCTGATTGGGAATCCAGCTGGCGACCTTTTGGTCCCAGTCCACCGAGCCACACCAGTCAGGGCCCGAAAGAGTGGAATTGCTGGGTGGTTCTGTGTTTAACTTTGTGAGAAACCACCTGTTCTCCGTAGCGGCTGCACCATTGTACACACACCTCCACCAGCAAGGCCCCGAGGTTCCGGTGTCCCCACACCTCACCGGCACTTTTCTTTTCTTACCGTGGCCATCCTAGATGTGAAGGAGCCGTCTCATTGTGGTTTTGGTTTACAGTTTCTGATGACTAGTGATCCTGAGCATCTTTTCATGTGCTTATCGGCTATTTATATATCTTCTTTGGAGAGTCCTTTGCCTGTTTTATAATTGGGTTGTTTGTCTTTTCATTTTTGATTTGCAGGAATTAAAAAAAAAGATTGTATTTATTTTTAGGGAGGGGGTGGGAGGGAGAAAGAGAGGGAGAGAAGCATTAATGTGTGAGAGAAACGTCGGGTTGCCTCTCGCACACGCCAACTGGGGACCCAGCCTGCAACCCAGGTATGGGCCCAGGAATTGAACCCGCGACCTTTCTGTTCATAGACCTTCGCTCAATCCACTGAGCCACACCAGCCAGGGCAGGAATTTTTTATATATTCTGGATCTTAAACCCTTATCAGATATATGAATAGCACATATTTTCCCCCAGTCTGTAGGTTATCTTTTCACTTTCTTGAAAATGTCCTTTGACACATAAAAGTTCTAATTTTGATAAAGTTCAGTTTATCTATTTTTTCTTTTGTTGCTTATGCTTTTGGTGTTATACCTGAAAACACATTGCCAAATCCAAGGTCGTGAAGCTTTTTCCCTGTTTCTTCTAAGAGCTTTATGGTTTTAGCTTTTACATTTTTGATTATTGATTCCTCTTAAGTTAATAATTTTTATGGGGTCCAACTTTATTCTTTTGCATGTGCACATCCAGTTGTTACAGCACCAGTTGTGGAAGAGACTGTTCTTTCCTCATTGAATGGACTTGGCATCTTTGTCAAAAGTAATTTGGCCATAGTTTTATGGGTTTATTTATGGATTTTTAATTGTATTTTATTGGTCTATATGTCTCCCTTATGTCAGTAATGTTTGATTACTGTAATTTTTAGTAAGCTCTGAAATTAAGACATATGAATCCTTCAACTTTGTTCTTTTTTCAAGATTGTTTTAGCTACCTAGGGTCCCTTGGAAGTTCATGTGATTTTGAGGATCTGCGTTTCCATTTTTGCCAAAAAACACTGTTGGAATTTTGGTAGGGATTGTGTTCAATCTGTAGGTCAAAAGTATTAACAATGTTCTATATTAATAATATTAATTTTTTAAAAAATGTTTTATTTATTTATTGTTATAGAGAGGAAGAGAAACATCAGTGTGTGGTTGCCTCTCACGTGGCCCCCACTGGGGACCTGGCCCACAACCCAGGCCTGTGCCCTGACTGGGAATCAAACCAGCGACCCTTTGGTTCTCAGCCTGTGCTCAATCCACTGAGCCACACCAGCCAGCGCTAATAATATTAATTTTTTTCATCCATGAACATGGTATTCCATTTATTTGTGTCTTCTTTAATTTCTTTTAATAGTGTTTTATACTTTTTAGTGTACAAGTCTTTTGCTTCCTTGGTTAAATTTATTTCTAAGTATTTTTTAATGCTATTGTAAGTGGAATTATTTTTTTAATTTCCTTTTTAGATTGTTCAATGTTAGTGTATAAAAGAAACACAGCCCTGGCTGGTGTGGCTCAATGGATTGACCACTAGACTGCAAACCAAGGGGTCACCGGTTCAATTCCCAGTCAGGGCACATGCCTGGGTTGCAGGCCAGGTCCCCAGTAGGGGGCACATGAGGCAACCACACATTGATGTTTCTCTCCCTCTCTTTCTCTCTCCCTTCCCCTCTCTAAAAATAAATAAATAAAATCTTTAAAAAAAAGAGAGAGAAACTGCTTTTTGTATGTTGATCTCGTATCCTGCAACTTTGCTGATTTGTATATTAGCTCTTGTAAGCATGGTCTGTATTTTTTGGAATTTTCTATATATAGGATCGTGTCATCTGCAGATAGAGGTAGTTTTACTTACTTCTTTCAATTTTGATGCCTCTTTGTTTCTTGTCTTGTCTGATTTACGGGCTACAACCTCCAGGCAGTGTTGAGTGTTATGTGAAAGGTGGTCGTCCTCGTCTTGTTTCCGGTGGCAGGGGGAAACCCTCCTGTCTTTGGCCATTGAGAGTGTAAGCTGTGGCTTCTTCATAAACGCCCTTTATCAGGTTGAGGAAGTTCCCTTTCTTTCCTAGTCTTTTGAGTATTTTTGTCGTGAAGGCAGGTGGGATTTTGTCCAGTGCTTTTTCTATTTCCATTGGGATGATCATGTGGATTTCTTTCACTTGTTCTATTAATGTGGTTTCTTCTGTTGATTTATCTTCTCATGTTGAACCACTCTCGATTTCCTGGGATAAGTTCCCCTTGGTCATGGTGTGTAATCCTTTTAAAATGTTTTTGTATTTTGTTTGCTGCTGTTTTATTGAGGGCGTTTGCATCTGTATTTGTAAGGCATATGAGCATTGCTCTGTACTTTTCTTTTAATGTCTTTGTGGGGTCTTTTACTGCTGTTGTAGCGTCTGCCCCACCTTGGGCTGGCACCTGGGTATAGCACATCTGCAACAGCACACAGATGTTGTTCTGCCAAGAACGGAAGTCTCTAGGTCAGAGCTTAGAAGGGACTCAGGAGCCCGTTAGTCCAATCTTTGCTCTTCTGATAGGAAACCCGAGCTGTGGGATGAAATCCAAGACCCACAGTGCTGAATTAGGCTGGAGTGTCTGAGACCAGGCATCGGGCCTGGGGTGTTGCCTCTGGACCCCTGCTGTAAAATACTGCTGTCACTTTAAAACTCTTCACGTGCTTCTCTTCAGGAGGCAGAAGGGCAATGCCAGGCTGTTGCCACAGACGTTCCTTTTGTGGAATGCTCCTGGCTGTCTCTCAGGACTGGGTGGGAGATTTACAGCGAAGGGTTGGTCTTCCCCCCAGGCCTTGTACATCTCTGGAAGGGGCGAGAGTCCAGAGGTCCAATTTCTAAGGTCCTGTCCTTTGTCTACCACCAGGCCTACCTAGGTTGTGGGAGAAACCCAGTCAGCTGGAGATGGCGTTGCTCCTGTGTCATGGCAACAGGTCCTCTGAGTGGGTGCTGGGGGGGTGCCGGGCGGACTGGAGCCCCAGCGCCAGTAACACAAGGATTTGTGTTACTTTATTTATTTAATTTTTAGAGAGAGGGGAAAGGAAGGAAAGCGAGGAACATCAGTGTGTGGTTGCCTCTTGGACATCCTCTACTGGGGACCTGGCCCGCAACCCAGGCATGTGCTCTGGCTGGGAATCAACCCTTTGCTTCGCAGGCCTGCGCTCAATCCACTGAGCTACACCAGCTGGGTGGATTTATTTTATTTTTATCACTTTTCGGTCTTTTGGCTAAGATCAAGTGTAGTAAAAATGTATTTTATTTATTTTTTCTTTTTAAAAATTTAATTATTGTTCAAGTACAGTTTTCTGTCTTTGAATCCCATTCCAGCCCCCCCCCCATTTTATTTATTTTTAAAGATTTTATTTATTTATTTTTAGGAAGGGGGGAGGGAGAAACGGGGAGAGAAACATCGATGTGTCATTTGCCTCTTGCACACCTCCAGTTGGGGCCTTGGTGCACAGTCCGGGCAGGTGCCCTGGCCAGGTATTGAACCAGCGATCTTTTGGTTCGCAGCCAGCACTCAATCCACTGAGCCATGGCAGGACTTTTTAAAAGATCTTATTTATTTATTTTTAGAGAGAGGGGAAGGGAGGGAGAAAGAGAGGGCGAGAGAAACATTGATTGCTTGCCTGTTGCACGTGCCCCAATGGGGGACCAGGCCCAGGCATGTGCCCTGACCGGGACTCGAACTGGCTACCTTTTACTTTTCGGGACTATGCTCAACACACTGAACCACGCCTGTCAGGGCTGAGCAGGGATTTTGACCATTTCTTGCTGCTTCCGAAGCTGTGTTCCTCTGCCTTCCTGCCAAGACTCGGGGAACTGGATGTACTGAGAAACTGACCAGGAAGGCCAGGTACCCCAGTGTGTCCCCTTGGCTCTGAAATGCGTGAGAGCCAACAACCTCAGTATGTGGGAATCAGCGGGCTGTTGAAATTACTTTTTCTATGACTATCAAAGTAATTTCTAGTAATTGTACAAAATCTGGAAAAACAAAGAGGAAAAAAGAATCCACGCTGACGAGTGTGCTCACCTCTCTCCGCGTGACTGCAGTGGTTTCCACAGACGGTTGGTTTTGTGAGGGAGCCAGCAGAGGAGGGCGGAGGGAGCGTAGAAGCCACCAGTTTATTCTCTGGGGGCCCAGTTCAGCCCCTCCGCCTGCAGTGGGTGGTGAGAGCCTCGAGGCGGACCTGGCTCTTGAGTCAGCCTAGGGCACAGGTGGCAAACACAAGGCCAGAGGGTCGAGTCCAGCCCCCCATCTTGTTGTATTTGGCTCGGCGCCTTGTTTCCACTCTGCAGCAGCGCCGAGCCCTTGCTTAACTGTTAAGGAGTAGTTACATCTATACAGCCCTAAAGTTACATTTGGCCCTTTGAAGGCAACCGTGAGGCTGATGTGGCCCCTGGTGGAAATGAGTTTGACACCCCTGGCCTGGGGCCTTTGCTGCAGTTGCTGCCCCCACTTTGTCCTGTTCTCTGGTGGATCTCAAACCAGCTTGGCCTGAGCAGCACCTGCTTGCTGCCCTCTTCTCGCTGGGGCCCAACAGAGAGGCAAAGTCACTCTTCTAGCACCAGCTTTGCATCGTGGTTTTGGCATGAAGGGTAGAAATTGAGAAGGTAGAGGCTGACTCATGGCCTCACTGCCACACAGAGCTCATTTGTTGTCCCTCTGCACTTAATGGCTGCCTCACCTCTCTGACAAACGGTACTTCTCCATTTTGGCGTATTTCGTGAGGGGGTAAATTATTTTCTTCCCAAGCTCCTCAGACATATACTGTTGCTTAACAAGAGAGCCCTGCCCTGGCTGGCATAGCTCACTGGGTTGAGCGTGGGCCTGCGAACCACACGATCGCGGTTCGATTCCCAGTCAGGGCACATGCCTCGGTTGCAGGCCAGTTCCCGGCAGGGGACTCACGAGAGGCAACCACGCATTGATGTTTCTCTCCTTCTCTCCTTCCCTTCCTCTCTAAAGATAAATAAATTAAAATCTTAAAAAAAAAAAGAGAGAGAGAGCCCTGGCGGAGACGTGAAGTGTAGAGGAGCTTAGCTCTGTCTGGTCTGGTCACTGCTGGGGCTAGAGCCCTCGCTGCCTCTCTCACAGGCGCCTGAGGCAGCCCGGGTATTAGGTTAGTGTTCCTGAGTACCACCTGACCTGTTACCAGGAAGGAAGCAATGCTCATCTGCTTTCCGCTCTGCAGTCCCAAGTAAACGGCCATTAGATGTCCCAAGATCCGGGCCTTCAAGAACAGCTTACCTTCCTTTGTGGGATTCCGATGCTAGAAGAGCCTCTGGTGCATGCAGTGATGGAGAGCCACCCAGCAGCAGTGCTCCCGGCTCTGCGCCCAGGTGCTCCTTTGTTTGGTCCTGCTCAGTGGCCTCAACGAGGACTCTGGACTGAGCCATGTGATGTTGCCTTGGGCATATGGGGACCTTCGAGGCAGAGGTTAGAACTGAATCTGGGTTTGTCCGATGCATTTGCTGTGATGCAGGTGTGTGTCCTGTTCAGATGTTTGTACAGAGTGTAAAATGTTAGGGACGGAGCAGAGCTGGAGAAAGGCTGCTGCTTCCAACCGACTGAGCCCTTGGGCTGCAGAGTCTCCACATGGGTCTCAGAGGCTCACTCCTTCTTTGGTGATGGGTCTGTGTTGGATGGTGTCCTGGGCAGCTTCTCTTTGACCCAGTAAGTTCACCAGGTTCTAAAGAGGACTTGGCTCTTTCCATGTCTCTTTGTCCCCACCACTCCTGGCCTTTTCCAGCCCTGTCATCCTCCACGGGGTGATTTGGCAGCCTCCAGTTTTGCCTCTTCCATCCATTTTCCAAATCAGGTCTTTTTGATCAGCTGCATTCATTCTAAATGACTTCTGTAGCTTCCCATTGATCTCCTGTGAAGTTCATGCTCCTTCAATGATTATGGAGGTGGCTGTAATAGCCTCTTTCCTGCTTCTGCTTTGGCTCCTTTTAGATCTGCCCAAGCTGTGGCCCATCTACACTGAACCGCTCTCTGTTCCTCGACCGTGGGGCTGCTCTCTTGCCCGTGTGTCTCAGCACATTCCTTGGCCTCTGCACGGGAC
This sequence comes from Artibeus jamaicensis, assembly GCF_021234435.1. Lineage (NCBI taxonomy): Eukaryota > Metazoa > Chordata > Mammalia > Chiroptera > Phyllostomidae > Artibeus > Artibeus jamaicensis. Next base: position 18,733,560 of record NW_026521842.1, read on the forward strand.
GCACTCCTCTTTTTCCCCTCATCTCCTCTCTGAGGTTTTGGCTCAGCCTCCTCTTCCTCTGGGATTCCCCGGGTCAGCGGCCCCTGGTTCCCTGGCCCGCCCCCGACTTGATACTGGAAACCAGGGGAGGGCAGGCCTCCACCCTTGTGTCCCTGGCGCCATACTGGGCCCAGAGGATTTTTCTGGAATTGGTGAATGACTGGAAGGGTTTCTGGAAAGAGAGAGTTATCCCACCTGTTTTTACTGAGTTACTCAACTTAAGCAAGGATCAGACAGCTCTCAACAACCCATTTATTTTCAAGTGCCACCGGAGATTGGCAGATGCAGAGGTACTACTTTAAGTGTCCTGGAGAACACTCTTGGGTTTGGGGTTTTGTTTAGGTTCACTCATTGTTTTGGTTCACTCTTGGCAGCTTATTTGGCAGCTGGGACCACACTGGTCCAGAATTTACCAAAGCGCTACACACGTTACCCACTGTCGTTGAGAGGGAACTTCAGGTCTGCTTAGATTTTTCTTGAGTGAATGGAGAAGTGAATTTCTGCCTGTATATCACTAGCTTTGTGGCTGTGAGTCATTTAATTTCACAGTGCTGAAGTGAAGGGCCTGCAAGAGGGGAGAATAGTACTAGGGACGCTGTAACTGAGTTCAGGGCTCACTTACCTGTCACGTATCTCTGCTATGACTTCGTACCAGCTGGAAACTGCAGTTCCATTGATATGGCTGGGAGAGGGCCAGTGACTTGGGTGACAGTGTTCTTCGCCAGCCCGCAAGTGGGTGAACCTTGGGATTTGTTGAGTGTCCATTGGGTGCCCAGCACTGCTGTGACTCTGCTTTTTCTCTGAGGGATGGGGGCTTCTTCCCGTAGCACCTGCATCCTCAGGTGAGTGGAAGGCGCTGCGTCTGTTCTCTCCAGAGTGGCACAAGACCCAGGGTTGTGGGGCCTGTAACCTTAGGCTCTGTCTCTTGTGCCTTGGGTGTTGGGTTGGGGGCTTGATCTTTGGGTTTTATCAGAACTGAATAAGCACATGTCCAGGAGCTGGATTTTTGTTGGTTTTGACTAGAGATGACACCTATAAAAGACGGAGCAGGTAAAGGTATTGTCTCCCTAAATCCTAAATTCCCAATTTTGAAAAGAAAAAAAGACTTTATGTAATAACAGATGTTACAGTTGATGATAGCGGACTTGAACTTTATTTTTAAAACAGCAGTATTGATAGGTATGTATTTATTTCATTGTGGTAGAATATACACAACATAAAATTTATTATTTTAACCATTCTTTTTTTTTAATCCTTATCCAAGGATATATTTACTGATTTGAGAGAGAGGAAGGGGGGAAGAGAGAGAGAAACATCTGTCGGTTGTGTTCTGTATGTGCCCCAGCCAGGGGTCCAGCCCGCAGCCTAGGTGTGTGCGCTGACTGGGGGTCGGACCCACAGCCGTTTGCTGCACGGACACCCAGCTGAGCCACTAGGCCAGGGCTGAGTATTCTTAAGTGTACAGTTTAGTGGTGTTAAGGCAGTTCGTACTGTTGTGCAACCATCACCATCATCCATTTCCATCCAGAACTTTTTTTAATCTTCCCAAACTGGGACTCTGTACCCATTAACACTAACTCCCTCTTCTCTCCTCCCCCTAGACCCTGGCAGTCACCTTTTACTTTTTAATCTATGAATTTGACTACTCTAGATACCTTATATAAGTGGAATCATGTAGTTTTTGGCTTTTTGTGACTACCTTATTTCTTTTATTTTTTTTTTTAAGATTTTATATATTTATCTTTAGAGAGAGGGGAAAGGAAGGAGAAAAAGAGGGAGGGAAACATTGATTGGTTGCCTCTTGCACATCCAACTGGGGACCTGGCCTGCAACCCAGGCGTGTGCCCTGACCTGGAATCAAATTTGCCAACTTTTTGGTTTGCAGGCCATCGCTCAATTCACTGAGCCATACCAGCCAGGGTGTAACTAGCTTATTTCATTTAGCATAATGTCTTCCAAGGTTCTTCCATGTTATAGGATGTGTCGGATTTCCTTCCTTCTTGAGGATGAATAATGTTTCATTTTGTGTATGTACCATGTTCTAATGTATCAAGTCATCCAGTGCACACTTGGGTTGCTTCCACCCTTAGGCCGTTGTCAATAACATCGCTATGAGTATGGGTATACAAATATCTGTCTGAGTCCCTGCTTTCAATTCTTTTGAGTATATACCCAGAAATGGAATTGCTGGATCATATACTAATTTTGTTTGATGTTTTAAAAAATATTTTTAAATTTATTTTCAGAGAGAAGGGAAGGGAGAGAGAAAGAGAGGGATAGAACATCAACGGGTAAAACAGGTGGTCGTTGCCTCTTGCCTGCCTGCAACAGGGGGACCTGGCTGGCAGGTCACAGGCCAGCAGTCAGTCCCCTGGGCCACACCAGCCAGGGCCCATGTTTAATTTTTTAAACTTGTAATCACTATATAATTAATTGCCATACTGTTTTCCATAGCAATTGCACCATTTCACATTCCCACCATCAGTGCACAAAGGTTGCAATTTCTCTACATCCTCACCAGCATTTGTTTTATTTATTTATTTACTTATTTTAATAATTGCCATCCTAAAGGGTATGAAGTGGTGTCTTATTGTGGTTTTGAGCTACATTTCCCACATGATTAGTGATGTTGAGTGTCTCTTTATGTGGATATTTACCATTTGTATCTCTTTGGAAAAATATCTATTCAAGTCCTTTGTTCATTTTTAAGTGGTTTTTTGTTGTTGTAAGAGTTCTTTGTGTATCCTAGATATTAAAGCCTTATTAGATACATGATTTACAAATGTTTTCTCTCATTTGTTGAGTTGCCTTTTCACTTTGTTGATTACATCCTTTGATGTACAAAAGTTTTAAATTTTGGTTCAGTTTAGTGTATCTTTTTTCTTTGGTTGCCTGTGTTTTGGATGTCATATTAAAGAAATCCTTGCCAATTTCAGTGTCAGGAAGTTTTTTTCTTATGTTTTCTAATAAGAGCTTTACAGTTTTAGGTTTTACATTTAGATCTCTGGTACATTTTGAGTTAATTTTACATATGATGTAAGCTAAGGGTTCAACTTCATTCTTTTGCATATGGGTATTCAGTTGTGTTGGCACCATTTGTTGAGAACATTGTCATTTTTCAGTTGAATGTTTTGGAACCCTTGTTGAAATCAGTTTGCCACGTATCTGAAGGTTTATTTCTGGGCTCTCTACTCTGTTGCATTGGTCTATATGTTTAACTTTATGCCAGTACCAATACTGTTTTGATTATTGTAGCTTTGTAGTAATTTTGAGATCAGGAAGTATGACTCCTCCACCTTTTTCTTTTTCAAAATTGTTATGGCTATTCAGTGTCCTTTGAGATTCTCTGTGGGTGGCATTGAATCTGTATATATTCTTAGGGTAGTACTGACATCTTAACAGTGTTTGTAAAAAATGAGATACTTTTTTAAAAAAACATTTACTTATTTCTTTTTAGAGAGAAGGGAGAGAGGGAGAGAAACATTGATGTGAGAGAGATACATCAATCACTCGCCCCTCAAACACACCCTGTGTGGGGACTGAACCTGCAACCCAGGTGTGTGCCTTGTCCGGGAATCAAACCAGCAACCTTTCGCCCTGCAGGAGAATGCCCAGCCAACTGAACCACACCACTCAGGGCCATCTTAACAGTATTCAGTCTTCCAACCTATGAACCTGGATGTCTTTTCATTTTCTGTATCTTTAATTTCTTTCAGTGTTCTATAGTTTTCAGTGTTCAAGTCTTTCACCTTCTTAGTTAAGTTTATCCCTAAGTATTTTATTCTTGTTCATGTTATTGTAAATGAAATTATTTTCTTAAAAATTTTTAGATTGTTCAGTGTTAATGTATAGAAACACAACTACTTTTGTGTGTTTATTTTGTATCCTATAACTTTGTTGATTTCATATGCTAGTTTTTGCTAACAGTTTTTTTTGTGGAATCTTTAAGGTTTTCTGCATATAAGCTCATGCCATCTGTGAACAGATAGTTTTACTTATTTCTTTACAATTTAAATGCTTTTTTTTCTTGTCTAATTGCTTTGGCTAGCACTTTCAATACCCTATTGAATAAAAATGGCAAAAACAGGCATCTTGGTCTTGTTCTTGATCTTAGAGGAAAAGTTTTCAGTCTTTCACCTTTGATGTTAGCTGTAGGTTTTTCATAGATGGCTTTTATTATGTTGAGATTGTTCCCTTTTATTTCTAGTTTGTACAGTATTATTGAGATGTAATTTAACTTTCTATATAATTTACCCATTTAAAGTATACAATTTAGTGTTTTCAGTATATTTGTAGGGTCAGCTCTACCCTCTCTGCTTATCTCAAGTGCACGAAGATTTGCTAGAAGAGGGAAGGCTGCATCTTTTTTTGTAGTTTTAGAATATCATGTTTTTGGAGAAGACTTAATGTCACCTGGTGTTTGATGAGATGGGATTCATTCCCCTTGAACAGTGACTCAGCTCTGACTGCATCTGGTAAGCAGCTTAGGCTCCTATGGGGCTGTGCCCTGTGTCATCAACAGCTGGCAGTAGCATGATGCCCAAGTGAGGGTACTGGCCTCCTTGGCTGCTGTGTCCTTAGCTCACCCACTCAGATTTTCCAGTTGGACCTGGAGTATGTAAAGCTCCCAGGCTATTCACTAGTAAACACTACCCTACCTGTGGGGCAGAGAGCCTATAGGAGGGTGTTGAGGGCTAGCCGCCAGAGGTTAAAGAAGCATCCCCTACGGGGAGGCCTAAGCAACTTGTGTTTTGGGCACACACGCCTTAGTAGTTCCCCATTCCCATGGACAGTTGTAGACCCAGAGACCTGTTGCTGGTGGCCAAGCATACCCTTTCTGGGTGGCCCTTGACTTTCCCTGTCTGTGTTGGCCTTAGCTGTCCAGGGTCACCTAGGAGCACATAGCTCTAAACACAAGGCCTCATCTTAGCATCAGGAAGCCTGTATGCCAGGGATTCAGGAAGCCTGTATGCCAGGGATTGTATCTCAGGTGGTGTTGGACAGAGGCCCAGGCCCCTCCCAGCAGGCAGGGTGTTGGGCTGGCACCCAAGTCAGGTAAACCACTGGCTCTGTTGCACTTGTATGTGTTGGATTGATGGCTGCACAGTAGTTGGGCTCATTTGCTGAGTGGTCAGCCAAGGCATTGAGGGAACGGACACCAGTTTTTGGCAGCTTCTAAATCACGTAAAGTAGGGAAGCTAATTATTTGGCCTGCTGTTTTCCTGGGAAAATGTGGGAATCCTGCCATTGGGCTTACACAGCTTCTGCTCCTGATGGTCCTCAAAGGTCCCCTTCTGTCAGGAGGTAGCAGGCAGTTTGTGAGTCTCCAGGTCCTTTGAACCATGGAAGTCCCTTTTTGAAGTCTGTTCCTTTTCTCTTTTCCCCTTCCCTCCCCTTCCCTCCCCTTCCCTCCAGCCCCTGCTGCCCAAGTTACCAGGGCCGAGTGTTGGCTGGTGCCTTTTCCTGCTCCCTGCCCTCCATGATGGGGTAGCTGGTTTCAGACAGAGGTGGTTGCATCACAGCCTTCCCTCCCTGCATGATCCTTTACTTGGGTGGTCAGGGCTGCTCTTCTAAAACTCAGCGGCACGGCCATCCAGAGAAGGGCAGGAGCGCCATGTTGTGGGGACTCTAGTAGTGTTAGGAACCAGGCATCCGGGTGTGTGGAACGTGCCAGGAAGGGAAAGAAATAGTCCAACATGGGGAAGTGTATATGGAAGGGTTCCTGTGGAATTACTTAGAATAGAAAATAATCAAGCCCTGGCCGGTGTGGCTCAATGGGCTGAGCACCAAAAAGGTTGCTGGTTCGATTCCCAGTCAGGGTTGTGGGCTAGGTCCCCTGTTAGGGGCATGCAAGAGGCAAATAATTGATGTATCTCTCACACATGGATGTTTTTCTCTCTCCCCTCCCCCTCTCTAAAAGTGAATAAATAAAGCCTAAAAAAAAACATTAAAAATAATCAAAATGTAAGTGTACAGTCACTTGGAAATGGTCAAAATAAGGGAACCCTATGTCACTGCTTTAAAAAAATTATTTTATTGTAATAAAATATACATAACATAAAAGTTACCATTTTAGCCATTTTGGATTTTCATAAGAGTTTATTTGAGCAAAACTGATAATAGTTGCCAAGGAGCAAGAGCTTAAATGCTCTGCCCCTTTTGGCTATTTTTAAGTGCGCAGTTCAATGGCGTTAAGTACATTCACATTGTTATGCAACCCTAAAGTTATACTTCAGCCCTCAGCTACTTGTTGACATTCACACATGGTTAATATCAGACATCACGTGTGGGCTTCTACTATCTTAAAAGGTGGTGACTTGATTCTCTTATTTCTGAATTCTTGGGGAAATACCTTACTACTTCTTTGAACACTACAAACATTTAGACTAAAAAAATCTTTTCATTTCCTTTTTTGGCTTGGCCTTATGAAAAAAAAGTATGTCTTTTTTCTCCCGAGCATCACCGAGGTATCTTCCGCAGAGTTGCCCAGCATGAGCCCCGCCTTGCTGTGGGTGGCTTTGTCGTTTCAGCACCTGGGGTAGGAGGAGTGAGAGAGTAGGTCTCAGGGGCCTCACTGTTTGGGGGCTTAGGGAGGTCAGGGGATGTACGGGGTGAGGGTAATGGGTTCCGAGAGGCTCAGACAAGAAGCTCTGTACGAGGAGTCTCGAGGATCCTGTAGAGATCCCGCCTAGCTGTACCCTTTCCGTATCTGAGTCCTTGCTGCGGAGTGGCTTGTCTCCGTGGGATTGATCTTGCATTGCTCCGCCAAGCACTTTTCTAGAATTGAGCTCCTTACTTTAGGTACTTCTTAGGAATAGACTCTGCTGCCTTAGCTGGAGCCAGAAACCATGAACTGAAAGCAGTGATTTCAGGAAACTTTCCTTTGAAACTGAAGCCGGTGGTTCCAGTTACAGGTACAACCTCCTGTTTCTTCAGCTGCATCAGGCACTGAGATGACTTCCATGGAAAATCAAAATGTCAAGTTTCTCCAGGACCCACTAGTATGTTAAAAGAGCATTGCTTTTCCTGTTTTTCTGTCTTTTACCAAGAAGTGTTTGAAGATGGAAATGCATAATCACTTGCTAACCAAAACTTTTGTGTGTGCTTTTTTGAAGGTACATGGGAATAGGACTCTCGGCTCAAGGTGTCAACATGAACAGACTTCCCGGTGAGTCACTGGTTAAGAGAACATTTGTTCGGCTCTCCTGATCCACTCTGTGGTGAGAGTCATGGCAGCAGCCAAGGGCCTGGAAAGGACTGTGCAAACCAGGCCATTGGGCCTGGATCCTAAAAGGTGGCCATTGGGCTAGGATGGTGTAGGCTTCCATTCCAACGATTAATTGGCAGGTGATTGTCATTCATGGAGTTTGAACTGTTTGCAATCAAAACCAAGTGACCTGAACTTGCTCTCAGTGGGGATACACCTCAGTAGCCTTCATTCCCATTGGCCTTTGCCTGACCAGCCTGGGACTCAGGCGCTCACGGGGAGTGAGGCTGCTGCCAACACCGGCTCCTTGTTGCTTCACCACATTAAAGACCAAAGTCTTCGCGTGGCCCCCTGTGTTCAGTTGAGGCCATTTCTTCCTTTTTTAAAAAGATTTAATTTTTTTATTTTTAGAAGGGAGAGAAACATCATCATGCGAGAGATGCATTGATCACTTGCCTCTCACATATCGCTAACTGGGGACCTGGCCTGCAACCCAGGCATGTGCCCTGACTAGGAATTAAACCAGCGACCGTGTGCAGGCCGACACTCAATCAATCCACTGAGCCACACCAGCCTGGGAGAGGCAATGTCTTCATAAATAGGAGGATGTGTACAAGACTTGGGCTGAAGGCAGCCTCAGATTTGCGAAATGCTTTGGGGCCTGCAGATGGGGCTCTGCTACCACCTGGTACGCTTCCGGCTGTTTTCTGCCCAGTGGTCATGCCTAGTCTTGGGCTGAGCACAGTGGAGGGGAGAGAAAGCCCCCACCAGAAGGCCCACCATTTGTCCTTGAGTGGCAGTATTGCCATGGTGCAGTTGCCCTGACACTGTCATGGAGGCAGGCGAAGTCCCTGTGTTTTTGCTGTGGCCCTGTCCACTCTTTGTGTCCGTGACATGGAGAAGGCAGACGGCTTTTTACAAAGAGGGAGCGGCACTTAAACCTTATGTCTTTTCCAGTCAGTTTAATACAAATAGCAGATTTTTTTCCCAATGGACTAATTTTAAATACTGGAAATCTATACTTGTTAGGAGCCTGACTTTTTTTTGTTTGTTTTTAACTTTGATCTGAGTGAAAACTGGCCTTTTGCTATTGATCAGAATATGTGCGGTGTGTTTGGCCTCTGTGTGGCGTGTGGCTGTGACCTTTGTCGTACAAGCACCCAGCCTCAGCTGACCAGATGTGTCTGCACTGTCATGAACACCTTTCCATGAGCACCTAGCTTAGGACAGTCATTTCTCATCGAGAAACTGACTTCTTCTAGAACCTCGTTTTTTTTTTTAAGAAATCCTTACCCAAGGATATGTTTACTGATTTTCAAGATAGATGAAGGGGGGGAGAGGGAAGCATTGATGTAAGAGAGAAAAATTGATCGGTTGCATCTCGTACATCCCCCGACTGGGAATCCAACTTGCAGCCTAGGTCTGTGCCCTGACCGGGAATCCAACCCGGAACCTTGCTGTGTGTGGGATGGTGTTCTAACAGCCTCCTGAGTTACCAGGCCAGGGCAAGGGTCACTGGTTCTTAATCTTTGTCTTGCTCTAAATGTGCGCTTTGAACTTTTGCACAAAAATGATATTCATCTGTTATTGGATGGCACTGTAAGCAACCCTGAACATTAATTAAATACATGTTTGTTAATCTTCATAAAGGAATACTATACAGCCATAAAAATGAGGTGCTTTAGGTGCTGATTTGGAGTAATCTCTAGCATACATTGTTAAGTGAAAAATACAGAACATAGAACAGTGTATAATATGCTACTAAATATGAGACGAAGGGAAAATGAACATACCAGTTTCTGCTTGTACGTGTATAGATACTATATCTTCGTAAAGCTACAGAAAGATGTGTAATATTAGCTGTCTTTTAGGAAGGGCAGTGTGGCTAGGGATAGGACTAGAAAGGAAATTTTTCACTGTTGAGGCTTTTACATTTTTTTTTTTAAGATTTTTAAAATTTATTTATCTTTAGAGGGGAAGGGAAGGAGAGAGGGAGAGAAACATCAGTGTATGGTTGCCTTTTGTGCCTCCCCTGCTGGGAACTGACCTGCAGGGAACTGGCCTGCAACCCAGGCATGTGCCCTGACTGGGAATCGAGAGGCTTTTACATTTTTTTTCTTGTGACTATATTTTCTGTTTTAAAAACGTGACATTAAGACAAAATAAACACAAACAAATACCCTCCACATCAAGCAGCCCTCATCCCTGTCTCTGGGGTGGTCTTGGAACACAGCCTTTCATCATGTGATAGGCGTGGTCTTTGAGTTTCACTTGCTCATTCTTCTTTAGTAAGAACTGTATTTGCTTGACTCATGGATGTGGGATCCATGGAGTGGCGCAGACGAGGTGGGAGGGGTTCAGGATTCAGGGTGACCTGAATCTCTGAGACAGAGCCATGTGGAGCCACCCTAGTCTGTTTGCCTGGGTCATAAATTGGGGCTCTGGGGCGATGGAGGCCAGCCACTGGGCATGCGCTCTGATGTTGTTAATGTACAATTGTAGGGAAATCCACCTGGCCCTGTTCAGGTATAGGGATGGCCTGTAGGGAGAAGGGGCTCGGAGACAGTGAGGATTTGACTCCACACTAGCACATCAGGAGAGCTGGCACTTTTTTACACGCTCCCAGGTACATCTCTTTTCTGGCAAGAGTAAGGGCCTCAGTGTTCTGTGGATAGTGTACCCTTTTTCATTTTCACTGTCTGCCAGCTCCTGAGGGTTTTCTTTCCTGCAGTACCCAATCTCTCCCCGATTTTTCGTTAAGGCGGAGAGCATGAATCCGATTGCATCTAGACAGGGATTCTCCCTGGGAAGGATGGATGCCTCTGGCCTTCCCAGGATTCAGGGCAGGCTGAGTGGCTGGGCAGACCTAGCACAGGACAGATATAGGGATAGAGAGACGGACCTCTCTTAGGAATGAGGGTGGGCCTGCCGCTGTTCATCCCAGTGCTAGATTTGAAGATCAGAATACCCTTTGCTGCTTTCTGTTTTCTGGGCTCACTTTAAAAAAATGGTGATAAGGAGTATATATTCCCTAACACTGAAAGTCTCCTCATTCATGAACAGTGGGACCTGAAACAACTTGCATGTATTTCAGTGGGGAGGGGAGGTGGGGGATGGAAGCAGCTAGACGGAGCCTCCTGCCAGTTGCTGCTGGTTTCCAAGAGGCCCTTGGTTGAGATGAAGGCTGTTTGGACTGTGTGGCTGTAACCTCCCACCGACCGGTGGGAGGTTAGTGATGGTGGGGGCCTAGGCTGGGTCTAGAACTTGAGATTTAACTTTGGATGAGATGTTTGAGGGTTGATGTATCTCCTCAACAGATACAGGTGTGTTTGGTAGAAGGTGGTGGGTAGTGTGATTACTGTAGCTTCACAATGCTGTATCAGCCTGGTGTTGAGGGGCAGCTGGAAGTTTACCAGGTGGTTCTGGGCGATGGTACAGTAAGGCCTGTGAGTAACTCCATTTAAGCCGTTGAGTGTGCTGGGACCGCTTCCTGGGGACAGTCAGGATGAGCCAGTTGAGGAAGGAGTCTTGTGTCTCATTTCAAGTGGTTTGGTTGTTTTCTTCTTATTCTTTTTTAATTTTTAAATGTTTTATTATTTATTTATTTTTAAAGAGAGGGAGAGAAACATCAATGTGTGGTTGCCTCTCATGTGGCCCCCACTGGGGACCTGGCCTGCAAGCCAGGCATGTGCCCTGACTGGGAGTTGAACCGGCGACCCTTTGGTTTGCAGGTCGCACTGAATCCACTGAGCTACACCAGCCAGGACTGGACTTCTTTATGTAAGCAGTGGGGGCTGCAGGAATGTTTTGAGCACAGAGCGGATGTGATCAGATTTGCTAATAAACAACTAGTTCGGGAGTGCACTAGTACAGAGGAGGCTTTCCGGGCTGGGTGTGGGGGTAGGTGCTGGGCAGTAAGAACTGAAGGGTTCAGACATGATGGGAAACTTCAGGAGGTAGTTAAAGAAAAGACTTCCTTTCCTTGTCTGAAATACCTCATGCGAAGCATTTAATCAGAGGTGGATGGTTTAATTTGTAAATGCCTATGGGTGTATATTGAGATAACTCAATATATGGTTTTGTTGAGAAGAATTCTACTAGCTCATTGGGAGGAGTTTCTTATTTTTAAGGTTGTATATGTAGAGAACTTCCTATTTGCAAGTTTAGAAAAATTTATCAGTGAATCCATCAAGGCCGGTTGGTCTTTCGGAGAGGACACTGAGGCATACAAGTTTTTAGAAGGCCTGTTCTTCCTCTTTCATTAGCATGTTCAAATCACTTGTTTCTAGTGGCATCACTTCCACTGCTTTGGCCATATGACTCTCTTACTGCTATGATTAATGTTATCAAAGGCTAAAAAAACCATCTTCATTGATCTTTCAGTGTAATTGAATCCAATGTGTTAATTTTAAAAAAAGAGAGAATGATTACTGTTATCAATCTAGTGTTTATTAATTTTTAAATTGAGTTGTAAGTAACATACCATACAATTCACCCCTTTAAAAATGCACAGTGTAGCCCTGGCCAGGTGGCTCAGTTGACTGGAGCATCATCTAGTACACGGCGGGTTGCGGATTCGGTCCCTGGTCAGGGTGTGTGCGGGAGGGAACTGTTTCTCTCTCACACTGATGTTTCTTCCTCCCTCTCTCTCAAATCAATTAACAAAATATCTTCAGGTGAGGATTTAAAAACAGAAGCGCACGATTCAGCCCTCCACATACACTGCACACCAACACGTCTGTGGGGAGCCCAGCTGTGCTGCACACATTCCCTGCGCTGCCCCTTGGCAGATGCCTGTCTTGCCCTGGGACCCTCTGTGCAACCCTGCCCGGCCATGTCCTCCCTGGGCTATGAGCTCCATGGGACTTGGACCTGTCTATTTACGTATTATTGATGAGAGAGCTAGAGAACGAAACACTGATTTGCCATTTCACTCTATGCATTCATTGGGCACGCAGACCACGTCTTTTTATTGTCTCTCTCCCAGAGTGAGCACAGGTGTACTCGGGCTGTGGGGAGCGGCCATTCCCGCGCTGCACTGTGCTCCACGCAGTGGCTGCAGCGAGCCAAGCGTGGCAGAACCAGCCTGGAGTCACGTCCCCACTGGCCTGCAGCCTGCCTTGGGTGGTGAGAAAGCCTTCTTCGGGCACTTAGCCACCCTAACAGTTGTGGTGCTGATTGTGTGTGAGGTCTCTGTCACCACCTCCCACCTGTAGGAGGAATGACTAGTCCCCCTTTTATGTATATCAAGGCTCATTTTCACTGACCCAGTCACTGGCTCGCATTCAGCCACAGCAGGACTGTGAGCAGTATCACTCAGGACTCAGGTGGGGCAGTACGGCTCAGCAGTTAAGAGCCTGGACTCTGGAGCCACACTGTCTGCGTTTGTGTCCTGGTAGCTGTGTTACCTGGAGCAAGTTACTTAACTTCTTTGTGCCTCAGTTTCCCCATTTTAATGTGGAAGTGATGCTGGTACCTAACTCATATATGAGGTAGTCGAGAGGATTAAGGGAATTAATTCCTATAAAGTGCTTATAATAGTGCCTGTTATACACAAAGGGTACATAAATGTTAGCTGTTGTCATTATTGAGAAAGATGTTTTCTTCCTACCTGACAAAGGAAGTGCCTGTACATCTAAGGTTCCTTTATGCATGTTTGTGTATCAGAGCGGGGTTGGCTGTAATCAAAGCTACATTTTCTCTGCAGCGCTTATGTCTTCTGGATGTGAGTAGACATGTCAGCTGCAGTTGAATTGTGGAGGAAGAGGACAGCGAAGCAACCAGAGTCGGGATGTTGTTGTTTCAAGAGTTTTCCTTGTCTGGGTTAGCAGAAGCCCTCTAGGGCTGTTGGGCCAGAGGGCTGCTGTGCTGGGTCCCAGGCAGAGGGTAACAGAATGTCTCTTGCATGAGGCTGTGGCGCTCAGACTTTCCTGGGAGCAGGCGGGCATGTCTTAGCTTGTGCTGTCAGAGGTTTCTGTTGGAAGATGTGGAAGTTTTATTGTTTACGTTTCGTAAGGTGTTTTTTGGCCTCCTTAAGCATGAAACCAGGGAACAGGTGTGGCCCAAAGTAAGAATGTCAGAACCCTTGGCTAAATGGCTTGGAAGCCAGGCAGGATGACCTGCAGCCCAGCCCGTCTGTCGGTGAGCTGGCCGTGGACGGCAGGAGCCGGATCTTGGGATTAGGGAAGCTGGGAGAAAAAGTCAGGGGTGTAGATGGATGGTAGGGTTTGGACTTCTCTCCGTCTTGGCTGCTTTGACAAGGGGGATGGGGGTAGGACAGATATTCCTTCTGACCTTGTACAGAGCAGGGGAGACTGAGGCTGTGTTGACAGACAGCCCCATCTGCCTCAGAAGTGGGCAGCTGATAACTTCCTCCTTGCCGTTCCTGTGGAGGAGGCAGCTCTTTTCTTGGTGCGGCACGTATCACCTTAATTACCACAACCCCTCCAAGGAGAACCCGGGCCCATTGAGGTGTACTTTCCTTGAGCTGTTGGGAAAGGAGCAGCTGTAAGAACCACAGCTGGGGATTAGGCGTGAAGGGCATACCCCCTGAAGCAGATGGCACCTGGCAGCCATGCCTTGGGGTGGGGTGGGGACAGAGAAGGCCTGTCTGCCTCCTTTCCACGGTACAGTCACATTCAAGTGAGCATCTTTTCTTTTCCCTCGCGCTTTCCTGATCAAGCCTGCTCTGAGTGGGCTGTTAAGAACATGCCCCCGGAGTGTTTGTGTCCGGGTCCCTGTGCCTGGGCCCTGCTTCTGCTGGGTGGGACACATGCTGGAAACAGCAGATATTTCACATCTGCGTGTGCCACAGGAGAGCAACTGCAGATAGCAGACATCAGGGCAGAACAGCGGGGGCCTGTGCCAGGTTCACCAGGGCAAGGCTAGCTGCTGCCGGTGGTGTGGCAGGCACTGACAACAAATGACAGGGTGTTGTTGTTCCATGTCCTTCGCCCTGTCCTTGTTGGGTACAGGACATGCCGTGTAAGATGTCTCAATAGCAGGTGGCTTTGTGTAGTGGATGCCTTAGTGATTACTAGCATGTAGGTGGGTTTCCTGGAGTTTGGAAATGCTATTTTCGTCTGTACCTGCCAGACAGGTACTGCTTCTGTCTGACTCCATGTAGGCTGGGTACCCTTGTTGCTCACAGCTGATGTGCTCCCACTGTGTCCACCCGCTAACTGCTACTTCTCTTGGAGCACCTTCATCCCAGAATCTGCAGGGGTCTTCCTTGGGGCCGCTTGGTTCCAGCCATCATCAAGGGGGCCGTGCTTCTTTCCAGTGGGTGGTTTGAATCATCAGGGCCCCACTGGGAATCTGGGTGTATCTCCTCCTAACCCTGGCAGAGCACCCAGGAACAGGCCTCAGCATCCTTGGCGATGATTGCAGATGCTGTATAATTCTCCCGAGTGTCAGAGTGGTAGAGGGAAGAAACCGACTGGTGATAGCCCTGCAGTTCAACCAGTTGGGGTCTTGAGGCAGCCCTGCCTCAAAAGGGAGCAGCCAGGAGACTCTCTGAAGCCACTGGGTACATGCCCAGGACCACGGATGTGGGAACATAGATTGGGGTTGTGTGCCTGGTGCCGCCCAGCCCCTTGCTGCCTTTATCACTCTGTTCTTCCTCTGTCAGAGATATCCCTGGGAAGAGACCTGGGTGGGACTGATACTCAGGGCCTTGTATCCCTGGCAACAGGTTCTGTCCACTGGGCAGTTCAGGACAGGATGGTTTGGCAGTTGGACCCAAGGGCCAGGTAACTGGCCAAAACCGTTGGTGGTTCACGTGGCGGTTGATGGTGCCATTGCTGCAGGACCCACCGCGACCCCTGCTGCAGAACTCGTTTCATGTAAGAGGCCCTCTGCCTCCCTGCTGCTCCTCCCTGGGTCAGCAGCGCCCTCGGCCCCATGGCCACCTGAGCCCGTGTTCCTTTCCTGTGTGCCTGTTCCCTCAGCTACAGGGAGACCTGTATTACTACAGCATCCTATGGCCACTTGGCAGCGTTTCGAAATGAGGCAACCAAATCAGACCTGGAAATTATTGGACTTGGGGGTTTCTTATCCTACTACCATCTCCCACCTCTCTGTAGCACAGAGGTAAAAATTCTGGCTTTAAAACTATTTTTCAGGGCAAGTTAAGTCCTTTGAGATAGAGGTTTCATAGACAGCAGAAGGGCCAGTTCTGAAACCTGAGTTTGTCAGTCTTTGAAAACAGAGATTCTCAAGTGTCCTCTGGTGTGACCGGAGGCTGGGGCTGCGTTGAGGTGGAGATGAGTTGGGAACAGTTACTGCTCCATCCCTTGCCTCCCTAGTGTTGGGCCGAGAGAGACTGTATCTAGGTGTTGCGGAAATACGGGATACTGTGCCTGGGCCTGCTTTTGGGAGGGGTTTTGCACATGCCCATCTCTCAGGATCGGTGATGTGTGTGAAGTCGTAGGCTCCTACATTACCAGGGGTTACACATCCACTGCCTTTCCCCGAAGGTTTACAAGGAGCTCAGTGTAAACAAGGAAAAGCCAAAAAGTCACAGAAGAGACATACAAGGTCTATGAGCTGAGGTTTGCACCGTAGTTTTACAGGATAGTGACATCCCTTTCCTTAGCCTGACTTAACACAGATGACAGACCCAGCCTGTCCTGTGGGAACCTGGGTGAAGGCAGGTAGCTCGGCCAGATATGCCAGATGCCATATGAGCCATGTCCTAGCCAGACCCAGCTAGACTCATCTGGGGCCTCTCCTGGGCATCAGGTACCCATGTCTTTCGGGGGTGGGGAAGGAGTTTGACCTATGGAAGGCCCCTTTATATGCAGGTGCTGCTATGTAGTCCTTCCCACTGCTCAGGCTTCAAGTTGACCCCTGGCTGTGTCTCAGAGTAAGGCCTGGGTGCCCTATGAGGACAGGCTTTGCCTGGGGCCCACCTCTGGTGTCACCAGCTACGTGCAGTCAGCCTTTTTCTCATGCCCTTTTTACCTTGGCCTCCATGCTGAGCATTATGAAAAGTAGAGCCCAGGGAATCCCTGGCTCCTTTGGCCTACGGCTGCCAGAGGCATTGCCTTAGGGGTACATTGATCCCGGTCCGTGGTCCCATGTCTAGGGTAAGAGCCCCGTGAGTACTGTGACAAGCCTTCCTTGAGGTCACCCCACAGTGCTGAGTGAAAAGCTCTCTCTTGCTTTCCCATTATCCATTGCTGAGCTATTCCAGGCATTGCTTCTGTCAGGTTTTTAAAGATGATACGAGGTATGGGAAGTACCTCTGTGTGATGGACATCTAGGGAGTGATGGCTGTGAGTGAGGGATCACCCTTGAGAAGCAGCCCTGCCATGAGGTCCCCCCGGCATGTGCGCCCTCTCCACAGCAAGCCCAGGCTCAGGAAGCACCCTGGGCAAGCCAGCCCAGCTCCTTGCTCCATAGCCAGGCTCTAGAGAAACATTCAGGGCACCCCTGGGCATGGCTCTTGAGCTCTACCAAGTGCTCCAACGATCAGGTGGCCTCCCCACAAAACTGGGGCTGCTCGCTGTGGGCTGGTAGGAGAGGTGGGTGGTGACTAGTTCCACTCCTGCGTGCTGCTGCTTCAGGCAAAAAGGGAGCAGGAAGTCTGTGGCACCCCAGCTTGATCCCTGAGCTAGTGTTAGAGACGGAGAAGGAAGGGAGACCTGCAGATGGAGCCTCCCGTGGGCTGATGTTCCGTGTCCATTCTTATTTCATCCTCCTGCCAACTCGAAAGAGAAGTTCAGCCAAGAGCACTTAGAGGGACTAACAGATGACAGAATTGGGATTCAAACCCAAGGCTCTGACCTCAAAGTCCAGTGATGACTGGGACCTGTTTATTGGACAGAGAGGGCTGGTTTGGTGGCGTGGCGGCCAGCTCATAGGCTATCTCTGTGAGCCAGACATGGGCTGGACTCTGTCCTGGTCAGCCTTGAGCCAGGACTGGAAACTATTGAGCAGGCACAGCACCAGCCCCCTCCCAGGGTTCTGTGCTAATGTGCCGATTGATGGTGCAGAAATCTTTGCACTCAGCATAGGAGTTCTCTTCATTCCTAGCTGCCCTGGGACTGAAGCTCTTGATGTGTCCTGGGCGATGGGAATGGTGTGTGGTGGGCCCCTGGAACAGTCGTGCTGGATTCCCTTGGCACCCCCATGAGGAGTCTCCCACCTCTAGGGCGCTGTGACTCGGGGATTGCCAAGATGATGAGCCATTTCCTCAGCCACCCCCGTACTTGTGTGACTGAGACTTGCCCTCTGAGTGATGATGTAAGGGGAAATGAGTAGTACCAGAGCATCTGATCTGGGCACTTACGGCCTCCTGGCCTGGATATGGCTTCGCTTCTCCTTGCATCACTGGCGTCTGATGTGGCAGGGGATAGGCTTTTCTGTGTGGGCGTCACGCTGGCTACCCATCAGTTATCTCTGGGAGTGGCAAGGCTTAAACTCTGGAGAAGGAAGAATGGTTAGTGGGGTGGCACTCTCTGTTGGGGTGGTGTCCTCACCGCGCTGCCCTGCTCACCGTCTGATGCAGAGTGCCCGGCGCGCAGAGCCAGGTCTGCAGTCTGGCCGCAGGCCTCCTTCCAGGCCCAGAAGTCGCTTCACCGTTAGACTGCACGTAAGACATGATGCAGTCGTGCGGCTCTAATTGTTTTATTTATTTGTTTGTTTATTTATTTACTTATTCTTAAAGAAAAAGTAAGGGAGGGAGAAAGAGAGAAATGTCAGTGTGCAAGAGATATATCTATTGGTTGCCTCTCACACACCCCCAACTGGGGACCTGGCCTGCAACCCAGGCATGTGCCCTGACTGAGAATTGAACCAGCGACCTTTCAGTTTGCAGGCCAGACTCAGTCTACTGAGCCACACCAGCCAGGGCTCTAATATATATATATATATTTTTTTTAATGACAACAAAATTCCTCACGGTCAAGCTCAGGATTGCCCACAAACGATGTGTCACATGTGGTCTGACACATTGACAGTCTTGTGCACCAGGTTTTCTGCCAGCTTTGGCCACATTTCCCTCTTCCTGTCAACAAACAATTCATGAGCACCTCCTACTACGTACGGGTCAGGCGTTACACAAGGCAACCAGAAAGATGCTTAGGTGTGGTCCCTTTTGGTAGAGAACTTTGGTTGCTTCAGGGGAGCGAAACCCACCTCTAAACAGTCTGTTTTACTAGACCTTGGGCAGGGAAAGCAGAGAAACTAGGTCTCTCTCTCTCTCTCTCTCCTTTGCTTTCTGCTTTATTAGCTTCAAACTGGCTGTCTACATGACATTGGAATGACAACAGCTTTGAGACCAGCTCTTCTCCCAGCTCCTTTGTAGGAAGATTCTGGGAAGATCTCTAGTGGGTCCAACCTGAGTCAGCCCATCAGCTGGGCCTCAGGGAGGAAGGCTTCCTCGGATTAGCAATCCCAGCTGAAGCCACAGGGCTGGTGCAGGGAGGAGCTGCTTCTAAAGAGAAGGCGAGGGCCATCTCACAAAGAGGCAGGACTGGCAGATTCTAGCACTCCTTGTTCGCCTACCCTGCTGTTTGTTCCTGTGGCCTTGGGGGAAGGGCACCCGGAGGCTTTGTCCCTCCCCTTCCCGAGGTCCACAGAACCCCGCCTTAACACTGATATGGAGTAGTATTGGTCAAGGCAGTCACGCTTGGCGTCCAGAAACCTTGTAGGGGCTGCCTGAAGTTTTTTCCGATGGAGCCCAGTCTGGAGGCCCTCGTGCTGTTCTACTTCTAGAGCACCTTTCTCTTGCCTGTGTCTGGATCGGGGGCCACCCCAGGAAGGCGGAGGCAGTAGCTTCCCCCTTGCAGTTATCTACTTGGTGCTCCCTCAGAGGCAGGGGAATTGAGCCTCTGAACAGAGTTATCTCTGAGACCACAGGCTTCACACAGCTTCTCAGTGCCTCAGTTTCCCCGCCCCTCAGATGGTGAGCCTACCCATTGGCTTGGAGACTCGGAATGTTTCTCACAAGCAAACACCTGTCACCCTTTGACAGCAATGTCTGCTTGCTCTCCCCCTATTTTGTAGAGAAGGGAACCAAGGTCTGAGGAGGTAAGTGACTGCCTGGGGACTTCCACCTTGGAGGGACGGTCCTGTGGCCAGGGCCAGACTGCCGCAGCCCTTCAGGCCACACTGACCGCCCTGGCACTCAGGGCTCAGTGTCTCCTTCTAACAAAGGTCAGACCACCCTCTGCAGGACCCTAGCGTGAGACTGACAACAACACACACTTTATCTACCAGTTGTTTTCTTATGTGCTTACTGGTTTTCTCATGCATTTTATCTAGTCTGCTCCCTTCACACCACCCACCACACCCTCTTGTCACCTCCATAGAGTGGGCCTTTGATATCTAACGGGCAGCAAGTCCAGCAAGTCGGGCAGCACGTCGGTGATGCTTTTCCTTTCCAGGGGGGGGGGTGAGGGGGAATTTAGCAAAGTGACCCCAAATCAAGCAGTTTCTGCAGCACTGTTGCTAAATGAGGTGTATTATAGCGTTCTGTTTTTAACCCCGAGCTGCCTTTCATGCCTGTGTGTATACACCTGTGCACACACTGACTCTTAGTTCTGTCTGGGAAAATACTGGCTCTAAAATGAAAGCTTCATTTGAAGATATATTACAGCTCTGATTTTTTTGGAAAAGTTTTGAACTTCATAGCACTGTGAGGAGACAAGGAGCTGAAGTGTTGCTTCTTTTCACTAGTCTTTCCAGACACTCACTGACTTTCATTGCCATGGGGACTGTATTAGTACCCTGTCGCTGCTGTAACAATAGTAGTGGTCTAAAATAATCATCTTATGTTTCTGGAGGACAGAAGCCCTAAAATCAAGGTGTCGGCAGTATTCTTTCTGAAGTCTAGGGAAGAATCTGTTTCCTTGTCTGTTCTGGCTTCTAGAATCCACCTACATTCCTTGACTCCTGCTCTATCCTCCATTTCAAAGCCAGCAGTGTAGTATCTTTTAATATCCCCCTGCTTCTGGCATCACATGACCTTTTCTGGCTTGACCTTCCTGCCCGCCTCTTACAAGGACCCATGCGATTGCATTGTGCAACCCCATAATTCAGGATAATCTCCCATTTCAAGAGCGTTAATTTACTCACTTATGCAAAATCTTTCTTTTTTCCCATGTAAAGAAGCATATTCACAGTTCTGGGAATGAGGACAAGGACGTCTTTGGGAGGTCTTATTTGGTATACCACAGGGACTGAATTTTCTTCCTTTGGGCAAACCTGTATGATAGATAAACCATTTTGGAATGGAGGGGGGTGGTCAGGAAAATGTATGTATTTTCCAGCCAAACTAAGGTGATTGTGAAACCCAAAGTGACTCCAAATAAAAAATTTTAAAAGATTTTATATATTTATTTTTAGACCGGGAGGGGGGGGAGAGGGAGGGAGAGAGGGAAAGAAACAATGTGTGGTTGCCTCTTGAGCGCCCCCTACTGGGGACCTGGCCCACAACCCAGGCATGTGCTCTGACTGGGAATCAAACCAGCAAACCCTTGGTTCACAGGGTGGCGCTTAATCCACTAAGCTACACCAGCAGAGCAAAATAAAAAATTTAAAATAATTTTTACCGGAGGATATGTTTATTGACTTGAGAGAGAGAAGGAGAAAGATGAGTCAGTTGCTCCCACACTCGCCCCGAGTGGGGTTTGAATCCGCAACCTACGCATGTGCCCTGACCAGGAATTGAACTTTCAACATTTTTGGTGTATAGGATGATGCTGCAACTAACTGAGCCACCTGGCCAGGGCTAAATAAATATTTTGGTTTTTTATTGAGTTCTTCAGTTTAAAAAAAAATTGAATCTATGTTTATAGCTTAAATTAAAAATCTAAAAATTCTATGGTAGTATTTTTTTAAAGTATTTATTTATTTATTTATTTATTTATTTATTTATTGTTAGAGGAGAAGGAAAGGAGAAAAGGAGAGAAACATCAATGTGTGGTTGCCGCTCTTGTGTACCCCACTGAGGACCTGGCCCACAACCCAAGGCATGTGCCCTGACTGGGAATCGAACCGGTGACCCTTTGGTTCACAGGTTGGCATTTAATCTACCGAGCCACACCAGACAGGGCAATTCTATGGTAGTTTTGTCAAAATAATTATATTATTTTTGAAGAAAGTATACAAAATACTTAAATTTTTATTGTAAATCTTTGAAAATGTAAACATGTTATTTTGGTAGAAGTTATGAGCTCCTGTACATGGAGACAGAAATATCTTCCAAATTTCTTTGAGTCCCTAAGCAGGGAATGATTCTTACAGGTTGTATCAGTAGTTTTGATAAATCAAATGGCTGCATTTTTATTAGGTTTTCTAGAGTACCTACTGCTTCAATCTGAGAAAGCGTTTTAAAAAAAGAAAACTTTCCAGCTCATGTCTTCTACCTTCTAGATAGTAAAATCTGCATGAAAGATTCACCATGCCCTGTCTGGTGTGGCTCAGTGGCTCACAGGTTGGGTTGCGTGCCAGCCTGTGAACTGAAAAGTCACCAGTTTGATTCTGTCAGAGCACATGCCTGGGTTGCTGGCCAGGTCCCCAGATGGGGGTGTGTGAGAGGCAGCTGATCCATGCGTCTCCCACACATTGCTGTTTGTCTCCCTCTCTTTCTCCCTTCCTTCTCTCTAAAAGTAAATAAAATGTAAAAAGATTCACCACGCAGAATCATCCTGGCGGTAAAAGAAGTGGGCTGGGGCTGCGTGGAGGTGTGCATCCTTGTCTGCTGGTCCCGGCGGCCTGGTGCGGCAGGAGGTGTGGGTGTGCCCTGGAAAGCAGAGATGAGCGGCTGTGGCTTTCAGACAGGAGGCACCAGTTGGTGGCTGGGGTCACTCTAGGGCTGGGGTCTGGGCTTTCCCTCACTGCTGACCTGCAGGCCCTCTGACTCATTGCCAGACAGAGATCCCAGGCCCACAGCTCCCTAAAACAGTGCATCAGGTCACTCTTCTGGTGCTGGGGCAAGGGCTTGGGGATGGTTTCACCGCCAGAGGAGTCAGCACCCCAAATGAGACAGTTCCTGTGGCTGGGAGAGTGTGGGTTTTTGAACCTGAAGATTTAGGTTCAAATCCCAGCTCTGGTACTCCTCAACTGTGTGGGCTGGTTAGCAAGTCCCCCAGTCTCTGGGTGAGGTGAAAGTGGCAGTACTGGTGCCAGACACTCAGGGTTGTTGCGGTGCTTTCCTAACAGTTGCTATGTTGTGGTCAGTTAACTTCGTCACAAGTGGGAAGTCCCCACGCTCCATCTGAGGAATCCAGGCGGGGGGGTGTGGGGGAGAACTGCTGTGACTGGTGTAGATGTGGATCCTGCGTCAGGGGAAGCTGGCGGACATGCCTGGGGCCACCAAGCCCAGTCTGAGCCAAACTAGAAGGGATGATTGTCGCTTTGGTCCTCACTGCTGTCCAGTTGGCCGTTCTTCATCCGTGGCCTTCTGTAGACCAGGGAAGCAGCCACTGCTGTAGCTGCTGCCACCAGGAGCCATAGGGCTGCCTGTGTTGAAGCCGGAGGAGAGGCCTTGCCTATAACTGCCTTATTGGCCCACCTCTTGGTGGGGGAATGGGCATTGCTGACCCAGAGAGTCATTTCCTGAGGTCAAATGAATTGTGTGCCCACCAGCAATAGTAAGTCCCTGCCCACTCCTAGGCATGAGGAGCCTTGGAGTTGGGTTGAGCCAGGCAGAGAACAGAGCCTAGCACCAGGTCCAGGCCTTTAGAGCCAGTCCCGGACAGTTCTCCTGACACTTTCCTTGTGATGTGGTGGGAAGATGCCGGTAGGGAAGCAGCAGAGCTTTGGGCCCTACTGCTCTGGTAAGTGAGAGCCATTCAGCTGTGGCCTGTTTCCCACTCTGGGCTCTGGGGTAAATCTTTGTTCAGCCAGAGGGTTCCTGGCTAAAGACATGAAGGCTGAGGGCACACAGGCTTGGGATGGATGCTGTGATAATGAGGAGCGACTTGCCCTTGAGCCCACTGGTTTGAATGCCGTATGGAGTTTGGGCTCCACGGTCTGGTCAGCTCTACCTCTCCAGTTATACCCTCGGTCTCCCTTGCAGCCCCTGGCCCTGCCATCCATCTGTTCTCACCCCCACACCTTTGCTTAGAGCTGCCCACAACCCTTGTCTTCGAGCAGTGTGCATGCACACACACCACACAGTGAGTATTTGAGCCCTGCCTCCCATTGTGAGCCACTCAGATCTTCACGCCCTGCCCCACTGACCTTTCCCTTCCAGAGGAGAGCTTCTCCTCCCCGTGCCACTTGGGAGAAGCTCCTTGGGGGGGGGGGGTGTCATTAGCACATTCACATGGGCATGCTTCTCAGACACCAAGGAGGCAGCAGAGGCTGAAAAAATTACTTGGAGGGGCTGCCTTGGGGGGTAGACCTGCCTGTCATCCCCTCAGCTTGCCTACCCTGTATGGTCCTGGGCCTGCCATGGCCCCATGGGCTCCATCGCTGTTCCCAGCAGGCAAGTACGCAGGCCCCTGTACAGCGCACAACCTCCAGTTTTACCTGCGTCTGTGCCTTTACCTGTACTTCTCCCTCCTGAATGGCCTCCTTCACTCTCTGCCCTGTGTAAACTGTGGTCCCCTTCGGCTCTCACCTTTGAGAGCATAGACACTCTCAAAGCATCTATGAGCAATACAGTTCTCTCTATTTAGCATTGTATTGGTGGATCTGGTCAGTACAGTAAGTCAGGAAAAAGAAATAAAAGGCATGTGGTGGAAAGGAAAAAATAAAACTGTATTCTTAGATAATATATTTTCAAAATTCTGAAGAAACTTCATAAAAGTTATCAAAACTAGCCCTGCCTGGTGTAGCTCAGTGGATTGAGCTCAGGCCTGCGAACCACACCATCTCGGTTCGATTCCCAGTCAGGGCACATGTCCGGGTTGCAGGCCAGTTCCCAGCGGGGGACCCACGAGAGGCCACCATACATTGATATTTCTCTCCCTCTCTCCTTCCCTTCCCCTCTAAAGATAAATAAATAAAATCTTTTAAAAAAAGTTATCAGAACTAATTGGTGAGTTTAACAAGGTTGTAGGACATCAGGTGAATATATAAAATATCAAATATATTTGTGTATGTTTAATAGTGTGATTGGGGTGACCTTTGTATACCATAAAATGTGCCCATTTAAAGCATACAATTCAATGGTTTTAGCATGTTTACAGAATTATGCAAATTATCATAATCTAATTTTAGAATATTTTTATTACTTTGAAAAGAAACCTTGGCCCCATTTCTCCACCCCCAAGATTAATTATATTTTGTTATAATAGCAAAAAAGTTGAAAATTAAAATTTATAAATAACATTCATAATAGCACCAAAAAATAAAGTACTTAGAGATAAATTTGTCACAACATTGTTGAGAGAGACTAAGAAGACCTAACTGAATGGAGGGATGCACTATGTTCATGGGTTGGAGTAATGAATATTATTAAAAGCCATCTATTTTCTTCAAATTGATCTATAGATTGAACACAGTCTCAATCAAAATCTGAATTGCCTTTGAAAGACACTGTAAGAAAATGAGAAGACAAACTAGACTGGGAGAAAATACGTGCAAAGCACACAGAAGAATTTATATCCGAATAGTTAGAACTCTTACAGCTTAATAAGGCACACAATCCACTGTTTTTAAAAGGAGTTAAAGATATGAACACCCAGTTCGATAATTTTCTAATAAACCAACAGTAAATAAGTATATGAAAGGAGGCTCAACATCCTTGGTCATTGGGGAAACACAAATTAAAGCCAAAATGATACTAAAACCACTACAACTTAACTAAAATGGCTAAAAGAAAGAAGGAAAAAAAAAGACAATTAATAACATCAAGTGCTGGTGAGAACATGGAACCTCATGCATCACTGGTGGGAACGCAAACCGGTACCGCCACTTTGGAAAATAGTTTGGCAGTTTGTTATCAAGTTAAGCATATATTTATCTTATAACTCAGCAGTACCACTTCTAAGTGTTTACCCAGGAGAAATGAAAACACGTATCTGTATCAAGCGTATGTGAATATTTATTGGCTTTATAGTAGCCAAGAATTGGAAATGACTCAGATGTCATCAGCTAGTGAACAGACGGACAGACTGCTACGTGTCCACTACGTAATGGAGTCTACTCAGTGGTAAAAGGAAACAGCATCCTGATCCTTCTAACCGTGTGGGTGAATCTCAAATGCATTACACTCAGTGAAAACACTAGTCACAAGACCCTCCATCTTCTGTGATTCCATTTATACGACATCTGGAGAAGGCCACACCATAGGAACAAATTGGTGTTGCCAGGGACTGGGGATAAGGTGGAGGGGGGCTGATCACAAATAGGCGTGAGGAAACTTTTTGGAGTGATGGAAATGTTCTGTATCTTGATTGTGGTGGTGGTAATGTGTTAAAATTTGTTAAACTTATGGACCTGTCATTTAAAACAGGAGAATATCATTACATATAAATTATACTTCAATATAATTTTTTTTTAATTCTTTTAGCTCTGGCTGGTATGGGTCAGTGGATTGAGTGCTGGCTTGTGAACCAAATGGTCACCAGTTCGATTCCCAATCAGGGCACATGCCTGGGTTGCAGGCCAGGTCCCCAGTAGGGGGCACATGAGATACAACTAAACATCGATGTTTCTCTCCCTCTTTTTCTCCCTCTTTTCCCCCCTCTAAAAATAAATAAATAAAATCTTTAAAAAAATTTTGAACCCACCATGATACATGTCAGAGGCTCATTTCAAGCCCCCTCTCCTTGAGGCTTTCTTTTATCCATCTTCTTGTTGCACAGACTTCTGGCAAGTTCCTTCCAGGTCACTCATTTGGTTCCTGCTGACCACAGCACGGGCTTCTTCAGTGGGGCTGCCTCAGCTCCTCCAGGGGGTAGGCTGCTGGACTCACCGCTCATTCGGCACAGCCGGACCCTGTAATGCTGACTGAAGCAGCAGTCTGGAGAGAGGAGTTTAGACCTGAGTGGGTTTTGGTTTGCTGTCTTTCTCAAGTACCTCTACTCAGCTGTGGCTATTCTCTTCCCCCACAGGTTGGGATAAACATTCTTATGGTTACCATGGAGATGATGGGCATTCCTTCTGTTCCTCTGGTACTGGCCAGCCCTATGGTCCCACATTCACCACAGGCGATGTGATTGGCTGCTGCGTCAACCTCATCAACGGCACCTGCTTCTACACTAAGAATGGTCACAGCCTTGGTGGGTACATAGGGGACCTTGGAGGGTTTACCCTGTGGAGCCACTTTGGTTGGTGAGAGGCCCAAGGGCAGGCTTTGAAGCCAGAGCAGTGTCCCAGATCCTCTGCTGAGCAGTGGGGAACTTCAGCCATTTCCAGGCATTGGAGCCCTGCACAGTGAAGGGAGGGCAGCATGGGCGCTCTCTTTGTTAATCTGTCCGACGGAGAGGCAGTGTCGCAGTCATGCCCCTGGCCTGTGTGATATTTGCTGCAGCACTGTCTGGGGCTGGTAAGAAGCTCGA
The DNA here is from genome assembly GCF_021234435.1 of Artibeus jamaicensis. Lineage (NCBI taxonomy): Eukaryota > Metazoa > Chordata > Mammalia > Chiroptera > Phyllostomidae > Artibeus > Artibeus jamaicensis. The sequence goes on from NW_026521842.1 coordinate 18,760,269, forward strand.
GAGTCCCAATTACATACTTGAGTGGCAGTGGTTTGTGAGCCCAGGGCCTGGGCCCAGACGTCATCGGGCCCTTCTGACACTCAGGGTGACGGTTGCTGTGGAGCAACTGTGAGGGCTGCTTCAGTACAGGAGGTGCACAGACAGGGTGGAGTTAGATGGGGCTGATCTCTTCTGGCCTGTTTATGGTTAACAGACAGCAACCTGGACAGATTTCTATTTAAAAAGGTCTCTTTGGTGAGACTGAGAAGGATGGACTGACGGGAGTAGGGGCTAGCAGAAGAGGCAGGTAGCTTGAGGCAAGGCAGTGACAATGGGTGCAGGAAGTGGCGAACAGGAGTAGCCCAGCAGGGTTTAGTGCCAGATGGGACGCGTTAGCAAGAAGCAAAGATGATAAAGTGGCTGAATTCATGGTGTTATCTACTGGGATTAAGAACCCAGGAAAAGCAGCCATCATCAGTGGAGGCTGAGGGGGGCCCTGGAGGGTCCCTTGGAAGAGCAGTCCTGCACGTGTGTAGAAATTTAGGATTAGAACTTGAGAGAGAGAGGGAGGTTGGCTGTCCTAATGACTTGCCCTACTAGGGCTACTGATATTTGGTCACTGAGTGAGTGGAGTCCTTGGCCAGAGTGGTTCTTAGGTGGCGCCTAGCTGCTGGGCCTTCCTGCCTGGATTTGCAGAGCTCTCTGATTTCATAGAACCATACCAGCCAAGCTGGCCACTGGCCTTGCCAGGAAAAGAAGGTGGACTTTTACTTGGAACTCAACTCCTAGGAGACCCACAGACTTGAGGGGCAGTTAAAAGGGGGCTGCCATTCCCCACAGCCCTTCTGTGGCTTCTCCAGGAGATGAGCCCATGCAGAATCAAGGGACCTGTTGGAAATCGGGTTTGCTGGTGGCTGGGCTGTGCGATCAGGAGCCAGCGTTCCTCAACAGGCCAGAGCAGGCATCAGGAGCATAGCACAGACACTGCATAGCTGACTCAAGTGCACATCAGAGAAACTCTCCTCCAACATCCATGGCCATCTGGCTGCAGTTGCTGGTATCCAGCTGATGAGGCGCTAGCAGCTGGAGGGCAAGGCCAAGGTCCCAAGATGGCTCCTCACTCCTACTTAGTTCTCTGACTCCAGCTATTTCCTGGCTCTGGGTTTTTCTGCCATCTGAGTCCCAGAGGCCACTGCTGTGGGTTCTCACTCTTTACCCAAGCTGCCCCTCACCTGCCCCTCTACAGCCAGGCCCAGTCCCTTCTGCTCTGGATTCCTGCCCTCTTTACATTTCTCCAGCTTGCCCACACCTTGGTCAGAGCATGGCCCCTACTGTGGAACCCACAGGTTGGGCCATACCCTGCTGTCCCCTCTGCATCCACACCTCCCTCCTTGGGAGCCTAGATGCATACCAGGACCTACGAGCTCTTTGTCGGGTCCCCAGGTCCGTAAGGAGCTCACGGACACCTTACTGTCAATCCAAACTCTCACTCTGTTTGTAAAAAGTCATCTTCCTAGTTCATGTTTTTACAGACCCACATGCAAGACCTCACACATCTTACCACTAAACTTCATTTAGGAGTATATTGCCTATTTTTCCAGCCTGTTGAGATTTTCTGTGGTCTTGCTTGTTCTATCTCAAATATTTGGTATTCTTTTCAGCATCTCATTAACCTAAAATTTGATAAATTTATTTACGTATGTTTCCATTAAGATATAAAAAGTATTAGAGGAGAAAAAGGTTGAGATTTGAACCCTTTAGTCTATAGCTAGTTTGGGTAGACACCAACCATTTAAGAATCACCTCATTATGGGCCCTGGCTGATGTCTCAGTGGATTGAGCACTGGCCTGCGAATCAAAGGGTTACTGGTTCAATTCCCAGTCAGGGCACATGCCTGGGTTGTGGGCCAGGTCCCTAGTAAGGAGTGCATGTTTTTCTCCCTCTCTTTCTCCCTCCCTTCCCCTCTCTATAAAAATAAATAAATAAAATCTTAATAAAAAAAGAATCACTTCGTTATGTTATTTCGAAACTCACTTTCTTCTATCTTCTCCATGAGGATACTACCGAGATCTTACTAAAAATTGGATATCACCTGCATTTTCTAGATCATGAACTTTAATGGTAAGGCAGTGAACTTGGAGTGATAGACCATTTGGTTAATCTTCTAATGACTGCTTCCTTTTCACAATCCTGTTTATCAGTAAGTGTTCTTCAGAATCTCCCACAGGATCAACGAGCCAGTCACTCGCTGTCCTCTAACCTCAGAACCTTTCCCCCTTTAGAGAAAAAGGATGCTTCCTGGCCTCCCCATCCCTTTATTCTGTTGTCGTCTGTCACAGCACTCACCCTATGAGTCATTAATCAGTTGTCTGTGTAATTATTAGTCACATGCCGTTTCTGTTGCTGGAGTCAGCAGCACTCTGAAGGCCAGGCGTGCAGCTGATTTCCCAGTGCCTATCACAGGGCCTGGCTCCTGGGAGGTCTCAGCAGATGCTTGAGGATAAATAGCACGTGAATGAGACAGGAGCCTGACAGCTCATCCACGGGTGTTCCAAGCACTTGCAGAGTCACTTTTGTCCAGTTCTGTGCTCTCACAGCTTCTTAATGCCCTCAATCTCAGCACCCCCTGACCTGTGTGTGTTTGTCTCAGGGCACTTCGTATTAGCAAGTTTGAGTGTCCTGTCTGCATCCTGAATCTTTGCCTGGACCTCCTTCCTGTGGCCTACCCAGATTTTTTCATCTCAGTGGCCTTGCAGTGGCTCCCAGAGACCTGCAGGGCCCGGGGGAGCAGTCTTGCCCTTGTCCAGTGCGGTAGGGGTGGGGTAGCCTCTTTCCTCGTGCTCCTGCAAGCACCTCAAGGTCTTATCCTTCCTGAGTGCCATTGTGAGACAGAGCTGGTAAGCCTGCGTAGGTCACCTTCTGCCTAGAAGTATGGCAGTTGCCTCACCTGCTGGCACAACTGCAGCCAATTTCTACCCAGACCTCACAGTTTATGAAGCAGCTTTCATAGTGTCTCAATTTCTCTCTTGAGGGTCAGGATTAGTGTTCCCCCATTATTTTCAGATGGACTCAGAGAGGTTGGGTAACTCACCAAAGGTCACACTGCAGATAACTGCTGGAGCCTGGACTCTCCTTCCAGGGTCCTGTGGGCCACCGTTGTCAGCCGGTGGACAGCAGCAGCCTGGCCACACTGAGCTCCATGGGGGCAACTCTCATGCAGCCCTGGAAGGTGGATGTTGCAGTTACCTCCTGGGTGCTGAGGGGCTCCTAGGTTTCATCCCACCAGCTCTGTGACCGCTGGCTCTGCGTGGCAGGCTCCGAAGTAGCCTCCGTGGTGCCTGCCCTCCGCAGGTCACAGAGTTTATAAGCTTCCTTCGCTGTGGAGCGAAGTAGCCCCACAAAGAAAATGAACAATCTCTCTGTGCCTTGCTGGTCTCATCGGTAAACTAGTGGCGGAGACAGTGTACACCTTCTAGGTTGTTCCGAGGATTGAATGGCTTCGTGTTAGATCCCGAGCCCGGTGCCCAGCGCGGAGGAAGCACGTGTGCAGTGGCTGGCTGGCATGATGCTGGCCCCTGGTTTACTAGGAGAACCCTTGGTCGGATCCCTCACCTGCTGTCTTTTGTGGAGTTTCGGTTTCTTTTCTGTGTGGAGTTGGGAGGGCAGACTGGAACCTCAAGGAGTCAGTGATTTGAGAAACTTGGGCCAAAAAAAGGTCAGGGATTTCTAGAAGATATAAGAATTTATCTAAAAAATGGGAAGGCTATGAGTCCTCGGGACAGTCTCCTTCGGCCCTGTCGTTTCTCAGCCTGCAGAACAGGAGTGCTCTGGTGGGTATTACGAGGCTGCTCGCCTGCTGAGGCCTGCTCATATATTAGGGGTCCTGTTCTCCTCCACCCCCATTTATGATTCAGGCTGAGGTCCCTGGAAAAACAACCTCTTCTCTTGCCAGGAGAATTCAGAGGGTACACAGGCCAGTGTTAACCTGGACTTTGCCAGCTTGGAAGCCCTGGTGACTCTGGATGGGTATGGGATGGAAAAGGGCAGCCGCCACCTCACTATCTCCACTGCGGTCAGCTGAGAGGTGCTGCAGACTGTCAGAGGAGGCATGAGGCCAGCCTCGCCACATCCGGTAGTTTTATGGCTAAATGGCAAATCACTCAACCTCTGAGGTTTACTTTCCTCATCTGTGAAATGGGGGTAGGAAGCCTGCTCCCCAGAGTCGGTATGAGAGCCAGATGAGGTAATGAATGGGAAAGAGCCTGGCAGATATAGTGGGTTCCCATAAATACCTGTTGGATCACGAGAAGGATCAGGCCTGGAACGGCCTCAGCAGTAGGTCATTTGGATTTTGGTCCTTTCTGGGAGATTTTTTCTGAGGGGGTGGAAGAGCTGTGGGCAAATATTTAAGCATCTGACTTCACTTCTGGCCAGGCCACCCAGCACATAGAAGGCCAGGGTCCGAAACGATGTGTGCTTGGCCTCCACCAGAGGGTAGGTGTGGGGCCCAGCCCCTCCCCAGCTGTGGTGATGGACCCCTGTGGGCTGATGACTGTTCTTTCCCTCCACAGGTATAGCCTTCACCGATCTCCCGGTAAGTACTGCGGTTGGGTCTCCCCTCTTCGGACTCTCGGGGGCCGCCTGGGTTGGGTGTGGTGGTGTCTGCAAGCGCAGGGTGTGGAGCCTGCACCTCCCCCCAGGGACGTGTGCTGTGCCGTCTACTTGATGGTCCCAGTAGGGGTACCTGCTCGCCTTTCTCTCTCCAGAAGCAAGGCCTGGGCTTCCTCCATGACTCTTAGCAGGTGACAGTGATTTGTGGCATTTCTAAAGACAGCTGCGGGTGAGGAGATGAGCGTAGTTCCATGGCTCAGAGTGTGGAGAGCTGTCCCTGAACTGGTAGGCCCCTGTGCCTCTGCATTCGAGCCCCCGTGGAGAGCCAGTGCCCTAGGGGACCAGGCCTGCCAGCATGCAGGGAACCCCGAGCCAGAGAGTCAGAGCTTTGTGGGGTTTTCTCCTCTTGGAGTGGGGTGAGGTTTCTGGCTGGCTTAGTTCAGGGCCCATGCCCACCTCTTGCACCCTAGTCCTTTATTAATAGTCGTCACAGGCCTTGTCACTTGCAGGACCTCTGCCCGGGGTTCTGGGAGCCTGGCATGCTGCTCTGTTTTCCTGGCTGGGTTCTGGAAAGAGGAAAGGTTTGCTGACTCTGGTGGCTTCTTTGGGACCCTGGGCACTCCTGAGATGCCCAAAGAAGTATCGTGATAAGAAGCGTCATTGTGATCTGCAGGCAGGGCCTTTTGACGCCCGGGGTCCTGTTAGAGCCTCTCTTGTCTGTGGGTCAGAATCCTTCCCTCCCACCTGGAGGCCCCAGAGAGGGGCTGTGGTCCTAGCCAAAGCGAATAGACACGGGAGGAGAATTCTGACCCTGGCCGGGGAAGTCAAGTTGTGGAGACATGACAGAAAATAGCCAGACGTGTGGATAAGTGCTAGAAAGTGAGCAGATACAGGGAAGGCTTGCTGGAGGCGGTGGGCTTTGCCCGTGGCATGAAGGAGGGGAGGGGAGAGGAAGGAAGCTGAAGGTCTTGTAGGTTCGGAGCTCGTGGTGGGCTGAACCCAGCATGCAGTAAAGGCACACGATGCTCAGGAATGACACATGGCCTAAGGATAGAAGACAGAAGAGAGGACTGGGGTCCAGTGACAGTGGGGAGGAGGCTGGCGAGATGTGAAACAGTGGACATGAATGTGGGCAGTGGCAGTGGGGAGTCACAGGAGGCACTGAATGAGGGAGCGGCTGGGCAAAAGCAGGTCACGGCAGGGGATAGGTGGAAAGCAAGGATCTTCATACCCATGCAGGAGCATGCCCAGACCTCACCGGCCAGAAGACCCTCTTAGTACGTCTCTGACGGGAAGGGCAGTGGCCTCTCTTTACCCTTCGCCAGTGTCAGAGGATCTAAACCACCTAACCTCTTTGCCATGCTCTCCTCTTCCCCTCCCTTCCTGCCTCCCCCTATCTCTTCCTGCCCCCTCAAGTACCCCTTTTTGTGGCAAAGAGATCCTTGGTCCTGGATCTTCCTGAGAGGAGCCATTATCCACCCCTGCAGCAGATCTTCACGGGCACACCCGCAGGGCTGTGGATCCCGGTGTGCCTTTCTGTGCCCTGGGCAAGTCCTGAAATGGGACCTTGAGCTTTGGGCTTTGGGGACACTGTAGCCTCTGATGCAGAAAAGGGGATTCCATGTTCAGCCAGCTTGCTTTTCTTTTTGCATTTTTCCCTCAAGTTTTGGGGAGTAGTGTCTGGTAGGGAGGTGGGCGGAATGTGACTGAGCTCCACCTCCTCCAGCCTCACTGCACTTCTCTCAAAGCCGGGGCGACAGCTGGCGGGAGCTAGTGCCTTCCTCTCTGCATCTGCACCGAAGGAGGTGAGGTGAGGTGAGGCGAGGCCTGCTGCCCCACTGCCCTCAGGGCCTGACTGACATTTCATTCTCCTCCTCAGGCCAACCTCTACCCCACCGTAGGCCTGCAGACACCCGGGGAGATTGTGGACGCCAACTTTGGGCAGCAGCCCTTCCTGTTTGACATTGAGGACTACATGCGGGAATGGCGTGCCAAGGTCCAGGGCACTGTCCACTGCTTCCCCATCAGTGCCCAGCTTGGCGAGTGGCAGGCAGTGCTGCAGAAGTGAGTGCCCTGCTCCCGCCCTTACCCAGCCCTGCCCCATCCCAGGGCCCTTACTGTTCTGCAGGCCCCTGGACTGCCACAAGCCACTCTTATGACTCCAGTGGGTAGCGTTCCTTCTGGAAAGTTCGCCCAGGGTGGCTCTGTCTGCTGCTCTTCTGCTTCCCTCCTATCTGATGGATGGCTCCCGCTCAGCTCTCCACATTTGCTGTTAATTAAACCTTTGCCCACCCCACGCTCCACCCCAAGTGGGTTTGATGGCTCTCTCTGTAGTAGCTCTAGCAGGGCTGTTTTCCCTCCCCAGGTCATTTTACAGAGGATGTCCTAGGATGCCACCTGGTCTCTTCCTCTGTAGACTTTTCTTTTTCTTTCTCTCTCTCTTTTTTTTAACCATAGCAAGGATCTGTCATGTTATAATTCTGGCCTGAGGTCACCTCTCAGGGTTAGCATTTAGCTAAGTCCCCCCACGTGGCAGTGGTGGCAGGAAGAGAGTCTTCCTTGGACCAGCCTAGTAGCCCTTGGCTGATTAATTCCCAGACTGTTCTCAAAGCCAGTCTTGCTGAGGATCCCAAGGGAGGCCAGGATTGGGTCTCCCTTCCACTTACCAGTTGGAGGCCTGAGTGAGGCAGTGACCAGTACCCACTCTGCCAGGAAGTGGGTTAGCTTGTTAGTTTGGCTCCCAAGTTTCACAGTGAAGGGCTGGGCTTCTACTAGTCTTGGTCCCTTGGGTTGGGTGCACCTTGGGTTCTTTGTGTAGCTTTCCTTTCTTAAGGGATTGAAATTGAGCCAGGCCCCAGGGAGAGCTGAGGCAAGGGTGAGGTGGCCAGACCCTTCTGAAGAAGAGCAGCATGGCTACGTCTGGTTCCCAGTCCCCAGAGCTAACGAGAAGCTCGTGCTGGAAGGGCCAGCACAGTGCCAGCCCCTGCAGCAGGCTTGCTGGGATGGGCGGGGGCCAGCCGGCGCTGTCCCAGCTGTGTCGGGGAGGGACTGATGCTCTCAGCTTAAAGGCCTGGGATCAGCAGCACGTGGGTGCATCTGTTTATATGTGTGTATCTGTGTGCCGTGTGTGTTCATGTGTAGTATTCAGCAGCACCTGCACATTACTTGTGTTGATTTTACGGATATCATTAATGACTATATTATCATGGAGACAAATTTGCCAGAAGCCCCTTGGCCGGCTTCCCATGGTGGGAGGTTCAGGTTATTTCCTCCCTTTTGCTTATGTAGGTAACCCTTTTGTGTGTTGACTTTTTTTCCCTTTTTTTAAAGAATTTATTTATTTACTTTTAGAGAGAGGAAGGGAGGGAGAAAGAGAGGCAGAGAAACATCAGTGTGAGGTTGCCTCTCGAGCGCCCCGTGGGGAGCTTCGGGGGGAACCTGACCCACAACCCAGGCATGTGCCCTGACTGGGAGTCAAACCAGTGACCCTTTGGTCTGCAGGCCGACGCTCAATCCACTGAGTCACACCAGCCAGGGCGAGTTTTTTTTATTTAAGATTTTATTTCTTGGTGCCCTTTCAAGAAGTAGAATTATTTAATCAAAGGGGTTGTATATCTTAGTGGCATTTGTTGTAAACATCTGAGCCATGTGTTGTCAAAAAGTTTTACCCTTGTGTTTATAATAATAAAATGATAAGAATTATTACTTAGAACATCGTTACAAATACCTAATTTCATAATAAGAGTCTGTGCTTTGTGCTGGGCACTTTGTGTGTATCATTTCATTGCCCCATAAAATACAGTGGGACACACAGCCAAACTTCTGTGCCTTCTTCACAACAGCCCCTCAGACATCGTTTTTGGCAAGTGCAGAAATGCCATCAGGCACACGCACGCACCGAGGTATCCACTTCCGTATACATCAGACACGAGGGCTTGTCCTTCTGCCCTGCATGTGGGTGTACATGTGCTCTCACGCCACTATTCAGCCAGCTTTAGGGGGGACTAAAGGGCCACCGGGCCTCGGGCTTCTCAGGACTGTTTCCCCAAAATGGCATTCCTGTTGACCTGGTTGTTGCCAAATATATTGGCTTCCTGGGCCCCTGATTTGTGCCATATGGGGAGTGCTTGGTTCATGGGTTAGCTCCCTAAGACCCTGTGGAACTGGCATTCCTGGGGGCCAGGTTTGCCTGATGAGCTGGAATGCTCCTGCCAGGCACATAGAGCAGCCCACAGAGTAGCTCCTGTGTCTGTGGAAGGTGCGTACATGGCATGTGTCCTCCCCAGCTGGGCGGCTGCCAGACTGCTTGGCAGGCTGCCTTTCCAGGAAGCCCTCAGAGACACTACTGACCATCTCTGGACTCGCTGCAGTTCCCAGGGGCAGCCGCTTCCATAAGAAGATGGTGTGTGCCTGTGTGTGCTTTTGTTACCACGCCTGCCCACTTGTGGGCAGCACAAGCCAGAGAAACGGCAGCTGCTCCTCCAAGCTGCAGGACGGATGTGGAGACCGGCCCCAGCCCAGCCTGACTCCATAAGCACTGGGGGAAGTTTGCATTTTGTTTCAACCCTTTTATTCTCATTCTGTGGAGGTTGCACTGTAAGAGGAGTTAAGGGAAACCTAGGAGGGAACTTGTCCCTTTAGATGGTCAGTGAGAAATGCAGAGTTTGGGTTTTTTTTAATATTGAAACAGAATTTTTAAAATTATAACTTACATTCAATATTGTTTTGTATAGTTTCAGGTGTCAAGTATATAGTGGTTAGATAACTGTATACTCTACAGAGGGGTCCCCCCAATATTTCAAGTACCCCTCTGACACCATTCATGGTTATTGCAGTGTGATTGGCTACATTCCCTGTGCTATAATGTACATTCCTGTGACTACTCTGTAACTCCAAAAAGTGCAGTTCTGGAGTGTCACCTTGGGCATTTCCTTTCTTCTAGCATGGTCTCATCTTACCTGGTACATCATGGGTATTGTGCCACAGCCACGGCTTTTGCCCGAATGACTGAAACCCCGATTCAGGAAGAACAAGCATCTATAAAGAACCGACAAAGTAAGGCCGATTCTACTCTTCCCTCTCCCTCCTTCCCTCACCCATCCCCAACTCTGCTCTCTGGCTCCTGCCAGCCTTGGGTGGCCTATCCGGAGTCCATGCAGCTCTGTCCCTCACTACCAGGAGACCAGCCCAGAGCCCCAGCTCGGCCCCAGGCCCTGCGTCTGTCCCTCCTTCAGGACAGCGCTGCCCAGATGGACAGTTCGGCAGCATGGGGGTGTCTGAGCGCAGCCTCCCTACGGCATGCCCTGCTGGCTCGGCACGGGCTAGGGCCTGGCATGGCTGGATCCCCCTCCTGCCTTGTTCCCTGCCCCCTGAAATCTGAATTCTACTTGGTGTCGTGTTCGCAGTCTTCTGAAAAGAAGTACACTTGTATCTTAGGCCAGTGTCCTGCCTTCCACACTATTTACTCAGCTTTAGTAGTTCTGCCTGCTCCTGGTCATAGAGAGGACTGAGTCGTCAGACAGGGCAGGGGCTGATGCTCAGTGGCTGCTGCCGTAGCACCTCTCTCTGCTCCCCACCTCTGGTCTTGCCCTTTGCAGACAACCAAAGGAAGGAGCCACAGGCAACTTTCCTGGTGTTCATACTGGCCTGTGTCCTGTATTCAGGGCTTGATTATGGAAAGAGGGTGATGGGAGAGAGGAAACGGAGCCCAGAAAGGAGTTAGGAAGAGGAGAGAGGAGTGAGGGAGAATGGGTACGTGTGTGCCTGCTTGTGTCTCTCTGAGCCTGTCGTCTCTGTGTGTGTGCATGCGTCTGCGTCTCCCAGAGAAGCTACGCCCACCCAGACAGACGGAAAGGGATCCCAGACTTGGGATCTACGATAAGAGCCTCAGACCCAGAAGTCGCTCCCAGCAAGACACACCAGGCTCCAGGGCAAGATCAAGCTGCTGATGGCCTGAGCGGTGTCAACATCAGAGATGCCAGTGTGAGGAGGATGGTCTCCTCTCCCGGCAGGGAGCTTGCTGCAGCCCCCGAAGACTGCCGAGGCATGGGCTCTGGCCCAGAAACCTGTGCGCTCCCTTTGCCACTCCCATTGCCACACCCCTGCGAGGCCTGAAAGGAGAGAGATTTGTCCAAAGAGGAGCCCCTAGGGTTGCCAAGCTGCCTGGATGCCCACCCCCGGATCGTGCTCCCACAGCCAGGGCCCTCCCCCAACCCAGGTTCTTGGTGACCTGTGCTCCACAGGAGCAAGCCTCCAAACTCACCCTCCTGCCTCTGGGCTGAGAGTCCCTGCTCTGTTTTTCCTTCTTATGTTTTGAAGACTCCCCAACACTTGGCAGAAACCAGAGTCTATGTGGGGCTGGGCAGCCAAGTTCTTTATTCGGCCTCTTCTGTGAGCATCTCGGCTGGGCAGCTCTGAGCCAGAACGCCTGACTGCTGGCCGGTCCGTGCTCTGGGCTGGCATGGTGTGGGCATGCATCTGTGAGGAAGGTTTGTGGCCCCTCGCTCACTGCGGCCGTGTTCTTGCTCTCTGCAGAGATCCAGAAGTTGGTGCTGGAGGGCCGTGTGGGTGAGGCCATTGAGACCACACAGCGCTTCTACCCGGGGCTGCTGGAGCACAACCCCAACCTGCTCTTCATGCTCAAGTAAGTTTTGGGGCCTGCCAGCTCCCCCATAGCCCAGCCCTTCTCAGCTGGTGGTGGGAACACACAGCCTGGACCGAGCCCAGAGCAGTGCCGCTCTGCTCCCTCTGCAGGTGCCGACAATTTGTGGAGATGGTGAATGGGACCGACAGTGAGGTCCGCAGCTTGAGCTCCCGAAGCCCCAAGTCCCAGGACAGCTATCCTGGCTCCCCCAACCTCAGCCCCCGACACGGCCCCAGTAGTTCCCACATGCACAGCACAGGTCAGCCACTCTCCAGACGGCTCTGGGAAGTACTGGTGTGGAGAAGAAAGGCCACCTGCATACTTGTCCCTGGGATGGGCTTAGGGTTCACTGCTGGATTTGGGGGAAGGGAAATGGGGCCGCTGTCGTCATTCCCAGGGCCCCACTCAATGGCAAGTTGCCCCTCCTCTTCTGACTTGCCCCTGGCTTACAGGTGCAGACAGTCCCAGCTGCAGCAATGGCATCGCGTCCGCCAAGAGCAAGCAGAACCACAGTAAATACCCTGCGCCCAGCTCCTCCTCTTCCTCCTCCTCGTCCTCCTCATCCTCCTCATCCCCATCCTCCGTCAATTACTCCGAGTCCAACTCAACAGATTCCACCAAGTCCCAGCCCCACAGCAGCACCAGTAATCAGGAGACCAGGTGCCTGCCTTACTTTGCTGCTTCCTCCCGCCTTCTGCTCTGTGCCATCTGGGCCCCTGCAGCCTGTCTTTTGAGTGCTGCCCCCGGCACTTCATCCCGCACCTCCATCCCTGGTCTGTGTCCGAAGTAGTAGCTGCTGACCTGCCAGGCATTGGCACCAGCTTCCGACCCCACCAGTGGTCCAATTGCCACTCCACTTGGCCCTGTTTTTTTTCTTTATTTGTTGATTTTAGAGAGAGAGAAGAAGGGGGGTGGTTGTTGAAGAGGGGGAGAGAGAGAAACATCGATTTGTTGTTCCACTTATTGATGCATTCATTGGTTGATTCTTGCATGTGCCCTGACTGGGGATCAAACCTGCAACCTTGGCATATCGAGGTGATACTCTAACCAGCTGAGCTATCCCGCCAGGGCTACTTGGCCCTGTCTTTATCCAGAGATGCCAACACTGCCAGGTTGAGAATGTGGTCTCTTTCAAGGAGACCAGGCTTTAGAACCTCCTAAGTCTATACTGAAGGAGTTTTGGGGGGGCTTAGCTTGTGGTCACCCAGGTGGGGCACATGGTTTTTAGGCTACAGGCTACAGGTGGCTTTTAGCAGCTCCCCAGCATGCCTCAGGGCTGACCTGGTGTGGGCTCCCAGAGATGCCTGTTGGAGCTCACAGGCCTCGGCCATTGGGGAGTGGGCAGTGCTTAGGACAGGCCAACTCAGAGGAGGGTCACAGAGGCAGCACTGGGACAAGAGTGGGAATCAAATGACAGGCCACTGGGGACAGCTGCTGTCACAGCAGGGCCCCTAGTGTTGGAGCCTGAGAAGCCCAGGCTGTCCTTTCATGTTCCCAGGGGCCCTCAGTTTACCCACAGCAACCTGGGGCTGAAGCCTGAATGCAGGCCCCACCAGGCTGCCCCGACCACGTCCCCTCGGCCAACCCCCACCCCAACCCTTCTCCACAGCGACAGTGAGATGGAGATGGAGGCAGAGCATTACCCCAATGGTGTGCTGGAGAGCATGTCCACACGCATCGTCAATGGTGCCTACAAGCATGAGGACCTGCAGACAGATGAGTCAAGCATGGGTGAGGGCTGTGCCCCAGCGTGGTGTTCCACTGGTGTAACACTCAGTCCAGATGCCCCTGGCCCCTGGGAGGGGGTTGGGATGGACAGGCTTTGGCAGCTTGAGAGGCTCTGGCCAGACCTGGTCCGCTGCCTCCTTAGCCAATTATGAATGAGTACTTGAGGCAGGAAGGTCTGGCCTGCTGCCAATACCGGGGTGCCTGTGTTTGAGGCTAGTAGGAGTTCATGAGAGTGGACACCCTTATGAGCCCCTGCGCATCTGTACAGGGTGGGAAGAGGGAAAGCTTTTGAGTCTCCTGAAGAGCAGCTCGGCTATGGATGGCCCCCATGCTCCTTCCCTGCCCTGGCTTGCCTCCTGCAAAAGCTGCACCCCCTCACCCCCAAGGTCCTTCTTGCTCTGTTCCCTTTGAGGCCCCCTCAAGTTCTCCCTTTCTCTCCTCACCCCTCCGGATGTGTTCTCTGCTGGACTCTGGGTGCAGATGACGGGCATCCTCGGCGGCAGCTTTGTGGGGGCAACCAGGCTGCCACAGAAAGGATAATCCTGTTTGGCCGCGAGTTGCAGGCACTGAGTGAGCAGCTGGGCAGGGAGTACGGCAAGAACTTGACCCACACAGAGATGCTGCAGGTACAGAACAAGCCAGGGCCTCACACAGAGAGGGTCCCCATTTGGTAATGGGGGCAGGGTGGCTCTGGGAGGGCCCTCGGGACAGCAGCACCAGGACAGAGTGGGCTCTGGTCAAGTCTGCAGGGGGAAATGGGACATCCAGGCTGTGTGGCACCCTTTTTAGGATCCGGGGAGGGTATAGCCCTCCCTGACCCAGCAGTGGGGTATGTTGTACCCTCACTGGGCACCACACAGCCCTGAGTCCTGTGGGGCCATGGAAGTGTGTGTGTGGTGTGTCCACAGTCGTCTCAAGAGTGCCCTGTCCCCTAGGATGCCTTTAGCCTGCTGGCGTACTCTGACCCCTGGAGCTGCCCAGTTGGCCAGCAGCTTGACCCCATCCAGAGGGAGCCTGTGTGCGCTGCCCTCAACAGCGCCATTTTAGGTAAGTGGATGTAACAAGGGTAGAAGCTTGCCCATCAGTTCTGGGTGACCCCCTCCCTTCTCTCCGGAGGAATTGCTGATGTTTGTCCAAATCGGGGCAGTGAGTTCTGCCCAGGAGCTCTCTGGTGGCCCATAGGACTCTTGGGCTCCAGTGGCTGAACCCAAATCCTGACTGCCCTTTGCCCAGCTGAGTTGTCTGGCTGCATTGTGATGGACCCTAAGTTGTGCCCATGGGCCCAGGGCAGCCCACTGCTCTGAAGAAGGCCAAAGTCCTTGGGTTTCCGGCATGGCTACAAGGCCATGGCCTGGTGGCTGGGACATGCTCACAGACACAGGTGAACACTCTCTTCCCAGAGGTTTTGTTCACTCTTTTCCACCTTGTGCTCCCAAGGGAACTTTGACCTGGGCCCAAGCCCTAAGCAGGGCAGTGACTAGGCCTTATCTCTCCTCCACAGAGTCTCAGAACCTGCCAAAGCAGCCCCCTCTGATGCTCGCCCTGGGCCAGGCAACTGAATGTCTACGGCTCATGGCCCGCGCGGGCCTGGGATCTTGCTCCTTTGCCAGAGTCGACGACTACTTGCACTAGCTGACCATGCTGGCTGGCCCCGCCTGGCCCTCCCTCAACCCCAGGGCTGGAGCAGCCTGGCCCTCCATAGGCACTTGGCGCAGGGACCTGGAAGCCACAGGCAGAGTCCACTCCTCCTGCCTGGACTCCTTCCTTTCTTTTCCTTTCCTTTCCTTTTTCCCCACCTCAGTCTCTCTCCCCTATTCCCCCTTCACGTGCAGTGGCCTATGACGCAGTATCGGCTGGTTACTCTCATGTAGCACCTTCTACTTTGAAAGGGGGGTTTTGTTTTGAGGAGGGGTTGGAGTTTTTTTAATCTTTTTTCCCACATGACTGAGCCACCAGTATTTATCTCTGGAGAGTTTGTGCTGAGCTGGTTCCTGCTAATTTAGTGATGAAGCCTATCCAAGTTGGTGATAGCTTATTATTTTCATAAGTAAAAAAATGAGATTATATATATATATATATAAATATATATATTACAAAAAGACACAGTATTTATCGTAGTGTTAGTCCAGCACCTCTTGGGTGAGGCTATCCAGACACCATATGTTTTTATTTGAGTCCAATTCATTAAAAAAGAATCATCTCTGTAACCTCAGCCAAGTGATTTATTTTAGGCTTCCCTTTGTTGAGCCCCAGGTCCAGCTGCAGTGTAGGGCAGCCCAAGAGGCTTTGGGGTGGGGACACTTAGTGGGCAGATCAGGCTAAGCTGGTTTGAAGCATTCAAGAGGTGTGGGTCCCCAGGCCCCAGAGAATTGGACTGAGCGGAAAGCCAGTAGGGCCGGCGGTCCAGAGAAGGAGAGGAGTTGACCCAGGGCTACACAGCAAAGCAAAGGAGTAGAGAGTCCTTGGCCAGCACGCTATCTACCATTCTACCCTGCCTTTCACTGCCTGCCTTGCCCCTCTTTCTCTTTCCTTTTCAACATCCTGCCTTCTCCTGTTGTTAAGATGGCCAAATAATTCATTTACTCTAAGATGATTGCCTGGAAACTACCTGCCTTTGACCCGAGAGCTGCTGTGTGTCAGGCTGTGGGGAGGAAGTCTCCATTTCTAGGACTGAGGCCCTTGAGTACAGGGGCTGCCTTCTTCCTGCGTGGATCTTCACTGACTGCACAACTCTGATGGAATCGATGCTTTCTGTTGAGAAGCCAGGACCTTGTGGAGGCAGATTCTTGGGCTACCAGTAACTGGAATGGATGGAACCCTTGACCCCTAGGCCAGGCCTCGCTGCAGCTATGCCAGGAAGCTCCCTGCAGTTGGCCCCAGCCACTCTTACGAAAGACTGTTCTGAGTATTTGCTGACCGGAGGAAGGGACCTCATAGGCTTTACAGATGCCCCACCAGCTCTGTCAGATGGATCCTTACAGCTGGTGGATCAGAAATAGTCCTGGTACTGCTATCAGGGAATCAAGAAAGGAAGGGCTAAGCTGGTTCCCGGGACATGGGTGGGCCGTCTGTGGTGAGGACTGACAGCCCGGGAGGAGGAAAGGGAGGAAGTCTGCCCAGAGGAGCACCAGCAGGGCCTGCGATTTCCCCACCTGCTTCACAGTAGAGAGGTGCACACAGCAGTCCCTGCCTGGATCTGGCCTGGGCACACTTCTGCTCTCTGTCAGTGGAAACAGGAAAGGGTGGGATGGCCTGAGATATTCAGTGCCCACCAGGCCTTGCTGGGCCCCCAGCTGGACAATGAGAGAAATGATTGAGTTGGACCAGCTCCTGGTGATGGGTCAAGGACCTGGCCCTGTGCTGTCGACTGAGTTCTGCCGTGGGACATGATCCTAGGCATTGCTGTGTTTTCTTGGTCCCCACCAGGGCAGTTGACAGCCCACAGACCATGGCCCATCAGGGAGTTGTCCTGTGTGCAAACAAAACTCATGTTGTACAGGGCTGAGGATGCCTAGCCCCCAAACCCAGAGGTTGGAAATATCAGTCCGTTAAAAGGGTCAGAGCCAAGCAGGTTGGGAATTAAAATCAGAGGCATTTGCAGCTGGAATGGAGCTCAGAGAACGTCTGCTCCACTAGTTCTCTCTTTTATAGATAAGGAAACAGGTCCAGGAGGTTAAGTGACTTGGCCAGAGTCACACAGCAGATTGGCACCAGAGTTGGGACTAACCTCATCCCTGTGGTTAGGCAATGCAGTTTAGCCCTACAGCCGAATGGCAGGTCAGGGGTTAGGTTCGCAGTGTGAGGAAGGCCTCCAGCAGGGTCTGAGCAGCTGGTACTTTCAGGGGTGTGTCAGGGATGGGGATAGGTGCCTGGGCTTGGGGTGTGGAGCATCTGAGAGAGGGTCCAGGAGGGCTCGGGACAGCTATGTGCTGTTTGGGGTTGGGTGTCTGCCTGGCTTGCACTCAGTACCTATGGCCATCTCCCCATTTTCTGTGCCTTATCTCACTGTTTCAGCTGAGTCCAAGTTGTTTACTCTGTTCTTCTCCAGAGGGGCGTTCTGTCCCAGTTGGACAGCTTACCTTTGGGACATAAGCCTTTGCCCCACAAGCCGTGGAGAGGACCACAACCAAGCTGCTTGAGCCCACAGTCTTGCTGATATAGTTCAGGCCTGCCTGCCAGCCGGAGGAGCCCCTTATGCACATTCAGCTTTACCAGCCTACTTCCAGGAGCCAGGAGTGGGGAAAGCACCTGGGAGGAGACCTGGTGAAAAACTGGACTCGACCCAAAGGGTCAGGAGGAAGAGTTAGCCCTATTGGGTTGTCCAGCTCTAGGGAAGCAGCTGTTCTTATTTACCTTTTCCTCTGTGCCACCAAATGATTGCTCCTTCCAGAGGGGAAGGAAATAGGTGGATCACACAAAGAAAGGCAGAACCCCCTATCTTCACCTATGTGGGTCTGTGGCTGGATACAGGCCTTCAAAAAGGGGACATCAAGAGATGGAGAAGTGGGGCTGCTCGTCCACTCGGCACCTTCCTCCCCCTTAAGCAAGCACAAAGGTGGGGCAGAGAACTGTCAGAGCCGAACGTTCCCACGGTTGCTCACAACTCAGGTATGCACACTGTGTGGCAGCTGGGCAGCAGGGCCCCGCGAGACCGCCAGTCCTGTGCACCCAGACCTGCGGCCAGATGGTGGACTCTGGCTGCCTAAGGCGCCACCTTTTTGCATCGGGTTCACCTCCATTAGTAACTACAGCTGACACAGACGTCCTCCCCATCGTGCACACTGGTTCTGCCTTTGTCCTCGCAAGTTGATACTTGGCATTAGCATGAAACTTGTGGGTGTGGGAGGGTTTAGAGAGAATTCTAACACAAAACATCCTATTAAATTGTACTTGAGAGATGAAAAACTCCTGTTGTATTTTGACAGAATTATTTTTATTAAAATACACATCATGAGCAGTCACGAGTACCTGGTCTCTGTTTTAGTCTTATTGGGGCTGGCACCCTTGGGTGTTGTACAGTGTCCCAGAGGGTTTTATCTTTTCTCAGCCCACTTCACAAATACCTAGGCCCCTGGTGCCTTAAGGTCTGTCAAGACTGGGTGTTTTCAGCACCCCAAAGAGGATAGGTACTTAAGCTTCAATTCTCTCCCTCAAAACAACTTTTATCTGAGACACAGAGAAAGCAAATTTATCTTCAGAAAGTTGGGCCACAGGAGCTCATACCCACAAAATAATATTTTTTAAAATTGCAAATAACATTCACCCCAAACACTAGACAGTAAAAAAAGAGCTTTTCTGAGGGTTATCAAGGTTACCTTCCTGTCAGTCTGGGGAGAAAGACCTTGTGCTCAAAATCCTAGTTCTGCTTACTAACTAGGTAACCCTGGAGAATTAACCTTCCTCCATTTCAGGTTTTCCATCCTTAAAATGTGGTCAATTCTTCTACCCCGTGGTGGTAGGAGATTCTGAAATGCATAGGGCAGTGTTGGGCACATAGGGATGCAGAACAGGTGACCACCCTGCCTCCATGAGGGTGCTCCTTGGTATGACCGGCCTGCGCTTGCCTCATTCTGCCTCCTCTGCCCCCACAGTATAAGGGTTTGATGCAAAGAAGGGATACAGTAGCTTAATGCTGCTGTCTACCCGGAGGCAGGACTGGAAACAGAAAGAAATCAACTATGAGGCTACTGCAGGCCAGACAAGAGGACAGGTTTGACAAATATTTAGTAGGTGTTGAGCACAACAGGATGAGCAACGGGATGTAAGGGAGATGGGGTGGGCATGAGACAAGGCAAATGCAGGCTTTTGATTGGGGTGAAGCGATGGGTAAGAGTATAGGGAACAGAAGGGAACAGGTGGTGGCTAAAAGTCATGAGTGGGGGAGGTTTGCTGGACAGCAAGTGGATCCACGTATCAGAGAGACATCATTCCTGGAACTGGAAAAGGGTTCCTTGGTCCAGTATATAAGGAGAGCTGTCATGGTAGTCACAGTGAACATCATCAGCTAATTAAAAGCTCTAAAAATCCTATGTAAAGATGTATAGCTTAACCCATCCCTTTCCAGACTTACTAATAGAATGCTCCACTCAAGCATTTTACAGGACAATTACTCTACGGAACTCTCAGGGAAAAGCTAGTGTAGAGAGAAGAGTGAAGTACTAGATAAGCACAAGTGTCCTTGATTCCATACGTAAAGCTAGAGTGATTTCCCTCTAGGCTAGTTTCCCAACCTGGACCAATTTTGCCCCCAAGAGGACATTGGAAATGTCTGGAGCTCCTTTTCTTTTTCAATAGATTTTATTTATTTATTCCTAGAGAGGGGAAAGGAGGGAGGAAGAGAGGGAGAGAAACATCTATGTGTGGTCGCCTCTCCTGCTCCCCTGACTGGGGACCCTGGCACATGTCCCAACCGGGAATTGAACCATTCCCCCCCTGGTTCCCAAGTTGACACTCAACCCACTGAGCCACACCATCCAAGGCAAAGGAGTTATTTTTTTAGTCACAGCTGGGACAGGGTACTACTGATACCTAGTGGGTAGCATTCAGGAATGCCACTAAATAATGCACAGGCAGTTCACACAACAAAGAATTATCAGGCCCAAAGTGTCAACAGTGCCATTGTTAAGAAACTGCTGTAGAGTGCAATTTTGAACAATGACTAAGACAAACAGATCAAACATAAGCACACTTTGATTCTGCCTTTGTGTCTGGCAGTTCAGAATCCAAGGGAAGAAATAGGGAATAAAATCCCATCAGAAAAGTGAGCTTTGAGATTACAATTATTCCTCACTCCGGAAGCCCCCCATGGCTCACGAAGATGACAAGTAGTGGTGAGAAGTTCTGTCCCCTGCCAAAACAGGGACAGCCCTGCTGGTTAGCTGGTCTCAATGGGAACTGCCTCAGCGCAACTGACGTGTTCTATCATTACAGGCAGCTCTGGAAAGAGGGCTAATGAGCTAGAGGGAGAGGAGGTTCAGACTCACCAGGAGAGTCAGACAACAGGGGTTGTCTGCTCCCCATGCAGAAATAACCCCTAATCCTACATTCCAACATGGCCTTTTATACTAAGGTTTACTGATTTCACTATTGGATTTGGTGAATCAAAGATGGTCTTATTACAAAATGGTATTTATTTGTGGGGGTTGGTATAGGCTCCAATGAAGAGATCATGCGGACTGAGACCACAGTCCTTGAGTACTAATACCTAAGGAATAACTAAACATCTAGGAAGCCGTGAAGTTCGGCAAGCGAATTCGGGAGAACTGTCCTTCTGCAAGACAGAGCTGTCCTACAGCAGCCCTTCATTCCTGGGCAACCAAAAACCACCAGTTTTTAGAATCTCCTTGCTTGCTCTGACTTTGTTCTACCTACTGATGCATTCATTATTTGACTCTTGTGTGTGCCCTGATGACCTGGGATCAAATCCGCAACCTTGTTGCTTCCAGGCGATGCTACAACCGAGTTACTTGGCCAGGGCAGAACCGCCTTGCTCTCGGCAGAACCGCCTTGCTCTCGATGCAGCTAGAAAGGATCCGAGGTTGTAACACTAAGCGTTCAATCCCTCCGCCACCGGAAATGAATGACCAAGGCCTCCAGCCAGGCTATTTAACTCCCCCCTCACACACACCCCCTCCCCACAGCCCCGCCAAACAATGAGCGAGCATGCGCAACGGGTCAGGGCTCCTCCCAGCGCAGTTCCACTCCCCCGTCAAGGAGCATGCGCAGATCTCCCGCCGTTCCCCCCTCCCGCCACCCCCCCCCCGCCGCCCTCGCTCCCCGCCTCCCTTGCTATAGCCCCCGGTTCCTTAGAAACCAGGCGGCGCGTTCTGGTAGCAGAGCGCTAGACACCGCGGCGGGTGAATTCCTGCCCGCCTCCTTCACTGGGGTTGGCGTCCGCTGAGACCGTCCGGACCCAAGGTCTCCTGTGCGGAGCGGGGCGGGCAATGCCAGCGTGCCAGGTGAGCGGCGGCCTGCGGTAGCCGGTGAGGATGGAGGAGGGCATGGCGCGGTTAGGAGCGGGCGTCGGCCGGGCCTCTAAGGCGGCCGGGCGTCGGAGGTCGGAGGCGGGGATACGCAGAGTCCGGGCCGGAGGCGGTCGTTCGAACTGCGGGCGCTGGTACTGAGTTCGAGGGTCGCCCCCGGAGTTCGCCCTCCCCACCTCAGAAGTAGGACCTGCAAGTTTGGTCGTAAAATTTTGGCTCCTGGAGGGACCTCGCTCCTAACCCCATCCCTTTTACTGGACGGGGCTCCCCCGCCCTACCTGTGTGAGGAGTGACGCTTTGTGGGTGAGGATGTGTGGTCTGGATGCTTCAGACAAAGGGCTGGTGAGGTAGCTGGTCATCCTCTTTCAGAGTGAGATGGGACTTTTAGCAAGGGTAAGTCTTTATTTAAGGAAAGAGTGTTCAGGTGGCAGGTGGGAGAAGGGACACCCCAGGAGGTGTGGATGGCTCTGCCAGCCCCAGAGCCCACGGGCCATGTCTCAAGGGCCCTGGCCTGCCTTTGAAGCTCAGAAAGGAAGCAGATGGACCTGCGGAGACAAAGGTGAGGTGAGGCATTCCCATCCAGGAGGTATTGTGACGTGAATGGGGAGGAAGGAAGGAAGAGGGGGCGGAGAGATCAGGACTTAGGAAGGACTGTGTGAAGTTTCCCTCCCTAACTACTGCGAGTCGGAAGAACAGGACAGGAAGAAGAAAGTTTGAAGCTGTCTTGGATAGACCAACTCAGCTTGTACCCTCTCTTGCTTATGTTCTTTTTCCCCTTAGTGTCATGCTGAGGGCGAGACACTGGAAAAAAGTAGGTGCCCGCTGAGTGTCCAGAACCAGGGCCAGCCACCACCCAGAGAATCTTTGTAAGCTTTGGGCACAAAAGTCTCAGGAGGAGGACCCCTTAGTGTGTGACCCTTCCTTTGAAGGGAACAACTGTTAAATTTAAAAAGACACTATTATTGTGATATGAAGAGCCATGGGGATGGTTGTATTTGAGTTAGAAGAAGCTAGGTTCATTCTTTTCTTTAAAAAAATTTTATTATTATTTTAAAAGATTTTATTTATTTATCTTTAGAGGGGAAGGGAAGGAGAGAGGGAGAGAAATATCAATGTATGGTTGCCTCTCGTGTGTCCCCTGCTGTGAACTGGCCTGCAACCCAGGCATGTGCCCTGACTGGAAATCGAATCGTGGTCATTTGGTTCGCAGGCTCATTCTCAGTCCACTGAGTTACACCAGCCGGGGCAGATTCATTCTTCATAAGGAAACTCATTTTATCCTGAAAAGCTATACCAGGGAACAAGAGTTGTAAGGCTGTCCATTTTACAAAAAGTGAAAAAATGACTGCCTTTGGACTAGGAGTTTAGAGAATGAATGTCTGGACCAAGAGGGAAAATTTTTCAGCTGGCAGCTCTGTTGGTGAAGCCCCCATTTTACAGATAGTCTGTTGTGAGAGGCTTTCTCATACCACCTGGTTGCTCTACTTTTCCTGTGAAATGATTGATCTGGGTTTGGTCAGTTTTTATTTTTATTTCCTCAGAAAATTCAGATATAAAATGTCTGTAGTAATACTAGAACCCACTAGTAGTAGGATTAGCAATGAAAAAAGCCTCCCCACCAAAAAAAGAGAAATATTAAAGATTTGTAATATGGGGGAAAGAAATGTGCAGTTTTTAAACAGATGGTCGCTGATTCTAGTCAAAAAGTCAGTTTATTGCTAGCTTGATAAAACTAGTCTTTAGTGTATATTCAACTTTGCAGCATTTTTTCACTCCCTGAGTGATAAGAGAAGGTACATTAAAAGATGATAATTTTAATAGGCCATATTAGTTTAAAGAGATCACTTTCGGCTCACAGATCAATGCCCGACCATAACTATTGTTATGGCCTGTGAATATGGTCTATATTGTGGCTGTAAATTTAACTAAAATATAGTAAATATGCAATATTACATTAGTTTCAGGTATACAGAATAGTTATTAACATTGCACGGCTATGCATTTTATTGACTTTTCTTGCATCAAGAGAAATATGGGGTATTATCAGAAGGGTATATAATCTATGGGTGAAATTCACACTCTTAACCAAATCCTGTCAGAAAAGTTTCATGAAAGTCATTGTATTCTATGTAGAAATCCTCATTAATATCACTAGCACAGATAGAAGACAAATGAATAGGCCAAAGTTAAGGTAAGATTGATAGGGAGCAATCAAGTACCATCTGCAGAGCTGGATGAGATGTGGGAGCATGCTTTGAATGTATGCACAGGTATGTTTGTGGGTTTTTTTTAAAGATTTTATCTATTTTTAGAGAGAGGAAAAGGCAGGAAGAAAGAGAGAGAGAAACCTCAATGTGCAAGAGATACACTGATCAGTTGCCTCTCACATGCCCCCAGGGGTATGTAACCCAGGGCTGCAACCCAGGCATCTGATTGGGAATCGAATGTGCAACCTCTGGGTTTGCAGGTTGGCATCCAATCTGCTGAGCCACGCCAGCCAGGGAAGACACATTACTGAATGAGCAGTTGGAAAAGATACTGCTTAAATGCAGCGAACATGCCCCGTGGATTTGTGTGCCTTTCTTGAGCTTCAGTAATCAGAAAGACATTTGTTTTCAGTCGAGAAAGATGGACTTAGAGACACTCAAAGTGTTTCTTCGTTTCTATGGCAATGAAACCTTTGACAAATAATTACTTAACATCTACTCTATTTTCTGGGGCAGCTGAGGACAGTTATCAAATCTGGCCTGTAATAAAGTAATCAACAGTATTTAATAGGCCAAGGTACGAGATAAACCAGTAATGCCAACAGGATTTACTTTCACTGAACTGATTTTCTAGTTAAACAGTAAGAGGAAAAATTAAATGGAAATGCAGTGCTGTCTGATGGAAGAATTTGTAATATACAGACATCAGAAAATAGAGGACTCAGACATCAGGGACCTTAGAAGAGCCTTTCTGATGTCTGACGTCACTCGTGCATATTTATGGAAGGTCCAGTTCTGGAGTAAATCCACCATTGCAATGGGGCATCATCTAGGGAAAAAAATGGAGATTTTGCTCTTTTTGAGAATTCGTGTACAGTATAGTAATGGGACATTATTTTTAAAAAATTTTTAAGATTGTATTTATTTACTTTTAGAGAGGGGGGCAGGGAGGGAGAGGAGCATCAATGTGTGAGAGATACATTGATTGGTTGCCTCTCAGGCATCCCTACTGGGGACCTGGCTTGTAACACAGGGATGCGCCCTGACTGGGACCCTTTGGTTCGAAGGCTTGTGCTCAGTCCACTGAGCCATGCTAGCCAGGGCAAAAATAATTTTTTGAAGTTTATTTCCCATTTTGAGACACTCTCCCACCCCCCAAAGTGTCTTTGTGCTTGTGTAAAGGATGACATTGAACTTGTTTTCTCTCTGCCAGCTTTCACCCCTCCTGGCTTTATTGATTATGTTAAAAGTGAGGGGCTGGGCGAACAATGGCGGGGGCTGGGCGGCAGTGACATCTCTTCCTGTCTCAGATATCAGTGAACCAAACAGTAATATGGTTACCTAGACAATGAATTTAAATGTGTCTAATTGAAAGGTGACTTACAGATCTCGTGCTGCTTTCTAAAACTGATATTTCTTTGGTGCCTGTGGATGGATAGTTTCCACCTTATGGTCTCTTGGGAGCTTGTCAGTGGTTTTGTAGGACAGTGTCCCAAAGCATATTATAGGAAGTTTCATGTGGTTAACAGTGTCTGCAGCCCAGTAGTGGTTCTCGCTAGGAAATGATTTTTGTCTCGGAGGAAA
The DNA here is from genome assembly GCF_021234435.1 of Artibeus jamaicensis. Classification (NCBI taxonomy): domain Eukaryota; kingdom Metazoa; phylum Chordata; class Mammalia; order Chiroptera; family Phyllostomidae; genus Artibeus; species Artibeus jamaicensis. The sequence goes on from NW_026521842.1 coordinate 18,785,004, forward strand.
CTCTCTGGCGGTAGCTCTGGGAGCATGTGAGATGGTGTGTTTGTCATGCCAGGCATCCTCCGATTGCCCAGGAGTTGGGGGATGGTAGAGAGATCAGCTGTACCTCCTGTTACTTTTCAGCCTTTTGAACTCATATTCCTGGGCCAGGGCCTAAAGGGACATAACCTGTACTTTGGAGCAATGAGAGAAATAATTCAACACAGTACTTTTTAATCTAATGTTATTATTAAAAGCGAATCATTGTGCTTAAATGGCTGTTTTGGTTTCCGTATCCCTGGGCTTGCTCCTGGTTATTCTTTTAAATATATTATCTTTGTTTCTCCTTACTTCAGTGCTTAATGTCCCTGACATACCAATATTGTTGCACAAAGAACATTTAAGTGCCTTTGAGTAATTCCCAAACCATTCTAAGAGTGTTACTCCAAAAATATTTTGGAGTTTTAAGTTTCAGGGAACTGTTTTCTCCATGTTTTTTTTTAAGATTTTATTTATTTATTTTTTAGAAACATGGGAAGGGGGGGAGAAAGGGGGAGAAACATCAGTCGCTTGCCTCTCACACATGCTCCAGACCTGCAACCTAGGCAACCAGAAATCAAACCGGCAACCTTTACCTTTGCAGTATGACACCCAACCCACTGAGCCACGCTAGTCAGGGCTGTTTTCTCCTTAATACCATATATAACCCAGTCTTGATCGTGAAGGAACTTAGAGTCTCAGTGGTAAGACAAGACATTGTGCATCATTTAAACAATAATTAGAAAATTCTAAAATACTGAAATCAATGGCTATTTCCAGGTAGGTATATCCCATATACATATTGTATTTTATAAATAGCCTCCTTCATTACGTGCTAACCAAAAGAAAAAAGGAGCTAATGTGGCAGGCTGTCCTGAGCTTAGATTATTTTACATCTCCGATTTAATAGTCAGAAGAGTGTTAAATTACAATTGAGCATGGTCATGGGCTGGTTGGTAAGCAGTTTTCTGCATCCAGGTAGAACATTGGTCCGGGTTGCCATGCTCTGAGGTGCCCTAAGAATGTCCTACACTCACCCTGGCTGGTGTGGCTCAGTGGATTGAGTGCCGGCCTGTGAAACCAAAGGGTTGCCAGTTCAATTCCAGTCAGGGCACATGCCTAGGTTGCGGGCCAAGCCCCCAGTTGGGGGCTTGTGAGAGGTGACCAGTAAATGTATGTCTCGCACATCTATGTTTCTCTCCTTCTTTCTCCCCTCCTTTCCCTTCTCGCAAAAATAAATAAATAAAATGTTTTTTAAAATGTCCTGCACTGGAGAAGGCAGGCAGATAGGTGATTCTCTCGAGTGTCTCTTGTTGCCATAGAAATAGGAGTTTCCACAGGAGCAGAATACTTGTGTCCATATAGAAGGTGGAAAACACTAAGAAAACATCAGTAAGTCAAGTTTGCATATTGAACATTTTTATTACTATAATTAAAATCTCATTCTCTTGGGACCACAGGTAAAACCAGAATATATAATACACCTCTCTCTGGGCTTGACTGTGTGTGTCACAGGCATCAGGGCCAAGTGTGCAAAGATGGTCTTTTTTTTTTTTCACTTGGCTGCCACAGGGAAAGACCTTTGGACACTCATTATGTCCCTGTGTTAAATCAGTCCTTGGTATTTAGCTATGAGTGTAGCAAGAAATGGAAACTAACCTCCAGGGACCTCGCCTGTCTGATAACTGCTGTGTGCTCAACTCCTGGCATAATGCCGAGTTCATTGTGGGGCTTTAAAGATGCTGGAGAGTGAATGAGGAAAGGACTCTGGTGACTGAATATTGTGCCATTAAAGGGAAGGGGTGGGGAGCACAGGAGGGGGTTGGCGTTTGAGAGAAAAGATGAATTCGGGTTGGGAGAAGTTGGTAAGTCACTTGGGTGGGATTTCCGGAGAATAGAACCAGAGTTAGAGCATCGTGGAGGCTGGAAATGGGAAGTTAAGAGTCTTTGCAGGGAGGTCATAGTGAAGTTGAAGGGTCAGATAAAATTGCTCTGGGAGAAAGTAGGGCCAGGGATGAAATTTTCAGGTTAATGTCCATCTGGAACTCACTGTTAAAGTAATCTCAGAAAAAATAATCTGGTCATTGTCAGATTTTCAGGAACAATAAAGAATTGATATAGCTGGTAAATGAGTACTTTTTCCTGTCAGCTGTAATCAACAGCTGAAGATAACTTTTATTTTTATTCTTTAACGTTTTTATTTATTCATATTTAGAGGGGAAGAGGAGGAGAGAAACACTGATGTTTGGGAAAAACATCAATTGGTTGCTTCTCGTACTCCCCCAGCCGGGGACACAAGAATACTGTGGCGGCCCACAACCGAGGCATGCGCCCCGATGGGGAATCGAACCTTTCCTTTTGCAGGACAGCACCCAGTCCAGTGAGCCACACCAAGCAGGCCCTAAAGTTAACTTTCAGACCTAATAGTAATCCAGATACTTCTGTGGGTGTTAAATTTACTTCTTTATGACTTGGTTTGGCTGACCTTTTGTACATTGGGTAGTTACACCTCATTGGACAGGTCATTAGGTCTTTCCTTAGTGTCCCTCCTAGGACACTGTGTGGATGGGGCCCGGGGGACGGGGAACTGGCGTCTTTGGCCAGGGCTGGGGGTGTGCTCTCGCTTTGCGGCGGCTGCCCAACAGTGTTATCCCGTATTTCAGTGTGGGGGCCTGAAGGAGTAGTATTTTCTTCTTTTGTCCTGTTAGTGTTTTGCTGTCAGTGAGAAGGCAGCAGTCGGTGACCATGTCATTGAGGCAGTATAGGCGCTTAAACGAGTCATAGGAAAACTAAACCTTCTCCATAGAAACCCAGGGACCGAAGCATTTATCATACCTAACATGTAAAGCTCAATACCTGTTTGAGCTTTAGTTTGGCCTGATTTTTCAGTGAGAACATACATGCAGGTAGAGAAACGCTTTCAAATCTGTCTGAAAACAGTCCTGCTGGAAGCACTCATGTCGCTATTTTGGGCTCCAAACACGAACTGGTTGGTAAGGAGCTGTGACTGTACTGCAGGTAGTTGCGCTGCCTGGAACCTGCAATTCCAGGCTCAGGCTGTGCACTTTCTTCTGGCTCCCGCTCAGGCTCTGGTCATGCGGCATGGTCGGCTCTCCAAGGACTGTTTGGGTCCAGCTCTGCAGGCATTGATGGCCAGTCTGCCACACTGGCTCAGTTGTAGATGTTGGAGGGCCAGAAGGAGGGCTGGGGGACAATGAGACACACCTTCCTAATTAATTCTTGGAACATGATTGATGTGGAAGGCCACACAGAGGGCATTCCTGATTATTTCCTCAACAGGTTCCTGGAACCGGCAAGGTCCTGCCACCGTGACAGAAACTAAACAGGTGATTGCAATGAAGTATGTGAAAGCCAGAGCCCAGGCTGCTCGGGACTGTGAGAACTTAGCCCAGGCACAGCCTCTCTGAAGTGGTGCATATGTGGAGACCTAACGGATCTCCTGAGAAGGAGTTAGCCTGAGCAAGGAAGAGGAAATATTCTTCAGGCAGAGCATGAACAGCTTGGACCATCATCTCAAAGCGGGACTGAAGGAGTTAGATTTGGTAGCATGTCGAGTCAGCATAAGGCACAAGTGCTAAGGCGGGGCCACCCCATGCTGGGGAGATGTTTTTGTGAGCCCATCAAGAAACTGGGCATTTATCCTAGGGACACTTAAAGGTTGGGGAAGGAAATGGTTAGGAGCAGGAGAACCATGGGTGTCTGTTCCGGGAACCAGAGCAGTGGGAGAATTCAAGGGGCATTACAGTGCCAGTTGCTGGGGTGTGGTGATGGGCTGGCATGGGGGCAGAAAGGCTTCACTACAGCCGAAGTGTTTCCTTATGAACTGGTCAGGTTTGAATCACGATCACTTGTCTTCCCTTCATCAGCATTGGCATTTGACTGAACATAGCCCCCAAGTGCTGGGTTACTATGGTCCCTCCTGGGAGGCTGACCCTACAGCCTGCTTCTCTGCCAGGGGGGAGGAAACGTGACTGCTGGGGGACTGAGCTGAGTGATAAGCATGAGTCATGTGGAGGAGGGGTGGCTGTTGGAAAGAATTCTGAGTGAAGGCACCCACATGGCAGTTCGAGTTGTAGTTTAAGACTGAGAGCAGCAGCTCATTTTCCTAATCCCAAGGGCAGACAGAGCTGTTCTGTTAATTATATACTTATTTTCTTTCCTGAACCATTAAACCATTAGATTAGCAATACAAATAATTTCTATTCAATTTGTGAACATACTCCAAGACACTACTGAATTATATACAATTTTGATGAGTTCAGTATGTATATCTTGGCTTATTGATTAACTAACTGTACAAGAAAACAAGGTCTGAAATTTTTCAAAAGATTTTATTTATTTGATTATATTTTTATAATTCTCCTATAGAGAGGGGAAGGGAGGGAGACGGAGAGGGAAAGAAACATTGATAGGTTGCCTTGCACACCCCCCCACCTGGGGACCTGGCCAGCAACCCAGGCATGTGCCTGACTGGGTATCGAACTGGTGACCTTTCCGTTTGTAGGCTGGTGCTAAACCCACTGAGCCACACCAACCAGGGCAGGTTGTTCATTTTTTTGTTACTGATTTGTAAGAGTTCTGCACATAAGTTCTTTGATACATGTGTGTTTGCCAAATATTTTTTTCTTAGTCTGTGGCTTGCCTATTCATTTTTAATGATGCCTTGATGAGCCAGTCAATTTTTTAGATTTTGAAATCGACTTCATCGATGGATTAGTGCTTTTTGTGTCCTGTCCAAGAAATCCTTACCTACCCCATAGTCTTAAAATATTCTCTGATATGTTTTTGTAAAAGTTTTGTGATTCTGGCTTTTAATCATAGGTCTTGGATCTCATGAATTTTTGCATTTTCAGTGAGAGGAGAGGGGTCCAAGTTCTTTGTTTGCCATGTGGGTATCCAGTTGTTTCAACACTCTTTCTTTTCTAAGATTTTATTTATTTATTTTTTAGAGAGGGGAAGGGAGGGAGAGGAACATCAGTGTGTGATTGCCTCTGGCACGCCCCCTACTGGAGACCTGGCCTGCAACCCTGGGCACATGCCCTGACCGTGAACCCAACCAGCGACCCTTTGATTCTCAGGTTGGCAGTCAACCACCGAACCACAGCAGCCAGGGCCATTTCTTTCTCTCTTTTTTTAAAATATATATTTTTTTAATTTTTAAATTTGGAGTGAGGGGAAGGGAGGGAGGAGAGGGAGAGAAAGGATGTGAAGGAAAAACTTCGATTGGCTGCCTTCCTTACACACCCCGACTGAGGACCAAACCTGCAACCCAGGTATGTGCCCTGACCAAAAATTGAACCAGTAAGACCTTTTGGTTTCAGGATGACACCCAGCCAACTGTGCCACACCCGCCAGGGACAACACCATTTTCTTAAAAAAGAGTTTTTCCTCTTTGAATTGATTTCCCTATTGAATTGATTGAATGCTTTGCCTGAAAAATCAATTGACTGCATTTGTGCGGCTTGCAGGGTAAAGGATAGTATTACAAGGCAGTAATTTTGTAGAAATCCCTAATGGCTCTTTTTGAAGCCTGGCACTGAAAAATAGAAAGCATGATTTGTAATTTTTAAAAAAGGATGGTTACAAGGCAAATTATTATAGATACATTTTTTAATAGTTTGGCTGCAGCCTCTGAGCTCCATCCATCTCTCAGCTTCTGGAGATCTTGATGCTTTTAACAGGATCAGGAAGACACAATCCCAGAACAAGCAGTGACACTTGGACAAACCTGCCTCCCTCCCTCCCTCGCTTGCTCCCTAGGGTCAGTGAACATATCCTCAGGTGAGGATTAAAAATAAATAAATGCTCAAGATGGTAAATTTTATGTTGTGTATTTAACCACAATTAAAATTTTTTAGCCCTGGCTGGTGTGGCTCAATGGATTGAACGTGGGCTGAGAACCAAAGGGTCGTCAGTTCAATTCCCAGTCAGGGCATATGCCTGAATCATAGGCTGGGTCCCTAGTGGGGGCCACATGAGAGGCAACCACACATTGATGTTTCTCTTTCTCTCTTTCTTCTTCCCTTCTCCTCTCTTTAAAAATAAAGAAATGAAATATTTAAATAAATAGCTGTTAAAACCTAACCGTCTACGTACAGATTATTTAGTAGGACATGTGAAAAATCCTGAGTCAGGGAGATGTGGCTGTATAAATTCTAAATGAATGTAAGCTGTGCGTTGCAGCCCCCAGCTCTATAAAGGGATTGCTGATAGGAAAGGATTCATAGGCACCTTCTGCCCAGGGTCTGGCCCTGCTCCGCTGCCTAGTGAATGAGTGACCTCTTTGAAGGCATTAGCTCGCTCCAGAATGCCCAGACTTCACTCACAGTGAGGGATGGTGTTCTTTTTGTCACAATCCTGGCTACCTTCATGACTATACTCTCGTCACTTGGAGCTCCTGGCCTTATAACCCCATGGGATAGAAGAGGTCAGCAAACCTCTTCTGCAAAGGGCCGGATGGCAGGTGTTTTAGGCTTGTGGGTTAGGAGTGCCTGTTGCACCCCTGTGCGGTTGTGGCACAAAAGCAACCTTGGATAAAGGAGTGGGGGTGACTGTGTTCCTTGTAAAACCTTATTTGCAGAGCAGGTGTCAGATGGGATTTGGCCCACCCCTGGGGTAGGGAGTGCGTCTAGTCCTGTGTTTTGCAGAAGCTGTGGCTCCACACGAGACATACACAGGGTGAGATGGTGATTCAGCCAGGCCGGGAAGAAAGAGTCCATGGACCCCGGCTTCTACACGCAGCTTCATCAGGCCTTCGGGGTTCCCGGTTTCTCTTAATGACACTACAGCTTCCCAGTCACTTACGTGTAGAACTTCAGTATCATTTTTTGAGGGAGTCATATTCACTAAGATATAATTTACATAGCAGGAAACCTTATACCCTTTTTAATGTACAGTTCTATGAGATTTGACAAATGTGTACAATCATGTAACCAACACCACAGTCAAGATAGAGAACAGTTTTGGAGGTGAGGGGAGGTAGAAGAGAGTAAAGGGGGCAATAAATAGTGATGGAAGGAGACGACTGGGGTGATAAACACACAATGCAACATACAGATGATGTATTATAGAATTGTATAACTGAAACCTATGTAATTTTATTAACTGATGTCACCCCAATAAATTCAGTAAATATTCTCCTTGCTTCAGAAAAAAGATATAAAACAGTTTCTTCACATAGACACCCCAAATTCCCTTGTGGCCCCTTGTAGTCAGATCCTGTCCCTATTCCCCACCCTTGGCAACCACTGATCTATTTTCTGTCCCTGTAGTTTGCTTATTTCATTATGTCATGTAAATGGAATCACACAGTATGGAGCCTAAAAGTCTGGCATCTTTTAATTAGCATAATGCATTTGAGAATCACCCGTGACACTTGTGGTTTGTTCTTTTTTTATTGCTGAGTAAGTAGTCCCTCCGTTGATACACTACTGCTGTTTGTTTATCCGTTCACCCGCTGAAGGACGTTTGTGTTGGTTCCAAGCTGTGGCACTTATGAATAAAACCAACATTAAAAAGGAGACATTTACATACAGGTTTTTTGTGTGAGCATAAGTTTTCATTTCTCTTGGTAATACCTGAAAGTGGGATTGCTAAATTGTATGAAGTATATATTTAATTAACTTAGTAAGATGACAAACTCTTTCCCAAAGTGGCTGTACCATTTTTCATTTTCACCAACAATGAACCAGTTACTTTATGTCCTTTTCAGTGTTTGATACCAGGTTTTCTAAATTTCTGAACTTCAGATGTTTTTCAAAAAATTGTTTAGATTTTATTTATTTTTAGAGAGAGGGGAAGGGAGAAAGAGAGAAAGAGAAACATCGATATGTGGTTGCCTCTCACATACCCCCAACTGGGGAGCAAGCCTGCAACCCAGGCATGCACCCCAACTGGGAATCAAACCAGCAACCCCTTTGTTCGCAGGCCGGCGCTCAATCCCCTGAACCACACCAGCCGGTACACAAGCCTCTGTTTTTACAGAGGTTCACAGAAGCTAAGGAATCTGCCCAGGGTTTCACGGCTGATTGTGCCAGGTCACACACACATAGCTGTCAATGTAAGAACGTCCAAACCTGCAGAGAATTTTAATAAAATTTTATTTGAGCCAAACAGAGGATGTGCCTGGAAACAAGAGCTCAACAGACAGAAAATTGCTTTCAGAGAATGTCAGCTGCTTCTAATGCATTTAGAATCAAGGAGGGGAAGGTGAGGCAGATTACATGTAAGTGAGAGAAAGCAAGGCAGGGATTGGATTACAGGATAGTTGACAAGATTATATGATGTCTTCAGAATGGTTACTCTGAAAAGGGAGATGTTGACCTAGAGGCACAGAAACAATGGATGGGGCTTGCTTAAGGTAAAGATAAACCTTTTACAAAAGAAGTTGTATGGCTGCCCATGTAGGATCTTATGATTGGATCACCCTGTGAGGTTGCTTTGTGTAGAACCCCTTTTTTGTCCGCACAGCCAGCTGTGGGACCCTGGGCTAGTTACCTAGCTTCTCTGAGCTTCTGTTTCCTCCTCTGTGAGACAGGGTTGCATGGACTTAGAGAGAGGTACTATACATTATAGTAAATGCTGCCCGGCCTAATCATTCACTACACAGTAGCTCAGAATATTATCTTCATACCCCTGCACAGCTTTTGAAGGGGAGATACCTAAGTCACTCACGCATATATCTTTTTTAAAGACTTTAAAAGTGATTAACCGTGGGCCAGGACCTGTTCTAAATGCTTTATAGATATTAATCATTTAATCCTTAAGTCCCCTCAGAGGTAGATAGTTATCTCCATTTTACAGATGAGAAAACGGAGGTAGGAATGATTAAGAAACTTGAGCCCCGATTGGTCTGGCTCAATTGGTTGGGTATTGTCCTGCAAACCAAAAGGTCTCTGGTTCAATTCCCAGTCAGTGTACACATGCCTGGGTTGTGGTTTCAGCCCCATGTCGGGACAGGTGTAAAAGGCAACGAGGTAGCGTTCGTATTTCACATCAGTATTACTTTTGCTCTCTTTCTCCCCTCCCCTTTCCCTCTCTCTAAAAATAAGTAAAATATTTTTAATATATTTTATTAATTATGCCATTACAGTTCTATTTCCCCCCTTCATTCCCCTCCACCCCGCACAGCCCCTCCCCCACCATTCCCCCCCTTTAGTTTATGACCACATGTCTCAAGTTCTTTGGATTCTATATTTTCCATACTATTCTTGCCCTCCCCCCATCTATTTTCTACCTACTGTCTATGCTACTTATTTTCTGTACCTTCTCCCCCCTTCTCCTCCTCCCACTCCCCTGTTGCTAACCCTCCATGTGATCTTCATTTCTATGGTTCTGCTCCTGATCTAGCTGTCCTCTTAGTTTGCTTTTGTTTTAGGCGAGGTTGTTAATAACTGTGAATTTGCTGTCCTTTCACTGTTCATCTTTTTTTTTATCTTCTTTTTCTTAGGTAAGTCCCTTTAACATTTCATATAATAAGAGCTTGGTGATGATGAACTCCTTGAATTTGATCTTATCTGAGAAGCACTTTATCTGTCCTTCCATTCTAAATGAAAGCTTTGCTGGATAGAGCAATCTTGGAAGTAGGTCTTTGGATTTCATGACTTGGAATACTTCTTTCCAGCCCCTTCTTGCCTGTAAGGTCTCTTTTCAGAAATCCGCTGACAGTCTGATGGGAACTCCTTTGTAGGTGACTATCCCCTTATCTCTTGCTGCTTCTAGGATTTTCTCCTTCATTTTAATCTTGGCTAATGTAATGAGATGTGCCTTGGTGTGTTCCTTCTTGGGTCCAACTTCTTTAGGACTCTCTGAGCTTCCTGGAGATCCTGGAACTCTATTTCCTTTGCCAGAATGGGGAAGTTCTCCTTTATTATTTGTTCAAATAAGTTTTCCACTCGTGGCTGTTCCTCTTCCCCTTCTGGTACCTCTATAATTTGGATGTTGGAACATTTAAAGATGTCCTGAAGGTTCCTAAGCCTCTCCTCATTTTTTTGAATTCTTGTTTCTTCATCCTTTTCTGTTTGGTCTTTTTATTCCTCCTTCTGGTCCACTCCTTTGATTTGAGTCCCAGTTTCCTTTCCATTACTATTGGTTTCCTGTGCATTTCCATTCATTTCAATTAGTTTAGCCTTCATATATTCCTCTAATTTGTGACTAAAATCAACCAGTTCTGTGAGCATCCTGATCACCAGTGTTTTGAACTGTGCATCCGAAAGTTTGGCTATTTATTCATCGCTTAGATTTATTGGCTCTGGGACTCTGAGTTGTTCTTGAGCCATGTTTTGATCAGTTGGTGCCTGTTAAGTATGAGGAGAGGCGCCTTACGTGTTCACCAGGGTGGGGCCACCTGGGTCACTGGTTTGTGACACTGTATGTGGGGGCAGGTCAGAGAGGGACAATGGCAGTTCCCTCTGCTGCTTCCTGCCACTGGGGCCTGCGCGGTCCATCTCACTGGTCGCTCCTTCACCGGTTTATCTGCTCATGAATGTGTGACCCGATCAGCCCTCAGTGGGTCCGCCCGCTTCTCCACACCTGGGATCCACCCAGGCTGCTGGCACACCTGGGTAGCGTGCCTGGGTCGGTCTGGTGGATCTTTCCTGCCCAACCACGCTCTGCTGCTGGCTCTGCCCCTCTTACTGGTTTGGCTGAAGGGTTCGTTGTTGTCAGACTTTTGTGTACAATTTTCTGTCGTTGGGCTGCGTTTTTGTTGCTAAAACTTTGTTGTTTTTAAACTTGGTTGTGTGAGAAAGTGCAGTGCTTCCACCTACGCCTCCATCTTGGAGGAAGTCCCAGTAAAATATTTTTAAAAAGAAGAAAAACTTACCTGGAGTTACCAGGCTGGCAAGCAGTGAGCGGATCCAGGACTTGAGCCCAGGCAGGTTTGGCTGCGGATTCCACGCCTCTGACTTCTGTGCTACTTTCTCCAGAACCTGTAGCCTTGTCCAAATGTGTATAGCCAGTCCTTTCAAGGGACTTTGTACCCCTTATTCTTGACTGGCATGTGGTGATTGGAATGCATGTGAACTAGGCCTGGGTTTATGGGGCTCTTTGGAGGCACATGAAAGGTATATACAAGGATATTAGGGGCAAGCAGTACGGAAATGTTAGGGGTGAGAAATAAATGAGGAAAACCAGCTCTGCCTGCTTGAGCAGGAAATAACCTAGTTGTCAAGCCTGCCCAGCGCCATGCCATCTGGCCTCCTCAGAGCCCAGCTGATGTACCTTTATGGGTGTTGATAAAGCTTTTCTTTGAGTCAGTGTCAATAAGACAGAGGTTATTGAAATTTATTCTAATCCATTTTGTTGTTTTAAGCCACAGATGCAAACATACACGCAAACATGACTATATAGCATGAAGAAATGAGGTGCGAGAGAGGAGGAAGTATGCCCTGGGCGTGAATTTAGAGAGGACAAGGACATCCTTGGCTGTGGTGGCTGTGTCTCATTTCCCTGGCCCTTTTAGCTTTTGATAATGACCCACAAAATTTAAGCAGAATCTTATCTAACGCAACAAATTTGACATTCCAGCTCTCAGGATATCCATGACCTGTAAGTAACCAAAAGGAACCTGTAGGTTTGCTCTCTATCCCGGGAGCACGCCTGTGCCTTTCCCTCCCCCCCTTCCCTCGTAGGCCTGCATCTCCTAAACTCTAAGAGTCCCCATGAGATTTGCCACCAGGGGAGCAGTAGGCCTTGGCAGCTTGTTCTGGGCCGACCCCCTACACCTGTCTCCAAGACCCCATTTTCTCTCACTCAGGGAGCCAGTGCAACCCTGCCTAGGCGCTCTCCTGTTGCTTCTTCTGTCCTAAGCTCTTTCTTGTTTCTCTGTTCCCAGCTTTAATAAATGTACTCTCAAAATAAAAACACCTATATAGCTCTGGCTGGTGTGGCTCAGTGGACTGAGTGCAGGCCTGCAAACCAAAGGATCTTGGTTCAATTCCTAGTCCGGGCACATGCCTGGGTTGCAGACCAGTTCCCAGCAGAGGATGCATGAGAGGCAACCATACATTGATATTTCTCTCTTTCTCTCCTTCCCTTCCCCTCTGAAGATAAATAAAATCCTTTAAAAAACACCTATAAAAATACAAAAAGAACCTATAAATGCAGAAAACGACCAAAATTGCTAACGAGAATCCAGGACATGAAAATTATAGAAAATTTTATGTGACTAACCTGTTTTCTAATTAGAAGGGAAGTGTGTAGGGGCAGAGAAATTACCAGCAAAGAGGAAAGAGGAGTGGTTGAGGCCAGACATTAGTCACCATCAGAAAGAAAGATGGTTCAGCTAAAACCCAATGGTAGAGTTCAGGGGGGAGCCAAGATCCATGGCCCCCAGCAGTAGAGACCAGAGGAGGCAGGAAGCTGACCAGGGTCTGGAGTTAGAGGAAGCCCAAGTTGTGCTTGTTTTAGTGGGTCACAAAGGCACAGGTGTCCTTCATGTAGGATCTAGCAGTACAGGGCGCTCTGCTGGGCTACACTGGCACCAACATGCACATGCACTTTGCATAGTACACTTACATCTACCTTAGAAGCAAAAAAGCTACTGGATCTGAAAATGAAATTAAGAAAAACTGCTGTTTACAATAGCATCAAACAAAATTTATACTTAGAGATAAAGTGTGTAATTTATACTTTGAAAACTTCAAAACATTGTTGAAAGAAATTAAAGAAGACATCTTATGTTCATGGATCAGGAAACTCAATATTTAGATGACAGTTTTACCCAAGTTGATCTACAGATTCAAAGCAATCTCTATCAAAATCCCATATTAACAAAATGATCTTAAAATTCATAGGAAAATACAAGGGACCCAGAATAGCCAAAACAATATAGCCAAAAAGACCAAAGTTGGAAGACTCACACTTACTGATTTCAGAACCTACTATAAAGCTAAAGTAATTTAGCCCTGGCTAGTGTGGCTCAGTGTATTGAGTGCCAGCCTGCAAACCAAAGGGTCTCTGGTTCCTTTCCCAGTCGGGGCTCATAGCTGGGTTGCAGGCCATGTCCCCAGTAGGGCATGAAAGCCAGGGGTGACCACATGTAGATGTTTCTCTGTCTGTCTTTCTCCTTCTCTTTCCCTCTCTCCAAGAAGAAAGAAAATCTTTTTTTAAAAAAGCTACAGTAGTTAAAGGTGGTACTGGCATAAGGCTAGACATACAGATCAATGAAGTAAACTTGAGAGTCCATAAACAAACCTGTATATTTATGGTCAGTTGATTTTCAAAAAAGGTGCCAATGTCATTCCAGAGGATGAAATAGTCTCTTCAATAAATGACTCTAGAACAACCGAATAAACAAATGCAGAAGAATAAAGTTGGGTCCCAGTATCTCCCGATTTCTCCCTCCCTCATCTCCTGTCACTGATTTACCGTCTCCATGGATTTTCCTTTTGTGAAAACTTCATGCAGATGGAATCATACACTCTGTGGCCTTCTGTGGTTAACTTCTTTCACTTAGCATAACGTTTTCAAGGTTCATCCATATCGTAGTCAGCAGTATTTCCGTTACTTTTTGTGGCTGAATAATGCTACATTATATGGATATACCACATTTTGTTTATCCTTTTAGCAGTTGATGGACATTTGGAGTGTTCCCACTTTTTGGCTGTTTATGAATAATTCTATGAGCATTCATGTACAAGTTTTTGTGAGAGGATATGGTGTTAATATAATCTGAAAGAATCTCAATAAGCAACAGTTCCCTACTACATATTTCATTCTTGCAGAAAAAATGAAACCCACTCATCACCAGTTACTCTGAATGCCATTGTTGTCATTTCGGGTAACTGTATGCCCAACTTTTAACTGGTTCACAGAGTATTCTTACTGGGTTATCTTTAGTGTGTGTTTTGGAAACTCGTCTTTCAGGAAGATAACCCTTGAGAGTGCCTATACAAAGCTAGACTTAATCTCGAGGTTTGTGGGTCCTGCTGGGCCTTGTAAGTCATACTGAGCCCAGTGGGAAGCCACTAAGGGTTTAAAATGGAAGGGAGTGATGTGAACCCAGGTCCATACGCAGTATGAGGAACCAATATGAGGAACGGATGAAGGAAGGAAACCTTGGCAGCCAGAGAGATCAAGTTGCAGTCATTCAGGTGAGTGGTGCTGGTAGCAGGAAGGACGACAAAGAAGGGGTGGGCTTGAGAGATAGTAAAGACCTGGGATCAACCAGACTTGATGTTGAGTGGCCTGTAGGGTGAGCAATGGAGGAGGTTGCAGATGCTGGCTTTCTTGGTTGAAGATGACATTCCATGAGAGAATATAGGAAGAAATTGTTTGAAGGAAGGTTTATAATATTTATTGAATGCTGACTATATATACCAGATACTTTACTACTGATTTAAAATTAGACTTCATTTAATCTTCGAAAGACTCTGGGAGCTATATAGCATTAGACCTGCGTTACCCATGAGAAGAGTTGCATTTAGCTAAGGAGCAGTGAAGCCAGGATCTGAACCCAGTATCTCCAGTGACTTCACTGCATGTGCTCTTGCCGTCTCACTGTGCCACTGCCGTTCAGATTAGGTCACGTGGGTTTTGTGGAGCATGTAGAACAGCAGTGTGTATTCGGGAGTAGAATACTTTGGTGTGAAGCTCTGGAGAGAAAACGGCTTGTGCTGCAGATTTGGAGGTCACCAGTATACCAACTAAAGCCTTGGACCTGAGCAGTAAAGAGCATGTGGGATGAGAAAAGAGGGTGCCTCTGACAGAACCTCAAGAATCTCAGTAATGAAGGAGCTGGGGCAGGAGCAGGGAAGCCCGAAAGTGGCACTCCAAAGTGACCGGAAAGGCGGCAGCATGTCACCGATGGGGAGGGAAGTGATGAAAAGTTGTATACAGCCCTAGTGCTCACAGTTGGGAATAAGATGCTCAGTTAATTGTGATGCATTTACAACAAGAATGCCGTGTCTCCGTGGAACTGACAAGTAGATTGACTCTGATACGTGTGGCGATAGAGGCAAGGGAAGCAATGTCATGTGGATAAAAGAATAGCAAAATCATACATTTGGATAAAACTTTTTTTGAACACTATATTTTTAGAGAGAGAGGAAGGGAGGGAGAAAGACAGGGAAAGAAACATCATTGTGTGGTTGGCTGTCTTGTGCCCCTCCAACTGGGGACCTGGCCCGCAACCCAGGCCTGTGCTCTGACTGGGAGTAGAACCAGCAGTCCTTTGGTTCACAGGCTGGCACTCAATCCACCGAGCCACACCAGGCAGAGCCATTTGGATAAAACTTTTAAAAATTGGACTTGCAGCTCTGACTGGTGTGGCTCAGTGAGTTGGGCATCACCAGCTGGAAGATCACCAGTTCGATTCCCGGTCAGTGCACATGCCTTAGGTTACCAGCCAGGTCCCCACTGGGGGCATGTGAGAGGCGGCCAGCTGATGTTTCTCTCACATCATTGTTTCTTTCCCTCTTTCTCCCTCCCTTCTCCTGTTCTAAAAAATAAATAAATAAAGTCTTTTTTTTTTTATTGGACTTGCAGTGACCAAGATCAGAAGTATTCAGATTTTTAAAAGATAATTGGTGGAATAAAAGACTGTAAAATGCTAATAAAACTATTATTTAAAATGGTACAACCCCTGTGGAAAACAGTATGGCGGTTCCTTAAAAAATTAAAAGCATGTGGGCTGGGGGTTGGGGTAGAAAGAAAAAAAAAATTAAAAGCTGAGCCCTGGCTGGTGTAGCTCAGTGGATTGAGCTCGGGTTTGCGAACCACACGATTGCGGTTCGATTCCCAGTCAGGGCACATGCCTGGGTTGCAGGCCAGTTCCCTGCAGGGGACTCACGAGAGGCAACCATACACTGATGTTTCTCTACTTCTCTCCTCATCTTCCCCTCTAAAAGATGAATAAATAAAATCTTTAAAAAAAATTAAAAGCTGATTTACCACATGATCCAGTGATTCCACTTCTGAGTTAAGATGATCAGTTTTCTGTGTATTTTACCACACACAGACGTAATAATAATAAAGACAATAAAAGTGATGGTGCCACAGCCTCATCCCACGGTTTGACTCAGTGGGTCCGGGCTCGTCAGTGACCCTAGCACACAGCCAGTGGGGACCCCTGACCCCTGGTCTGGCCGAGGGAGGGCGCCCCGCGGGGAAGCCCGAGTCTCGGAGCACACCTGAAGTTCATCTTGGTTTCTAAGTAGAGTTTTCTTTGGCTTCGTTCTTTATTTCATTTTATAGCTCTTGTGATCAGAAGGAAAAATAAGTAAACATATCCACTGTAGAAAATTTGGCAAAGTTCAGAAAATAGGAAATAGAAATCGTCTAGAGTCCCTTCAGCTTGAGCAATCATGAAATTCTGGTGTGTTCTGGTCTGTAGATATGTTATTGATATCTCTGTATTTTCATGTCAGTATATGTTTTGTATATATGTCTTCTATACTTTTTTTAAAAAATTGATATCATACCTCACATGTTGTTTTGTTTTTCCCATTTCCACTATCATTTTTGAAGTTTATTTTTATTATATTTTTTTCCATCACCATTTATCCGCCTTATACTCTCTTCTACCTCTACCACCTCCCCCCTGTTTTCCCACTTTTAACAAATACTCAGCGATGCCTTTCAGGTCAGCGAGGGCCCTCGATGGCTTTCAGCAGCACTGCAGTGTTATCTAGCAAACCCACTACTGTTATGAAACATCTAGGTTGTTTCCCAATTTTCACTACCATATTCAATGTTGGCATAAATAACGGTATAAAAATCCTATTTGATACATCACTGCTGCTTTTGTTGTGGCCAGTTTGGTAGTTGAAAATTTTTTTAATTTTTGTTTCTAGTAAACATTTTCCTATTCTTGCTAACATACATTTTTAAATTATAATCTGTATAGCACCTAGGTAGTTCTCTTCAATCTTTTACTGGTTTTTGTTTCCTGCTCTTTTTTTTGTAATATAATGTAGAATCATGAACTTTTTTTTAAGATTAACTTATTTATTTTTAGAGAGAGGGGAAGGAAGACAGAGAGGGAGAGAGACATCAATGTGTGGTTGCCTGTCACATGGCCCCCACTGGGGACCTGGCCTGCAACCCAGGCATGTACCCTGACTGGGAATTGAACTGGCGACCCTTTGGTTTGCAGCCCATGCTCAATTCACTGAGCTATACCAGCCAGGGCAGAATCATGAACTTTTACCCTTAAGTCCCTGAAGGTAGAATGGGTTGAGTAGAGTCACACAGAAAATGAAGTGACAGAACAGGGATTTATTTGAACCCAGCTTTACTCATTGTTTTCATTTTTCTAGGAGAAAGATATTGCTAATATCCTTAAGTCTCTCTGGGAGAAGGCTCTGCAGCTTTTCATTTCACAGCAGGGTTGCATTTGTGCTTTTGGGCAGAGAACTTGTAGATTCTGCACAAGCCAGAAAACTTCACCCGAGGGTGCCCTCCACTAACAGCCAGTGTACTGCTTGCTGTTGCAGGAGCCATGTTTGACCAGGACTGTGGGACGGTCATGTTCATGTTGGAGGCTCTCATGAGGAGATGAGTTGGTGAACAGAGAAGCCGGCATGAAGATGCTCCCAGGAGTGGGCGTGTTTGGGACTGGCAGCTCCGCCCGGGTTCTGGTCCCCCTGCTAAGGGCAGAAGGGTTCACCGTGGAGGCCCTGTGGGGCAAGACTGAGGAAGAGGCGAAACAGCTTGCCGAGGAGATGAACATCGCCTTCTACACCAGCCGGACCGATGAAGTCTTGCTGCATCAGGACGTGGATCTGGTGTGCATCAATATCCCCCCTCCACTCACCCGGCAAATATCTGTGAAGGCTCTAGGTACGGACAGTCAGGCCGTAGCATGGGCAGATGGTGCCTCCCTCTGGGCGGTCCTTCTTGGCCTTGAGCCTGCAGGTGCTGGCACTCTGGGGCAGTGCTGGGCAGCACCCACCAGGCAGTCCCACTGCTGTGGGAGGAGATGCTGTAGTGGCTGAGGAAGACCACCTTCCCTGCCTCCCATAAGTAAATCTCCAGCAAAAAGTAAGCAGATGCCTTAAGAGTTGTTCTGTCATGGTGACTAGGGTTTATGACATTTTAGGCAGTGTAAAAAGTTTGCCTCTCTGAAGTCAGAGTTCAAAGACCGGGACCCCGGGAAATCGGTTGTGATCCATAGGTTTGTTCTCGCACTCCTGTGGCACGCATCACCACAGAAAGGGGAGGAGGGAGTGTGGCAGGGGTGCCGTTTCCCTTGTTCTGTCAGGCCCTGACTCGTTTCAGCACACACCCTTCCTGCCAGACTCGCGACCTTGTGTGCCAGAGGGCAGGAAGGCTCTCTGTCAGCACCGGGCTTCCCCGACTGGACCCACGGGACAGCCCGCTCTCATCTCTGTTCCCTCGGGAAGCGGCCGCTCGGCAGTCTCCTGCCCCCGGCTGGGCGTAGCTTACTAAGCCCGTTTCCTACAGTTCCTGTTAGGCTTCTCCTTCCTGTCAATTGTAGAAAAATTCTTCTCTTTGCCTTATGTAAACCAGAATCTAATTTAATAGGAAAGTAGATCAGTAAACATTCACCCAGCGGTTTAGTTTCAGTGCCTCCTGTGCGCCAGGCTCTGTCCCCCTGTCGTTCTGGACATTCGGGGCAGTGTTGGACTGGAGAGCTCTCCTTACCTTCAGATTCCACAGTGGAATTGAAGAACCTAGAAATAACACATTACAAAGTAAATGAGAGAAGACTTAAGTAACAATTCAGGTAGCATATAATTAATTGACAAAATAGTTGGGCTTTTAAGTTGATAGGAGCCCTGTCTCTTTCAAATGCAGTTGGAGGGCCCTGAGGCCAAGCTGACCACCATGCCTCCTGGCCACCACCATGATGGAGGGTCCAAGGCTCTTTGTTTCTTTCTTGTTCTTTTTTTTTTAAGACTTTATTTATTTTTAGAGAAAAGGAGGGAGAAAGAGAGGGAAAACATCAATGTGCGGCTGCCTCTCATATACCCTTCCACTGGGGACCCAGCTCACAACCCAGGCCTGTGCCCTGACTGGGAATCACACCGGCAACCCTTGGGTTCTCAGGCCAGCACTCAGGCCACTGAGCCACACCAGCCAGGGCTCTTTCTTGTTCTGAAGATAAGAGAATATCTGGTCACTTTGGGCCCAATGGGTGGGGAAGGATAAATGTTCATAGAAGTGAGCAAGAACATGAGTCTCTGGTTGTTCATTTGGGGCATGTAAGGTTTGACCAAAAATTATAGGTGGCTAGTTTAGAGCTTTCTTTTCCAGAGAGCTTTCTCTCTCTCTCTCTCTCTCTCTCTCTCTCTCTCAAGATGTGTGATGCTGGAGCTGTTCATTGGCTCCAGATTCTTAGGAGGGCAGATAATGGCTCCCAGATTGAGCTCAGAAGTAGACCTAAGTCAGCACTTTAACAGAGGGCTGGTTCAAGAGGAATCAAGCTACCACAGTCACCTGACTTTTTGCCATTTCTTGTTGGTGAGACCAGGTATGTCCACAGGCTTTCAGTCTTCTTGAATTTTAGGGTCCCCACAGAAACCATTTCAAGCTGTATAGAAAAAGGGGAAACCCCAGGTTCTTTGGCCACAAGCCTGCTGTTTTCAGGTTCCTGGTATGGGAATGTGCTAGACTTTGGGCCATTTACTATAAGCAGGAAGTACAGCCCTAGCCAAGTTCCTCTGTTAGTTATAGCATCGTCCCGATACACCAAAGTTGCAGGTTCCATCCCTGGTCAGGGCACATACAAGAACTGACCAATGAATGCATACCTGAGTGGAACAACAAATCGATGTTTCCCTCTATTTATCCATCCCTTCCTCTCTCAAAATCAATAAATAAAAAAAAAAAAAAAAACAGGAAATACAGGGATGTCGGAAACTTCTGGGGTCTTGTATCCCAGCCCTTGGTGAAGCCAGGCGGTCAGCCTTCCCTCCCTATCTCTGTTGTCAGCAGGAGGAGGAGGGTGTGGATGAGCGTCCTTGGTGGTACATGATCCCAGCAGATGGTGGGCCTGGGGGAGCCCATGTCAGCTTGACCTGCCCTCAGGCACTGCCCCCTCAGTCCTTAAAGGAGTCGCTGAGACTGTGACCACGAAGTTCACTCCGAGTGCTTTCACTTTTTTTTTTAGTGAGAATTCTGACTTGACTTTAGCACATACGGAAGAGGCCAGAAGAACTCCTAGTTTTCCCAGAGGGCTGGGTGTGAGTATATGAACTGCTGTGCCCAGAACAGCAAACTGACCTGACGTCAGACTGCACTTCTGGTCCTGTTTCTGTCCCTCCCAACCTCTGTGGGCCCCTGTGACGTGGGGGTGAATAGGGGTGTCATTCAGCCTTTCCACCGTTGTATATGACTGCCTCCAAGTGCTGACCAAGAAAGACACTCAAGAAAGCCTCATGTTACAAGGGAAAGCCAGGCTTTCCTGTACAGTGGATTTAAAAGTCTTCAGAGCCCATACCCCCGAAGACCCTCACTGCCATTCCACCTTGCTGTGTATTCCCATGTGCGAATGTCTTTATATATGCACGAGAGTATCTTTTTCTATGTTTTTCCCACATAGGTCTCTCTTTTTATTTTTCTCCTGTCATCGGGGGCTGTGTCTAAGCTTTAGGCTTTAGATACTTAATCTTTTTTATTCATTATTTTTTATTTATTCATTTTTTGAAAGAAGGGAAGGGAAGGAGAGAAATATCAGTATGTAGTTGCCTCTAGCACACCGCACCCCGTACTGGGGATCTGGCCCACAACCTAGGCATGTGCCTTGACTGGGAATTGAACTGCGATTCTCTGGTTCACAGACCTGTGCTTAATCCACTGAGCTGCACCAGCCAGGACCAGAGCATTATGTTTTTACCTGTCTTCTGACGCTGTAAGGATTGCTTCTTGCCCTCATTCTTATCTTTTTTTCCTGAAGTTAATTCGTGGGCTTACCCTCCACAGGTGTACTTTTCATATCCCGACTCTTTATGTGGCCTCTTATTTTGCTTTTCTTTGACCTTTATTTCTTTCTCCTTTAAAAAAAATTTCTTCCACTTCAAATTTTACCTTTAAATCTTTCCTATAAATTTTTTAAAGGAGAGGGAGGGACTCCAATACGTTTTATTTCTTAGCTCAAAAATACAGTTTAATGTTCAAAGTGCCCTAACATCTTTGACATGGTTGAATGTGTTCTGAACTCTGTCACTAAAAGATGAGTTTCTGTCCCCAGTTCTTGGCACTTAAGTGCTTCATTAGAAAAACACTAAGTTTGCCAACTCTTTCCCGTGGGCTGTTGTGATAACGAGATCATCCCTCGAGCAACCTGACCCAGATAATTTAATCCCAAGAACACCAGTCCCTTGAGATGCCTTCCCTGACCCCCAGTCCAGGTCAGGTTCCTGCTGTGTGCTTTCGTATTATTATTCATAGCATGTCCATGGCACTTATCACAGGTGAAGTTCTGTGTGGATTTATATCATAATTTAGTCACTGGCTGTCTCTCCCACTAAACGTTAAGTTATCTGAAGGTAGAGACCATGCCTGATGTTGTGTCCCCAGCATTTGACACGGGGCCCAGCACACTGGACAAATGAAGACATTCACAAATTCTGCCCAGGTAAGCCCAGTCTGCTGACATGACCCAGGGAGCCAGCGTGGGCTTGCAACCTGGGAAAGGGTGGAGAGGAGGCCGTGAGTAAGAGTGAATCAGTCTGGCACTTTCAAACTTATTTTTCTAGTAGCAGAACCTTTATTGTTTAAAAAAAATATGTATTGTATCCCTGCTTTTCCTGGGCAGCTTCTCTACCATGGTGTATGAAATCCTTTACCTAGTCCCACACCTCTAAATAGGAAAACCCTGGTGTCATGGTCCCAGAGCTATGGACTGTGGTGTGTTACCAGGGATGAAATGGTGGTCTGAGTCAGCTGCTCCAGGCCTTTGGTGCTCGAGGGCACTTCACTCCTGAGTAGTCTGGGGAGTACGTGCTGGAGAGAGGCTTGCAGCCTGAAACTGGCCGCCCCACCAAAGAGCTGCGCTCATAAGCACTCAGCATCCATGCTTTCCCTGTTCCCTGGAGACAAAAAGCAGTTCTCAGCTCTGCTGATCTCTCCTTTGACTTCCTAGCCGGAAAGCTAGATAAACTTAAGTCCTTCAGGGCAATCCAAGTCTTCCTAAAGGTATAGACCCCATCTGGCTGGCCTGCATTTAACTCAAAATGGCCTTTAGCTCCCACACTGATAGTACTGCTGGGTCCCAGCTGTTGTTCTCTCCTGGGTCTCTCCTGTTGTTCAGGCTCAGGAAGGTCTCTCCCCCTTCCCTGCCCTCTTCTGGCATGAAACAGAGATTACTCATCCTAGTTTTTCCACCTCTAAGCTCTCAGCAGCCACAAAAGACCTCTTCCTCCCAGCCCACCCCCTCCTCCCCACACTGCAGTGCTCACCCAGCCACCCACATGAATGGTTACATAGCAGGAAGCCTCTGGTTTGGCCGGAGCTACAGCTGTCAGGTGGGGCGTTCGTGTCTGAGGACCTGATTCCCTCATTACTCTCCTGGTCCATATGTGCTGTACCGCCAAGTGGCCAAACCCTCACCTCGTGCTGTGATTCTCCAGTCCTCACCCTGAGGCCCCACCACTGTAAAGAAGCACTGGAGACCTCCAAGCAGACAGCAGTAGCAGTCGGGTGACATTCCCTGCTGGGCCCCTCCTGCCAGACCCCAGTGCGAGGAACTCTCCCCTTGCCTCGGCCCCCTGCCAGGGGTGTGAGACACTTGGCTATCCAGTCTCCTGTTGTCCTGCCACCACCTGTTATAAAGCTTTTGTTATTATTTAGAGACGAGCGAGAGATTTAAGAGTTTTGTCGAGGGAAGAGATTGAATTAATATTGTGATAGGCTACTGATCTCCATGTTTCCTCCTTGCTACAGCACTGGGGTTCACAACGCTGGGAGTTCTGCCTGAGAACCCCGTGAGTCACTTGGCAATGCTCTGCCGGGTTCTTGAGGGTCAGGGTAGCAGGGATGGGGGCAGGAAGTGAGGAGAGCTTGGAGGGATTGGCCAGAGGCACCAAATTATCTCCCGTGGGCTTTGTTAGGTGTGGGCCTCCAAAGGGCTGGGCAGGTGTCAGAGAGGTCTGGTGAATAGCACATATAACATGAATTCGCATCTGTGTTAATGTTGATTTTAAAACCTCTTTTCTAAAAAAAACAAAAATTTCAAAATACTGAACACCAAAATTATTGGCCTGGAAAATGTAGCCCCATGTGAGTCTTAAAATTTAAGTCACTATGGGCCCTTCTGCATTTAGGACTTCTGCTGGGTCTCCTCTCCCGTGGTGATGGCGGTAAAATATACCGTTGACAGCTGTGCCAGGGCAGGCATGTCACAATTACTCTCTCATTTAATCCAGTCTTCTTTACTCTGCGAGGTGGATATGCCTCCAGTTTCATAGTGCAGTGTAGTAAACCAAGGCCCCGAGAGGTTCAGAAATTTTTCAGATTATTTAGCAGTGAAGCAAAAGAACCAGCATTTGAACAGAAACGCCTGGCCTCAGAGCTTGAGTTCAGCACCAGTTAATGATCTTACCTGGGTCATCAGCTGTCCATGTGGGACAGCAGTCATTGTTTTCTTATTTTTATATTGCAGGTTGTATGGCCTATAGTTGGCCATTGTTTCTGTTGCAAAGTGGCCAGCTGAATCCCCCTCCTGAGCCTGTTCGAATGGAGTCAGGGGAAGCTGCACCCTGCACTGGGCCACCAGAAATATCTGGGTCCCAGTCATTATCCCACTGAAAACACTCAGGAAATTTCCAGGGACCAAGGGAATGAACACCAGGGTTATTGGGGATGCACATACCCAGAGAAGGCACGATCTTAACCTGGTTGCCTTGCGACACAGGCTTCCATGCTGGACACCTGCCCCTCCATCCAGGAAATGCCTGTGGAGTGTGAGGGTGGAGCTTGCAGGGCCTTAAGGGTAGAAACCTAAATGTGCACATTGTTCAAGAAGGTCTTCAACAAGGAGAATAAGCACACGTGATAGGCTGGCCCGAGATGCTGTGTGCTGACCACATGGACAGGCCTGGCCCTGCCTGTCCGTTCTCTGTTTAGTGATCATTGCCTCTCTACATCTGCCAGGCCTTTGTGCACTGCAGCTCCCATCTTACATTCAGTGGCTAGAACAGTATGAGCCAGGCAGGGATGACAGTAGGCAAAGAGATCAAAAAGTAGATTTCGGAGGAGTGAAGAAAGCCTATGTGTCCTTCACTGCATAGGCCACTGTAAGGACTTTGGCCAATTCAGAGGGGTTCATGCAAAGCAGAGGTATGATCTGATCCATCTCAAGTTTTGAGTATTGCCTGGGCTGCTTTGTTGAGAAGAAACTGAGGAGGACCAGTTAAGTTACCATCAAAATAACCCTGGCAAAAACGAGTGACTTGGGTGAGGAAGGTGGCGATGGTGGTGGTGCGAACTGGTCAGATTCTGCACACAGTTTGAAGGCTGAGTGAGCAAGATTCACTGTCAGTGCGGGCCTGCGAACCAACAACGCGTCTAGGCCCGACGCACCGCCGCTTTCCCCCCCCCCCTCTCCCATTAAAAAAAAAAAGATTCACTGATGGTTGAAAGTGGATGTGAGAGGTGACTCTGGTGGTTTTGGCTTGAGAGACTGGGTGAATGGAGTTGTCCCTGAGCTAGGGAAGACCCGGGGAGGGGAGTATCAAGAGCTCAGTTTTGGATTTCACCCCAAACTTACCCCTTTTTCACCTTGAATGTCTACCAACTATCTCATTTCTCACATTACTGGTAGCCCCTGTGTAACCCCTCCAGCTTAATTTCTGGCTCAGCGCTTCAGCCTTTCCTACCTCAGTGCCTTTGCACATGCAGTTCCCTCTGTCCGATGGCCTTTCCCCCTTGGACTCCCTGGAACATCACTCCCCTGTGAAGGCTTCTCTAATCCTGCCATCTGTACCTGTGTGTGTATCTAGTCCATACCAGTTCTTGGGCTTTGTAAGTTTTTTTTATTGGAGGGTATTAGACTACTTTATAACCGGAACCACCCCAAGCTCGCAGGAGTACCTCAGGTGTTGGTGGCTTATGGCTGCTCATATCCTCATATACTTTCATTTTAAAACATGGAGGAATGTTGATCTTCTCCATTTCCTCATGTGGAAGTAAGCTGCTCAGTCCTCGGACTCTCTCATTGGGTTTTGTGTAGCTTTGTTTTGCTCCATGCCTTCCAGCTGCAGTGGACTCAGTGGGTGTGAGGGCAGAAAGGATGTTTTCACTCCCTTTCCCCTCCTATTGGGGCCAAGTACTTTCTGGCCTTATGACTAACTTACCGAGCCAGGGTTTCCAAGAACAGTCTAGTCTGTGGGGAATCTGAGAGCCCTTTCTGCAGGTATGCCTGAGCGTGCAGTGTCCATCGTCCAGAACATAGATTCTCTTGCCCCAAGCTGGTGACCTGGTAAATGCATAAAAGGCATGTAGGCATGGCCGAGAAGCATGTCTACCTCTGCAGACCACTTGTATCAGGCACTGTTCTCCAAAGAAGCAGAACCAGTAAGAAGGATGGAGAGAGAGAGATTTATTTTGAGAAATGGGCTCATGTGATTGTAGGTGACAAATCTGAAACCCACAGGGCAGAACAACAGTATTGAAATTCCAGCAAGAGTTGATGTTGCACACTTGAGCCTGAAGGCAGTCTGGGGGCAGAACTCCTTCATCTTCAGGGAGCTTTCTTAAGTCCTTCCACAGACTGGGTGAGACCCACCCACATTACGGAAGGTAATCTACTCTAGTCAAAGTCTGGGTTTAAATGTCAATCACATCTTTTAAAAAATCCCTTCCCAGCAGTGTCTAGAGGTATTTGATGGACACCATAGCCAAGCCAAGTTGACATAAAATTATCATTGCACCACCAGGTAAGTTCCCATTCCTGGCTTGTGCTTTTTGCCTCTGCTCCTTTCATTTTCCCTTAAGAACTTACTCTTCTTTCTCCAGCCTATACCTCTACAGTCCCAGTCTCCAGGTACCATTTTTATCCAAGCTGGAGTCACCTTTCCTCTTGTCCCAGGCCACCATCCAATCTCACAGGAGGCTTTCCTGCATTCATCTGTCTTTAAGAAATACAGTGTATTTTCCCAGTGTAAACCCCTTGGGACTTTGACATTTCCTGTTGTGTTTTATTGTCAGGTATTGGGAAGAATGTGGTTTGTGAGAAGGCTGCAACCTCGGTGGATGCCTTCCGGATGGTGACAGCCTCGCGCTACTACCCACAGCTGATGAGCCTGGTAGGGAACGTGTTGCGCTTCCTGCCTGCCTTCGTGCGCATGAAGCAGCTGATCGCCGAGCACTACGTGGGTGCAGTGATGATTTGCGACGCCCGCATCTACTCAGGCAGCCTGCTCAGCCCCAACTATGGCTGGATCTGTGACGAGCTTATGGGCGGTGGGGGCCTGCACACCATGGGCACCTACATTGTGGACCTGCTGACCCACCTGACCGGCCGGAGAGCAGAGAAGGTCCATGGGCTCCTCAAGACCTTTGTGAGGCAGAATGCAGCCATTCGTGGTATCCGGCACGTCACCAGCGATGACTTCTGTTTCTTCCAGATGCTCATGGGCGGGGGGGTGTGCAGCACGGTAACGCTCAACTTCAACATGCCGGGTGCTTTTGTGCACGAGGTCATGGTAGTAGGCTCTGCAGGCCGCCTTGTTGCCCGGGGAGCTGACCTCTATGGGCAGAAGAACTCTGCCCCGCAGGAGGAGCTGCTCCTGAGGGATTCGTTGGCTGTGGACGCAGGGCTGCCTGAGCAGGGGCCCCAGGATGTCCCGCTGCTCTACCTGAAGGGCATGGTCTACATGGTGCAGGCCCTGCGCCAGTCCTTCCAGGGGCAGGGCGACCGCCGCACATGGGACCACACCCCTCTCTCCATGGCTGCCTCATTTGAGGATGGGCTGTATATGCAGAGTGTGGTGGACGCCATCAAAAGGTCCAGCCGATCCGGGGAGTGGGAAGCTGTGGAGGTGCTGACGGAGGAACCTGATGCCAACCAGAACCTATGTGAGGCTCTCCAGCGGAATAACCTGTGAATGTGCTCGTGGGCTCCCTGCCGTGGGGCAGAGTGGCCAGGGAGGGACCAGGAGCGAGGTGGGAGGTCTTGGCTAGAGCATTGACAGTGTCTCTTATTTAACAAATCAGCTTGGGCTTCACCTTGACCCTTCTAGGGGGAGCCCTAGGTGGAGCCCAAGGTGGCCCCAGTAAAACGCCCCCTCCGTCCTCGCCCCCTCCTCAGACTTGCAGGGCAGTAATGTTCCTGTTGCCGTGGCCGAGTGGCCTAGCACAAGGAGTGAGAGGTGGAGCTGCCACCAGGTCTCTGGGGGCCAGCAGAGCTTGGCTAGGGGGCTTCTTCAGCCTGTTTGTGGTCCTGGCTGGATGAGAGCACAGTGAGGAGCCAGTTTGGCTGATTGCTGAGGCCGGAGGAGAGACGAGAAGCCTTGTTTCCATGCCCCACTTGGGCCCAGGGCGTCTCAGGGCCCAAGACAAGATGACAAGTTACCGAGCCTCAGGGAGCTGTACCTGCCCTCCCTCTCGAGTGACCAAGCCCTTCCAGCTTTCGGGCTGCCCCTTCCCCGGCAGGGAGGATGGGTTCTCCAGTACAGGAGTTCTTGGGGGGCCGTTGACTAGAGCAGAGGGCCCCTGATTTGCCAGAGAGGAGACAAGGGACAGCTCTGGAACATCTGATAGATGTTAATAAATAAATCAAACTTGGACACAGTGCACATGGTTGGTGGCTATTTGGTAGGTTTGGTTTCTTTAATAATGAAAGGCTTGTTTATCGCTGTAGATTATTTGTGTTTTCCCCTTTCCCAGTGGCTCCACAGCAGCTCCGCTCTCCAGACCCATCACTGGTGGGCCACTCAGGCTCCCGCCACCACCTGCCCTCAGCTCCCAGCTTCCCCCCTCGGCACCGGACCCCAGGAGCCCTCCAGAGAAAGTCTTCCCTCAAAAAACAGGTTCCTGATGGGGGCCCATTGCGCCTGCCAGTCCAGGGAGAGAGTGGGAGAGTTTGGAGCCTCTTTGGGCTGCAGGCCAGGAGGGGTTCTGTTCTTAAAACTGTGCGTTTGGCTCCAGGGGAGCCCTGGGAGAGGGAAAGTGAGGGGTGGCTCCAAGGAGGCTGGACGGGGCAAACTTGAGGGGGAAGGCCCCACACACTTCCCTTTGGGGTGGATGTGGCCAAACACGGACTGGCCCGGCCAAGCCAGTCCTCAGCCGTGCGTTCAGCCTTATAGCCCTGTCGGTCAGAGCGGGGAGGGGTGGGGTGGTGGCGAGGACATGTTCCAACCCTTTGTTCCACTGCCAGCCTGCCAGGATCAAGCCTAGACCAAACTTTTCCCCTCTCTGCCCTGCCCCGTGTGCCTTGCCAGGAAGAGAAAGACTCAAGGAGGTCCCCTTCTTCCTCTTGGTGCCCCTTGTGAACATCACCAGGCCAGTTTTCCCATTACTGTTCTGGTTTCATGCCTTGTCTTCATAAGGTAAAATAACAATGACTAGTGTTGGAGCATGCTTTTTGCACACTGGGCCCCCTGGGGTAGACATTTTATGTGTATTGTGTGTATTATTTAATATCCAAGTCATTCTATGAGACACTAGTATTAACATTGCCCTGTTCAGGAAACTGAGGCAGAGAAGAGTACAAGTTACTTCCCTCCTGCAAGTTGTAAGTGACAGTCAGGTGCCTGTCAGGGTCATTTGACTACGGAGCCTGACCCTGAACTACTCTTTCCCCAGCACTCGTGGCTCCTCAGACTCCAAGTGCGCAGACACTGCCCCTCCTCACTTAGTTCCCCATCCAGGTCAGTGCCTCCTCCCTGCAGCAGGAATCTCAGCCTGGCCTGAACTGGGAGGTGGACGGCAGAGAGAGCCCCAGCAGTCAGGACGCGGCAGAGTTGGAGAAGCTGCCCCATGCCTCCTAGGGCCCCTCAGCTCGGCTCCAGGTCAGTCCCTCTGCCTGTTACTAGGATGTGGAGGTCCCTCCTGAATGTGGGGATTGACTGAGAAAGCGCTTGCATGTTATTCTGCTCGATTCAGGCGCTGCTACTGTAGAAAGGGCCGCGTTGCTGACTCGCACGGTGGCACTGCATAGGTTTGGTAGAGCTCTGCAGCAAACCCCTTGTTTACCAAGATGTATTCCCAGAAGTCCTGGGGCAGACTACAGTGGACTTAGTGCAGAGCCACTTTCATGAGGACCCAGGGGTGACTGAGGTCCCCTCTCGGCACTCCCCACAGTCCAGGTCCTTAGACATCTTTACTGTCGTGTATCTCTTGGGTTGGTCCCAGGGAAGAGATGTGCCTCAGAGTGGCTCAGATGCCTGTGGCCAAGGGAGCCCGCAGTGTTGGTCCCCAGGGGTAACTGAGCCTGCAACTGTTCCAGGCTTGTCCTGCACTGCCCCCTCCTGGAGGAAGGCAGCATCACCTCCCAGGACCTGTGTCCCAAACCTCAGCAGCATCTTCCCCGGGTCAAAGTAAATCAAGTTTTTCCAGCTAGTGAAAGTGCAGTCAACTTTTCCTCTCTGTTACAGCAACAAGAAGAGAATTTCCAAAATACCTGTTGCTTATTTTACAATCCCAGCCAAATCTGGGCCTCGTACCCGGACAAACAGCAGCCTCCTCACCTCAGTGTCCACAGTCTCTCCGTTTCTCATTCTGACCTTCACACTGCTGCCCAGCGGAGCTCTGCACAGTGTCAGGCCAGATCCCTCCCTGACCACACTCCTCACCACTTCCAGGTTCAGCCAACCCCATCACCTGGTGGCTGTGCGTCTGCTCCAGCCATGCCAACTGGCCCTCCTGCCTGGGGCTGACATCTTCCATACTAGCAAGGCTTCGTCCCTGGCATATCCTTTGCCTGGAAGGCCACCAGCTCGCCAGGAATCAGCTGGAGGGCTGCCTCGTCACACTCTCCTAGGCATGGTGACAGTCACTACTGTGGTCTCGCAGTCTGGATCCCCCTTCCATAGCATGTCGGCACCATGCTGCTTCTGCATTTCCCCCTTAGAATGAGCTCCTAGGAGTAGTATGGCTTGTTCCTTTCTGTGGTTACTGTTACCCACTCTGCTTAGACAACCTTGTCAGGTAATGGGCCTCAGGATACGTGGATGGGTTTTCTTCTATGGGTACTATGTCTTCCATTACCTGTTCTCTACATTACCTGTTGGAAGATGGGAACAGAGCTCCCTTGTCAATGCCAGCCTGGTCCACACCTCCAGCCCCGGAAACCACACAGAGAAAGCAGATGCTTGGCCTTCTTGGGTCAGGCCTTAGCCAGAGAGCTGAAGGACCCTCAGATCTGCAGGGCTCAGGAAAGGGTGGGGCCTCGTGCAAGGCCATTTGTCTCCACACCTCTACCTCCTCAACCATAAAGTGAGGATGTCAGACTCAGTTATCTTGAAGGGCCCTCTACTTCTGAAAAGTCCTGGAGAATTATGTTCACCCCTTTGGTATCAGTAGTCAGCGTGGTCCCTGTGGACAGTATTTCCTGGGGTGGTCAGATTACTACCCAGGGAAAAGCATGGGCAGAAAGAATAAATATCCTGACCCTGTGGCTTGTCCTGTGGCCCTGGGGCCAGTGAGCCTCCAAGTGATCCCTACAGGAGGGAGCAGTCTCACACGATGCCCATTTTCTTCCTGCTTCCACCCCATGCCCTTCAGTGACCCTGCCAGGCCGCCACTCCAGGGGTCCCGCACACAGCTGTGTGCTCTTTGGACAGCTGCAGCTTTTCAGATCCTGACCTGCCCCTCTGTACCTTCCTCAGCTCCTCACCCTGGTCTCCTTATCCAGGTGCCTTTCATGGAGGCTCTCTGCTGGGTGGCTGTGATGTGAAGACCAAGGCCCCTGGGGAATTCACAGTCTAGTCCTGCAGACGGTTAGTAACCACAAGGACAGCAGAGTGTGGGCACTACAATGCAGGGCAGCACGGGCTTGCCCCGAAACAAGGTGCCTCGAGTCCTCAGGGGTCCGTGTGCACCAGCCCAGTGAAGGAATAAAGGCATTTTAGGCTGTGGAAACCTCATGTGCAGGGAGTGAAATTAGGAGAAAGTATACTAGTCAGGGAGTGAGAGGAAACTGCTGAAAAGTTACAAGGCAGCTGAGGTAAGAGGAGCAGAGCCTAGAGGGGAGCAATGCCATTGGGTTCGGGGGGTGTGCAGCCAAATCACCGTCCTTGATGCCTGATCAGCTTGTAGAAGTCAGTGAGCCACGAGTGGGAGGGGGGTCTGTAGTGACCCCCAGGATTTGTGATTGAACGACTGTAGGTGAGGCACAGGAGGGAAAGCAGGTTGGAGGGAGGAGAAATTACTCATTTAATTTGAAAGTCCCTGTGTGTATGGTGCCAGAGGGACACACAGGAAGACCCAGAAGCAGCAGAATATGAGGGATTCCAAAACGGCCAGCACTGGCCGCCACCTCCCAGAGAGGCCTGCAGGTGAGAAGCAACAGTCACCTGGTGGTTTGGCTGCAAGACTCCATGGAGACCATTCACCTCAACCACCATCCTTTGCCTCAGCCACCATCCCTTTCCTGCCAGGAAAAAGGCATCAATCCTCTGTCATCAGGGGCCACTCTGGGGCAAAGTCTGGTCCAGCCGTGGCCTAAAAATAAAGCCTTCCAACGTTGCCAGGTTTGGGGCAGGCAGATGAACTTTGCCACCTCTGCGGGATAGTATCCCAATTGTTGGTCCCCTCAAGGCCAGACCGAATGCAAGCCCCTTCCCTGGTACACACACCCGCTTCATGACCTGACAGTCCCTTTCTCTGCTGCCAAGTTCCTAGTCACCTCCCTTTTCATCTTCACCACTCTCTTGTCTGATCTTCGGGTTTATTTGAGGAGCCTTTAAATGCAGGTAGGTCCCACCCTGCAGACTGATTCAGTTAGATCTGAGGCAGTGCTCAAGAATCGCTACTTTTGTCACAGAGGAACTCCTGGGTGATCCAGATGGCCAGTCAGGCTTCAGACCCTGCACTGGGAATCCTCCACCCTTCTTCCCAGGCTCTCCCTCTTCAGGCATCTTATTTGGGGAGTCAAAGTCTGAGAAAAGGAAAAACATTTATTTTCAGCAAGTCCAAGGTTCCAAGTGGGGGCAGGGCCCAAATTCCCCCTTCTACCTGAGGACCGAAGCCCAGAAGCTTCTTTGGTTCAGGCTTCGGAGGAGAGGAGCCACCCATGGGGTGGGACAGTCACTTGTACTGAGGAGAGAGTGGGGGTACAAGTGGGGCAGCACAGACACTTAGCATCTTGTTGATGTCCACTTGAGTTGACTTATCCATCTCAGTCTTGAGTAAGCCACTGACCCCCAAGCTGGGCAAACCCCCAGGCTCCTCTCCAGCCTCCTCTCCATGGGGAACCAGAGCATGGATGGGAGACATGAGCATATTGGGGCAGGGCAAAGAGAGACCTGAGCCCAGCTCACCTGCCACAGGCAGCAAAGCTGGCAGTTGCTCCAGACAGGCCTCCTCGGGGACCAGGGTCAGCTCCGACTGAGGTTCCACCTCGACCTCAGCCTCCCTATCCCCTTCCCCTGCCTCGTTCAGCTCAGGGTTGCAGTAGTTGATGTACTGGTACAGGGGCCGTAGGCGCTGGGCTTTTCCTGCAAGGGCCCAGGGCAGAGAAGGGGCTGGAGTGCCAAGCTGTGCCAGGTCCGGGGCAGGGGGTGGGGGTTGGGGCGGAGAATGGAAGGCCCAGGGATTACCACTCACGCTCCAGCCCCAAGGTCTCTGACGATGCGGACGCTGTGTTGGCCACAGTTGGGAGCACTGGGGCCCCCAGACTCTTGCGTTTCTTGGCTTTTTTGTGCTGTTTGGCAGATGGTGAGGGCTCACTCTGGCTACCCTCCAGGTCCTCCCTCTGCAGTGGCAGCCCCTGGGACAGCTCAGCTTCAGCCTTAGGTTGATGGGCTTGGTGAGTAGGCCCTGGGGAGCTGGGAGACAGGAGGCCTGAGGAGGCAGCCTCCAGCCTTGTCTCCTGTATTCTGAGCCTAGAGAATGGCCCACATGCCCACCACCCCAAGCCCAGTTCTTGTCCCTTTCCTGGTCACTGAGGCCCCCAGGCTGGACAAGTCTTAAAGCTCATGGGAGCTCAGTCCCCTATGGGGCCTTTGAGACTCTTAAGATGAGGATTGGTGGTGGCGATGGCAGGGGCTACGGACACACCCTACAGGCGTGCAGGAGTCCAGAATCCTATTGGGGTGTGACACCTCCCCCACCCCCTGCCCCAGCAGCCCAGCTGCTCCTTTCCTCAGAAAGCCTGCTCACTTGACAGGCTTTCTCTTCGGACCGTGGCTGGACCTCACAACAGAAGTCACAGGTCTGGAGCTTTTCTCCTCTGGTGCCTCCACCTCTGGCTTGAGACTCTCTTCTTCCAGCTTGACTCGTTCCTCCTGGAGCTCTGGCTCTGAGACTGGTCCTGTTGGACACTTGTCCTCACCCTGGGTCCCACCGGCCTCATGGGCAGACACCAGGCCCTGGCTTCTCATTACTGGACACTAGAGGTAACACATAGGTAACTGGTCATCACAGTCAGGCAAAGGCTATGGGATTAGTCCTTTTAGACACCTAACATTAGACACCAAATGCAGGTGAAGGGCACCAGCCCAAGCCCCTGCCCCACTGT
Organism: Artibeus jamaicensis; assembly: GCF_021234435.1. Taxonomy (NCBI): domain Eukaryota; kingdom Metazoa; phylum Chordata; class Mammalia; order Chiroptera; family Phyllostomidae; genus Artibeus; species Artibeus jamaicensis. Next base: position 18,818,626 of record NW_026521842.1, read on the forward strand.
GAAGCCTGTCTTGGCAGTTAGGGGTTCAACGCACAGAGTTTGGCCTTCGAAAGCGCCGAGGCCACGGGTTTAAAGACTAGATAGCCCTGGTAGTCACCTCAGAGCTTTGAGCGTGATCACCGGGTTCCTCTGTGAACTGTGCAGTCCCCTCGGCCGGCCCCTCTTGGACCCCAGGTCTCCTCTCAGTCCCCATTGAGTCCATGGCTGCTCGGAGTCAGCACCTCCTCGACGGTTGCTGGGAGACTGGGGTGGGGGAAGGCGAAGACGATCCCGAGGGGTGGGACAGGTGTACCCGGGAGACTGATCGGGGGGCAAGAACCGGGATGGGATGAGGGCTGGCGACCGCTCAGTTCCACCCTCACTTGGAACTACAAACCCCAGAAAGCTTTGCGCCAAGGGTTTTGGCCCTTGAACTCAGAGACGGAAACTATTGTTGCTTAGCAACAGCAAACCCGTCGGGTAGCAGCTGCAAGCTGCAAAACCCTGCTCTGGTGAGCCCCTTGCCTGGTTGTTGAGGGGGAGGGGCTGCGAACGGGTCGGAGAAGTGGGCTAGGAGTGGAGGCGGCTAGTGCAAGCCCGGGAAGGGAATGGAGGGCTGCCGGGGTCAAAGTCCGGTCCAGGGAGTAGCTAAGAGGCTCAGGAAGGAGGTCCCTGCCTCCAGATAAGCAGCCTGGCAGGCCTTGTTGCACCGTTACAGGGAGACGGCAGCGGCATGTGCGAGGGCCCATCCCGCATTTCGGGGCCCATCCCCCCAGACCCTACGCTCTGTCCTGACTACTACCGGAGGCCCGCCTCGGGTGAGTTGGGGGGTGCCATGGCCCAGCGAGGCCAGAGTGAGGCTTGGGTTCCACTCCATCACTGACCCCTGCACTACACCCCGTCCAACCCCTCAGCCCAAGGGCGCCTTGAGGGGAACGCGCTGAAGCTGGACTTGCTGACCTCGGACCCAGACTTGGACGCCACCCCTCCCCGCGGCCCCCGCATACGTCCTGGAGCCAGACAGATCCTAGAACGTGGCCGATGCGGTGTGGGGGGCGTGCTGCTGCAACTTGGGGGTATCTCCCTAGGCCCAGGGGCCTCTCCCAAAAGTAAGTTCCAGGCAGGAGGGGCAGCGAAGCAAATCTGAGATCAAAAGCTGAAATAAAAAACTCCTGCTCCTCCTGCCCTGGGCTGGGCTCAGGCTTTACTAAGTGTCACTTTCCCCAACTATAAAAGGCGGGTGAAGGGGAAGCACTACCTTTCCGCAGAAGAGAACTGAACAAAGTAGTCCCCAGGAAACCCCAGCTCATCTTCATGAATTCGGGCATCAATGAAACGTTGTTTAGTGCCTGCTCTGTGCCAGGCCCAGCATGCACTATGAAAACAGGCCAGGTTGAAGACAGACACGTGGGAGACAATAAGCAAGTGAGATGAATATTATATACAAGATGATTAATGATAAACTCCATGATACAAATGTAGAAAATATCAGAGGTAGAAGATAATTACCACGTCAGGAGGGAAACAGGATGGAGAACCTGTACAGGGTCTCAGTCAGCGAGGTGGGGCCTGTATGTGACCTGGTGGGAGTTGGATTTCATGGGCTGTATGTAGGGCAGAGCCTGGCAACATCTTTTTCCCAGGGAAGGACCCTAAAGACCATGAGAAGGAGAACCTGAGGAGGATCAAGGAGATCCAGAAGCGCTTCCGCGAGCAGGAGCGCAGCCGGGAACACGGCCAGCCCAGGCCCCTGAAGGCTCTGTGGCGCTCTCCCAAATACGACAAAGTTCAGTCCCGGGTCAAGGCCCAACTGCAGGTACCTGCCTCAGGGGGCTGGAAGTATTGTCTGTCTTAATCTACTAAGAGGCGAATTATACCCTGATCTGACTTATGGGGAGAGAGGAAAATCACAGGAGACTAAGGCAGTGGGAGACTAAAAAGAGAGCTGGTTCTGCTGCAGGGGCTTCTCAGAAGTGGTGGTGGCTGGGTGGTCCTGAGGGGCAAGTAGGAATTAGGCAAGGGGAGAGTGGAAGAGAACATTCTGTAGAGATGAAACCTCACAGACAGAAATCCTAAGATCGGAGGGAGTGTGGGCAGTGGGGATACTGTGTACAGTTTACTGTGAGGGGTGAGAAGCATGCGGTTAGGCTAAGAAGTCAGCGGGACCCATATCATAAAGGACCACATAACCCACTTTTCAACCTTTATTTCTAAGGACAGTGGGAAGGTCAGGAACAGGGGTATGTATGGTGGTGGGATTCTGTCTTGACTAGATGGGGGCACCGTTCCTCTATCAAAGGGTCTCAGAAGGAAGTGCAGGTTGAGAGAAAAGACAGTAAGTTCATATGTGGATGTGTTAAAACTGAAGCATTTGTGGGACTACCAGGGAATGGGAGTGTGTCCAGGAAGCAGACCGAGAGTCGGGTCTGGATCTCAGGAGTGAGACCTAGGAGTTATTGAGGATCAAGCTGAGGATAATGAGACCAGGGAAGTGACCCTGGATTTAAGGGCTTGAGGCCAGCTGTCAATGACCTTGAGAGGGGCAGATCCAGGAATTTTGGCTAGGAAGGAGAGAAAAAGAAAACGGTAACTAGGTCCAAGACTGAGGTAGAAGCAGTGGTTTGTCGTTAAGGATATGAGAGACACACGTGTTCTGATGCTGATAAGAAACGCTCCTTCAAGAGGGAGGAGGAGCATAAGGCTAGAGAGAGACAGGTCTTAAGGCCTTGACCACAGCCTGACTGATCCCTCTTCTATGCCCTGCCCTTCAGGAGCCTGGTCCTGCTTCTGGGACAGAGACAGCACACTTCCTGCGGGCACACTCTCGCTGCGGCCCTGGGCTCCCACCTCCCCGTGTCCCCAGTCCCCAGCCAACCCCATCAGATCCCAATGTCAAGATGCAAGTATGTGTAAGCTGGGAGGTGGGGCAAGGATCCTGGGGGTTTAGGAGCACAACACAGTGCTGTCTGCCCATCATGCTTGCCATGTCCTGTAGGTGCCAGGTCTGGGTGTGGACTTCATTAGCCACAATGCCCGCACTGCCAAGAGGGCCCCCCGGCGGCATTCCCGCTCGATGCAGATCCTGGCACAGGTGCTGGAGCAGCAGCGACAAGCCCAGGAGCACTACAACACCACACAGAAGGGCCACGTGCCTCATTAGTAGGTCCCACTGCCCAACACCCAGGGTGACAGGTACGTGTGGTAGGTGGGAGCCAACATCTGCCCTGGGATCATCAACCCTGAGCCTGTACATCCACAGCTTGTTGGAGCGTAGGGATCTGTGGCGACAGGAGGCCGAGGCCCGCCAACGGAGCCAGCCAGACCCTGCCATGCCCCCTGGCCACACTCGCATGCCTGAGAACCAGCGGCTGGAGACCCTGAGCAATCTACTCCAGAGTGAGTATGTGGGCAAGGGGGACTGGATGGGGAACCCACTGGGGACCATGCACCCCTGCCTTACGCTAACTGTTCCTGGGCCCCCTGTAGGCCAGAGCCAGCTGCTGCGTGAGCTGGTGCTACTGCCCGCCAGGGCAGACTCCCTGAGGGCCCAAAGTCACCGTGCTGAGCTGGATCGGAAGCTGGTGCAGGTAGAGGAGGCCATCAAGATCTTTTCCCGCCCCAAGGTCTTCATAAAGATGGATGCTTGAGCCCATTTATAGGGGTAGTGATGGGGGTCCTTGTTGAGGACTGCTGCATGGTCACAAAGGACAGGATCAGGCCCCATCATAGAGTCCAGAGACAGGAGCAGTTGGTGGTCATATCCCCAGAGCACTTTCCTAGCCACTGGTAGCTGGAGAAGGGACATCCTAGCCCAACCTCTTTATTCCTTTGTCAAAATTAAACTTTTTGTACACAGAGGGGTTTCTTTCCATAGAGCTTTTCTTACACTAAAATTTCCAAGCCTGGTGGCCCTCCTGCTGTTCAACTGCAGGGATGTCTCCGCTGCCTCGTTACCTCTGCCTCCCATGAAGGGCAGAAGGCAAGACTGTGGGATCAGGGGAGAAGCTGGAGCTGGGACACAAAAGGACCATAACTGCATTTGTAGAAAACCTTTAATGCTCCCCAGACTGAGAGGGCCCTGTGAGCAAGCTAAAACCCCACTGGGGAAGTCCCCTGGAGTGGCGAGACGCTGTGTCAAAGGCTGAAGCCACTACCATCTCCTCGTGTGCTACTTCCCCAGCCAGAGCTGGCTTGCTCCTGATCATCTAGGGATGGCAGAGAGCCGCAGGCACTGGGAAGTAGGCGATCTGAGTGCAGGTCCCAGCGTGGAGGCCCCTGAGACAGCCCATTGGAACAGGGAGGCTGGCGGTTCCCAATGGCCAGATCGCTACTGTCATCATCACTATCAGGCTCGGCAGCCCCAAGCCCAGCAGAGGGAGGCCCTCTCAGATGCCCAGATGCTCCGCGCACCACATTATTGTGCTGATTGGCTGGCTTGACAGTGACAATGAGGTTGTGGCTGTTGGCGACCATCATGTCTGTCACTTGGTCCAAGGTCTTCCCAGCCACCTCAATGCCATTGACTTCGAGGATTTCATCACTGACTGCCAGGAGCCCCGTACTCTCAGCCAGGCCCCCTCGTACTAAACGAGAGATGAAGATGCCCGGGACCCGTTCCAGGCCCTGAGGAGCTACACGCACACTCATGCCATCTCGGATATAGAAACCTAGGGGACGGTCAGAGCCGTGCTTGTGCAGCCGCACCCGTCGGTGTGTCTCGGGCAGTAGATCCACATCTATGACTGAAGAAACCTGGCGGAAATCTTGGGGCAGGCTGATTAAGAGGGGTGGCCGGGTGCGCAGAGGTGCCACTGGCCGAAGTAGAAGACCTTTCTTACGCCGCTGCAGAGAGTTGGAGGCAAAGACCAGGCTGCCAGAGTCAGCTTCTGCTGTAGGAGAGAGAGGCGCTTAGATTAGAGACCCTTCTCTCCCATTTGCCCTTTTCCATCAGGACCAGGCTGGGGGAAGGGGACACTGCAGCTATTTCCTACCACTTGGAGGTCAGGCCAAGGGCAGGTATGCAAAGGGTAAAGCCTGGGTACCCTGGGCATGACCTGCCCTGTCACCCTACCCTCCAGAGGCTGCCCACTGTACCCCATTCTCACCCCGTTTCTGCACCAGCAGGCGCAGCGGCGGGGGCACGCTGGCCAGGGCCCTGTGCAGGCTGTCATCGTTGGTAAGGGGCAGTAGGTCGCCGTGAGCATCTGTATAGCCAAGCAGCACATCCAGGCCAGGGATCTGATGCACCGCACGCAGTAACCTCGAGAACTCTTGGAAGCCGCTCACGGAAGCGCGGGGCAGTGCGAAGCGTCGGAACTCGGCGTCAAACTGGAGGCAGGGAGTGGGGGAAAGAGGAGGGGTCAGGACGGAGCCTGAGTCCTTTTTCACCACAGGTCCGAGGGTGGCAGGGGTGGGAAAGCGGGCTGCCGCAACAACTGCAGACTTGAGACCAGACCTCAGCCCCAGCACAGGGGACGCTGTCCAAGGTCTTCTCCCAGCCCTCCAGGTAACCCAGGCCACAGAGCGATTCTAGAGGCCGGAGGGAAGGAAAGAGGCTGGGTGTGGGGAAAAATGAGAAGAAAAGCCAAGGAATGGGACATGGAGGATAGAGGAAAGAAAAAGGTAGTGGGGCTAAGGAGCCAGGAAGGGGAGAATGAGGGAATTGGAAGCACCTAGTACCGGAGCCGGGACTGGAGGGGCCCTTACTTTGCTCTTCACCTCCACGATGCTGTCGGGACTGCGCGCCGGCGTCCTCTGTGGCCTGGCCATAGCGGGGCCGAGCGAGCGGCGGACTGTGCCCCAGGCGGCCCACGGAGGCGCAGGTGCATAGCCCGGCCGCCTGGCCGGCCCGCTCCACCCCGCCCCTGGCGGTAGCCCTGGCCGGGTCCTCTCCTCCAGACCATGACGTCAAGGAGCCAACTACGGAGAGTGGCACGCGGAGTCCACGTTTCCTAGGAAACGGGGATTGGGGGGGGGATGAAGACGTCGTCGTGTGCTCTTGCGTCATTACGCTACGGTCAGCGCGTTCCTGTAGCCTGGGGGTAGGAATCGGCCAATCCAAGGGCAGAGTGATGGGAAGTGGTATTTATTGAGTGCTATCTACTATTTCTCCTAGCCTTACAGGACTGCGCACTTTGTAGATGAGAAAACGGAGTTATAATATTTGCTGAATCCTTCGGGGTCACACGGCGTTGAAGTGGCTTTGAGCCAATGCGCTCGGACTACCCTAGCCCGCAACCTCAGGCTCCAAATTCCTCCCTCTCCATCTGCGCCAGCCCTTGGCCCCTTCCTGTCTCATGCCAAGGTAGCTTTGATGAACGTCCAAGAGATGCGCCTCTGTTTGGAGAGCTAAGAACAAGTAAGCCAGCAACCCTGCAGACACCTAGCAGGAGTCTGCACACAAGTTACCAATCAGTATGCGTTCGTGAGCACGTGGGCGGAGACTCGCTCTCAGGTCCCGCCCAGCAGTTATGCGCTTCCTCTTCCGACAACAGGCGGAGCCACGGCGCCAGCGGGAAACCCGGATTAGAGGTGTTCCTCTAAACCCAGCTGCGGGAATGGCAGGTTTGAGGAGCGTGGTCCTTCGACCCTGGATTCGAGATCTGGTCCTGGGGTCAGAGAGACTCTCAAGTCCACGGGTGGGGCAGCTGCTCCAGGTAGGTACTCCCCACCCCCTCAGGGCCCGGAGACCAGGGTGGGACCCCAGGGTGGTGGGATTGAGGTCTCTGTCCTCAGGTGCTGCAGGAGGCCGAGACCCCAGGCCCGTCCCGCGCCCCTGACACCTCTGATGTCGGGGCCTTGCTGCTTGTGTCCGACGGGACCCACAGTGTCCGATGCCTGATGACGCAGGAAGTCCTGAATGCCTCGGACTGGTGAGAAAGGTGCCGCAGGCCATAGATCTGAAACCAGCGGGGAGCTCTAGGCTCAAGCCTGATGTAGGTAGGCCCCAGGCAGGCGGGGCCGTGTTCCCGAAGTCTAGGTTGTGAGCGTCCTGCTCTCCACAGGGAAGAAAAGGAATTTGGTTTCCGAGAGGCTGAAGGCCGACTGCTGCTGCTGCAAGACTGCGAGGTCCAAATCCAAGTGGCCGAGGGTGGCACGGTGAGTGGTAAGGCTGGTTTGGATGGGTTACTGGGCCTGAGTCTTTTTGAGAACACCTGAGACCCATTTCTGAACTCACCCCTCCAGCCCACCGAGTTCTACCTCCAGGTGCATCGCTTCAGCCTAATGCCCACGGAGCAGCCCCGGGATTGGGTGACTAGTTGGTAAGTGATACCTCCACTCCCCAGCTGTTCTCTCCACCTGGGCCTGGCTGACACTGGCTTAAGCCTTTTGGGTGGGAGGACTTGGACCCCAAGTAACATTGCCTGCTTATCACCATCTTTGTCCTAGCAACCAGGACCCAGATGTGCAGAGAAAGCTCAAAGACTGCCTGAAGTGAGTCTGGGGTTGGACTCCCACCAGGTGTGGCTGGATCAGCGGTAGCAAATGCATTGACAGGCCTCAGGATTGTCCCTGAGGCCTGTCCCCTCTGTTTCCATAGGGAGCACCTTTCAGAGTCCACCTCCTCCAATGCAGGTACTTGTAGGGTTGACCCTAACTCTCTGTAGCCACCACCAGCTATAGATGACTCTCCAGCCATCACCTCCTGCTCCTTTAATAAGCCCTTTCCCATCCACCCTACCCTTCCTCCTCCTTGAGCTCCAGCCTGGCCTCTGCCCCTCTGACCCCAGGCCTTTCACTGTCCCAACTTCTGGATGAGGTGCAGGAGGAACAGGAGCATCAAGGGGCACTAGTGCGCCTGGCTGAGAGCTGTCTGATGCTGTCAGGCCCTTGCACAACGCCCCCGCTCACCCGCTGGGCCGCCGCCTCCAGTCACTTAGCCATGGTCAGTTTGGGGCTGCCCTTGGGAAATGTCAGAGTGAGGAGTTGGGCAAGGGCCAGGCTGACAGTTCACTTCCACAGGGAGAAGCTGTATACACTGTCCCCAGCCAATGGCTGCACATCTCTGAGAATGACCAACAAATTCTGAACTCTCTAGGCCCAGGTCAGAGGACACAGGGTAAGGAGGGCTGAAGAGGTCCAGAGGGGAATATCTGGGGGCTTGATGCCCACGACGCTAATAACCCTTTTCTGACCCCCAGGCCCTGAGCTGCCCCCACCAGACCCGGTCCTTCAGGATCTGTCACTGATCTTGACCTCATCTTCCTCCTCACTCAATTCCTCAGGTAAGGTGTTGCTGAAGCCACACTCACACACTGCCCAGGTCATGCAGGATGCTATGCAAGGGATGAACATGGTCCCTACAGGCCTGCCTAAGGTCACAGGCCACTCAGTCTGAACTGAGAGGGCTGTGCCCACAGTGAGTCCCCTCCTCCCCAGGAACCCCTGCCTTACCCAGCCACATGTCGCCAGAGGAAAGTGGTGCCAGCGTCAGCCTTATGCCTGCTCTGTCCTTGGCTGCTCCAGACACAGGGCAGAAGGCCAGCTCCCAGCCCCCACCAGCCATCTGCTCAGCCCCTGGCCCCCAACCCTCTAGTTCCTCACACCCAAGCCACGTATCCAACTCCCCGCTCCTGAGTTGTACTGCAAGTCTGTCACATGTTGGTCACATCCCCAGTCTATATGACCAGGCCCCATCCCATGTGACCAGGCCCCAGAAGTCTAAACTAGAGTTCAAGGAGCTAGGGTTGCCCCCCAAGAATCAGCAGCATTCTCCAAGGAAAAGCACCACCGAGGGAGCCCTGGAGTCCAGTCTTGTCTGGGTGAGCACAGTCCCCCTACAACTGGAGGGTAGGACAAGGTGGGCCTCAGATAGAGCTGGGAGAGGGGCTGAGGTAGCCTTGGATGGGGTTAGGGGTCCTTGTTGGCCCCTCTGCAGATACCGCATCCTCTTCAGGGTCCCCCAAAGAAGCATCTCGATGGCTCTGCGTTCCAGTATGAGTACGACCCACCCTGCACTTCCCTCTGTGCCCAGGTCCAGGCTGCCAGGTAAGCCCCTGGGGCAGCCCCGCTCTCTTGGTCATTAGTCCCAGTCTTCCTTGACCTACAGCTTTGGTTCTCTTCCCAGGCTCCCTTCGCAGTTCCTGGCCTGGGCCTTGCACTTTCTGATGGAGCCGAAGCCAGAATCTGAGCACACCCAGGTGTGAGGGGCCACGTGACCACATGGGAGATTGTGGTCTGTGCCTGGGGATGGACAAACAGCACTTCACACTCTGCTTCGAGTTTTTTAATAAAATAATCTCATGCGGCAAGAAAGGAGAAGGTCAGGGGTTGGGGCCGCCGCCTCTTTGGTCTGTGACTGGGGAGGGTGGGTTCTGTGCGGGGCTGGCGGTCTCTGTGTACTGTGGGAGCCGGGGTTCAGCTCCGGGGCCGGGTCCTGCCAGAGGAGAGGGAGAGAGAGTAAGGTCAGAACTGGGCTGACTAGTCCTGCTGCCCACACAGCCGACCCAGCCCCTTCTTACCTAGGCTTGGTGATGGGGGTGCCTCAAGCTTTGGCCTTCGCTTGAGGACAGGGGAGCGCTGCAGCCGTAAGGGTCGTTCTGAGGGACACAGAAAGGTGTGGGGTGGGTCGTTAAGGGCTTGTCACTGGGTCCCAACCCTCTGTCCCCAGTGTGTGCTGGCGCACACACGCACACTTGCATGCACACGCTGACACACTGTGCATGCTTTCAGAGCCTCCTCCTCCCCACCCCGGGTCCTCCCACCCCGGCAGAGGTCACTCCTTCGGAGGTGGAACTGGACTGGTCAGAGGGCTGTCGGACCCTTGCTTCTGGCTCCCCAGTGTCTCACCTCTCACACTACCGGTAGCAACTCCAAGGTCCAGAGTCATGGAGGGAGACCTGGGGCCCCCCCTCCCCCACACTCAAGCACACATGGCAGTGCCTCCCTCACCGACAGGGGCCCGGAGCTGGTCCTCGTGCACAGATGCCGCCCGTCGCCCTGGTGAGAGAGGCCTCGGCCTCAGCCGGCCATCTGGGGGAGGCCGTGGTATCAGGGTACAGTCCCTACAGCTGCCCCTGCTCCAGCCCTTGCCTCCCACCTTCAGGGTCCCTAGCCCATATTGGGGTGGGGGCGAGGGTGCCCATTTACCTTCATTTCTGGGGCCCAGGCAAGGATCCTCTGGGAGGCCCAGACTGTCTGGGGAGGGACTGGCTTTTTGGGGGCTGGGACAAGGGGAAGGAGGTCCCGGACCATCCTGTTGGCCCCAACCACGGCTTCTAAGCTCTGCATTCAGCTGCTGCCCCAGCGTCTTCCAGGTAGAGGACTCAGGTCCCTGGCCCCCTGACCCAGGTCTGCATGAGGGGTCTGTAAGGAGGTGGGTGTCCATCAAGACCTGGGCCAGGCATTGGGAATGAGCTTGACCTGCCTGGCCCCCAACACCACAGTGGCCCCCACTCACCTGCAGACACAGAGTGGGTGCGGGACTTGATGGAGATGGGAGGGGTCTCTGAGGAACTGTCCATAATGTCACCTGCAAGTGGGACTTGGGGCTCAGACACCAGACCGTGGGGGTGAGGGGAATAAAGACCTGGCTTCTCCCCCTCATCCCCTGGGACAGCAAATGCCTTGGGGACTTATCACTGAGGACATTCCTCCCCCCAAAAAAAATGTACCACCCTGGCCCAGGTCCCCACTTACCATCGGAGCCAGCCTTCTTGATCTCTCCATCTTTGCTCTGTAGGAAACGGGGAAGTGAAACAGCACTGAAGTGACTCTCAGCACTGAACCACCCTCAGCCCAGGCTCATTCTTGTGTTCGTTCTTGTTACAACTGCCACTGAATGGGCTGGGCAACAACGCGGCAAACCCAGCCCTGGTCTTGGAGCTCAGAGTCGGTCAGGGATGGTGGACAGTGAGCACAGACATCCATATACACACACAGACACATAGATAACATGATGTCTTCATTTTCTGATTCACTTTCTCTACTGTGGCGACTAGAGCTGCATTGGCAGGAGAGCCACGGGAGAGGAAAATGCAGGGATGGACGCAGAGGAGCCTAGTGTAACCCGTGGATGGGGGCGAGGGGCTAGAAGTGGGTCAGAGAGACATTCCAGACAGGAACGTGAGCAGAGGCTCTGAGGCGCAACCAGGGGTCGGTAGCAGTGAGATGAAAGCAGCGAGCAGGGCTCAGACCCCGTAAGGGCCTTGAGGCAGGGTGAGGAGTCGAGGCAGTGGCTGGGAGGAAGCCCCTGGGTGACTTGCTGTTCCAAATGTAGGTAACAAGGTCAGACTCTGTTAGATCTGCAGAGAAAGGACTGTCCCAGCTCCAAAGTAGAGATACCAGTGGCCTGGGCCAGGGCAGAAGCCAAGAGGGAAGAACAGTTGAATCTGATCACTATTTGGTGGAAGAGGGGTAGAACTGGCAAACTGTGAGTCTCCTGGTCCTGCTACAAGCCATGTGTCACCTGCCCCCTCATTTCGTACTCCTGACCCTCCCGACTCACTTGTTTCCTCCTGCCTTCAGTGCTCCCACTGCTTCTGCTCACACCGATCCTCTGCAGCATCACTTGTACTCGCTGTTCAAAAGACGGGGCCAATTCTGTGTCTCCTCGCTCCAGGGGCCGCCTCTGGGGACAGAGATGCTGGAGTGGGGCAAGAGCCCAGTGCCCTCAGTTCGGGCAGAGCCCTCACCCCGTCTCCAGGCCTCACCTTATCGGGTCTGGCACCCAGTGCTGCCTCTTCCTCCTCAGCAGGCAGCAGTATCATGGAGTAGGCCTTGCTCTCTCGAGTGTAGCGAGGCCGGCTCCTGCGAGCAGCATCAGGGCTGCCGATGCCCCCCTCAGCCCCGCCAGGCTCCTCCCCACGGCCAGGACGGGCGGGTGGCCGCAGCAGGTCCCCAAGGGTGGTTTTCCGGGTGCGGGGAGCTGCCCCAGGGCTGGTCTCTAGATCAGGCCGTGGCCCCCGCGTTGAACGAGGCTTCTTGAAGGCAAAGAGGGTGCCCAGCTTCTTTCGCAGTGTACGGGGAACAGGGGTAGTGCTGCCCTCGGTGGCTGGGTCCTCCTCGGGGGCCCAGCTGTGGGGACAGCCAACAGTAAGCAGGAAGGCCCGTGGAGCAGCCCACCCTCTCCCACCGCCTGCAACTGCCCCTCACTCACAGGCGATCCTGCTGGATCAGCTTTTTGGAGAAGAATTCCTCCACGCCCTCGTCCACTCGGGCACTGAGCCCATTCCCTTCCTGTGGCAAGGCTGGGGGAACCTGGTGGACACCACACGGTCCGGGGTCAGGGCTGAGTGCAACTATGACTTTTCCCCACCTCCCTGGTCCAACAGTCTGCCTCGGGCAACTCTAGGACCTGGGAGCTGAGGTGACCCTAGGGGGCTGCTGACACACAACGTCTCCCCCTGCCCAGCTAGTGGGCAGAGCTACTGATTTCACAGAACCCCTCACCCATAGCTGGCTCTGGACACACACCCGGCCCACACCCATTCTTGTCCCACGGAGTCTCCTACACATCTGAACCACCCGGTCACCAGCAGGCTAGAGCCCACGCACCCCCTGGGTCACACGTTCTCAACTGCCACCCCCTCGGCTCCAAACAGTTTCCTGCAGTATCCTCCACCCTACCAGGCCTGCTGCTGCCCAGGACAGCCTGCTGCGTCAGACCCTCTTGGGGGGCCTCAAACCAGCTTCCCCTCCCCATCTGCCGTGTGCCCACTACCTGGCCAGTCCCCGGTGCACACATACGCCTGCCCACACGGACACTGGCCAGATGTGTAGTAGACACAGGACTCCCTGCAGTCCGGGATCCGGTGTCTTTCAGTAACCCCGAGTGATGCTGGATAAGACGGCCGCTCTCTTGCCCATTCACCCACGCAGTGTGCCAGCCTGAGGCGGAGTTCTACGCCCAGGTGCACCCTTAAGAAAGCCCACCACTAACGACCCCGCACGGAAATGGCCTGGGGTGAGGGAAGAAGCCAGGACGTGGCCACACAACCTTGTGATCTTGAGCTCCTCACAACCCACCTCCCTGCCCTGCCATTATCTGTGAGGCCACCTGCGACCCCCAATTCCACCGCTCTGGGGTGGGGGGAGGGCGCTCACCTGGGGGCCCCCAGGCGGCGGGCGGTGGTGGTGCTGGCGCCGGGGCCGTGGCCGGGCCCTGGTCGGATGGCGCAGAGGCTGCCCGGAGGGTGGCAGGTCCATGCGAGGCAGCGGGCCGGCCGGGGACCCGGGAGCGGCGGGGCTCGGAGAGCCGCGAGCAGATGGGTCCGCCTGCGGCTCCGCATCCTCTCCAGGAGCCGCCAGCTCGGGCTCTGGTTCCTCAGCAGCACCTGAGGGGAGAGCACCAGAAGAGCATAGAGAGCAGAGCCTGGGGAGGTGGCAGTGGCGGCGCTAAGGCGGCGGGGGACCCGCCCAGGGCGCTGGGAGGGGCCCGGCAACGCGGCCCGCTCCCCTCCCCCCGCCAGCCCCTCCCCCCGCCGCCGCTGTCCGTGGTGCTGAGCGCGGCCCCGAGCGGCGCGCGCCACTGCCACCAAGCATGCGCGTCCTGGGGGTAGACTTGGGGTGGAGGGGCGCGAGTGGAGACCATGTCAGGGCTCTGGTATGCTCAGGTTTTGCTTCATGCTGACTGACCACAGCGGACCCCAATCTTGAGGATGCGCGGGGGTCCTTGCCCAGTCCGGGAAAGGGTTTTGGGGACAACAGGGCTGAATGAATGTGGCCAGGTGGCCAGGTCTAATGGAGCTTTGGCCCAACTCAGTAACTCCCTGCCTCCCAGGCCCTGACTTACTGTGAGTGGAGGGGACCAGGTGAAGGCAGTGGCTGGACACAGGCCACTTCTGCAGACTGTCATCCTGTTGGGGAGGGCACAAACTAGGCCTGGGGCGAGGGAGCTGCTTCCCCACTCTCCACACCCCAGAAGGAGGTGAGAAGATCTACGGTTCCAGGCCCAGAGTTCTGGCACCACCTACTCTCTGCTTTTCTTCATCCTCCTTTTCCTTCTCCTCCTCAGGGAAGAAAAGACCTTCCAGTTCCCCGGGACCAAAGTGGGCGGGCTGGTCTTCTTCCAGGGCCGGTATGGCAGAGGGCATTGCCACTGTTGTCTGCTGAGCCAGACTCTCTACCTGCAATTCCAGGCACTCTTAAGATGGGCAGGTAGGACCCCAGCCACAGTCCCATCAGTGCTAAGGGAACCCTAAAATATCCCTGGGCAGAAGATAATGCGGAACCCCTGCAAGGCAGTGGCCAGGTGGCCATGAGTGTGTGCGTGTGCAAGTGCACACTTCCCCTCACCAGCCGATCCAGGGCTGCACTCAGACCCGCCAGCGCTTGAGCCACAATGCTCTCTGCCAAGGACCCTGTCACTGATAGCCGCATGTCCCTGACGGCAAGAAAGGGTAGGAGTTAGTGTTCCGTCTCTGCCCTGCCCAGCCTGGCCCAGCTCTCCTCATCCAGCCTACCTGAGCCTAGTGAAGGCATCTTGTAGCAGGTGCTCTGGGAGCAGCTCCGGGAGGCCCCTTGAACCCGCCAGGACCCCCTCTAGCTTCTCCCTCCACCTGGGCTCCTGCAGCATCTGTGGGCAGAGGCTCCTTGTTGTGTCCAGTGTGGCCTGAGTGAAGTCCTGGGCAAAGGCCAGAGCATGGTGAGGCTGCGGCCAGGGCCCAGACGGAATGGCTGGAGGCTCGACCTCCACAGAATATTGATTCAGGGGATATCATAATCGGGCCTATAGGACGAGGTCAAGCCTCCATAAGAAAGTGGGGCAGGGACAAGGGGACCATCTCACCTGAATGTCCTGGCGGCAGACCTCACCCACCTGCCCCAGGAGACCCTCCAGCTTCTGGCGCAGCTGCCATTGATGGCTTGGGGAGCTTCCCGCCTCATATAGAATGGGAAGAATCTGGAAGCCAAGGAGAAACAGGAGTTGCACTGTGATGCCTCACTAGGACAGGAAGCGTCCCCATGGCAGGAGAGTTTGCTCACACTGAGAGAGAAGTTGGCATTTTGGATGGCGTCCTCGGCCTGGTGCACAGCGGCGTCACCCTGGGGCCCGGCCCCGCAGCCCAGCAGCTCCACATGCTCCTGCACTGACTGGCACAGCTCGTTCACTTCCTGAGAGACATCAGGAACCCCAGTCCGTCCCCTGCGGGTCTCCCAGACCCCACTACCTCCTTCCCAGGGCCTCCGCAGGGTGCGGGGTCCTGAGGTCAACACCGTCGTGAGGCCAGCCTATCTGTTCAAGAAGAAAGAGTGGCGTCTCCTTTGGTTCCCTGCGGGGACTTTGTGTATACTTCCCAAGTGCACAGAATAGGAAAGAAAGGAACTGTCACCAGTCATGCCTATGTTTTAGAAGCTCAGTTTGTTCACCATCCACCTGGAGGGTAGACTGAGAGGTGGGGAGAAGTGGGAGTGAGTCTCCAACACAGCCAGGATCCTGGTCCAGACCTCTGTCCGCAGCACCTGGTGGGTGTGGGCAGTGAGGCTGGGCTTGCAGGGCAGACAGAGGAGTCTGTGGGAGACAGTGAGATCACTTGAAGATGTAGAGAATGTGGAGCCCTGCAGGGTGTCTGGGTCAGGATGCCTGGGCTCTGGAGCTGGGGAGTGAAGCGGGGTTTAGGAATAAGAGGTGAGAAGGTTTCTCACAAAGACAAGGCAGTGGAGGGAAACGAAGCCACGACAGAGGTCAGCGTAGGGGGGAGGGGAGCCCTGTAAATGGGAAGCTACAAGAGAGGCGGGGGTGGGGGAGACGTTTAAATGCCTTCTATCTTTAACAGGAGAGCCTATTTAAATGCTTTAAACAGGTAGCCAGTAGCTCCCAGGGAATGGGGGAGCTACTTCCGGAGCGGTTGGACCCTCTCTAGACCAAGGAGAGGGTGTTGTTTGGCACAGCAGGGTTTAGGCTTGGCCCCGGAAAATCAAACCTTCAGATTCATGGAGGCCCCCAGGTGCCACATCTCCCCCAATCCCTGAATCTTCTGTTTGTACTCAGGGTCAGGGAGGTGCCTCTGACCTGCTCAGAGGGGCTGCAGACCAGACCCAGTGGCTGCTGGTACGAGGTGCTGGCAGGAGAGAGGTGGTCTGTGTGGTTGTTCCTCAAGAGACAGGCTTGGATCTGGGGACAAGGGACAGGGATAGGTGCTGGAGAGCAGGGCGACAGCACAGGGCAGAGCAGCGGGGAAGGGACCCCCACACACACCTGATGCACTGCACGTACTGTCAGTTCCGGGCGGCTGCGCTGCGCCTGGGCCACGTCGGACAGTGGCAGAGGCATGGCCTTCAGACTTCGGTTCTGCTCCAGGGCCTGCGCCACGTCCAGCAGGCCCAGAGCGGACGTGTGATTACGATCCCAGACCACAGACCTGGGCCAGGAGGAGCTTCAGTCGGGGGCGGAGCTCTGACAGGCCACACCCACCCCGAAAGCCCTGCCCACCCGCCTCCAGTCGGCCCCACCCCTCAGCCCAGCCGGCCCCTCCACGCCACACCCTCCTCCCCCGGCGTCCCACCCCTCAGACCCCACCCACCGGAGTCTGGTGTTAACCCGAAGCGCCTTGGCCAGCATCTTGGCACCAGGGTCCCCCATGGCGTTGCCGCTGATATCCAGGGCTGTCAGGTTAGGGTTGGTGGCCAGAGCCCGAAGCAGGACGCTGGCTCCCAGCTTCAGCCGCGACTCAGCCACAGACAGAGACTGCAGAGGCTGGGGCGAAGAGAAAGCCGTTCATGGCGGGAGTCTGGAGTCAGCAAGGAGGGCAAGGTCGCAGGGTCCGAGGGAGCAGGGTCAGAGGCGCCACTGGGGCCGGCTGACTGAGGATCCCCCGTGGCCAGTGAACTCACACAGTCGTCATCCTGCATGAGCTGGACAATCCGGTGCAGCACGTCGTCCAGGGTCTCCCTGTGGGCAGGCGCCGTGGTTGGGGGAGAAGCCCGGGTAGCGGGGTGCTGTCTGGGAGGCCCGGGGGTGGGATGGGCGCTTACTTGCAACGAACGTTGAAGTTCCTTCCTAGCGCCACATGTCTCAGGGACCGACTCCTCCCGATGGCCAGCACCAGAGTCACCATGTCAGAGCCGAAGCCTGGGGGCGGTTGGGGTCACGCACGGGCGAGGCTGCAGGGCTGGGGCTGGAGTGGGACCTGGGTGGGAGGGGGAGGACGGGTTCCGGGGCGGCCTCACCGTTATCGGACAGATCCAGGGAGCTCACCGCGCCGGCGTCGCACACTAAGTCCTGTATCACCTGAGCGCCCGCAGAGCGCAGCTGAAGGTGGAAGGCGGGGCGTGCTCAGGCCGGCCGGCCGCAGGTGGGCGGCATCTGGCGGCCGCGGCCCCGCGCCCGTGCGCCCGTGCGCCCCCGCGGCCCCGCTCGCGCTGCCTGCTCCCGTCGGGGCTCAGTGCTCACCTCGCAAGCGCTGAGGTCCAGGTGCAGGTCGCCCGTGTGCACATTGAGCGCTAGACCTTCCAAAAGGGCCCTGGGAGGGGATGTCACAGGAGGTGGAGGGAGATGGGAAAAGGGGGCCCGGGTGCGAATACCAAGGAGGAAGGGCCGGGGAGGTTATGGGTGCGATAGGAGCCGGGCGAGGCGCCGGAGGCCCGGCGGGGGCCTAGCCACGGGCAACGACACTCACCTGAGCGCGTCGGGGGGCAGCCGGCAGCCCGCCAGGCCCAGGTGCCGAAGCGCCCCGGCGCGGCTGAGGAAGAGCTGCAGCGCGGCGGGCGCAGCCCGGGACTTCCTGGGGCGGGGAGCGGCCGGGGTGGGCTCGGGGCGGTCTCGCCCCCGCCGCCCGCGCCCCGCCCCCGCCGCCCGCGCCCCGCCCCCTCCCGCCCCGGCCCGCCCCTTACGTGCGGGAGAAGACGTTCCGCGAGGCGTCCAGGTGGGCGAGGCCGGCGCAGCAGCCGCGGGACAGTGCGGCGAAGAGCTGCGGGAGGAGCGTGCGGGCTGCACCGGCCGGAGCACCGCGCCCGCCCCGCCAGCCTTGCCCTCCAGTCCACCCTCCGGCCGCAGGCCCGGCCACCGGCCCGGCCGATCGCCCCCCACCCCCTGGCCACCCCCTCACAGTGTCCAGGGCGGCGTCGGTGCCCGCGAGGTTCAGGGAGGTCAGGACGTTAGGGCGGCTCAGGAAACCGTAGAGTCCCTGGTGGCAGGATGGGATGGGGGGGAGGGAAGGAGTCGGGGTCGCCTCGCCAGGAACTTGCCGAGACCCCACTGACGGCAGTGCCGCCGACCGCTACCCCTGAAGACAGGCACTCACCCCGTTATCCTCCGAGGGCCCCAGTGCCCCCGGGTTCCCGGAAAGATCCAGGTGGGTCAGGGCAGAGTCGAAGGCCGCATTGGAAGCCAGGGCCCGGCCTAGAGCCTTCATTCCTGGTGGTGGGGGCGGGTGTGGCTGGGCGATCGGGCAGACCCACCTCCCTGCTCGCTCCCCGCCCCCACCCCCTGCTGGGCTCCCCCTACCTCGAGGCGTCAGCCCTGTCTGCGACAGGCTGAGTCTCCTCAGGGCTCCAGGCCGACGTTCTAGGTGTCGGCTGAGCGCAGTCACGCCTGGCGATGGGGGCAAACCTCGTGGGTCTCAGCTTCTCCGGCACCAACCCCAGGCGCTTCCCCAGGCTCAGCCATACCTCGGTCATCCAGCAGGTTCCCGGCCAGGCTGAGCTCCTGAAGCCCGGAGCTCCCGTTCCCTGCCAGCGCCTGAGCCAGTCGACGCACAAACTCTCTGGGGACCAGACCCCGGGGGTGAGACCCAGACTCTGGATTCCTCATCCCCACCCCAACTGCCCTCCCCGTCCCCCTTACCCCCTCAGGCCACAGGTCTCCAGCACCAGCTCCTCCAGGTGAGACGACTGACTCATCATGTGCAGAATCTGTTCCAAGACCTCGAGGCTCTGAGAACAGAGTTGGGGCTCGGTGGGCTGCACCCCGGTCCCCACACCCCTGACGCCTCCCTGCCCCTGCACTCTTACCAGCTTCATGTCCACACAGGAGAGACGCCGGAACCACAGGTTGTAGGACAGGGCAGCCACACTCAGCGCCAGGTCCCTGGGTGGGCGGAGGGGCAGGGGCAGAGCTCAGGGTCCTCTGGCCAGATCCCAGGCCCAGCATCCCCCTCTGCAGAGAGGCTGAGGCCCAGGGATGTGGGTTATGGAACCTTCCTCCCTTCCCATCCTGGCAGGCCACGCACCGACTGCCCAGGTGGCTGAAGTCTCCCAGGCTGAAATGGCGGCAGCCCTGACGGTGGTAGACAGTGTCCACATCCTGGACAGGAAGAAAGTGTCTCTGACTAGCTTGGGGCACAAGGAGCAGGGAGGGACTCAATGCAGGTGGGGATCGGATGTCTTCAGAGCCCCCCAGAGAGGGCCCTACCCTCACCCACTGAATCTCCTCTCGGAAAGGGAAGCCATTGTAGTCACACAGAGCCTCGTATGTCTCCGAGAAGCCACCTGGGGAGGTGCCAAGGATATGACGGGGTGGGGTTGGGGGAGGAGAGAGACAAAAGGTCAGAGACGTGTGAAGACCAGACCCAAGCTGGGCGGTGGCTGCACCTCTCGAATGGCTGTGTTCGGTTTGGGAGACCTTCAAGTCCAGGGGTCTGGGGCTGCAGGGAGGGGGTGGCTGGAAGCCCCGTGTGGCCCTGCCTAGGCCCTTACCACAGGGGCTACTGGGTGCGGTGGTCTCGGAGGGGCTGCTTCTCTCCAGACGAACGAGCATGGAGGGGGGTGTGGGCCTCCGGAATAGCTTCCTGAGGAGGGAATACAGGAGAAGGGGAAAGGGACTTCTAGCCTCTGGGATGTGAAGCAGCCCACTCGTGTCTCCAGAACATTCCCCTCCCTGCCTGCCTCCCCTGCCAGCCCCATGCAGTTAGTTGCTTGGCCTCACCCAAGGGTGGAGCGAGGGAAGACCTTCTTGATGGCCGCAGCAACATGCTGGGCCAGCTGTTCCAAGGCAGCCACACCAGGAAACTCCAGGACCAGCTCAGGCAGGGACTCCAGCTCAAACGTGACCTGGGAGGGCGGGCAGCTGGGCTGGGCTCCATGTGTGGAGGCAGGGGAGAGGAAGGCAGGCCCTAGTTGGTATTCAGGGTCTCACCTGAGGGGGCGTCTCCTGCAGTGCCATGGCCTGGACCTCCAGGTAGCTGAACGTGCAGTCCACCTGTGTAGTGCCTGGATTAGCCTGGACAGAGGGCTGAGCCCCACCCTCCTGGGAGCCCAGTCCCTTGTGCAATCTAGAGCTCAGAGCTAGGGGCACCTAGTCCTGCCTGCTCTTGGGAGGGCAGGGCCCCTAAGGACAAGGTGAACATTCTACAGGTGCAGCCCTCTTGTCAAGGAGGCTGCTGGAGGGCAAGGTGGGTGTCAGCCAGGGCCCCAGACAGACTCACCCGCAGTGGGAGGCAGGTATGAAGCAGGTAGGCCCTCCAGCGAAGTAGTGCCTGGGGTGGGGTGGGGGGGGGGAGAGTGTCTGACACCCTGGGCAGGGCAAGGGACTCCTGCTGGCCCAGCGTCCTCCCAGGCTCTGCCCCCTGCCATACCAGGACATGACCTTGCTCAGCACCCTCCCGTGCGGGGAGCCAGGTTTTCAGCAGCACTTCTGCTTCCTTGGGCCACAGGAACCTGGTGATCTCGCCTGTGAAAGGGCAGTCTGCTGGATAACTTTGGTCCTCCCACGGAGGTCAATTCACGCCCTGTCAATTCATGGTCTGTCTGTTCCAGGCTAAGGGCCTGGGCTCATCTACGGGCCAGTGAGGAAGGACTGGAGTGGATCTCGGGGCAGCAAGCCCTCCAAAGGAGCAGAGAGAAACGCTTGCCAGGCATCCCCAGGGCACTGGGTCGGCCTCTGGTTTGGCGGCTCCACTGCTTCTTCACAGCCAAGTAGGCAAGAAGGGTCAGAGCTTACCTCGCAGCTCACAGGATATGCCGTCGGGTGTCTGGGCCATGGGGACGGGCCAGGAGGCCGGGGCGGCCCAAGGAGTTCCGACGAGAAACTGTAGCTGGCGGGCGCGCACAGGAAGCCTGGGGCCCCGGCCCTCAGTGCAGCCACCTGCTCCTCCTGCAGCGGAAGGTGCGCGCTGCTTCCTGCCAGGCCGCCCCCGGCCCGGCTCCTCCCCGCCCTGGCCTCCGCGGGCCTTGAGATGTAGCCCGGGTACAGGGCGTAGGGCGAGGGCAGAGCCCTAGCTGCCTGTCCACCCTGTCGCGAAGGAAATACCCCGACAGACCAGGTGTGGTCAGCAGGGTCGTGCCTGTTGTAGCCTCCTTCAGTTCTTAGCTCCCTACTTTTACCCCCATAGCGCAGTCCCTGCCTCAAGCACCAGGGGGTGCTGCCCACTAGGTGATCCCTCCGGGGCCCACCCCAGTTTGTACCCTCCAAAGCCCAGCTAGGGAGGCGGGCTCTGGGCAGTGGGGGGAAGGAAGGCGTGTCTGTTCAGCAGGAGGGTGGGATCTCTTCCAACACCCTGGTCCTAACCTGAAGGACCTAATCTATCGCTTCTAACAAGGAGTCCGTGACCCCACTGGGCATCCAGGAACTGTTAAAAGGGGTGGGAAGAGACCCCAGATGGGCCTATAGATGCACTTCTCTGTGAAAGAGGTTTCTTAGCTTTCATCAGGTTTCAGCTGGGTCAAGGCCAGAAGGTGGAGATGTGTGTGTTGGGAGGCAGACTCCAGGTAAAGCCTGAACTCCACACGCTTCAGGGAGGATGGAGTGACTCATGTGCAAAGGCGGGGTACATGCAGTCTTCTGGGGAGTATGTATTCTCCCTGACCTGGAGTTTGGGGAGAGGGAACCGCTAGGAGAGGGGAGTTTTTCCCTTCAAAGCTGGGAGGTGTCAGAAGGTCATAGGTCAGGGGCCTGAGAAGCATGCTGCCTTATAAAAAGACCAGGGACCTAGATTCTGGAAGGTTCACAGGAGGGAATTAAATTTTTTTCCCCATCCGTTACAATCTAATTCAACTCCACTTATGAGACAGGGAATGGCCTCTGGCCTGCCCGTAGCTCAGCTGGCAGAGGTGAAATAACCATGAGTAGGTGGGAGATACTCTGCAAAGTGGCTTTGGCTTCTTTCCTATCTCCCACTACCCCTCTGCACCCTGGGGATCAGGGCCAGTGGGAGCACCCTCTCATACCCCTTTGCTAAGGTGCACCGAGGACAAGGACAAAGCGGAAAGTAGAAACCGAATCTTAACAACTTGGGGGCAGCCATCTCCCCTAAGCAACAGGTCCAGGGGGTGGTAGTCAAGGGCTGATGGGGGGACATAAAACACACAAACTGCTTTTAGGGTGAGAACTCAGTAGGTCTCACACACTATGGCCAAGTGGTCAAAAACAAAGATTCTGAAAGCAGACTGCCCAAATGGAACTCCTGACTCCACCTCTTCTCAGTTGTTTGACACTGAACAAGTTACTCAACCTTTCTGGGCTTCCAGTTCCAGCTGCTGCTGCAGCTATTGACTGACCTCAAAGTGCGGCTGTGAGGATGAAATAATGAGAAGTGCTCACCGCGGGGCCTGGCGCTCATATTCGCCAAGTCCACCGTGGCGACCCTAACCACAGAACCACAGAACCACAGAAAACCCGCCCCACTGGGATCTTTCTGGTTAGAATGACAAGGATGAGAGAGATGAAGGGAATGGAGGCCAAAGGGCTCAAGCTCTTCCCCAGGCTGAGGGACTCTCGAGGCCAGCGGCCACACTGGTGGTATCAGTCCCTACATCTACTGAGTGCTCTGGGGACAGGCAGTGCTCTCATGTGGGAAACTGGGGTCAGCATGCTCAGGACCGGGGTGCTGGACTAGCTGCAAATCCCTGTAACTGCTGGTGGACAAAGTGGCAATGACAAACAGAACTGCTATCCAGATAGACTAAAGACATGGGACTCGGCTCCAACAAGTAGCTTCAGCGGGTTCAAACCCTGCCCTGTGCTCCAGACAGCATGACAGCCCGTGGGCGCTCAGGAAATGCTGACAGCTCAGGAAGAATGAAAAGCCCTGCGCACCCACTCAGGTAGCACAGGCCTAATCCAGGCCAGGCTGCAGGTCCCAGGGCTGCCATAAAGCTTCCTCAGATGGTCTTCAAAGACTAAAATCCTGTTCCAAAGCAAGAGAGGGCTTGGCGCTTGCTGAACTGGCCACGGTGGACTGGCGGCACACTCGGAGGAGCTGTTTCTTTACTGCAGCGCCCACCGCGGTTTAGCAGTGGGGCAGACTGCTACAGACGGGCCAGGTAACTTCCTGTAAGTTTGCAGGAGAACTGGCTTCTGCTGGCTTTACTTTTTATTTTTTAAAGATTTTATTAAGTTGTTTTTGGAGAGATGGGAAAGGAGGGAGAATGAGAGGGAGAGGAACACTGATGTGATAAACATCTATTGGTTGCCTCTCACATGTCCCCACAGGACAGAACCCGCAACTCAGGCGCATGCCCTGAACTGGCAATCAAAACAATGACCTTTCCCTTTGTGGGACGATGCCTGACCAAGTCAGCCACACAGGTCGTCGAGGCTGAAGGTTTTATTTTTAATGAAATCACATGGGATTACCATGGGCTGTGCAATGGGGGATCCCTTCTCAGCCTTAACTCCCACGAGCATGTCACTTTTCATGCCCTCCTGCCATCCAAAACAAACCCATGTTTAACCTTTCAAACATCTGAGTGTATACACAGAGAAATGAAAAGCCCTACTTAAGATAAACATCTCGGTTCTGCAGAGATTTTCTATTGCGAATACCTAGCAGTTGATAAGAGCTATGTACCCAGTAAGACAATTCTGGTAGGGGTAGTCTGGTTCCTGTGAGGGGCTGGCCCATGGATGGGATGGAGACCCAATGCTCTGCCTGCCTGGTTTAGCCTTGAGACCCCATGTTTTCCTAGAAACATGGACAGCACAAGCCAGCCAAAGGCGGCATATGTATTGTCCTGTTACTTCCCACTGAATACTGGTTTAGCTGGAATTCTGGTTAAAACCCCCTAAAGTTAGCCCTGGCTGGTGTGACTCAGTTGGAGTATCATGATTCCCAGTCAGGGAACATACAACAGGTTGTCTGTTCAATCCCCCCTGCCCCCCAACCCCCTTCTGGGTGCATACAATCCTTGGTCTCGTAGCAGGAGGCAATCAATTGATGCTTCTCTTTCACATCAGTTTCTCTCCTTTCCTTGCTCTTTAGAAAACAATGAAAAAAGGTCCTCCAGTGAGAATCTAAAAAAGCAAAACAAAACCCCCCATAAAATTAGTGGCTGAAGCCTTTACCAGAATGGGTTGCCAAAGCAATCGGCCTAGAAATGGCCGGCAGCAGCATGACGATGTGGGTTCGCTAATGTGTATACTTCCTAACACAAGTCTCTTTGATCCTGCTTCCCGACACTGACAAGCAGCTGTGCTGTCCAGGAGTCTCTCCTGGTGGTCACTCATCTGTCTCCCCCTCAAATCAGTTTCCCTAGGGCAGATTAGGCCCAGCTTCTCTCTTTCTCTCTGTTCCCCTGCACTTGGCAGAGTTGGAGGTACTGATCCCAACCTTTTTTTGAGCAGAGATTCTGAAGACAGAGTAACCCATTAGTCCCTTCTACTCTAACCTCTGTGCCCACCCCCTCTGCCACGGGGAACCTACTCCCTAGAGTGGATCACAGAGGCTGGCAGATGTCCATCTACTCACACTCTTTTGGGGAGTTAAAATTTACAGCAAGATGCACTTAGTATCCTGTCATCTGCCAAGATCATCTCCCATCTACTAGAGAAGTGGCCACGTAGCCTGCCTGTACCTCAGGCCTGTACCACCTGAGGCCACGCATGCAGGACTCCTCTGGGCCCCTTATTAAGCAGGAATCACGCAAGACAGTGTTTGGAGCACTTGTTAATCCGTTATGATTTATTAGCTGTACAGCAGTAGATCCTCCTCCCCAGCTTTCAATCCCGTTACATATTACAGGTCTCATGTTGGTGTCCTAAAATAATGAAAAATATCACACAGTACAGCTAAATACAAAATGCATCAACCTAGAGTCTGATAGCTAACTGATGGCTCTCTTAAAAGCAATACACAGAAGAGAAAAAAGTGTTTGAAATCAACAAGACTGAGGCTCTCTAAAAAACACATTTTAAACATGTGACAGTTCATGTGCAAGAATCATTCTTTAGTTGGTTTTGCTTCACATTATTACTTTTGTTTTGAAGATCCGAAGTTTAAATTACTGACCTAGTGAAATTTTTTGGCCCAGCTTTTAAGGGCGGCTGTGACCCACTCATAATCACCCTTCTGCTTTAACAGAGGATTTATAAAACACAAAATTCAGCTACAAACAGAGCAAAGAAAATGTGGATGGGAAATCATAACCGAAAGTTAATTGTGTAAGGCTCGAACGCTGGCTCCGGGGGCTGGAGGCCCCGAGCTCCTGCGCGGGTGCCCGTCTGTAGCGGCAGCCGTCTGGGCGCTGTCCTGCCTCATGATTGCAGTCCGAATCCTCTCAGCGTTTCACACTCGAGTCCGTCGGAACTTAATTTGCAAGTAATTAAAATGCTGGGTTTTCTTACACTGCACTTCTTTTCAACCTCTTAATTAATGGAAAAGATTAAAATGTAAAAAAAGTTATTTACAGGCTTGACCATACCAGAAGCTTTGCCAAGAAAAAGGCAAAGCCTTCGGGACAAAAGCCGACCGTAGCATGCCTTATTATCGGTGTGCAGCCGACTCCGAGCAAAGGGAGTCAGGGAAAAAGCAAAAGCAAAAACCAGTTTAAAAGTCTAAGTCCTTCCCAAGTCTGCATTTACAATTAAAAACTCTCCTGGGAAGAGGACCATAGAAGTCTCAGAAACCCGGTGGCCATTTCGGGAGTGGTTTACCATCGCAAGAGGGAGGGTTCGATGTCTGTCTCCATGTGAGAAAACCAGCCAGGCGTCAACACTGTCCTCAGCACTTCACAGTAAACCCTCAGGGACTCAGAACATTCCATGATTGGCTAACATCAAACTGCAAGTTCTAGTTAAATCACGTTTTTCTAACATCATCTTTGAAGTTTTAGTTCTCAGTATGTTTGGTAAAATGGTGTAAAATGGTGCTTTTCCCAAAGCCAAAAGAAGAAAGGAGGGAGAAAAATTAAGATGCAGGCCGTTTAAACACAGCCCAGAGCAGTCCTGGTGACGACGAGGCGCCGCCATCACCGGTCCATCATGCTGAGGATCATCTCGGGGGTGAGGTCTCCGTTGGGGGCGTCTGTGGCAGCCGGCTGGGCCTCCTCTTCCTCCCCCTCCGCAGGCTCTGCGTCTGGCTCTTTTTTGACTTCAACTATAATGTTCTCAATTGCACCTGTATTCTGGTCTTCAACCTGGATGATAGCTGTTGTGGCAAAAAAAGAGCACGAACAAAAAACCAAACCAAAACAAAAACAAAACAAAACAAAACAAAATGCGCCATTAAAGCCCCCAATACTGCAAAGGTCTTTTCAGACTTAACACTAAATAGACATTAACAATGCAGGAAAGCCTTAGTAACGGTGTGCAGAAAGTCAAGAAAAGGCTTAAAGACCTAAAATGTGGCCCTACATGAAGCCTGAGTACTCTAGAAACTATCAAGGCAAAAAATGCTGGCACTGGTCTCCACCTGCCTCCCAAACAACACACTCAAAGGCCTTAGTTTTCCTTTGTCACACTGGCCTTAATAGTTTGAGACAGGAAAAGATGTGATGCAGACAGTAGGTGACCAGGATCAGAGTGTGCGACGTAGGTGTTTTAGAGGTGATCCAGCCACAGTCAGGACCTGACGTTTTTGATTCTGAAGCTCACCCACACCCAGGGCCCTCCCAGCGTTTAGTGCACTCAGGGGTGTGCGTGTGAAATACTTCCGGATCTACAGCCAACCACCCTGCTGTGGCACACACCAACACGAGAGGCTCAGTAAACACATTGAAAAAGAGGATTAGCCCTGTATTTGTCAAAACAAAGCACCAGCTTTCATGAGACCTAGAGCAACACTAGAGGAGAACAGACACCAGAGCCCGCCACACAAGGGCAGCTCTAGGCCAGGGCTGCGGCGCACTGTCACATGCTCTGTGAAGGGTGGACACCTCCTCTGTCCTCTCATAAATCCGAAGGCCAGCAACTAAATCCCCAGGCCTGGGTTTAAGAGGAGGGGCAACCTCAGCACAGAAACTGCTCCCTCTCTATCCTCTCAAGTTTGGCTGTTCACATTCATTACCACCACAATTCTGCCAGCTGACTGTGTCTTTGGTTGTTTTGTAAAACCCTCCCACGTTAACAGGACCCATCTTGTAGAATGTAAGTTCCCTTCTATGCTAACCTTTTATTCATGGAAATGTAACAGGCGCCAGCTGTTCCCCAGTAAAAACAAGGGAGAAAAAAAAAGCTTCCTAAGAGCCTGCTCCTGGCATGACCTTAAATTGTTCTCATGGCTTAGTTCCCATCTTCCCAAGAACAAGGACCTGCCAGGATGCCAGCCAGTTACTGAGCTGAGACAAAGGACTTACGCTGGGTTTGTTTGGGCTGGTTGGTTCTGCCGGGGGGGCGTCCTCTCCGCTTCTTGGTGGGTGGTGGGGCTGGGGTCACAGGCTGAGGCTCTGGCTCGGGTTCAATTTCCACAGCAGGCTCTTCTTCATCCTCGTTGTCATCCAGGTCTGGCTCAGCATTTTCTTCTCATGAAATCAGGGAGAACAGGTGGTAAAAGAAAAAAAGAACACAAATAATCATACACTCTGTGAAGTTTGGTTATGTGTTTATTTTCACTGTAAAAGCCTATTTTAAAATGTTTTTGCCTAAACTTTTGCTATCAGCTGTAACAAAGTAAACTAATATTATGGCAGAATTAATAAGCAAATGAACTTGACAATAGTATTTTACATGGGTTGGATTGTTTTCTTTAGCTTTTTAAAAAATATATTTTATTTATTTATTTTTAGATATAGTGGAAAGGAAGGAGAAAGAGTGGGAGAGAAATATCAATGTGTGGTTGCCTCTCATATGTCCCCCACCGGGGACCCAGCCCACAACCCAGGCATGTGCCCTGACTAGGAATCGAACCAGCGACCCTTTGCTTCACAGGCCCGTGCTCAATCCACTGAGCTACACCAGCCAGGGCTTTCTTTAGCTTTAGACATCAGAATATTGGGTTTCAAAGTCTTAGAGGACACTCCGCTGCATGTCAGTCACATAATGAAACCACAAAGTGTTTAAGTTGAAAATAAAACAAATACTGCTTCTACTATACAAGGATAAAGCAGGAAATGAAGCCTGAGATGGACTCCTGAAGATGTGGCCCTGCTCATCTGCATGGGTGGAGGGGTGTGTGCACACGCATGCGTGTAAATAAGACAGGTTCCTGCTGCACAGTGAGGTCCTGTTTACTAGGAGGATTACTGATGGGCTTCTCTTAAGGCCAAGTTTTTGGACTTAATTCCCAGCTTAATTTAAGTACCAGATCCAAAGGGTCATTCCTCTCTTACTTTGTCCCTAGTGCCATAATCACATAAAAGGAGAAACTATTGTAAAAAGAGTATCGAAGAGGCCCAATAATATGGCTTGAGCCCCAGGTCTCTTACTAGGAATGAGACCTAAGACAATAACCACACCAGACCTCAGTTTCCTTGTGTGAAGCGCCCAACCTATTTAGTAGTGATCTGAGGATCAAAAGGGTTAAGACAGTACATGTAATCATGCTCTGTACCTTACGCTCTATCACACTAACACAGCTGTACTGACACCGTACACCACATTCTTTAATAAGATGTGTTACCCTCATTTTATTAAAAAAAAGTGAGAAGGTAAGTGATCCGTAAGACCCAGCTAGGCCGTGGCAGGTAGAAATCAAACCTCTGACCTAGATGTGGGGCTGTTCTGCTGCCCATCCTTGCAGCTGGCCAATGGGTTCCCATCCCCCGCCCCTCCCTGCAGTGGCACAAGATGCACCCTGACTGCCTTCCTCCAAGAAGCACAGCCACATTATCCTTCTTTCTCTGGAAATCAAACGTTTATTCAATTTAAAAATCTGTGGTTAAATGTCTGATCTTCAGGACAAACTGGATCATTTATCATGTGACTGAAACCCTAAATGAAAATGTAGGGAACATACTAGAATGTGGCAGTATGTCAAGAACTTCCCTATTGAACTTATTCAAACCCCCTATTGCCTAAGTTGGCCAAATGCCTAGAAAACCAAATGAATTTGGTCAGAATTTGGGGGGGGGGGGCACATAAAATAAATTAATAGGGTCAAAGGCTAATTGGCTTGGACAAATTTTGGCAAAAAACCTTGAAAACAGCAGTAGACCCTGCAGGTCAATCTCTGCAGATGGCCCACAGGCAGGCCTTCTGGAAGGGGACAAAAATGCCTGCTTGGCCTTTGTACGCAGTGGGATGAAAAGCCCTGACGTGAGAGACTAGGACTAGGTATGAGGCCCAGCACCAAACTTTGCTCTACAAACAAGCAGCACAGAGGACAAAAGGAAGAACTATGGAAATGCAGGAACTCTTTAGCTATAAAATGCTTCTGGTGAAGCACCACTAGGGACTGACCCACAGAAAGGAATAGGGCAGAACCACGGGAACGAGGAAATGTCTGTGGCAGCATGAAGCTCTGCAACTAGCCCCTGCAGAGACCCTCGAGCTCAAGATTATTTGTGGGTCTTCAGTGATATCTGGGGCCTTTTGACCCTCCTTGGCACTTCCCAACAGTCCACACATTTTCTTAGCCAAACAAAGGCATCCCCGCAGAACCGAGCCTTAGAGAGTGGTGGTGTGTGCTTGATAAGAATTAATTAAGCACACTGACGTTTTAAAGGAGGTATTCAGCTAAAACTTACAGCAGGAGTGTCAAACTTATTTTCACAGGGGGCCACATCAACCCCGTGGTTGCCTTCAAAGGGCCGAAGGTAATTTTAGTACTGTATAAATGTAACTACTCCTTAACTAGGGGCAAGGAGCTTAACTTGGCACTGCTGCTGGGCAGAAACAAGGTGCTGGGCCAGATAAAACACGGAGGAGGGCCAGAATCGGTCCTCGGGCTTTGTGTTTGCCACCTGTGCCTCAATGACTGAAGATACTGCTTAAAATACACTTTGCATTAAAAAAAGGCAGCAAAAGTAATGCTTACTGGATAACTAGTCTCCCAGAAACAGCTAAAGTTCTGAGTAGAAAAGCTAAAGTTTTGCTAAAATAAATACAAATTAAAGGGACCTTCTTATAGATCTAAATATTAAAAAAAAAATACCCTAGTGCTTTCATGAGCAAGTTTTACAATTTAAACAATAAGTGACCGAAGTTCTTTAATGCATTCAATTTTCAAAAATTGCATTCCTTTCCCATTATTTCTATTAACAAGCAACATGGAAGACTAAACGATGAATCCTTGGAAATACACTAGGCACCATCTATAGTCTCTCCAGTCTGGCAGTGCTTCTGGGGAAGTGCACTTCCCAAAACGGAACCCCTCTACACTCTTTCCCATGAAAAGCTTGTATTTGTAGTTATGTCTGCGCCTTCTCCACTGGCTGCCAGTAGCCCAAGTACCCACGTTATAGAATCTCACACTTTGGAACTAGTTTGTATCTCAGATGTGACTCCTACATTACCAACACTCTGGTTCTCTCTCCCTCTTTATGAATCTAACACCTCAAAGCATACCTTCTGCCTGGATTTCATTAGAAAGGCAAAAATACCTCAAAGAGCATCAATGGTAGGAACACAGGCAAAGTTTTAAATCATAAATGAAGAAATTAAGAAAAGAGAAATGCCGACCTTCCTGGATTTAATCAAAACAGCTCAAAGCTGGGCTGACAGAGGGAGTCAAACCAGAAGTTGGTGGAGATGCTTACTCAACCTTCTTCATTTCCGTTACAGAGTCATGGCTCACATCTAGACCTGCTTCCTAAATGTAAAAGTTATGGACATAGAAAAGAAACTCTGCTGGCTTTAAAATATCACTAAACTGAGTAAAGGTATTAATTTTGTTTTGGCTTTAAATGAATATAACATAAAGATTCATTAAGCAGTTTCCAGAATGCCACGAGGAAAAAAGAAGAAATGATCGCCCGAGGAACAAACTAACCGCTGTGGCAGATACACACCCAAGGAGGGTCAGAGTTTTCAGGGAAGAGTGACCCGCCCGCGTCTATATCCTGGCGCATCCGCACACATGCCAGACACCAAAACCTGCCATGTACAACAAAATTGAGAAACAAGTCACTTACCACTGTCGGAGGAGTCTTCTTTTTTAGAGCGCATCTTTCTTTTTCTTCCTCGTTTACTCTTCTTCGTTTCTCCTCCATTTTCTCCTTCTACACCATCTGGACCGGCACAATTATCAGCATGTCTTGCCATGGTATTCTAACAAAAGGAACAAACCCTCTTTGACATTACTAAAGAAGTAAAGATCAGTGTTGGAAGTTCTCTTTAGTTTAGTTTAATAAAATAAAAAAGAGTATACTAAGTCTGAATGTCTGCTAAAGCATGTCCTAAACATGTTCTCCTCATTCAGGGGAAACTGTCTCCATTTGGAGGGGGGAGAGAGGAGGTAGGGAGAAAAAGGACAAGACGAGGCTGGGTCCCCTGAACAGAGGGCTCAGCAGCCTGTAGGCTGGAGGAGCAGGGGAGGATCAGGACAGGTTTCCTGTCCTGTGCACACCTGACTAATTTGGCCCCAAAGGATGATCCAGGACAGATTTATTAGGGAGGTCCCCATCAACAAAAGCGTTCACACATGGATACAGCACCTTGAGATGGGGATGACTGGGTCATCCCTAAGGATAGAGGGTCTCTACGTTTATTACTGCAGTGGGAAGAACTGCCTCACTTTGCAGTGGAAGACCCAGAACATGCTATTAGGAACTGTAACAGAGGACATACAGCTGTGACTCTTACCCGGCGTGTGAATGTCTTCCCACATTTAGAACAGACAAAGGCTGCAGGGACAAAGTTGGGATCGTGATAGCGTTTGAAATGCATGTCAAGGAGCTGTTTCTGGCGGAAGGTCTTGTCGCAGTGGCTGCAGGCGTAAGGCTTCTCCCCAGTGTGGGTGCGCTTATGCATGATCATGTGCCTCTCCTGAAAGACAGCACAGTGGGGAAGAGGCTGCAGAGACTGTCGCAGGGCTGCCACCCACCCCAGCAACCACCTGTGTGCACGTGGCCGACAGGCTTTTCTCTCCCAACACTGAGGCCCACTGGGAGGACAAACTGATCTTCACTGGGGTGCAGTAATGCTCTCATAAATCCCAGGTAGGTACAATTGCTTCTTCTGGACTGATTCTCTAGATCATTCCCAAGCTTCAGGCCCCAAGACCGCATTTTTCCCTTCTTTGAAGCCCTGATCTTAATTCTTTAATTCCCATAGTTCTGGGAAAGAAGTCAGTAGTCTGCCTGAAGTGGGAGTAGAGTGGCAGGCTATGACTGAGTAAAACATCAGCTGAAGACCAAGATACGATCTGGTGACATTCCTCATAAATCACAGTTGGAAAATACTACCCTTAAAAATAGCCACCAAACAAGGTATGTGAGAACCCTCTGATGAAACCTGACACCCGCGAGCCATCTACTGCTTTCTAACTATGAGTCTCTACCTGTCTGCAAGCATAATCACACTGGTCACACTTAAAGCGCTTCTCGTTCTTGTGTGATTTCTGATGCTGGATGAGGGCATAGCGTTCATGAAACACAGCATCACAGTATCTGCACTTCTTGCCTTGCTCAATGTAGGAATGCTGCTTTCTCAAGTGGACACCTGAAAGCAAAATATAAAGTCGAGTCTAACTTGTGAAAACACAAACAACCATTTCAACAAGTTCATAATACATTTCTTCCTGCTTCTTAAAATAATTACTGACTGCTACACAGAAAACGAATTAAAAGGAGAAACAACAACAGACGTGAGGAGACCAGTTAAGACACTGGTGGCTAAGAGGAGATGGTGGCTTGGAAAAGGGTAATGGCACAGGGTATGGACGGGAGAGAACTGATGAGAGATCTAGGGAGTTCAATCAGCAGGACTTAGTGACAAAATATACAGTGTAGAAGAGGAACCTGAGTTCAGGGACAATTACCTGGTTGATGGCTTAGAAAAGTAAGTAGACAGTGGGGCCATTTATAGAAACAAGAAACAAGGAGGGTTATCAGCAGGGAGGGGTAGAATGGTGGAAAAGGTACAGGGAATAAGAAGCATGAATAGTAGGTACAAAATAGGAGGAGATTAAGAATAGTATGGGAAATGGAGAAGCCAAAGAACTTGTATGTACTATCCATGACCATGAACTAAGGTGGGGGAATGCTGGTGGGAGGCAGGGTGCAGGGCGGAGGGGAATAAAGAGAAGAAAAATGGGATAACTGTAATAGCATAATCAGTAAGATATATTAAAAAAATACACACACAAAAAAAACAAAAACAAAAAAAACAGTGGAAGACAGCTGAAGCCCAAGCTGTGTGTATTTGGGGGAAGAGGTATGGCCAAGGTTTATTTATTATTTTTTTTATTAATAAAATTTGCTTTTAGAGAAAGGGAGGGAGAAAGAGAAGAGAAACACTAATGTGTGGTTGCCGCTCACACGCCAACCAGGGGACCTGGTCTGCAACCCAAGCACGTGTCCTGACTGGGAATCAAACCAGCGACCCTTTGGTTTGCAAGCCAGCACTCAACACACTGAGCCACACCAGCCAGGATTATTTATTATTTTTTAAATACTTTATTTATTTATCTTTTTAGAGAAAAGGGAAAGGAGGGAGAAAGAATGAGGGAAACATCAATGTGAAAAAAAAAACAAACAAACATTGATTAGTTGCCTCTCACATCCCCCACAACTAAGGGACCTGGCCTGCAACCCAGGCATGTGCCCTGACCAGGAATTAAAATGGTGACCTTTCAGTTTGTAAATGATGCCCAGCCCACTGAGCAACACCAGCCAGAGCTCAAGGGAGTTTTAAAGATTTGGTTTTGGACATGCTGAATTTTGAATGTCGATGACACCAAAGTAGGGATAGAGATGGAATTGCTAGAATTCGAGCAAGACCATCGGAGCTGATGAAATCACTAAGCAAAAAGTTAAAAAAATGAAGAGTATAGATGATTTTTTTAAGATGCCCACCACCCCTTTTTTAAAAAATTTATTTATTTTAAGAGAGAAAGGAAGGAAGGGAGAAACATCAGCTGGTTGCCTCTTGC
Source organism: Artibeus jamaicensis (assembly GCF_021234435.1). Taxonomy (NCBI): domain Eukaryota; kingdom Metazoa; phylum Chordata; class Mammalia; order Chiroptera; family Phyllostomidae; genus Artibeus; species Artibeus jamaicensis. The sequence goes on from NW_026521842.1 coordinate 18,852,666, forward strand.
ACACTCCCCCACTGGGAATGGAACCAGTGACCCTTAGCTTCCTGGGACAATATCCAACTGAGCCACACTGGCCAGGCCATGGGTCGTGTTTTAAGAAACCTAATTAAGACTGGTGAGAGGAGAAAGGGTTAAAGTAAGAGAAGGCTGAGAAGAAACAGTTGAAGAAAATAAGAAAGCCAACAGGGTATGGTACCACAGAAGCCAAAGGAAAAAAGTGTTTCGAGGATGAGGGCAAAAACGAACAAAAAAGGAAGAGGACACAGTCCACTACAGAGAATGATGCTAAGAGATCAAGGGAGGTAGAAAGTACAATGTTCCCTATATTCTGCATGTGGGGTCATCAGTGACCTTAGCAAGAATCACTTTACAGAGCGATGGGGCGTCCAAGCCAGCTGGAAGGGGAACCAGGAGCTGAGGAAAAGATGTGAGGGACGTAACTCTTCATGAGGGTTAGTTACGTAGGAGATAAGAGTTAAACCTAGAGCCCTGCCCTGGTGTGCCTTAGCTGGTTGAGAGTCCTCCTGTGAAGTGAAAGGTCTCTGGTTTGATTCCCGGTCAGGGCACATGCCTGGGCGCACACAAGCCTGGACTGCGAGCTATCACACCCAGTGGGGTGTATGCGAGAGGCAACCAACAGATGATTCTTTCACACTGATGTTTCTTCCCCTCTTTCTCCCTCCCTTCCCCTCTCTATAAAAATAAATTTAAAAATATTTTAAAAAAGAACAGGAGAGATGTAAGAATACTTAGTTAGAATTCAGAAGAAAGACCAAGTGGGAGAACGAGGAAGGTAGAGTGGCAATACTGATGGTGTAGAAAAGGGGTGTCACACTCATTTTCACCAGGGGCCACATCAGCCTCACGGTTGCCTTCAAAGGGCCGAATGTAATTTTAGGACTGTATAAAGCTACTCCGTAATGCTTAAGTAAGAGCTCGGTGCTGCTGTCAGGTAGAAACAAGGTGGAGGGCTAGATTCGACCCGCGGGCCTTGTGTCTGACACCTATGGTGTAAAGACCGCCAAGGAGACAGGAGAGTGGGACCAAGACAAACACAAAGGGACAGGCCACAGCCAAGAAGAATGACACCAACTCTCTAAGTAGTAGATGGGAAAAGAGAGGATGAATTCAGATGCAGGTAGGTCTGATAACAGGGAACCTGGAGTTTGAATGTGCTGTTTTAATTTTCTTGTTAAGTAAGAAAAGAGGTAATTTATTGAGACAAGAGAGACAGAAAAAGGGAGGAAATCGGAGGTTTAAAGTAAGAGTGATTTACCTGTCATGGTGCCTCCCACACAGCGGGCACTCAAACATTTGTGGAATGAATCAATGAACAAACTCACCAAGGAAAATGGAGACGCTCCTGAGACAAATAAATAGTTGGACTGTCCAGGAGCAGTCAGGGCTGCATTTGGGATCATAAATTTATGGTGCTACCTCTCTGATTCATCAAGGTTATACAGCAACTTAAAGAGGGCCAACTCTGGGGAATGGAAATGAGGTAAGCGAAGGGATGGTTTACTTCCCATAACACTAAGTATTTATTTGGAGGTGAATCCTGACTCTAGTAGGTCTCTGCCTCTAAAGCCCATGCTTTCCTATGAAATCAAGTCTGCTTTAAGAACACGGATTTCATTGGGACTGGTTTTGAGACATAAACTTGAATAATCCAGACAGTAGCCTAACAGCTCACACAGGCTGCCATGAGATATATTAGAATTTAGTTTTTATTTGGCAAGAACAGTAAACTTTCACTTATCAGAGAACAGTGCCTCTAAATTTATGTTCCTAATGTGACCTGGGTACTTACATATCCCCCCACCCCAGTTGTGAGAAACGCCTTGAGAGAACTCAAACCCAGCTTTGCTACTTGTAAGCTGTGTTGTGTTATCTTTTGGTTCAAGACACCTGTCTGAACCTCAGGTTCGCCACCTGTCAAGCTAGAATACACGCCCTGATGGCTCCATACAGTTGTTGGGAAGATCCAAAGAGTGAAAGTAAAACTACTACTATTGGACAGCTCCTAGGCAATTTGTAAAGTACAGTAATTTATCCAAATGTCAAAATGTTTATATAAGAATTATTTTCTAGGACAGAGAACATACTAGGGCAGTATTTTCAAAAAATTTCCTTTAAATACGAAAAACAAAGGGAGAAATCCAAGCAACCATATCTTTAAGTATGAGTAGTACTAAAATTTCTACTGCTTCTATATAAATTCTAGCTTAATTATGCACAGATATGTAATAATCAGTTACCAATAAAACAGTGCAATTACCTAGAGAAAGTACAAATGTTCTGAAAAATCTGAAGTGGACTGACCTTAGTTTGAATCATACTATGTCACTTGCCTATTTGGGGACTTTAACATTCTGGCTACTAATTAAAGGTATACTCTGTTTCCTCTCATTACAGCTCCCATTAATTTACAGATGAGCTACATTCAGGAAAGAATCTTGTGGCCTGACTGTAGTAAGAGAAAAAAAAAAAGAGATAGAAAAAAAAATAGCAGCTAAGCAATGGCTTTTATTAAGTAGCAGGCCATTCACACACACAAACTTATACAACTCCAAAATAAAATCTTATTTATGATCTTCATACTTTCACAAATCCCTTAAAATATCCACTGGTTAATTTACTTACCCAAGTCACTTTTTCGGGCTATGACAGTGTCACAGTGGGGACAGTGAAATTTGGCCACATTCTCTGTGTGCTTCTGTAAAATGTGCATCTTCATGGTACCACTTTGGGTAAATCGAGCATGACAAATATAACATTCGTAAGGTTTTTCCCCTTAAAAGGAAGTACAGAATGAATAAATTAGATGAAATGATTTAAATACTATCACTAACTGGAGGGTAGTTCAGGAGGCAGACACGCAAAGCCACTGAAGATCTGCAGGTCTTAGGAAGGCCAAGGCTCAGGCCCATGCCTGGCCCACTGTCCTCAGAGATGACAGACAAGTCCTAAACTGCTGCTGCCACCACTGCTCTGCTCAACTTCGCCACAGAGTCATACATCTTAGAGAGTAGTTCCTATAGCAATGCTTGCCTTTGGGGGGGGGGGCGGGCGGATGGGACAATAGGACAATAGGAGGACAACCTACAAGTAGGGTTTTCTTTTAAGAAAAGACAGGCCTCAGGAAAACTGAATGTGCTGGGTTCTGTAGTCTCCTCAGACTTCTACAGTAAAAACTTTCCATTCTCCAAAGTATATTCAGAACAATGAATTCACAAGATATAATAGAGAAATCCCCATGAATTCCATACTGTCACGCCAGCTTCCATTCAGATAGGCAACAGGGGCAAGTGGTAGTTCACATGGTGCCATGAGCCCCACTGAAAAGTGACCCACCAACACAACAAGGGAGGGAGCAGTCCTACCTGAATGGGTTCGCATGTGCCTTTTCAGCTTGTATGTGTCCCTGCTGGCGTAACTGCACAAGCTGCACTGGAACGGACGCTCTCCAGTATGAGAGCGAATGTGGCGTTTTAATTTGCTGACCTGAAGCACAAAAGCAACCAAACTTCTTACACTCCAGTTAACAAAGACTGTGATGTGAGTGCTGTGGGTGAGGCACAAAAGCTTAGCTTTGGGGCTCCTAAGTTCAGAGCATAGAAAAAATCTAAAATGTAGCATTTCTTCCTCATTCTTTGTAATCTTTGTTTCTCAAATCTATATCATAAACCAAAAAAGGCGGGGGGGGCGGTACATAAACAGGGACACACAAGTCAAAACTGGTCATTATTAACTTTTAAGCTGGATGATAAGGACATAAGGGTGTATTATACTATTCAACCTGCTTTGTATGTTTGAATTTTCCATAATAATTTAAAAATAATATGGGATTATTTATGCATCAGTTTTCTTCCAAATGTTGAATCCGAATTATTAAGCACATGCTTCAACTCCTTTCAGCCCCTCTTCCTGTCATCAGCACTTCCCAGACAGGCCGTGCTTCAGGAGCCCCTTAATTACCTTCTTCACTACTGAGTATGCTTTTCGTCTTCTGTGGGTACATTTCCAACAAAACAGTGACTTGCAAACTTGATTCTAAGAAGTGCTTTGAACACACTCACTACTCTTTGATTTGAAAAAAAAATTTTAAGTATTCCAAATTTCACAATAAAAATTCCCTTGCACTTGTAAGTGCTACATAGCAAACTGTCGCAGCCTGTAAGCAGTTCAACAATGGTCCCAACAGCATTACTGAATAATTCCCTACTTATCACACATTAAATTCCTACAAGCACAAGACTCTATTCTGTCCCAACAAGGTATTTATTTCTGCTCCAATATCACTATCTTCATTTATTGTGTGGTTTTGTAACACACACCCCCTTTTTTTTTTTTAAAATGTTCTTATTCATACTGACTCCTTCCAGTTGAAATGTGGAATCAACTTGTGTTGTCTCTTCATTAGTGTCCTTCGGAAAAATTAAGTTTTAAGTTTTTTCATACAGGTATCAGATGTTTTGTTCTTCAGTTTACATCATCTTACTGCTGTTAGAATTTGAGCCTGTTCCCTACTAGTGATAGTATAAGCTAAGTCTCTGATTTCTGTGGCTACCCAAATGAACTCTAGGTTTTTAGCTAATACTCTTGAATTTTCTTTGTAAGCAAGAATGTCTGAAAGAAATGACAGTTTTGTTTTTTTCCATTCATCATTCATTTCTTATTCTTTTCTCTTAGCTAAGATTTCCAATAATGTTGAAATAACAGTAAGATGGATGTCTTGTTTCAAATTTTAATGGAACTATTTCCAATGTTTCAGAGTTAATTCGGATGGTTTACTATATAGGTTTCTGGCATACATGCCTTATACTAAAAACATTTTCTTCTACTCTTTACTTGCTAGAACTTTAGACAGTAATTGAGTGCTAAGTATTAGTTTTTTTAATAATCTATAGAAGTGACCATATGGTTTTTCTTTAGTCTCTCAACGTTGTTGTGCACACTAATGTTGAACTATCCCTGCATTTTATATATACTTTTTAGTAACCATTTATTTCTGAAATATATTATTAAATTCAATTTTAAAAATCACTTAGAATTTTTGCTTTTCTGTGAGAATAAGACAGTTATCTTTTTGGTAGTATTGTTATCCAGTTTTGTTAACAGGGTTGTCTCAAATAATAAAGGTGATAAATTCTTTCACTGTTTCTGTGAAGTATGGTGAAAGTTATCTGTAATAATGTGTGGAACTAGAGCTCTTCTTTAATGGGTAAATCTTTCACACTCATTACAGTTTCCTTTAGTGGTGGGGAAGAGGAGTGGGAATGTATAATAATCTAGTGAGATTTCTATTTCATCTTAAGTCAGTTTAGGGTAGTTTATATCACATTGCAATCACGGTCTTCTTAAGAGAGGAATCAACAAAAAGCTTAACACTCACTTCTACACTGGCATAGTCGCACATGGAACACTTAAATGGCTTCTCATGGGTGTGTTTGTAACGACGATGCCGCACCAATTCTCCACTAGTCACAAAGGCCATGTCACAGTCTGGGCACTTGTGAGGACGTGTACCTAAGAGAAAAGAGGGTATAACAGGAAGACAAGATCAAGGGCACAGTTAGTGACACAGCTCAACTCCTAGCAGCATGAGAATGACCCCTGGCTATTTCACCGACTCTGCACTAGCCTGAAAGTAGGTCCAAAAGCTATGAGAGGGAGTGGCTGACTTTGTAACACTAACTCCAAAATATCAGGAACATGCTGAACACTTAGTTTCTCTTAATTACCCACCTGGCATGTCTTTAAATGCAAAATCCTTTTTTATCCCCATTTTGTGAATATTCTGGTCAATACAAGTTAAAAGTTAACAGAAACACCATTTCTGTTTCAACCCTTGCTAAAAAATATAGAAAATCTTTTAAACCTCAATCTGGTATCCAATACAGGTCATAGAGTTAACAGATATTTGACTTCAGATCCTCTGCACATTAAATCTACTGCATTATGATTAGACATAAGGGCCATTGGGCTATCCATATTCTTAGCAGATTTTTAAAAATTTGTAAAAATTTATCTGAGCCAAACAGAGGAGGTATACCTAAGAAGCAAGATCTCAATAGACTGAGAAAAAGTGCTTCAAGTTTTTTCTTAAAAACAACAACAAAAACAAATATAATACCTTGTTTTCTAAATACATTTGTTTTGATAAAGAATTCTAGAGATTTATCAAAGGCTTTACAAAATCGTATTGTCTTTATGTGATTTAAATAGATCACTTTCAACACTTTCCGACAGCTATGTCTAACATCCTATGATCTGCATGTCAATTCATGGAACATTTGAATACTTTATAAGCTAATTATATATATACCCTCTACATTTCTTTTTCCATTCATTGAAGTACCTTACTGTTTTTAATGTTCCATATTACTATGGCCAACCTCTTCTAGCTACTTTATATTCTGAATACTGCACTGGAAGCATCATGCCCAAGTAATAATGACAATAAGGAAATAAAGCTGACAGAAGAACAGAGTGCTATTTTTCTAGACCATCGTTCAGAAACTAGGGATCATCCTCAATTGTGAGCTGCAGGTAAAGGGGTGACAGCAAATTAATCCTAACCACCCAAACCAAAGGCAGGCTACCTCTGAGAATGGAATTAGGAAGAGTTAGTTACAATGTAATGAATGCAGGGAGGTAGCCATCACAGAAATGATTCTGCCCAAGACTGAGAGAACCACAGAGAGGGAACTGTGATTGGAGCATGATCAAAACTAAGAAATTCCAAGGTATGTTCATTTGCTCAACTTGCTCCTTTAGTAGCACTGAGGATGCAGGAGTGAAGGACAGAGTTTTTGTCTATGAAAAACATATAGTCTGATGGTACAGGTAGGTAAGTAAAACAATAGTTAACAGGTAAGGAAAGCAGCATCCACTTCTCTTGTGACCAGGTAATGTGAAAAGTGAGTCTCCAATGTTTACCTAGCACTGTCTAGAGGAGAGAAAGAGGCCTGCCTCTGGTAGACATAAGCATGGCAATTAAGGAAGAAGTGCACATGCTGTGGGACAGAGATTTCATCAGGTCACACCATGCGCCCACATGTATCTCTCTGCTCAAGATCCAGGCTCACCAAGTCACACTTCAATTGCTACAGCATCTTGACACAGAGCATCCCCTAGAATGCAACACAACTGCACCTAAAACATGAAAAGGTGTTTCCTCACCATAACCAATTTTCTGATATGCACCTGACCCCTTAATGTTAGTATGAATGAGTCCTGCCAACTCAGCTCTGAGTAACCGGACAGGCCAAACTTCTTATTTTCAAAGCTGAAGACTAGACCATCACACTGTTCTCGCCCATCTTGGGAAGTCATACCAAAAGGCCAGGTGCTTTTATCTAGTCATCTGCTGCTTTTATAGTGTCTTCAAACTACCAAATAAAACATATAGTGTCTGAGCAGAAACTAGGAAGATGGTGAAAAGTGACTAGGTCACATTAGCCAAAAATATACAAATACACACAGCCCACTGCTTACAGGCCAATGCCCACTTAATCATGCTCATTATCACGTAAAATGAGGTGGAGCATCTAAACAGAGGAAAGCTATTCTGCATAAAGAACTGGGTGAAAGAAGTCTCATTATTAGCACTTAAGAGTCAAATGCCAACAATGAAAATGCAAAATGCAAAGAGCCTGGAAGAGAGCATAAAGAGAGATCCAGTGCATGGTCCCACCACTTTAGTGCCTGTGAGACCTGACCATAGTCGAGGTGAAGCTAATATTAGAATACGGAAGTATGTATGGAGCGTGAATGAATAAATGTTTGAATTGCTAGAATGATGCCTTCAACTTTCCATTCTGAGATTATGAATTACTTATCTTCCTTGAGGTAAAACAATCAGAAACCATGGTTTTTACAAAGATAGGATTTCACTTCTATTTCTAACGTTCTTCATCACAGTGGCTGGTAATTTCCACTTAGGAATTTTTGGGGTCATTTTTTGTCAATCACTGTCAAAACCTTAGCAACACAATGGTGACGTCTTCAGGAAATGACAGGTTAACTACCACAGATAATCTTTTTCTGGATCATCATCCTTATGTAATTTAGATTATTTCCCACTAAATTTTCTTTACATTTGTTTAACTAAGTCCAGCTGCTTACAAGATATCATAGCATAAAGAGGGTACCGTAAGAATGAACAAAAATCTTTGAACTTCCCACTGGAACCAGCCTGGATGATAATTAAAACCCGAGTTTTAACCTTTGCTATGCAGTAGTCCCCAACATTCTTATCCAGCACCTGTGTGTGTGTTAAGGTGATTCCTCAGGAGGGTGACTGTCCTGAATGCCCTGCCACAGAGATGGCACTTGTGTGGTCTCTCATCAGTGTGACTTTTCATGTGACGATCCAAATTTGAACGTCGCGGACACGTGTAACTGCAAAGCTCACACTGGAATGTCTTCTTTACACCTAAATGCAAAATAAAACACTTACTTGTCGTCGGGTTAAAAAGTGTTATGACTAATCCCAATCTTAAATTTCTACAAGCATCATAATCATCTCATGCCGCTAACAGATTGACTTCTTTCTCTTCAGGACTTAGTACTCAGTCTGGAAAAACTTCTAGACTGGCCAAGAAGACTAGCACTAACATCATAATCTTAAAAAAAAAATCCATTTAGTATAAAATAACCTGCATATGCACTGTGTTATGTACTTCATTCCAAATTGGTTTTACAAGAATATAATGGGAAAAAATCACTTTACCTTTCTTTTTAATTTTTGTCGGTTTTGGAGGCTTCATGTTACCAACCACTTTCTCTGCATTAACCTCGGACAGCAGACCCTCCTGTTGCTCTTCTTCAAAGTCGTAGACAGACACATCCACATCTTTGCCCTCCTCTGTGTAACGGAGTTTGCTCTTTTTGGTTTTCTTTGTTTTTTTGGCTGGTGGCTGATAGTCTGGGTCTTTTTGCCAACTAGGATCTTCCTGTGGTGGAAGTTCCCCTTGCTCTAGTGTCTCCACCTCTCCATTGGCCCCCACTTTGACCACCTGAAACCCTTCGGGCAAAGGTAAGGTGTGACATATCATGGGTTCACTTTCTGAAAGGCCCTCTTTAGATACTTCATTCTCATAAGCCCCCTGGAGTTCATCTACTGAAGTGGTAGCAACAGGTACAGTCACGGGAACGGGTACTTCAACAAGCTGAAGCTCTCCTATGTTTATGGGCTGTTCTTCCATATTTACAACCTGCAACGTTATGATCTGGGTATCATCGACAGCAGCCTCTGCTTCTGGGGCAACTGTGCCCTCCATTACTTCAGTCTTCATCTGAAGAAGGGTAGGATCCAGCTGTTCCATCATTACCATCTGCACACCGCTATTGACATCCTGGACCACCTCACCCCCATCCGTCTGGTTCTGGGGTAGGTGGCAAGCGTCCTCTTCCTGGCCCCCTTCCCGGCGCCTCTGGTAAGTCTTTCTCTCCTTTCCTTTAATGAAAGTTTCAGATTCCTCCACAATGGCTTCAACCGCCTCACCTTCCATTTCCCCTTCCTTTATTAAGGGAGAACACAGATTGTTATTTAAAAATAAATTTTGTATAAATGAAAATATATATATTTAAAACAAAGTCCCCTAAGGAATGAATTAGGCGCCAATGGATATTAATAGTACAAACACACAACACACATTATGTGCCTCCTGACTACCTATGAAGCAGTCTTATCAAACAAAGCAAAAATAACTGGAAACTAATATATTCGCCAGATCCAACTACCAATTAATAAGAAACTGTTGACAGAATATTAAATTACACTACAAGGATGAAACCAGTGAAACCGAGACTAAAGAAAACTCTGCAGGATTAACTACCCAGTTTCTTCTGCCAATAAACCACCAGGTGAAAAAATGGGAAGGACAGAGGGAGAACCTACAGACCAGTGGTCCTCAACCTGGGATGACTTTGCCTCCAGGGGATATTTGGCAAGACCTGGAGCCATTTTCAGTTGTCACCACTGGGGTGGGTGTGCTACTAGCATCCAGTGGGCAGAGGGCAGAGCTATTACTAACATCTCTGCTATATGCAGAGGTCAGTACGAAACTGTGACAGACAAAAGACTTAAAAGATGCAGCACTCAATCACAGCTCATGGTCCTCTTTAGGTCCTGAATTAAACCAACAAATGGTTAAAAAAATATAACATGAGACAATTAAATTCAACTCTGTATATTTTATATTAAAGAATTATTAACAAAACCAGTTTAAATCTTATATATTTCCTGTAACTACTTATCAAAAACTGACAGAGGGCCTTCTTGCTGTTAGCTAAATTTTACCTTAGAAAACATGCTGTCATAGTTTTTTCCCCCTTTTGGGGGGAAGCCAAAATCAGAACTGGACGTGGACTTCAATGGCCCTGCTTGTAGCTACCACCAGTATCATCTCTTGTGTCACATGAATAAATACTCATGTATTTCTCTCCTCTATGAGACCGAGAGTTCCTTGAGCACAGGGACCATGTATTATAAGAAGTTTTCACTTTAGCACCATGCCTAGACTAGTAAGTACTTGATAAATGCAAACTGAATATACAATAAAAAACAGGAAAAAAAAATCAGCCAATTCATAGCTTTGGCTCTTGAAGTCTTGTGAGTACTCATAGTACCCAGATACCTAAGATTAAAATGGGTCTGAACAATCATCTAAATGATAGGAATAATATGACTTAAAACCTGCAAGTATATATAAGACTAATTAAAAATTAAAATTTAAAGTGTTTTTGTGCCCTAGCTGATTTGGCTCAATGGACTGAACACGGGCCTGCAAACCAAAAGGTTGCTGGTTTGATTCCCAGTCAGGGCACATACCTGCTTTGTAGGATAGGTCCCTAGTTAGGGGCGTGTGAGAGGCAACCTATCAATGGATCTATTGCACTCAGATGTTTTTCTCCCGTTCTTTCTCTTTCTTTTCCTCTCTCTAAAAATAAATAAATAAAATCTTAAAAAAAAACAAAAAAACAAAAAACAAACCCAAACTCCAAACAAATGTGTTTTGCCTTCTTGTCCTAGTCTGAAACAAAGCTTCTGCTACTTTTGTTAGAGGCACATTTCTTTAATTCTCTCTGACCTGGCACCTTAACACTGTATCCATGCTAAGAGTCAGAAGGCTCTTAAGGCCAGGACCACCTGCAAGAATCTACATTCTCAGAGTTACTGTCTAACATAAGGGATAGAACGGGTACAATGGTTCTAGGTAAAAGTAGGTAGTTTCAGAAACCCTATCTAATTTGGTGCAAGAGGCAGAGCTGTGCGTATATGTTGCAGGGGTGTACCCTTACATAGAATAAATATATGAGGGAATTGGTTATAAGAAAGAGTAACAGCTGGCTTAAAGCATGGGACTGAGGAAAGAACAGAAAGAGACAGGAGAAAGACGTGTGGGTTGTAGCCATCCTCTGAATGGTCTTGCTTGACAAAGTACAAAGACCATATGATATAGGTGGCATTGGGAACCACAGTGCTTCCTGGGGAGGGAAAGTTAAGATTTACTCTGTTCAAAAAGACAGTGCTTGATTTCTACAACAAAGTGTATCCCTTTATTGGCAATAGGGAGAGATGTATGGCTTTCAAGGCCCCTCATTATCTAACTCCAGATAACCTGTTCAGATTTATGACTTGTTGCTCATTAGCCATTACTTTTCTCTGAATGTGTCTGATGATACAATAGCCACACTAATTTGTACTTAATTTTTTCTCAAAATTATCCCATTTCCCCAGCTAGCTCATGAAATCTCTTTGAGGGCAAAGGAAAGGCTTGAAGCAATGTACATTTTTTAAATAGATTCAACGAACCCCATTATCTGCATAGAACAAAACCAAGGCTGATGGAAAACTTCATGGGTTGCTGGCTGTCAGTCTGATCTGTGCTGCCATTACCTACTTTCATTAATCCCCTGTTCTCAACAATGAAGAAAAATACTACAATGCTCAATGCAAAGACCTCTTACTATCTGTCCATGTATCTATTCCATTAAAAGTGGGTATGAGTATAACAAAATGTTACTGCAGAAGGTGAACATCAAAGGACATTTGTAGAGTGCTTTATAATTGGCCTATCAATAAAAAATGTTTGAACATCAATGTGCTAGTATCCTTATTCCAAGATCTCATTTATATTTCTGATCATAAAAGACTACTTTAAGCATGATCCTAACTATAATTTTTTATATAATCAACATTATTCAGATAGATTATTCTTGGGTTAGGAATACTCTATAAGCTTTCACATGTGTACTTTTCTAGTAATTGTATTGGGAAAAGTAAAAAGAAACAAAATTAATTTTAGTAATCTATTTTATTTAATCTAGTATATCCCAAATGTGATCACTTCAAGATGTAACCAACATACACCCTAGCTGGTTGGAACGTTGTCCCGTATACCATTAGGTTGCGAGTTCAATTCCTAGTCATGGTACATACAGAGGCAATTGGTTGATGTTTCTCTTTTACATTGGTGTCTGTGTGTCTGTCTCTCTCCTTCCCACTCTCTCTAAAAATCAATAAACACATCCTGAGGTGAGGATTTAAAAAAATGTAACCAATGTAAAAAATTGCCAAGATATTTTATGTATATTTTCATAATAAACCTTTGAAATCTGGTCTATACTGTCCACTTACAGTACACCTCAGTTCGAATCAGTCACACTGCAGGCTCCCCACAGCCACGTGTGGCTAAGGGCTACACTGTACTGGACAGCACTTTACACCTGTGTTACTCGGTATGGTCTGAGAGCCAGCGGCACTGGCATAACCTTGGAACTTGTGCTGTTTTTTTAAGCCCTTACCCAAGGACATGCTCATTGATTTTATTTAAGATTTTTAAAGAATTATCTTATTTATTTACTTTTAGAGAGCGGGTAAGACAGGGAGAAAGAAAGGGAGAGGAACATCAATGTATGAGAGATCTGGTTGCCTCTCACATACCACTCACTGGGGACCTGACCCACAACCCAGGCATGTACCCTGACTAGGAATCGAACCAGCAGACTCTTGGTTTGCAGGCCAGCACTCAATCTACTGAGCCAAACCAGCCAAGGCGCTCACTGATTTTAGAAAGAGGGAACTGAGGGAGAGGAGGAGAGAAACATCTATTGGTTGCCTCTCACAGGCACCAAACTCAAAAGCTCAGTATGTGCCTCGATGGGGAATGTAATCCAGGACCTTTCAGTGTACCTGACAATGCTCCAACCAACTAAGCCACAACTGGCCAGGGCGTGGCCCTAAAATTTGTGAGAAACACAAAACTTTAGGCCCTACCCTTGACCCATAGAGACAGAATTTGCAATTTAATAAATCACCAAGTAGTTTCATTTATTCAAGTTTAAGCAGTACTATTTTATACCATTACTCTTCACACACTAAAAAAAATTTTTTCCCCGGACCACGAAAGTCTCAAAATTAGGACCCCAAAAAAGGTGGTAACTCCGAATGCTGGATTTAGGGAACAGAGAACAAGCCCCATTCACCTTGACCACACTCTTGAGAAAAATAACAAAGGACTAAAGAACAAAACTTCACAAGCTGTAAATGCTAATGCCGGCTCTGCCAGAAAATCAGTACACAATCCCAGGCTATTTAGATATCTTCTGTAATAAAACTGGTGGAGGAAAAACACTTAATCTCTGAGCTCTGTGGGGTTTTGTAGCATACAATAATTTGAAGAACACAGAAAAATCCATCTTGAGAACTTAAAATGTTAGAAATTGCTTTTAAATAACCAAATCCAACTGAAAAGAGGTCAGAGAATTATAAATCAGGTAAAAAAAGAATTGGTACAAAGGAATACAAATTGAAACCAATTGTGCTGCCAGGGAGTCCAGCTGACATGAGTATTAGGTCCATGAACATCGGCATCTACTCAGGGTCGGTCTTAAAGCAGTAGCTCCTATTTTGACAGAAAACTCAGCACAAAGTAGCAAGCCACTAGCCTCTGGCATACACTGTTTAGGAATCTCAGTGAATCCCCTCAAGCAGTGGATCACTTTACCTAAATTCCTCCAGAAGGGAGTCTCTCCTCTGAATCAATAATTTAACCTAATAGGCTGGCTAGACCAGGTCTGACTTGACCCACTCCCTGGGGACTGGGCTCTCCTAGCTGTTGTCACCCCACCCCCACCGGTCAGCAGTTCTCAACCATCTCCTCTCCCTTCCTTTAAGGACTCAACTCTGCTCACTGAAGGGGGAGGGGAGGGGAGAGAAGGCTGTGTGCACAGGAGACTTTTTTGTAGAGTCTGCCACTCTCCCTCCTTGTTGGAGTTAGCCATACTTTCTAGGTTCTGCAAAATCTTTTTGTGGATCTACACCATTAAAAGGGGGTTTATATTTAATACTGGGACACAACATTTTCTCAGATTATCAAAGTATGTTAGCTTATTTATAGAAATCTGAAAAATGAAGCACATGAAAGATTCTACACCTAGAGACAAATCACCTAGTATTTTGTTTTTTTCCTGTTATGGTTATGTGTTTTTTACATAGATATTACATTATAAATGTAATTTGCATACTCATATATGGCTCCGCTCTATTTTAAGAACCTGTCCTTACTAAATAGTAAAAAGGACTCCAATCCTCTTTAGTCCTCGGTGGTCCTTCTGCTTGGTTCCCAAGCACCACTCTCCAAGAACCATACCAGTCAATCCAAAGGCCTTCCCCTCATCCTCAGTCTCAGTTTCTCTGGTATTTGACAGTATGAAACTGATACTCCCCCTACATCAGCCTCTTGACTCCTTTGGCTCCTGCCTTTCCTAGGTCTCTTCCCTTGACTCTGAGAACTCCTCCCTGAGTACATCAAGGCTCTGTTCCAACCAAAAAAGAGCCTGGCAAAGCAGTTAGTTCTCTGGGCTACAATATCACACATAAAAATGGGACTCTGAAGACCAGATACTTCCTGTATTCTTTCTTTATCACCCTGGTGAAAAAGTAAAGCTCAGAAACATTAAAAAAATAATTCAAATCAATTTCTAGGTGGAAGGTAAGCAGGAGGAAGTTCCCTCAGATGGAGGCAGGGTGATCCTGGCACCTGGGGTGAAGGGGCTGGAAGAGATGAAAATGGGCACCTGAATACTTCACTGGAGGATGCAGAGGTCTAGGCCCAAGCACAAAAGGCCCTGAGGTCTGCCCCTGTCCCTATGCCACTCACCAGGCCTGCATACTTGGGGAGCCTGCTAGAACAGCCCTCTCCCTCTTGCTTCAGCCTCTTTGTCAGCTCTATGTTGCTCAAACCTCCCCCACATCAAATCTCCCCCACATCAAATCTCCCCTTAACTCCATCTGACAGTTTAGCTTCTGCCACCTTTGTATTCCCTCCATGCTCAACCCCACAGTAGCTGTCACTCCTTTATATCTCTTCCACACTTCGGTTCACCAGTCTGGTCTCTATTTCTTAATACTCTATTGAATTGCTCTGAAGTCAGCAATGGCTTTAACTGGTAAATCCAAAAATTTTTCTGCCCTTTATTTGACTTGACTTCTCTGTGGAAATGAGAATTCTAGTCTAGTCTCTATCCCAGAATTAAATGCCAGACCATCAGAAAACTGGGTATTCTTGGGTCACACAATCTTATCCCCTACGGAACTGCTTTCACCAAGTTTTGTTTTGGCATTATGCCCTTGGCTTACATTAAAGTATGTGGGGGAAATTTCGTATGGAATCACATACTCAAAAAAGCTTTTCATTAAAGAATTTCCCCTTTCATTGTGAAAGCTATATAACTATATATAACATGTGACTATTTCTTTTAGTTGACCACACATTGGTCAATTATTTTCTTTTCAAACTACATGGTAATAACTTTATATATCATTTATTATTTATATTTTCTATCATTTTTTCAGATTCCTTTTCAAATAAAATGGGCTACAAATGAAACTGTATTAAGTATACATATACTCAATAAAATGAGATATAGCATTATGTCATTCTTAACAAAATATCAAAATAAAAATAATCTCAACTCAAAATGTGCAGACATAGCTAAAAGATTACAAAATTCTTCTAGGAGGCATAAAAGCCTCAGTAAACAGGGACACTACTATCCAGATCCACGACCAGAAAGGCCAAACATTGTAAAGATGTTAGTTTTTATTTTTTATAGAAAGCAATTTTCAAAGTCTGCTTGAAATAAACAAGATATTGAGGGTAACAATAAAATTTCTGAAAAACAAAGGCAACCTTTTCTTTCCAAATGTTAACATATCATAAAACCACAAGAATTAATAATGTAGCGCTATCAGTATTACAGACAATTTAAACAGAAGGTAAAACTCAGAAACAACCCCTTAGAATTATAAAAAGTTGTCATCTTAAATTAGTGGGGAAAAGAAGATTATATCATAAAAGATGCCATAAAAACTGGAAAATACTGTTTTATCTTTAATCCATCAAGAATGTACTCTACTGTCATATGAGATAAAGAAACATTAACAACCAAATCAAACCAAATAGAAAAAAACACCCTAAAAAGATATAGGTGAATAGACTTCTGATCTCAAAATTAAACAAACAAAAAAAAACTTTGTGCTTAGGTGCACAGAAAACAGGAGAAACCAGGGGAAATTATTGAAATTTTGACCACCTTAAAGTAAAAACAAAAACAAACAAACCCCCCCAAACAAAAAAACTTATAAAACACATTGAATAAAATCAAGAAAAACAGTCAACAACAAAGTATTTGTAGCATACACGACAAAAGATTAAAAATCTTATTACATAAGTAATTTAAAATTTTATAAGACAAAGATGAACAATAAAAGAGAACATTGGGCAAAAGAAACAAATAGACGACTCAAAGAAATACAAATGGCAGATGAATTAACAAAACTGTATCTCCTTAATACTAAAAAGAATACAAATTAAAATAACGAGACAGCATTTTACCTCTATTAAACTGCTAAGGCTCTTTTAAAGGATAATCCCCAATGTTGGTCATAGTGCAGTGAAATCAGCAAGGTAACTGGTGATGTGAATCAAAATTTTTTAAATATTCAAACTGTGATCTATTAATTGCACTTCAGATCTTACACTCAGAAATAACCATAGATGAACAACAAGACTATAAGGACAATATTAATCAAAGCGAATAACGATAACCTAAAAGTAAAACTATGGGGGAATAGTTAAACCTGGTAAATGATAACACATCCACAAAAGGAATACTATGCAGACATTAAATATCATTTTAATGTAATAATATAAAAAAATTCTTGTTCCATATTTAAAACACAAAGAACAAACAAACAAAATACAGTGAAGGCAGTGAGTACATGTTAGCTGAACAAATGTATGACATTTGTTTCCTAGAATTCTAATCACAAATCTTAGGTAAATTTTCCCCATGAAAATGACTTTTCTGATAAACTAATGAATTTCTGTAAGTAGAAGGCAACAACCAGCTAACAGAACCTGGTAACTAAACAAGCCCAGGGGAAAAAAGGAAAATTAGAGCCAAAAACCAAACAAAAAACAAAAACCAACAGAAGAGCTTCCCAGGCTGGTCTCCCTTACTAGTCTATCCACCATATTGCTGCCAGACTAAATCTTCCTGAAACGTGCAAAAAATATGTTATGGTTGAGACTTACTGAATCAACTCCAAACTCCTTGTCTCTGCTCCTAGACCTCTGTCCAAACTGTTCCTATCCTGTCCACCACCCACCTTTGGGGGGTATCTTCCACACAAATGCCTACTACCTTTTCCCCCACCCTCTCAGATCAAGTCATTCCCTAAATCAGAAATTTCCAACTGTCGTGCCACAAGCATTTTTAAGGCATGCCAACACCTGACCTATTTATTTAGCCAGAAGCATTGACCTCTTTTCCATTAGATTGTCAAATAAAATACCAAGAGCTAACAAAACAGTAGCTATCTGGGGTGAATGAATCAAAATTATACTTAAATTTATTTTTTGGTGTGCAGAATTTTAATAGTTTGTGTCATGAAATGAAAAAGGTTGAAAATCACTGCCCTCAAAGTCTCTTCAACCTTGACCAGTGCAGACTGACTTCCTTTGTTTTGTTTCCATTGTTAGTCAATTGCTCTATGTCTGTGTCTTTTCCCCAAATAAAACTTTTAGCTTAACAGTAAGGGCAGGCACTATGCCTTTTACTTCTGCAGCAATGAATATAAAATAGTGTGAGGTGAGCAGCAGACACTCAAAGTTGGTGCCACTGTCATATGAAACACGCACAAATGGTTCCTGCACATGACCAGAGCAGGAAGAACATGGAAAAACACTGTGTGCTAAGTAGAAACTTAACTATATGAGTTTATTCTTTCTTTTCTTTTTTCTTCCTTTCCTTTCCCTTCTTTCTCTTGTTCTTTCTTTCAATAGTAAATATTTATTTAGAAAATTCTCTGTCCATTAGCTGCTGAAGGACTATACTCAGGTACTTTTTCCCCCATTAATTTTTTTGAAATTTAATCTTTAACTGTATTTTTCCATTACAAGTTTACTTTCTTTATTGATATGTTTACTTATTTATTAAACAAACAAACAAACAAAGTCCTAAAGTCCTAACACAATTATAGGTTACATTTTTTAAAATCCTGCTGGAACTTCCGGCCAAGATGGAGGTGTAGGTGGAAGCACTGTGCCTCCTTGAACAACCAAGCTTATAGACAACAAAGTTTTAGTAACAAAAACACAACCAAAACACAGAAAATTGAACTATACAGAAGTCTGACAACAATGAACCCTTCAGCCAGACCTGTAAGAGGGGTGGAGCCAGCGGCTGGTGAAGTGGGGTCGCGCAGGAAAACTCAGCCACACCAACCCAAGCGCGTGGGCAGCAGGTGGCAGATCCCAGGCGTGGGGTTGCCACGGGCAGACCCAGTGAGGGCACAAGGCAGCGGCAGGCTGTGGTCACACATTCGCGCGCACATAAACCAGGCGAAGGAGCAAGCAGTGAGAGAGACCACGCAGATCCCAGCGGCAGGAAGCAGCAGAGGCGACCGCCATTGCCCCTCTTTGACCCCGCCCCCACATACAGCGTCACAAACCAGCGACAGAGTTGCCCCACTGTGGTGAACACCTAGGGCTCCACTCCTTATATGTAACAGGCATGAACAAATCAAAGCATTATGGCTCAAGAAGAACTCAAAGCCCCAGAGCCAATAACTCTAAGCGACCAAGAAATAGCCAATCTATCAGATGCACAGTTCAAAACACTGGTGATCAGGATGCTCACAGAACTGGTTGATTTTAGTCACAAATTAGAGGAACAAATGAAGGCTAAACTAATTGAAATGAAGGGAAATGCACAGGAAACCGATAGTGATGGAAAAGAAACTGGGACTCAAATCAAGGGAGTGAACAAGGAGGAAGAAAAAAATGACCAAACAGAAAAGGATGAAGAAACAAGAATTCAAAAAAAAAATGAGGAGAGGCTAAGGAACCTCCAGAACATCTTTAAACGCTCCAACATCTGGATTTTAGGGGTACCAGAGGGAGAAGAGGAACAGCCATGAGTGGAAACCTTATTTGAACAAATAATAAAGGAGAACTTCCCCAATCTGGCAAAGGAAATAGACTTCCAGGAAATCCAGGAAGCTCAGAGAGTCCCAAAGAACTTCAATCCAAGGAGGAACACACCAAGGCACATCATAATTACATTAGCCAAGATTAAAATGACGGAGAGAATCCTAGAAGCAGCAAGAGATAAGGGGACAGTCACCTACAAAGGAGTTTCCATCAGACTGTCAGCGGATTTCTCAAAAGAGACATTATAGGCAAGAAGGGTTTAGAAAGAAGTATTCCAAGTCATGAAATCCAAAGACCTACTTCCAAGATTATCTATCCAGCAAAGCTTTCATTTAGAATGGAAGGGCAGATAAAGTGCTTCTCAGATAAGGTCAAATTCAAGGAGTTCATCATCACCAAGCCCTTATTATATGAAATGTTAAAGGGACTTACCTAAGAAAAAGAAGATAAAAAAATGAACAGTGAAATGACAGCAAACTCGCAGTTATTAAGAACCACACCTAAAACAAAAACAAACTAAGAGGACTGCTAGATCAGGAGCAGAACCATAGAAATGAAGATCACATAGAGGGTTAGCAACAGGGGAGTAGGAGGAAGAGACGGGGGGAGAAGGTACAGAGAATAAGTAGCATAGACGGTAGGTAGAAAGTAGGGGGGAGGGCAAGAATAGTAGGGGAAATATAGAATCTAAAGAACTTATAACACATGGACATAAACTAAAGGGGGAATGGTGGGGGAGGGGGTGTGCAGGGTGGAGGGGGAAATAGGAAAACTGTAATGGCATGATCAATAAAATATATTTAAAAAGTTAAAAAATGATACATTCAAAAATAAATGAATAAATAAATAAATCTTGTCATGTAAAAGTTAACTGTGAATACACTAATTTTGGAAGACGTTTAGACTTAGTAATTTATCACATTATGTGGCTATATAGCAAATGTGCCAGGTTATTTCCCAAAGGAAAACAACCTTTAATACTCACTACTGTAGAGGTTAGTCATTTGGGGAGATTGGTTATTATAAAGTATACATGTACGAAGAATAATACATATATATCAAGAAATGAGACAGTAGAGAAGAACAATTTCCAGGAGTCTATTTTATAAATAAAACCACCACGAAACAAAAAAGCCTTTTGTTTAACATACTAGTAAAAACCCTAACCTATTTCTGGAGCATATCAGAAGACTGTCTACATTCCTGGCAAGAAACAGTACCCTTAATTCCCCATAAGCTCCCATAACCCAAAGCCATTCTGAAATGGTCTAACATGAAGGTCATCTAGCAATTTGCCTGGTTCATATTACTCCAGATAAACCATCAAACATCATTAGAAGGAAGAGACAAAAGGAGATACCTTATAGCTTTATCTTTTTGAGATTTTTTAATTAAAAGAATGTTTTTACCCAAAAGACCGAATAATTTAGTTCATTATAGACTGTAGGAAATGTTAAGTGCCATATGACAAGAGGGGAAAAAAATTAAAGATAATCAGTTTCTCCTCTAAGAATAAAAGGAAAAGCTAAGTGACTTTTATTAGATGCAGGCACTAGTCAAAAAGAATAAAAATTATTCATCTTTCTGGAACAAAAATTAGGTTTAAAAAGTCAAATAAAGTAACCATTTTACTCTGCTATTCCTGAAAATATATACACCATCATCTTATTTGAGAGCTTAAAATATGTCAAAGCAAAGTATCACGAGCATTAATAGCCTTGAATAAGTATCAGGAAAGTTGCAGACTACAATAAAGAATGGGGAGGAGCTGGGTAGAGAGGATGACTCAGTCTGAGAAGCAGAAAAATATTAATGACCATTCACTTCGGGGTGATGGGAAACGGAAACAGCCTTTATCTGAAGTGGCACTTACCTACTCAGTCACAGGTACACCTGTCTTACCTGTTCTGTCATTAACATTAAACAGTTGGGAGGCTCATTTATTGAAAATTATTAAAAAGGAAATAAAATATCTTCTAAGCTGAGAAAACTTAAGAGCATCCCAGTCTTGTTAACAATCCCTCTCCCTATTTGTTAATATTAAAAGGTAGTCAAGCCCTGGCTGGAATGGCTCAGTGGACTGAGAGCTAGCCCGCGAGCCAAAAGGTCACTGGTTTGATTCCCAGGCAGGGCATGTGCCTGGGTTGCAGGCCAGGTCCCCAGCTGGGGGCATGCAAGAGGCAACAGATAGATGTTTCTCTCACACACCAATGTTTCTCTTCCTCTCTGTCTCCCCCCACCTAGATTTAAAAATAAGTAAATCTTTAAAAAAATGGTAGTCAAAACAAAACAATTAATTTAACAGCTGAATATATGAAAAAATATATTTAAGGAGCTTTGAATCTAGAAAATACTAACAAAATATCTGTAATGGTAACAGTGAAACTACCATGGAAGGAGTGAGTTCTTTCGCTACAATGAATAAAAAATGCTAAACCAATAATTCTTTTACCAAAAGTGCCTGATGCTAGGTACACAGAAATGAATTTCCTTTTAATTAATTGGGGGGGGGGGAGTCCTAACCGCACAGGGCTCAGTTCTCAGGAAGCTCCTCATCTGGCAGGGAGACAAATAAAATAAACAGGAGCTACACAGTGTGATAACTGCTACAACAGGGGCTAACATGCTCCCCACCGTCCTGGCACAAAGGGTGGCTTAAGTAGGTGAAGGAGAATTTTAAGGAGAGGAATCGCTAAAGCTGATTTTCAAGGGTGAGATGCACCCTGTCTGGCAAGCTACAGTAAGAGAGGAGCATTCTAGCAGAGAAATAGTATATGGGAGAAACTTAAATATATAATTAGACAAATTTTGTGCAAAAATATTCAACATAACCAAATGGAAATTTATTATTGTAGCCTGGTTACAGAGGACATGTTCTAGCCTCTCATTAAGGGTAGCCTGTGTCTTTCACTTACTGAACATTTATACATGAAACAGAAGACAAAATTTATCTAGGAGTCAACATGCTAGCGCCACAGTAGCAACTGGAGGCTGCCTCCCAAGCACATGTTCTCCCTCTCTGCTTTCTACAGCCTGTATTAACACTTTGCTGGCACACAGCAACCTAATGCCTCACTTCTTTTTGCTCTCCCAAGTGTGACCACCAAATTTTTACTTGCCTTGCTCCAGGCTCATATTCCTGAAAACAGCTCAGAGTTACAGTCTTTGGAGCAGTTCCAGTTTTTCATCACGGGAAATAGAAGAAAAGGGTGGGAACCTGTGGCAAATCTATCACCTTGAATAAATATATTATAAAACAGAGTACAGCCCTGGCTGATATAGCTCAGTGGATTGAGCTCGGACCTGCGAACCAAAAAGATTGCAGTTTGATTCCCAGGCAGGGCACATGCCTGGGTTGCAGGCCAGTTCCCTGCGGGGGATGCATGAGAGGCAACCATACAGTGATATTTCCCTTTCTCTCCTTCCCTTCCCCTCTAAAGATAAGTAAGTAAAATCTTAAAAAAAAAAAAACCCCAAAAAAACCAGAGTACATAACACACAAAGAATTTATAGGACATTTAACAGGCACATCTAGGGATTTTTAAAAAGTATTTTATTTACTTGTTTCTAGAAAGAGGGAAGGGATAAAGAGAGGGAGAGAAACATCAATGTATAAGAGAGACAATGGATCAGCTGCCTCTCGTACTCCCCCAACTGGGGATACGACCTGCAACCCAGGCACACACCCTGACTGGGAATCGAACCAGCAAACTTTTGGGTCACAAGCCAGCACTCAAATCTACTGAGTCACACCAGCCAGGGCACATCTATGGATTTTGGTGCACATCCTACCTGAGCAGTGGTTTCTAAACCTGGTTGATACCAGAATCATCTAATGAACTTTAAAATACATAGATACCAGAGATTCTGATTCAGTACCTCTGGGGTGGAAGAGACCTTCTTTCAAAGGTCCTCAAGTGATTCTGATATAGAATCTCTGCTGACTAGGGCTTGAAAGTGACTGACATGAAGTATAATAGTTATTACCCTAAACATACAGGTCTACAAAGACCCAAGCTACTCAAACATACAGTTTTCCATTA
Source organism: Artibeus jamaicensis (assembly GCF_021234435.1). NCBI lineage: Eukaryota > Metazoa > Chordata > Mammalia > Chiroptera > Phyllostomidae > Artibeus > Artibeus jamaicensis. The sequence continues at coordinate 18,876,217 of NW_026521842.1, forward strand.
TGAAAATGTTTGGTTCATTTTTTAATACAAAGAATTGTTTTTGATTATTTACTTAGATTTTTAAAAAATCTACAAAGCCTACCTCAAAACTAATATGATTCCCATATAAGCAATAACAGAAAGTGTAATTCAAGAAAGACATTCTAAGGTTTAGCCTCTATTACGGGTACCATCAATAACAAAAGATCTCTCTAGATTATACAAGATAAGCTCATATGAGGTAAAAGGAAGAAAGAGAAATGGCACATGAAATAACCTCATGAACTCATGGTTTGTAATGTGTATTAGTGTCCACGTGGCTACTGCTCTAGTGTCTCTATAACATGGTACTCACTCATGAAGGCTACTTGGTAGAACCAAGACTATTTTATTTGGTAAATGAGGTCCCCTATAAGGTCAATGTTAAATCAAAAGCTAATAGCTTAAATTCAACAATGCACATGTGTACAAAAAGAATATTAAGAGTAATAATAAATGGCAATACAATGCCTCTGAATGAAGATCAAACTATGAAAACAATCTGTCAACTTGGTTGCTCCTTACAAAAATGGAAACAAACATAGGAAAAAAGGAAATATAGGCAACAGCTTAACCAAGAAATTGGGCGGAGGGTGGGGGTTATGTATTTATAAATACCTAAAAAACACAACAAGGAGAGAAGAAGCAAAGACTATGATAAGAGATCAGAAAAAAAAAATATTCCCAAGAGGAAACCAAGTCACTGTTACTTTATAATCTCAACATATACTTACAACAAAAAATGTTAACTAGGAGTAGAAAGTTACAATATACAAATAAAATAGAAATAAAAGAAATACTAAAAACAAATTAAGAGTATTCTATTGTTATAGAATAGTGCTATACCATACCTCTGTGAATGCAAAATAGTTTGTACCTGCTCTATGATATGTCATAGTAACTATGCTATGACAGAGTTTTGCTATACCGGAGTTTATCTAAACAAATAAAAAAGTAGTGGGCTGAAATAATTTGGAAATTTCAGCAGTCTAACTGGTCTATACTAAAAATAGGGGTGCTAACCAAAACCAGCCCCCCCCCAAGGATCGTCTGTTCTTATCCCAGAGAAATTACTGAAGGATTCTGAAAAGTTCTGAATAAACACAATATAATGACAGCCTTAGTATTAAATACCAAGCTTTAATATTAGCAACAGCCAGAGCCTAGTAACGCATTGCACACATGGATAAACTTTAAAGTTAGTGATGGTATTAAATAAACTTCTGAAAAATACATAAGGAAAACCTGATGTGTACCAGCAAACAGGTGTTAAGTATACTTGAAAGCAGTAACATACAATCTCCACATTGTTTTTCTAAAGATATACACTGATGTACATTTCCCTGTCAAAAGATGTAAAAAACTGTATGTGTATCAAATAATTAGCCACAGAACTAACTAAACACAAGATATTCTATGAAACCCAGAGACTATTCAGAGCCAGTCTGAGGAACAACAACAAAACCCTACATCCAATATCTCCAGTAAACCACTTTGCTTCTTAGCTTTCTCATCTGTAAAATGAGGGGATTGCAAGACAACTTAAAATTTCTCCTGATTTTAACATCCTACACTTTTTGGGGGGTTATCAATTACATTATCCTTATAGGTAGGGTAGGAACAAGTACCACCACTTTCCAGCTGAGAAAATCAGATAGGAAATTTCAACAGCTACATATATAATATAGTAATGCTGTACACAGAGTAAAGCAAAAGATGGTTCTTTAGCTTTGCACTCTCTTTGTCTGTAACCCAGAACCAAGCAGAAGTCTCTGAAACCTGTTTATTTATTTAAAATTTTATTTATTTATTTTTAGAGAGAGGGGATGGGAAGGAGAAGGAAAGGTAGAGAAACATCAATGTGTGGTTGCCTCTCATGTGTCCCCTACTGGGGAATTGGCCTGCAACCCAGGCATGTACCCTGACTGGAAATCGAACCAGAGACCCTTTGCTTCACAGGCCCATGCTCTATTCCACTGAGCTACACCAGCCAGGGCTCTGAACCCTATTTAGATGAAGATGGTTAACGCACACCACTCTACTGAGTGGCATTTACATCTGAAGTCCAAGAGATGTAAAAAGGAATGTCTGTACTGGGCGAAAATGCCACAAATATGTTACAATCTACCAGACTGGTTCTTCCTCTCTCCATTAGAATGTTTTAAACTAGAAAGTCTTTTCAAAGTCAAGATACAATCACTGTTTGTATAACCACCTTTCCCTCCCCACTGCACAAAGAGCATCAATATCTGTCTATTCTTTTCTTCAAAAGCCCTCACCCATCCAGAACATTTTAGGACTCTATTTCCTCCTTCCTTGTTAGGAAAGCTGTTGTATCATTTATCTCTCAAAGAAAGGAATTTCTGTGTAACACATGCTTAGTGCTAACTACATACTTGATGGGATAACCTACTTAGCCATTAGTTTATATACACACTTAATCTAGAAGTCACTAAATCTGCAAATACCAACTACTGAGAACAGTCAAAAACAAGATCAAAAAGGATTCTGAATATATAAAACAGACATTCCAAAATCTATGCCCTCAAATTTACAACTAATTTGTCTCTCAGTCAATTTACTCTTATGTTAGAAATAATTCAAATGATGGGAAACAGGAAGAGAAATGAAGCATTAGAGGCAAAAAGTTAAGGCCAACTACAAGAGACTGCTGTCCTCAAAGGAACAGATTAACATCCAGCAATAAGGAAGTACCTTCCTAGCACCTTGAAGGTCATATGGAGTGTCAGAAAGCTTCAGTACTCCTTCCTATTGTATTGGATCCCTGTTTCCCTTTAAAAAGTACACAACACAGCCCAGGCTGGCGTGGCTCAGTGGCTTGAGTGCCAGCCCGCAAACTGAAGGGTCACTGGTTCAATTCCCAGTTGGGGCACATGCCTGAGTTGGGGGCGTGGGAGAGACAAACCAATCAATGTGCCTCTAGCTCACATCGATGTTTCTTTCCCTCTCTAAAAATAAATAAATAAAATCTTAAAAAGAATCTAAACGGACTCATGGATATGAACAACAGTATGGTGATTGCTGGGGGGTAGAGGGTATAAGGGGACTAAATGGTAATGGAAAAAATATGTAATTAACTCCCTCATTTGTAAAACCCCAATTTAATTCATTTAATTTCTGTATTGTCTGGTGGTCACTCCTGTTTGGTTCAATGTAACATATGAGGGGGACCCCCCAAAAACCCAGAATTTATTTATAAAAAATCGTGTATTTATTCTTACATGTTTAAACTTCATTCACCTAGAAACTACTCTAGTTGATGCAATATACCTAGTGAGACTTTTTTTTCACTGCTCAAATCAGGTTTTGAACTCATTGATTTTGATGTCTTTTAGTGCTTCTGCCAGTTTTTGTTTCACCTCTTCCACATGGACAAAATGTTTCTCTTTGAGGACTTTTTTCATATGGGGAAACCAAAAAAAGGCTGCTGGGGCGAAATTGGATGAATAGACAGGTAGGGCAGGGCGTCATGCCATTTTTGGTCAGAAACTGCTGAATACTCAGTGCAGTGTGGGCAGGTGCACTCCCACCCATCATAAAAAGGGCAAAAGCTTTCAGTCTTGGGGAAAAAAAATTCACTGAAGCAGCCACTTAGAACACCAGCTGATACAGATGGGTTCCTAGAATACTCATCTAGTGGGGGAAACCTGTACTAACTACAAGGGACCTGCCCTCTAGAAGATAATTCAAATTTCTGGGAGCCCCCCCCCCCGGCGCCATATACAATGACCAGTTACTGTTAAAGTTTAAAGATCAATGCTTTACCTCTATATATCACATTATAGTTACGAATACACAGTTGATCCTTGAACTGCATGGCGGTTAGGGGACTGATTCTAACACAGGAGAAAATACAAGTGTAACCTTTGACTCTATAGTCAGCCCTTCCCATGTGTAGATCAAAAACAGTATTTTTGGTCTACAGGTGGGAACATGAAAATACTGTTTACAATCTGTGGTTGGTAGAATATAGATATGAAGGGTCAACTGTACTTATTGAAAAAAAAAAGTCTGTGTATAAATGGACCTACACAGTTCAAAATTGCACCGTTCAAGGGACAACTGCACATATTACCTCCTAACAACACTTCATTAACCGCCATAAGCCTGTAATAAGGTAGATCTGTCATTTTACAAATGAGGAAGGGCACAAGGATGTCACCCAAGGCCATACAGTTGTTTAGCTGCACAGCTCTGATATGGTGGCCTAAAAGGATTAAAATATAAATTAATATTTCTTTTATATTTCCTGAAACACCTAAGATGAGGGTTTCTCCTCCAGAAAGCCTTTTCCAACATCTTTCACCGACTCCTGTAACTGACCATTCCTCCCTGATCCCTAAACACTTTTATCAGAACATCAGTCACATTTATTTACAGATCTCTTGTCCCATAGTCTAATTTCCACCCTCGGGAAAAGAATCTTTAAAAAAAGAGACACAAAGAGAGGGAGGGGGAGAGAGGGAGAAAGACATCAATGTGAGAGAGAAACACCACTGGTTACCTCTTGTATGTGCCTGGCCAGGGACCAAACCTGCAACCTAGGCACGTGCCCTGACTGGGAATCAAACCTGCAACCTGTGGGACAATGCCCAATGGAATCACAGTGGTCAGGGCTCTTATTCATCTTTGAATCCCCAGTACCTAATGCTGTGCCTAGCACAACGCAGAAAGGTAAGTGTTTACAGAATGGAACGAGCACGTTACAAGTGTTCAACAAACACTGCATTTCTCTAAATAATCTGCATTAATAAACTTCAATATATACAGAACCTATTAGGTTCAAATATGAAACCTCTATTCAAAGAGCAAACATTATCAATGTACAACATGTAATTTTTAAGTGCCACTTACATTAAGAGGAATACATTAGTAACACCACTTAATAACTGTAAAACACACAGTTAAAAACAGATGCTTTTGAATAATCTTAGGAGTTTCAAGGTCCACAGCTTAGAATTTAGCCATTTTATTATGACTGACTACTTAAAAAGGGGGTTGGGGAGGGCAAAAATCAGTATGAATTCTTAATTATGCTTGAGTTAACATGGTATGTTTTCAAAATTGTTTTATAGAATTTACTTTATAGTCTTAGACCTGATTTTGTTCATTGCTTCCTCTTCCCTTTTTACAGTATTTCTGACTTGGCTCAGCTATCCAGAACTGCACCCCAACTGCACTTAGCTCTTGTGTACGTCACACATGTGCAGGGATATGCATGCAAGCAAACAAGTACCATTTAACACGATTTAACATAGAAATATCCCACAGTAGGACACTACAGGGAACAAAATAAGCTGCTGGGTGGTACAGCTGCTCACAGCTCTGAAGTGTTGCTCCTCAAATGCCTCCCCCGCAGTACCTATACAATGAACACTTCCCACTATAGGCACGCAGGCCCCATTTCGTTTTGTTGTGTCATCTTAGACAATCAGACACAGTAAGAGTGCACATTCTGTTCCTAGAAATATACATATTTGTTTCAATGTAAAAATTTTAAAATTACTTACCAGTTAAATTATTTAACTCACTGCCCCTCAATGAGCACAACTGAAGCTCCAAGAAGATGGGTCATGCTTATCTTGTGGCTTCAAGTACCCCGGAATCATATCACTTTGTACCCTAAGGGTATTCATATCCCAATTTGAGAAACAGGGATTAAACTAGCCACAACACTTAAAAGTGACCAATATGTTTCAATTTCTCAAACTCTTAAGTTTAGTTTTCTCAACAGCTCTTGAAATCAGTATTGTTTCTCTTGCAGCAGTTTATTAGTATGTACTCTGTGTGTACGTATTAACACTTCTAAACACTTTAATAACACTTCTAAAAGAACCTGTAGAGCACAAGTTATTTCTGAAATGACAGAAAAGCAGCACAAAGACCATGTCCTTCCCATCTATGGAAGTAACAACATGCCCACTTAGAAAATAGAGATTTGAGAATAGTAGAGTTTTCACTCCTGTTCCCTTTCTCCACGTATTTGCTTCAGGCATAGCTTGTAAGAAAAATCTTAGTAGTCACTTAGATGATTTATGTTTATCTTAATCTCAGCATTTGTAATTCCTACCTCTATAATCCTTTTAGCCAATACACAGGTGCAATTAAACAATTTTCACATTTTCTGGGGGATAAGAAAGAAGTGCTTTCTGGTAGCTTGAGAAGATATAATTTTCACACTTAGAATCCTACTTTGCTGTTTGTGAAATCCCAAGCCTAGTAGACCCTGACATGTATGAGAAGCCTATTTCAAGTTCCCTGTGATATCCACTGTATTTTATAGCAGAAATTGTAGGCTAAAGTTTTAAGTGATACTTTCAAATGTTAAAAGAAAAAATATTGATAATGACTATAACTAACATTCTCCAAACCTGGATCATTAGCTAGGTTAACTTAATTACAACAATTTTCATTTTAATCCAGGATACCAGATGCCCCAAGAACAGGATTCCATCTGTTTGTCCTCTTTAAAATTACAAGTTGCCACAAAGAACTTTTGAGATCATTTGCTAAGAGTCAAAATATAAATTCCAAAGGTTTCTACAGCATAGCACCCGCCATTTCCTGAAGTTTTTCTATGTACAGGTTCAAAATGATAGAAATGCTTTACCCACATTCAAAATGAAAACGCTTTATCCACATTCTCAATTGAGAATAACCTCTGAAATTGATGTTACCCTCTAACGAATGAGAAATAGAAAGGTTAAATAACTTGCTCAGTGTCATAAAGCTGGTATATGGTAGTGCAGAGTTTCAAACTGAGCACTCTCTGATCACAAAGCCTATATGCCCTCAACCACCCACCTTCTTCCATCTCCTATGCCAAGAATGGTCCAATGAATCCTCCAACTTTAGGAAGGTTTTATTACTATTTTTAAGACCAAGAAATGAAAACAATATTTACCTCTCCGTGGCTGCAAAGTCAGTTTGAAAAGGAAACACAGAACCCAGATCTCAAGCCCTCGGTCAGCAATCTGTCCACTAACGCATCCTGTTCTTCCGCCCCAGGTCTGCGACCATTCTAAAAAAAAAAGCACAAATCACTTTATGAGCATTAAATACACACAAATGCACATACAGCATGAAAGACAAACAGAGGAAAATGAAGACTGACAAAACTGGGGAAAAAAATGTCATCTTACTAATTGGGCCATTCCATTAAATATCTATCAAGCCAGTAATAAAACATTTTTTAAATATATTTGCTAAATATATAAAAGACTAAAGATTTATGATTATCAGAACAGCACTCCACTGAGACACTGCAACCAAATAATGGCACATGTACAAAGTTTGTCCAGACCATTGTTAATGGTCCAATCATTGTTAATATAATGAGAACAGTTTGTACAGCATCAATGCAGCCTGGCAACCAAAGAGAGTGAACTGGATTGTGCATGCAAACAATGAGGACTTCACTGTACCAGTGGGGGTGGTAGTCACCACTGAGTGAGCATGTGTCCTGTGTGGCTGCCTCATTCAAAATGACAGAGCAAACAACAAAGCTGTATCAAATTTTGCATTAACTTGAAACTACTGGGATGATTCAGAAGGCCGCAGCCATGGGCAACTGGTGATTGGCAGCTTTATCACCACCACACCCACACATGCACCATGTCTCATGTACTGCATCTCCTGCAGTTTTTCGGTGACCTATCAAATCACCTAGGTGACTCAGCCCCCCTACAGTGCACATTTCACACCCTGAGACTTCTGGCTTTTCTCAAAACTAAAAACATCCTTGAAAGGGAAACATTTTCAGACTGTGGATAAGACTCAGGAAAATACGATGGGGCTGCTGATGGTGATGGGGAACTGTGTGAGGTCCCAAGGTGCCTACTTTAAAGGGAACTGAGTCATGACTGTCCTATGTACAATACAATGTTTCTTGTGTTTTCTTCAATAAATGCCTCTATTTTCACAGTGTGTGGCTGGATACTTTCTGGACAAACCTCATGTATTTATCCAACTACCAATAAATTAATTCTTATAGATATAGTAATAGTCCTCTAACATTCTATTTCCTTATCTTTACTAATACCAGTTTTACTGATTAAGTTAGTTGTACCACGAGTAAAGACTATTTTTCAATTTAATAAGATAACTATGTGGGGGGGATTCACTGACCACTGAAAATTCTAGAAGCACAGCACTGAAATATTTTTTAAGTCAAATAATGAAATACCCTTTTTAAAAGTAAAAATAAATATTTTCTCTCTAAATTACACATAAATTAACTGTCAAGATTCAGGCAATGGGAGAGTGGAACTTACCTGTAGGGGGGTGGGGGGGAGTAACTCCCAAGTGAAATGAAAGAGCTAAATTTAAATGAAGAGTTTTCAAAGAATTTAACCTAAGAGGTACAATTAAGAGGGACTCCAACTAATAATTAACTAAAGCCCACAAAACTAAGCTGATAGAATACTTTCTTAGATGAAGCTGAAGAAAAGTCTTCTCTGTTAAGAGGGAATTTAAAACACAGGACTAGTGTATTTATTGGGTTGGCCAAAAAGTCCTCTTAGTTTTTTCCATAAAATAAAAGGCACATTTTTTCATTTTCACAAATAAATTCTGAGTATGTCACCTATCTCTTATTATTGGCTTCTAGTGGGCAGAGGCCAGGGGTGCTGCCAAACATCTTCCAATGCATGAGACAGCCACAAAGTAAAAATTATTTGGCCAAAATGTCAATAAGTACCAAGAACTTCACAAACCACTTTTGACACATCCGATCAGCTGCCAACAGCTTCTCCATATACTGCACAAATCTTATGGTGGCACAACAGTTCAATTTGTTAAAACTGTTTTTTAATGCATGCTGATAGGACAGCTGTCAAATGACAATCTAACAAAACTCAAATGAAGTTAAAGACAACTAACCACTAGTACAGCCATTGTATGGAGAACACTAAATCAACTTTTGGCCAACCCAATAGTTCAAGAAACACTTTTGTACTGGAGTCACTAGCATGCCTCAAAGGGAATGAGAATTTATGCCCTTGAAAATTCTAATAGCAGCTAAAAATGAGGATCAAGTGTGGAAAAAGACTATTCTTGAGGTATATGTCAGTAGTCTATATGTAATGCCACATCTTTGCACCCAAATACTAACCACCGAGAAAATGCACAGAGATACTGCCAAAAAAGATCTGAAGATAATGACTACAAAAAGTTTAGAGATGTTTAAAAAATATGGTATGCCAAATCTCTATATATACAATTATGAACCATGGTCTTCATAGTTATACATTATTTGCCACTATTATTCTTTCTAAACCTGTATACTCTTTCTGAAATACTAAGTTGTGACAATTCTGGGATCTAATTTTTGGCAAAGGAGCCTGATGTCATATGAACCAAAATAGGTAGATAAGGTAGATAGATGGTCAACTAGGTTTCTGGTTTAAAAAAATGAAATGGAGCCTATAAAGTAGATGATGTGGAGTGAATTTAATGCCAGCAGTATCCCTGAAGAAAAAAGTCTCCAGAGGTGAATCTCTGTCAGCAAGCACCACGGTGCAAGGCTCTGCCACAAGACTCCTCACAAGACTCCTCCTCAGGGCATTTGTCAGCCACAGGTGGCCTCTGCCACTCTGAAGAAACTCCCAAGCTACCCAGAAGTCTTAGGTGGGTGCCCTCATTTTTGTGTGCTCTTTAAAACAAAATCCTAAATACCTTAGAATTTAAATGCATAGCTTTTATTTAGGATAACTTTTATAGCTCCTAAATTTTATGTTGGTTCAACAAATTCTTAAAATAACTTTTACAACTCTTAAATAGGCAGTATTTGCCTATGTGGAAAAAGTTACATTGTAATCTTCCTCATAATACTGATTTAAGTAATAAGTTCCCTTGGTTAACCTTATATCATCACTTTATTCTCTGTACATTTACTTTTCCAATAAAAACAAAGTATGAATCTTGACATACGGGAAATCTCAAAGGACTGCAACCCTATAGGTAAGGTCTGTACCATTAAGACAGCATAAGTGATGTATAAGACTAAGAAGTTTGTGGCTGCACATGGCACAAATGAATCAAGAAGCAAAATATGGTCCATGGAGCACAATGCTAACCTGGAAAAACAAGCTTTATTCCTGGCTCGATTACAGACTTTCTGGATTTTAATTTTTAACCTGTGTGGATCTTACTTAGTAAGTAAAATATCCACAATTTCAAAAGGAAAATAATGCTGAAAATCACAAGAATGGGAAAAAACCCCCACACAAACAGACTAATATATCAGACAATTATTCCCAAACCTGACACTCCATCAACACTATTGCATTTAGTCACTTAGTGCAGTTTTACGGTGGAGGCGGGGGAGAAGGAACATTTTGTAGGGTTCAGAAAGAGATGGTGAAAGACTCTCCTATGGAGGCAGATTGCCTCCATAGATTTAGGTTACAGATTTAGATTACACATCGTGGACCAACAAATTCACTTAGCACCAGACTGTTTTAATTTCTTCATAAACTTAATGTAACCCCCCCCCAAAAAAAAAGTTATTCAGGACTTTCTTCTCTCCAAAGCAATCAGAGTTGTTACACATCAACTGCACCACCATGCTATATTAAGGTATTTGCGGAAAGAGCAAAAAGATTAAGTATGCGAATGTTTACTTAATTCTGAACTCAGGGCTGTAGGAAGTGTGCTAGTAAATAGTAGTTACGTTAGGCATAGATATTTATAAACCAACTGCTGCTAGTGACCCAAGATTCAATTACAACATCAACCCTCAGATTTCAGCGTATGGGCAAATTACCAGTGGAGTCAAGAATAAATTCATTCTGCCCTACTGGAGCTTTAGATCGGGTTGCCGAATCCCGGAGAACTGCCTTCGCCTACCCCTAGAGCATCAGGTACTAAGTAATGCACTAAGTTAGGGTTAGGACATATTAAAGCACGGGGGAAACTCAAGGGTCGCCTGCCTAACTTGGCCAGCCTATAATCCCGAATTCAGGAATTTGTCACGTCACTTGAGATCAGTGTGAAACTAAGTTTTGATCCCTTTGAGATCTCTTAGCGCACAGTCAAGCTATCCCTCACTGTAAGAGGAATCCGATCCTGACTCCAGAAAAACTACTTGGTCTGTAACTAGTGTCTTTTCCGCTCACCGTGGAGGGCCGCACCGGTAGGGTCCGACAAAGAGCTCGGGCACTAGTTTAGGGGCGCAGCGGGGCCCGGCGGGGGCGGCGAGCGCGCATCCCCCCGCCCGCTCAGGCGGCGTCGAGGCGCGAGCAGCTCAGCCAGCCTTGCAGAGGGAGCTCTCGGCAGCTCTGGGGTCCCTCTGCTCGCAGCAGCGCCGCCTGCGCCACTCGGTGGAGACGGAGACCAGCGGCGACGACGTGCACACTGGGAGCGACCGCCGAGCAGCCTCACAGGGCGACCGAGTAGGTGCTGGGGACCCGGCGGGCTGGAGGATGGGCAGCCCGAGAGGCGTTGGCCCGGGCCCGACACCCATACTGCAGGGAGACCCGGCTATGCGCGCGGCGGCAGTGAGTGGGGACCCTTGAGGACAGCGGGCGCGGAAGCCGAGACGCGGAGATCGCTTCTCGGCTGAGGCCACCCGCCTCGGGTGGGGCGGAGGGCAGAGGGCGGGCCGCGGCCGGGCGATCGGTCCGGCCAAGAACCGGTGTGGAGGGCAGAGACAAAGGAAAATGGAGTCGCTAGCGCGCGGGCCTCTGTCGCCGTCGCCGCCGAAGGCCCAGTGCGTCGCCAGGAGGAAGGCCTAGCGGGCGGGTGTGTGTTAGGGGGGGCCGGCCGGGCCGTGGCGGCGACGGGCAATGGCGGCGGCCGCGCCGCAGCAGGGACGGTAGAGGGAGACAAACACCCCCCGGCGGCGGCGCTGGCGCCGGGCTGCAGCCAGCGCCGACCGGAGCGGCCCCATCGTGACACCTAGAGGCGGCCCGCGAAACCTCCTCCACCCGGGGCCCCCTTACCTCCGCGCCACACCCCCCGCAGCGCCCGCTCCGCCGCCGCTCCACCGCTCCGGCCACCTGGTGTCCCCGGCCAGCTCCGCGCACCCGCACCGGCCACCGCGCCGCCGCTGCCGCCAAAGAAGCAGCTCCGCGCACGGTTTAATCGCTCCACAGGCTCGGACACAAAATGGCGGCGGTGCGGTGCAGTGCGCCTGCGTCGGCGCTGCCGGGGCCGCGGGTGCTGATAAGGGAAGGGACGAGTGGGGGGGCCGGCCGGGCGACGAGTGGAGGGCGGGGGAGGAAAGGTGAGGGGAGGGGTTGGCGCAGGGCAGCATGGGAGGCGGCCCCGGGCGCCAACTTTCAAAAGCGGGCGCGATGGCGTAACGGAACGCGCTGCGAGTCACGTCACGCCGCACGCGCTCTCCCGCGCTCCCGCCCGGTCGCGCGTGGGCTCAACGGGAGCCGCGACGTCCGGTCTCCCGCTGGGTGGGGTTTCTTGGGCGGACGTTGGCGCCTGTAGGCGGTCCGGGATTCCAGGACCTCTAAACCTGGTTCCTTTGCTGCCGTCTTCGACCCTGAACCCGTAAAGGGGGTGGAGGGTGTTTGAAGGAAGCTCGTGTGGGGCCAGACGGTGGGGCAGAGGCGGTTCTTGGGGCAGTCCCCGCCCCAGTCTCCACCCTGGCCTTGCCCGCCCCACTCTTTGAGCGCCGCACCGCATCCCGCCAAAGTGTGAGGCCTGTCCGGTCCTCGCGAATTCTCATCTTAAACAGTTCAGAGTCCGCGAGCGACAGCGAGAAGAGCTGTTTTTCACCAGCAGCTTTGGGGGATCCCTTTGCCCTGGAAAAGGGCTTCTTCCTGTCCCCAGGCCACCTCAGCTCGGAGATGCCTGCCAAAGACCAGACTTGGTGCTTTGACACGGCATAGCACTCGTCTTCTTCCGAAGGGACTTCTGTATTTGGTGCAGTGTAATTCTGTATTTCAAAATGTGCGTTTCTTGTTTTTGCCCTGAGGGCTGATGAATTCTCTGTGGGCGGAGTCCTTCAGCTGCTCTGGGAGCGGTCGCCCCTCCCGCTCACAGGGGTGCACCTGCGGACTCGACACAACCGGCGATAAAGTTGACTGAAGAAGATATTCTCGTGGCTCTGCGAGGAGAGACTTTGGTACTTCGGGGGATTCGATTCCAGATTGTAGTCTCAGCTCCCGTAGATGTGGATAACAAACGAGACTAGCATGAAGGGGACAGTTTCTGCTCCATTTTTTCTATGGCTTTTTTTTTTTAAGGTAATCAGAAATCTGGATTTTTAAATGTAAAATCTCCAGATATTTAGACATTGGCAAGTAGGAGTTTTTAAACTGAATGTGCTGATTAAACCATACAGGTGGTTTAATCTGACTTAAGGGAAAGAGAGAAGAGAAGTTCCCATGTCAGATACTAGGCACTCTGGCATTTAGAGAGAGGGTAAATGGAGACTGGAGATGGAGCAGCCGGGAAGGCAGAAGGAAATCCAGTGTTGAGTTGTGAAATTTAAGGGCAGAGAAGGTTTCAGGTAGGAGGGGATGGTCCCTTGTGTCTAGTGCTGCTGAGAGGTATACTTGGGCTACAGATGTGCTTTGGATTGGTCGGTCACCTTGGAGATCACTGAACAGTGTCACTGGTGGCCTTGGCTTGATTCGTGTTGGTAAATCAGAACTCTGGACACGACTACAGTGGGTTGAAGAGTGAATGGGGAAAGTGCTGAAATAGAGACTGCACATGTAGACAATGTGAGAGTTTTTCTCTGAAGGGAGCAAAGAAATGTAGGGATAACTAGAAGACTGTGGGATCAAGAGAGATGGTTTAAAAGGTGGTAGGGTTGTAGAGCATGCTTTTGTGCCATTGGGAGGAATACAGTAGAGAGAAGGCTTATTTGACCTACATAGGAGTAGACTCCATGGAAGGATATATGGAAACTGGGAGGATTGACCTTGTATAGGTACAGGATGCTTCCACTGTAATAATCAGGGTAACTAAGGTGAAGATGATGCAAATGCAGGGGAGAGGAAAAGCAAACTTCCAGCTTTCCTAGTAGGACTGCCTTGACAGCATTGGGAACCCATTTGAAGTTTATGATCATGAGTCTAAAGTTAAACCAGTTGTCCCAGTGTGTGGTTTTTCTCCAAACATTCAACTGCTTGGGTACAATCATTAAGAGGGATAATTTGGTTTCTCAACACCCAGATTATCTGATTATTCATCTCAGGCACTTGCCTTATTGATTAGTTACTATTCTAGAAATATGAGAAATATTGTGAAAATTTACATGTGATCTCTTTTCTAGGAACCAAACAATCCTAATTGTCTCTTACATACACACCCTAAGACTCAAACATAGAGAAAAGGGAAACTGAGAGGAAAATTACCTCTGGAATATTTGCATTTTAAATATTCTTCAGGCCTCTACCCCAAACAGCTCCTGGTAGCCTTTAGGAACCATGTACTAGAAGCAACAAGGCTCGCTTGCACTTAAATCATTAGCTTCTTTTTCTTGCTAGTATCTTTAATAATCTGAGTAGTTCACCTTTCTAAGGTTTTACTTCAAACCATCTTCCTTTAAGAGTTAAGTACATCTTCTAAGACTTTAATGTGGACAAATACAAGGCAATGTGTTTCAATGGTGAAAAAAACTCAATTATATTTACAGTTATATTTATAACTGCTTTGGTCAGAATATTTGTATTCCCTCCAATGTTCATATGTGGAAATTCTATTGCCAGATGTGATAGTATTAGTAGATGGAGCCTTTGGGAGGTTCTTAAATCATAAGGGTGGAAACCCTCCTTCATAAATGTGATTAGTACCTTTTAAAAGAGGCTTCAGAGAGATCCCTAGCGCCTTCCACCATGTGGAGTCACAAACAAGAAGGTACCAGCTCTGAACCAGGAAGAGGGCCTTCACCAGAATGTGACCATGTTGGTGCTTTGACCTCAGTCTTCCTAGCTTCCAGAACTATAAGCAATAAATTTCTGTTGTTTATAAAGCACTCAGTCAGTGGTATTTTGTAATAGCAACTAAGACAACTATATTTATATTATACCAACTATAATTACAACTATATGACCTCTGAGTCATCACATGGAAGCCAGGAATGGAGTCTAAGTGGCCTTGGAGCCTGCTGTCTGAAGACAAAGATCCCATGTGCTGTTCTGTCACAAGGCTGAGAAAATACTGAGGATCACTAGGAAGGAACAAAAGGAAATATTTTCTTTTCCCTGTAGGAAGTTGTGATGTGTTCTACTTTGTGGAGTCAACCAAGGAACAGAAAGCCAAGACAAAAAGAATTTTTCAGGCTGGACAGAAACAAGCAGAGAGGGAAAAGTAATATGATGAGAGCCTGTGAAATAGTTAGGATGGTAAAATTAAGGACAGGTTTGTTCCCTGCATGACCACCATTGAGAACTTTGGTGATTTAAAACCACTCATTGATCTAAGAAAGTGTTTTTTCCATGGACTGTCTTTTAGGTTTGTAGTCCATAAGAGTTCAGGGCAGTATTGGCTGAAGGCTGTCTGCTTACCACACGGCATCAGCGAAACCACCATGTTCCAGGATCTGACCCTCAGCCTCACAGATAGGACCAGAAATGTAGCCTGTAGCCTCAGAGTGGATTCCTCCGTTAGGGACTTGGTAGGTTCATAGGAACTTGATGGATGAGCAGAGTGCTGTTTTATTAAGTATCAGGTGGACCAATGCTTTCATGCTGGCAAAGAGTCTCTCTATGGGAGAGCCTCCTGGGAAGCCAAATTACTAGAAAGCTTTGGTGAATGGTTAATTAGATTCAGAGATGTTAGTTATATAACTTAAATGTTATATAACTGGGTGATGGAGTCAGATTGTCCAGCATGCAAGTCTTGTCTTAGCTCCTTATTAGCCATGTGATCTTGGGTGAATTACTAACAACTCAACTGCAGGTTTCTTCTTGATAAGATAGGATAATAAATGAGACAATGCAAGTAACGCTTTTCACATAACCCGAGGCACCAGTAATTATACAATAAATGTATACTATTGGTTTTTTCTATTATTGTTATTTTTTTTTATTTTTATGCTTCTTGTTACCTACACTCACTCCCAAATCTACTTCTGATTGATATACTCTTTCTGGATTCATTGATAGAATCAGTTACTGCATCAGCTTTCCTTAACCTGGGAGCCATTCTTTCTGGGATTACACCAGGAAGGTGTACTTTGTGCTATAATTCTCAGGAGAACAATTATATACCCAGGATCTTCCTTGCTCCCACAAGTTGCCCCATAAAGCTTACAATAAACATGATTGTTTGTGTGGGTTGGGTTTTTTTGTAATTACTCTCTAAGCAAGAGAAATAAACGAAGGAGGTAAAGTACCAGTAGGCGAGACTCTTCCTGTCCACTTTGGTGGATAAGACCTAAAGTTACACCTGAATACTCCTAATGCCTTTGTATCTATTGGGGGACATGTGTGAGATGTAATCCAATTCAGAAAGCATTTATTGAGCACTTTCTATGTTCAATTCCCTGTTTTAGGCCCTGGGGATAGAAAGATGACCCACGGTGTGTTTCCTGTCCTTGAACTCAAAAGTTTAACTGGTCAGATTGGTTAGAAATCAACAAAAACAAAAAATTAATGCAATAATTTATGGGAAGAAATGGATTAATGGATAAAGGAGCAAATCATTCCCAAGAATATCTTGTTTCAGCTGGGAATTAACAAGCAAGGCAAAGGTGTATAGGGTGAAGAGTCATAATCAAGGGTATAAAAAGGGCACAAGAGTGTTAGGGGAATAGCAAGTCATCCCACACCATTTGACTAGGCTTTCAATGTCAACTGCCAAGGCCAACCACTTTCTCTGAACATTTCTCTGCCCTTCTACACCATCTTCTACCCAGATCACAGGATTTTTTATCCTTATTGATGTATGCTTTCTTTGGACCCCTGTAAAAGTCTTTTTTTTTAACCTCTAAGCTCAAATTACTGCTTTCTAAAGTGTAAATGACTCTACCTAGACCTATATCCTGTGAAGTGGGATATAGGGAAGTAGGTTACTTTTGTTTGTGCTCTTACCTGCATTTTTCAGACTGGCATCGATCATTCTCTAATTATCTCATTTTGTAAACACCTTTTCATGCCTGCCCTTTTTATTGATGTTCACAGCTCTGAAGAGCCAGACACAGTTTTGTCCCAAACTCAGGAACTGAGTACTTGCTCAGAGTCATCCAATAACTTCTTGGTGAAACCAGAATGAGTACTCAGACCTTCCACCCACACCTTCTCCCTCCCTGTTCTTTCCCTGGCTGCCCAGAGGGCTTCACTGTCAGATACATTTCTACCACCCCCTGGGTGTGACTCTTTAGCTCGGGGGCTGCTTGAGTCCGTATGAACATTTGGAAGGGGAGGAGAAGGAAGGTCAAGCAGACAGGCTCCTCCACCCTCCCCCACTTCTCCAAATTGTATGGGATTTGTTCAGAGAAAAAAATGGTTTCTGCTCCTAAAATAAGTTGGACACTACTGCCTCAAAGGAAGGCCTTTAATGATGGAAGACAGGTAGCACAGCTATTTGGAGTGATGACATTAATCTACGAGTATGTCCGGAAGAACTGAGACCCAGGACTATGCTCCAGGCTAGGTAATACTGGAGATAGAGGAATGCCCTTAGTCCTCAAGTACCTTACATTTTTCCTTACATTAGTCGGGGCGGATCACATTAAATCTCATGAACATTACTCGGTAAAAGTCAAGGATGGAGAAGTAGGTAAAAGGTATGGACTACAGATGTGGGAGGGACAGTTGGTCGCTGGACATCGCAGTAGACATGAGACTTCACAGTAAAGCAAGAATGACTCAGACTTCTGCCTCCCACCGACAGCCTTCTCTGCTTGCCCCAGATCTGCATACCCAGCTTCTTTCTGGATACCTCCTCCTGGATGGCTCCCAGTCCACCCACATGACCTTATCACTCTCCTAACCTGCTTCTCTAAGGCTCCCTCTTTTCAATGAAAGATACTACCATCCATCCATCCCATAGGCCAGAAACCTGGGCTTCATTCTTTCATCTCCTACATTTTATCAATCACCAAATCCTGCCTATTTTGCCTTCAGAACATCTCTTCATGCTAACCTTTCCATCCCCACTGCCTCCACCCCAGCCCAGGTTCCTATCACTTCTCTTGACCAGAACTGCGCTCTCATCACAGTGTCTTCTTGCCTCCACACAACTGCTCAAGTAACCTTTCCAAAGCAGAGATGTGATCTCAAAATTTCCCTGTTTCAAGCTTAAGGGTGGCTCTCCAGCGCCCTGGCAGAAAATTCCAAACTCTTCAGCTTCTCCAGGAGGCCTCTGTGAACAAGCCCCTGATCGCCTCTTTACCTTCATTTCTAATTGCCTCTCTTACCCCTGTGGATTCGATTTGTTTACCTCCTCCACCAGTCTGACAGCTCTCACTCTGTATTGTGCCCCAACCAGGCTTCCCTCCCTTTTCTTAATTGGGGTCCCAGTGGTACAAGTGCACGCTGAAGAGCTGTGCTTTATGGAATGTCTTGAGTGTCCAGGCTTTTTCTGCATTGAACATACTTAAAATATTTTCAGGTTGTGTTTGAGATAAGACCAAGACATGACTTAGGGAGCTGAATATAGGGAGCTAAGAGCTAGATACAAGTTTTAGAGATATCATCAAAAGCTAATCTTTATCACCTACTGTGTATTTGGCCTTGGTTGCTGGGGATAG
The DNA here is from genome assembly GCF_021234435.1 of Artibeus jamaicensis. Classification (NCBI taxonomy): domain Eukaryota; kingdom Metazoa; phylum Chordata; class Mammalia; order Chiroptera; family Phyllostomidae; genus Artibeus; species Artibeus jamaicensis. The sequence goes on from NW_026521842.1 coordinate 18,894,917, forward strand.
TAAAAGCAGATGCAACCTAATTAAGCAGAGAATTGCCTGGAACATGTGTTAAAAATACAGATTCCCTAGCCCCACCCTAGACCTCTTGAATTGGAACCCAGGGAAGTGCTCAGGTGACTCTTCGTACTGGGTAAGCTGGAAAGACCTAACCATATTTCCTTTATGAGAAATACCTAGAATAGGAAAATCTGTGGACAGTAAGTAGATTAGTGGCTGCCTCAGGGTAGTGATGGGGCTGGGGGAGGTGAAGGCCTGGGGATGATAGCCAAGGGGTGCAGTTTCTTTTGGGGTTGATGAAAATGCTCTAAAATTGATTCCAGTGAGGGTTGCTCAATTCTGTGAACACCCTAAAAGCCATTGTACTGTGTGTTTTAAATGGATGAATTGCATGGCATGCGGACTAAACCTCAGTAAAGCTGTTTAAAATCAAGCAAAACAAAAAACTTGGATCAGCCTCCACAAGGGACTCGGGTGGTGCCCTGTAACCCTGTAAATTTGCACAGTCAGCAAATACTTATGGACATATACAGGGTAGGGCAGAAGGAGGTTTACAGTTGTTTATATGGAAAATATTATGATAATAAATATAATCCAAGAGTATACTGTTTGTGTACTCACAGCCGTAAACCTCCTTTTGCCCCATCCTGTACATCGGAGGCTACAAAGTAAATGAGCAGTCGCAGTAAGGAGTGATTAGTGTTATGTTAGGGAAGCACAGGCTCACGTGACAGCGTAGTGGAGGGACAGCTCCCGGAAGAAGTCTGTGATGTCTAGGGTGAAGCCTGTCAGGTGAACAGGCGTTATTAGCAAGACAAGATGAAGGGTAGGAGGAGTGGACCGTGGTTAAACAAGTGAGCCCTGCCGGCACTTAGGCCTCAGTGCAGTGTGAAAAGTGCGGTGGCAGAAATGAGGGTGGGGAGGGGAACGGACTCAGAGGGCTTTGTGAGCCAGGCTGAGGGGGGTGGAATCCCTCCGCACCCCCCGCATAGTGGTGGATTTATGTTTTAGATACCGCTCTGACTGCACCGTGGAGAATGGATGGAAGCGGGACAAGACAAGGGGCAGGAGGCCCACGAGGAGGCCTCTCTAGTGTCTCCGTGAGAGGTCAGCGCGTCTGAATCTGAGTGTTGTCAGTGGGGAAAGAGAAGTGGATAGAATTTAGAAATATTTAGAGCACTTGTTTTCTTTATCTCTTAAAAAAATTAATCCTCACTTGAGGATATGGTTATTGATTTTAGAGAGGAATGGAGAAGGGTGGAGGGAGACAGGCGGGAGAGAGAGAATGAATGAATGAATTTTGAGGCATTCAATCAAGAGGATTCTGAGGATGAGAGGACAGAAGAAAAAATCAAGGATGAGGCTCACTTGTGTGGCTTGGGTACCTGGGTAGTTGATAACCCCAAGAACCCTGGAGGAGAAACAGATTTGGACATGCTGACTGTGACTTGGGACATGCTGTTCAAAAGAAGGTGTCCAGTCAATCAGCAGTTGGAACGGGGGTCCGCAGGAGAGGAGAGTGCCATGTAAAGTCACCGGCACGCAGCCCCAGCATATAGAGGGAAGGAAGACAAGGGCTAGAACGGAATCCTGTGGAGTGCTGCTTACTTGTAAGGTGATGCTCGAGGAGGAGATGGAGGAGGAGGTTTTAAGGAGATTCAGAGGAAATAGCTAGAAACGTGGGTGTTAGCTACAGCAATTCATCTGCTTATTCAGCTGCTGTAAGTCAGCATTCATTGAGGGTCTGTATGTCCTGGGTTATACTCAGAGACAAGTGAGACATGACTGTTGACATCCAACTTAAACCATGGCCGTCACCCATTACAACCTTCTGAAGCAAGAGGCCACTGACATTCTTACTTCCTTAATGGTAGATTGCACTTCCTTAGCAGTTCTCTAGGCCCTGGAGTCCTTCCCAAGGTTATCCTCCTGTATTACCCAGGCCCAAAAGACCCAGGTCCAGCAGTCAACCCTTCTGTCCATGGGGGATGTATGACCTGAATAGGACACTCCAGAGCTGGAGAGGGTGGGGGCAGAGAGTGTATAGAAGAGAAGGAGGGAATGCATCATTTGCCTAGGGTTCAGCACATTGTACCCACACAGCAGGCATAGAAACACACAAGGAAGGCACCCCCGCTCTGTGGGTGAGACACAGAAGCAGCCCTCTTCCCATGTGCCAGCCCATCTGCTTTTTTGCCTTCACAAACATGCATTTTCTCCTTTTTTGTTCTCTGCAGCTTTGAATACATGTGGAAGAAGAGTGGGAGACAGGAGGAAAAGTAAGGTTGGAAGAGGGAAGGAGGGGCGTGCAGGGGAGCATCTGGTGACCACCAATACAATAAATCGGACCCTGGACCACCTCAGCCTGGCCCCTTCTTTGCAGTGCGCGCTGATCAGTTTCCTCGCAGGAAGAGCACCAGCGATGGTGGACAAGGCAGGGCTATGGCCTTGATGGACTCCATGATGGAATATTTCTCAGTGTCCCAGAGGCCTTGGAGGCCCACTTCCTTCTGTCCCCCTCTCCTCCCAGGGGCTTGCGCAGGCTACACGGGACAGGTGGTGGGGACAGGCTTTCCCTTCCCTGTAGCCTTGGATTCCGGGTGGTACCATCAACCTGCGATCTGCTGGAGCAGCCGGCTCCTGACTGTCTGAAGCCTGGGGTAGCAGGAACGAATGCCTCCCTGAACCTGTATGACAGAAGGGTAGGAAGTGTGGGGGGGGAGTGTTGGGAACAGCTTTGCCCTGTGGGAGGCACCTATGGGGGAGGGGAGGCTGCACAGGAGTGTGGACAAGGGCTCTCTCTGCCCTCTACCATCTCACAGACCTGGGCACAGACATGGACGTAGGAGGCCATCCAGCCTGACTTCAGGGCACTGAGGGAGGGGGTTGAGGGGCCACTGAGTGGTTGATTCACCCTCTCTAAGCTGGGTTGGCTTTAATACAGCAAAGCACTAAGGCTCTTTTTGTCTTGGCTTTGACAGTGTTTACCTGTACCTGGCTGAGCTCACAGTGCCCACCCTGACCCTCACACTCACCCTTGGCTATGGCTGAATACTAGGCTGTGGCCTTAGGATCCTCCTTGTAGGGGCAGAAAGTCAGGGAGCCTGTCCATTTCCAACATTGGCAGTGATGTAGGGCCACTCAGGTTTTCAGTGACAGCCCCAGTTGACCCCCGACCGGGATGGTTTTTCTGTCCTACATCTCTTGCCTAGGCTGCCCTCTCCTGTGGACTGAGCAGTGTGAGCTCATGCCGGCCCCATCACCGGCCTGCACTTTCCCAGGACCCGGTCAGCCAGTGTTTACTTCCTCTTTCCCCATTACACGGGCTACGCTCTGGATGCAAGTGGACGGCCCTGCCCTATCAGTGGACCTCATGTGGGGCCCCAGGGGCTTCTAGGGTTGACTTTGGACTGCAACCCTCCTGCAGGAGACCTTAAGGCAGGCCCAAGCTGTGGCCAGCTTTAGGTGCTGTCTTGGTCTCTATCACTTGTCTTCTTCATCCTCTGCCACCTACCACCCAAAGAACTGAACTGCACACCACCATCCCTCCCATGACACCCTTCAGTTAGAGAGGGAGCACAGAGCTATGCCCATGTGCTGAGGGCCCTCTGCCTGCCCACAACCCCACCCGTCTGGAATGAGCCACCTGCATCCACACACAGGTGTTTCCTGTACGCTTTCCTGTTGCCGCTTTTTTTTTCTTTTCTGCTCAGCCTGGCTTCCTTAGCAGGTGGTTAAGGGCCCGCCAAACCTCTTTATACACAGCTCTAAAACACTGGAGGGGGGGGCGGGTAGTGCAGGGCTCCCTGGGGATCTGGGTCAACCCCACACGCACACACCCTGGAGGGATTGTTGGCACCTCATTGGCTCTGCCTGAGTGCAGGTGCACACTGTCCTACAGCATGTCACACTGCTGTGCTACCACCACAGGCACTGGGACATCGGAGGGGACTTGGCGAGTGGGGAAGGCCCTGCCTGTGCACTGTCTCCCTTGCCCCTGGACACTCAAAGCTCTGGAGAGGGGCAGGGTGGAGGGCCAGTTTCTCCAACCTCGGGGGCGGGCCTCCCACAGGCCCTCCGTAGAAAAGGCCTGTCATCCTGAAATCCCACCCCACCCTCGAATTCCTCCCAGGCAACTCAGCTTTCTGCAACTATCATGCTGAATGTTCCAGGCAGCTCTGGGGGGAGACAAACCCTCTCCCTGGAGCCCTGCTTCTTAAAGCAAAACAGGTCAACCAGCTGTGGGGGCCGCAGGGTTCAGTCAGGTTTGTTATTACAGAGAGGAGGCGGCTCTGGGAGTGGAGGGACTTGCTGTGTAGGGTCAGAGGGCAGCCATCTGGGTCTCCAGCCTCCTGACTCTTTCTTTCCGTTAGGATCTCCTCTCTTACTACCCAGACCTCCAGGAGCTTCTTGTGCTCAGCTGCCAGGGCTGAAGGGAAGACCTAGAAGCCTGGCATTCTCTGAAGCGGTTCTGCTGCCCCCTGGTGGCAAGAAGCTCCAGCTGCAGCTACGCCTTTTCCCTCCCTGCTTCTTCCTCTTTGCCTCCTGGCAGCAGGGTGCTAGCTGCTAGGGAACCATTCCCAGGACTGGCCCCCTTTAGGCCTCCTCCAGACCAACTCCACACTTTGGCTCCAGCCTGAGCCCCCAGCCTCCAGGCCCAGAGCATGCCCGGCCAGCAGGCCCAGCCTTCTCAGCCATGTGCCACGACCCTTTTCCTGTGCCCTCTTCCAGCCTGCGGGCTTTCTCCCACCCAGATCTACGGGGCAAAAGCACATGCCATCATCACAGTCGGGAGCACAGGCACACTGGTATCAGGAAGGGCCACAGCCAAAGGCTGCTGGAGCCAGAAGGTCAGTAGTGCACTAGGCCAGCCCATGTAGGAAAGGCATTTTGATTTTATTTTCTGTAAAACTCTGTAAATAAAATACAAAACCAAGGGATGCAGTGGGGCAGAGGTGGGATGGCCAGGCCTGGAGCATTGATTCGTGGCAAGTGTGCTGAGCTGAGGCTGGGAGGCACTTGACTGCAGGCACTGACTCTACCCACCCCAAGGGCAACAGAAGAATATATTAGGATTTTCATTGATAGGACTCTGTGGGGGAGGGGTGTCTGGAGCCAGCCCTCACCCTCCCTGTCAGTGCCTGGTGAGCCCTGAAAGTGGGGGAAGGGGCACTGGGGGAGCCGGTGGGCCGGGAGTTTAGAATGCTGTGCTGGCCATGCTGCCAGGCCCGAAGATCCGGGGCAGGGCGTCCAGCGACTCCTCTAGCCGTCGATGGGCAGACTGTCCTTCTTCCCCTGTAATGGTTAAGGATGGGGTCAGGAGTGGCGTTAGCCTCACCCTGGTCCATCCGCCCTTGACCCCATCTAACCCCTACTTCCATCAGCCAAAATGTCCCAGGACTATACTTCCCATCCCCCAGCCTCACCACACTGTTGCAGGCTCTGCCGAGCAGCTTCCCTCACAACTTCTGTGTCCGTTTGGCACAGGTACACCAGGGGCTCAATGCCCTCGGAAGCCTATCAGAGGAGGAGCATTGAGGTGGGCCCATTGGAGCAGGTAGTAAAAGCCCAGGGCCCAGGGCTGGGGGATGGGGGCAGGGAGAGAGAAAGTGGGTGAGTGGGAGGGATCACCTTGATGCAGCCCAGGGCCAGGCAGCCAGCCACTCTCATCTGCACATCCTCGTCCTCAAGTTGGTCCAGGAAGCAGAGTAGGGCCTGAGTAAGGGTGTGATGGCTGACTTAGCCAGACACTGGGACCCCGGGACCCGAGAGCCTCTGCCTTCAGGGGAGCCCTGCCCGACTCTCACCCTTTCCCGGAAGTCAGGACCCAGTGACAGGCTCCGGAGCTGCGTGCTGACAGCAGCCATGACCTTGTTGTTGCCATGGACAAGCAGGGAGCTGAGGGCCCGAAGCCCATCCCTTCGCAGCCGCCCCTCAGGTGCCAACCTTAGAGCCTTGAGCACAATAGCCTGGTCGTCTGAGTTCAGGCTCTGCACGAGCAGCACTGAAAGAAGGAGGGGGCTTGGAAGTGTGGCAGGGCAAGGAGCCTCCGTCTGTAGGCTCACATCCTCACCCACACCACACGACCCACCCTTGGGGTCAGGCCACTTAGTGAGCCACTGCCTTACCCTCCTCAGCAGTCTCGGTCACATAGGCCTCCATAGATGGGCTGTGCAAGGTTTCCACGTAACTCCAGAACTGGAAGACAGTGAGCTGCTCTCCAGGGCCCGGCTGGGGCCTCCTGGGCAGCTTCTGCCCCAGCACTTCCTCGAGGAACTTGACACACACTGTGGGAAGTGGTGCCACCGGCCTCAGGGTTTGGATGGACCCAGGCCCTCAAGGGAAGAGTGCTCCCACCCCAGGCTCAGGTCCAGGGGTATCTGTCCCCACCCTACCCCACTGGGTCCTCTTGCACCAAGGCACAAGCCTTTGCTATTTCTTCCCAGTGCTCAGCTCAGCATGTCTGTGAGGGCTAACCTGGCTTTCCCTATGGTCCCATCACTGGGGATCTGAGAAGAGAGGGCAGAGGGAGCAAGCAGGCAGCCCACTCACCAGCCTCAGCTAAGCCTGGCTGTCGCAGGGAGAGACGGGCACCATACTGATTGCAAAAGGTGAAGAGCACCTGCTTAACAGGGCAGATGAAGGGGCTAAGTCCCTCTGTGCACTGGTCCCAGAAGGTCAGAAAGCCAGGCCGAGAGGCCGAGAACTGCACCACTGTGAAGAAATGCAGGAAACCATCATCAACAAAGCAGGCAGGTGGGCAGATGAAAATAGGTGAGGTAGAGCAAGGAAGGAGCTTCAGGGCAGACACTAAGCCAGGGCCCACGGCCTTTACCTTCCAGGGCAGAGGTAGCAGGGACTTCCCACCGCCTGCTAAGCTCGCATACTGCCTCGAGCACTCGTGCCTCCCGCAGCAGCCGCTCCAGGGCCCACGCCTCCTGGCAGCGCAGGGGCCCAAATGTGCCAAGTTTCTGGAGAACAGAGGTGGCCATGTAGCTGAGACCTCAACTTACAGCTAGAGGGTGGAACCCAGGGACTACAAGTCCCAGCATGCATTAGGAGAGATTGGAAGGAACCAGAGTGGGGGAGTAAGAGACAGATGCCAGGGACCTGGGCATGGGGGCAGGTGTGGAGCACTCCCTGGATTAAAAGGCTATAAACAGAGGGTGGTGGGAATGCCCCTAGACTCACCAGCAGGAGGCGGCTGCAGTAGTAGAGGTGCTGGACCAAGGCAGTGTCCAGAGCTGGACACTTTGTGCTGAGTGGGCGGGTACTGGGTAAGTCGAGGCTCTCCTCAGCCCCAGGCTCCAGGCTGCTTGGGAGCCTGAGAGAAAATTGGGGTCAACCACCTTAGGAGCAGGCATTACCATCTGGTCACCAGTGTATTTTTATTAAGCTCCCCCATCCCTGAAGGAAATAACAGACGATGAACAGGCAACAGACAATGGGTATGTTCATGGGAAAGTTCTAGAAAGAGAAAGGGCTGGGACCCACAGGTGGTGGCTGGGGTCTTCGGAGTCCATCTGCCCTGTGCAACATCCAGCTAGGACCGCTGGGACTGCCTGGCAGAGATGGGTGGGGACAGGGTTGCAGGTGGGATAGTTTATGTAATGTGGAGTGCAAGGGGTTGTGGCCCAAGGGCTCAGGGCACAAACAGGGCTGTGACCTTGGCAGCAGCAGAGGGAGGTGGGGCTGGGCATGACCCTCAACTGGGATTTGGCAACGGCTGCTCCGAGACACAGAGCCAAGGGGCCGGGCTATACCAGACAAACAGGGTTGGTGCTGGGGGCCCAGGGGGATTGAAAGGGCCCATGAGCTGATGCGGACTGGTGAGGGAAGCAGACACTGCAAGGACAACGGGGAGGAGGGGGGTGGTGGTCAGAAGCACTGGGGACACAGATGATACAGATGGCGTTAGAAGCATGGACATCCAGGACACATGAGGAGTACACGGCATGCACCCACGAGGAAGTCCTCCCCTCCTGTCCACTTCCAGTCTTGCTGCATTCCTCCTGTGCTTCACTTGGCCCCACCTCACCTGTTCCCCTTTCTTGCCTCACTCCTTTACCTGCCACTCACCCCACCTCTGCCTCCCCACCCAGCCCCGTCTCACTTAGCCCCTGTCACCTGTCTCCAGGACCATCATTGTCTTCATCTTCATCCTCGTTGAGGAAGCTGAAGCTCTCCAGCGCATGCTCCACAGTGATGCTAAGACTGGAGGCCCGGCTTCGGGTCAGGCCTTGTCTCTGCTGGGGTTGGGAAGGGAGTCAGAGCTGTTGCTGCTGCCTGGCCACCCTGCCCGCGCTGTCACAGCCCCGCCCAGCCCTCCTCACCATGAGCAGACTCTCCAGCCGGATCACCTCCTGCTCCAGGCCCTGCAGCTCTGGGAACTGGCCACGATAGTCGTCCAGGGCGGCCATTAGGGCCCTCAGTGCCTCCTCCAGCCTCCTGTCCCCAGCCCCTCCAGCCCCTCCTGGAACCGGGGCTTGGGTAACCATGGCTGCGCTAACGTCTGAGTGCGGGGGCATGGGGGCTAAGGGTGAAGAAGGGGGGCTTGGGCTCTGAAGGATGGGCTCTGGGGGCTCTGGGGAAGGGCTTGTAAGGGGTTCCAAACTAGAGCAGGCAAGACTTGGGCAGGAGGTACTTGGGGCTGCCTGAGTGCAGGGCGTGAAGGCTGGGTGGCTATGGGACAGTGGGTCGATGCCTGGGAGGGTGGGGACTGCCTGAGTGCAGGGTGTGGAAGCTGCATGGCTACAGGACAGTGGGTCAGTGTCTGGGTGGTTGGGGTCTGTGTGTGCAGAAGGGCTGGGGAGCATGGCAAGGTCTAGAGGAGTGGAAGGGCTTACAGTTGTAAGGGTGGGGCTTGTGACAGGGTGCATGGGACTTCTGGTGGTTTGGACTGGGCCTTTAGCACTGGGGACTGGATTTATGGTGATGTGAGTGGTCATCCTGGTTTTGTGAGTAGAGCTGCTGGTGGTATGGGTGGGGCTTGCAGTGGTATGGGCGGGGCTTATGGTGGTATGGGTGGGACTTGTGGTAGGCAGGGCTGGGCCCTGGGCACTTGACATAGGGCCTGGCCCAGCCGTGGTAGAGAGCAAAGGCCTGACTGTGGGGCTTGTGACAGGGTGGCTGGGGCTTGTGGTCTGGACTGGGCTTGTAGTGTTGGGGGTAGGACCTGTCGTAGTGAGGGTAGAAAGCACTGGATTGTGGGTGGAAGTTGTGGTTTGGCCTGGGCCCATGGCAGTGGGGGTAGGGCCTGTAGCAGTGAGGGTAGAGGGCTTGGACGTGTGGGCAGAGTCTGCGGCAGTGTGAGTGAGGCTTGCAGCACTGCTGGAAGGGCTTACAGTACTACAGGTGGGGCTTGTAGTGGTGTGGGTGGGTCCTGGTAGTCTAGGAGAGCTAGTGTCTGTGACCTTGGGAAGTGAGTTTAGATGTACAGAGGGGGCAGGGTCTGTAGACGTGTGGGCAGGGCCTATTGCGCTGAGAGTGGGGCTTGTGACAGAAGAGCCAGCGTCCAGGACGGCAGGGGCAGGACCAGGTTGCTCCCCATGGACGGGATTTGGGTGTGCAGGTGAGTTAGGCCCCTGGCTTTCTAGGACCTCAGCCTCTGTTGAAGCCTCTGCCAAGGCAGCATCGACACTGGCCTCACTGATGTGGCTCAGAGTTCGGCTGTAGGGGGCGTGCCCATTGGCCAGGGCTGGTGCCACGGCTCTCTCTTCATCCATGGGCCCAGAGGTGGGGGTCTCAGGCCTACGGAAGGCAACTTGGACGGGCAGAGGCTCAGGCTGCTGCACCAGGGGCCTGGGGGCCGAGGAGTGGCGGGCAGTGCCCGAGAGCTGAGGGCTGGAGGAATCGTCTGAAGATTCGGATGACAGGGACCATGCTGTCCCATTCTCTAGCTCCTCCTGCCGTCTCAGCATGTTCTGGGAGAGAGGAAAGGGCCTTTCAGGACTGCCCTCAGGCCCCAGGGGATGGTGGGGCCTGAGCTCGGGCTGGGCTGTGACTCACGTAGAAGGCCTGCTCCCGAAGCGAGGGTGTGTCCGGGGGGCTCTGGCTGTAGGTGGAGAAGCGCTTGGTGACTGTGGAGGCCTTGTTGACAGTCGAAGCAGCAGAGGGCTGGTCATCCTTATCAAAGGGGCTGGGGAGGAGACCGGCTGTTAGCAGGTGCCTCTGGCCCCTGTCCCTGTCCCCAAGCTCCTCCGCCCCACCAACCTCCACATGACTTCCAGACTGAGCTTGATGGAGCCAAGGTCATTGATGTCCACAGCCACAACCTGGGGCAGAGCGGCAAACAAGTCCTTGGTCTCACAGGAGACGCTGCCTACAACCACATGGTTGGCCAGGCCCTTCAGCTCTGTCACCTACAGCCAAGAATGCATCATGGGGTCACAAGAGTATAGGGGTCATGAGATCATGGAAGATCAAAGGTCTGAATTTGCAGAGGTTTTGAAGCAGTCACAGGGTCATGAAGAGGTTGTGGGGACTGGAGTTGTTGGGGTGATAGGGCCATGGAGGCTTGAAACACCCTGGAAGCATGGTGACCATGGCGGTCTGTTTGTAGAATCATTGAGCTAATGGGGGTTACAGCCTCGTGGTGGTTTAGGCACAAGGTCGGAAGGTCATGAGAAAAATCACAGGGTCATAAAGTCATGGGATCCCACATTCCCCGGCCATGGAGCCAGGAGGGGGTCACAGGGGTAAGGGTCTCAGGGTTGTAAGGGTCGTGAGGGCTTCACAGGGTCAGGGAGTCACAGATCATATGTCCTGTGGTCCTGGGCAGAGGCATCACCTTGATGGACAGGAATTCCGTGAGCAGAGGAAGAAAGACGGTTTCCTCACTGTCCCACACCTGCTTTCCGCTACCCTCAATGCGGCCCCGTAGTTTCCAGCGCTGACGCCCATATTTCATGCATATCTAAGGGAACAAGCAGGATGAGGCAGCTCTTGGCGTTGTGACCCTGCCATCCCAGCCCTTCCCTGTACATCCTCATACCTCATACTGATCACCCACACACAGCCGGGCGAAGCCAGCCAGTCCTGGGAGTGGAGGAAAAGAAGAGCCGTTCTGAGGGCGGGGTCTCAGGCACACACTACCCCCCCCACCCCGCCTGCCCCAGCATTTAGTACCTTTCATCCGGAGATGGAACTCCCCCAGCTGTGCCTCCAGTTCACTCTCCAGCAGACACATGCTCTGGGAGGGACGGGCACGGACAGGATGGGTCAACAACTGGGCCCCTCTCATCAGCTCTGCCACACCCTGAGCCTGTGCCTCATGGGCACCCACCCCTCACCTCTGTGTACTCTCGATGCCCCCGAGTGGCCTCGGCCAGGCTGTCTCGGGCCTCACGGCTCCCTGGGGACCCGGTGCTGTAGGCACGGACCATGTTATAGGCACCATCCCGGAGACGCCGCTGGACACAGTATGCCTCGTATAGCTCGTCGATCTGGGCAGGTGAGTGGGGTGGCAGTGAGGAGATGGAGACTCACCATGGGGGGGTCACACACCCAGAGCCAAACATCTCCCCCATGTCCCTAAGGTGCCCAATCCTGCGGCCCCCACCGCATGCACACACGCATGCTGCATATGTACCTTGCTGGCATGGAACTCCAGTCGTCGCAGGAAGCGTTCGATGGACTTGACTTGCTGGGGGAGAGGTGTGTCAGGAGGAGCCTGAGGCCCAGGGCCCTTCACCCTCCCTGTGAGCCAACCTTTTCCGACACCGTTCTCTATACACTCACCTTGTCTAAGTCATACAGGAAGCCCTGCAAGGGAATAAGAGAGGGGGCACTTAGGAGGTATGGGAAGTATTCCAGCAGACCCCCCTTGCTCCTCTACACAGCCTTCCACCCCCTCACACCACAGTCCACAGCCACTCCAGTCAAAGCAGGGATAGACCCACAAGCCTGGCTTTTGGTGGGTACTAGCGACATAGATCTGGTTCCCAAGACCCTTCCAGTTCCTCTCCCTACACCTCTTCCCTGACGTCCCTCCCCTACCCCACTCCATTCCTGCAACTCTGCATCCCCTCGGAAGAGAGCTCTGTGCCTCATGAGTTGCTTCCCTCTACCAGGAAACTCCCATTCATCCTTCAAGACCCAGCAGAAGTATTTCCTCCTTTGGGAAGCCTGGGCTGTTGTTCCCCAGGAAGAACCATGGCTCTCCCCCCTCAGTGCTACTCCAATATAATCTCCGGTGGGTCATGTCTGTGGGGGTCCGCCCACCCCACTGGAAGTTCCCACAGGCAAGCACTGGGTCCCAGGCAGAAAGTATGCACAGTCTAGGGAATGGAGGGATAGAAACCTCCCCAGCCCTTCCTGATATCCCCTCTCCTAGTCACACCTGGACTAAGTCACCCTAGAAAACAGCCTTGATGTCACCCAGGGTTGGCCCTACTCAGGCCCCCACCCCACAAGGGCAAAAAGCATTAGTAATCCAGGGCATCCTTCACTCACCAGGCGGGAATTCCTCTTGGATTCCCTTATCTGTCCTTGGAGTTTCTCCTGCTCCTGTTGGTGTACTTCCAAATAGGCCCTGGGAAAGGGGGGACAAGAATTAGCTTACCTCCACAGCCTCCAGCTACCAAGGCAGTGAGGAGAGAGTGTGAGGATGGGGCTAAAGGAGGGAGGGATCTGGGACAGAGAGCCGGGAGGCAGTTGCTTACGTCAGGCCCCGCTTGAGAGCGGTGTACACCAAGTCCAGCCGCTCTGGCTGCGGCACCTTGGGGGCTGGGTGTGCCACGGCAAACATCCTGGACACTCGGGAGAGCGCTGGAGGCTTCCGCGGGGGCCCTGGGGGACTGAAGGCCGGGAAGCTCCTGAAGAAGATGCTGCACTCAGAAAGGGGCAAGAAGGAGTCCCCCAAACCCTCACTGCACGCACAGCTCCAACCCAGCCAGACACTCGTGACCCCATCAGCCCCCGTGTTCTGCGTACCTGGGCCCCCGCTCGTGGCTGCCGAGGACGCCTGCGAAGGACTGGCTCCTACTGACCCGGGCGCTGAGCAGGCGGCGCTGCGGCCGCACCGACAGGGACATCATGGAATGAGTCCGCGCGGGGCTCCCTGGGGGTGGCGAGGGCGGGTATCCAGCGCCAGTCAGGCCCCCAAAGCCCCCTCCCCGCGGCCCGTTCTCCGTATCTCAGTCCTGCGGGACCCGGCCTGACGCCCGCAGCCCGACGACACCGCCAGCCCCGGCGCTAATGACAGGACTGCCGCGGGCGTCTCGGCCGCGGACTCAGCGTGGCCTCGGTTCGGCCCCCACTTCCTGCAGAGGAGCTGGCTCCGCCCGCCGCCCGGGGCAGGAAGGGGGGTCGCGCGGGGACCCTCCTCCAGCTGGGAAGGGGCAGGAAAGAGGCGGGGCGCGCGAAGAATGTGCGGAAGCGCCTGTTTACCCGGGGGCGGGGCAGGCTCCCCAGACCTGCCCCTGGTCTCCCCCCACCCGAAGTGGACCGGGCGCTGCGGCCCGCACCCCGCGAGGCCGCCGGAGGTCACCTGGCAGGCGGGGTGCGCGCTTTGAGCCCGGCGGAGGTGCCCATCGCCGAGGCCGGGCCGGCGCGAGCTGGGCGCCCGCGACCCCCGCTCCGGTAAGCTGCTCCCTCCCAGCCCCCACCGGTTCCCAGGCGCCCGGACGCCCGAACCCTCCCGGCGCCGGGAGCCGGGGGATTCCCGGGGCGGGGGGCAGTGCCGAGAAGGGCCCCGCCCCCTCACCTTCCTGCAGCTCGGGCTTGGAAACTGAGTCACAAACAGACCAGACCCTTTAACCCTCAGCGGGAAGGGATCCTCCGCAGACCCCCACCCTGCTCCGGGGAGACACGCGCTCGTGGCCCCCAGATTCCGGCCCACACTCCCTGGAGGCTGCCCCGGAGGCTTCGCAGCCCCAGGGCCGGGTCCTACCTTTTTTTTTGGCGTTCATGGTGGGTCCAGGACAGCCCCCACGCCCCCCCCCCGACTTTGCCCCCCCGCTGTGTCCCCACGGGCCCAGGGCCACTCGGTGCCCGCCTGGCTGGGCTCCGCTCGCTCCCAGCGACTCTGGCTTAGGCTTCAGCTCCTCCCGGCGCCGCCCCCCGCCCAGTTCCTGCCGCCTGACTCAGCCCGCCGGGATGGGGCGGGACGGGAGGACCACGGGGGCACCCGGGCTTCGGCCTGCCCCGCCTCTGGGAGGGGTGACTGGGGGTTCCCTCAGAGAAGGGACTGACGGGGGTCTTCTGGGCTGGGATCAGGACTGTGGGTAAAGGGAGTTGAGCCGTGAATATGGAGGGAATAAAGAAAATGAGAACAGTTCGGGGCTCACGGGGTGGCTGTTGAGGGGTGCTGGAAAAGGGCTAAACACACAGAGGGCTCAGAGTTGGGGATATGAGTGTGAAGGCTGGAGAGCGGGTGCTGAGGAGGGGCTGTGCCAGTTGAGGGCGTAGAATCAGGCGCTGAGTGTGAGGAGTCCAAGAGGCTGAGAGGGTAAAGGAGCTAAAAGTGTGGGATGTTCCGTGTTGCTGCCCGGAGAAGGAAGCAAAGAATTGGGTACAGCCCCATGCACCCCACCCGCCACTAGCTACACCCACAGAGGGGTACTCAGTCTGGGCATTCTCCCTCCCCTACAGGTTCCAGGGAAGAGAACCCACTGCCCAGCCAGGGGCTCCTCTTTACTAAGAGAAGCTGCATCCTACGGTGGACTCCCATCTTTCTGGTCTCCAGCTCCCATGGGCTGTATCCTCTTAAGTGCCAGCCCTTGCCTGTCCCCAGTATCTCTTCCTTGAGTATCCCTTGTCCACCTCCAGCCAGGAGAGAGGCCACCATGCCTAGGGTCCACTGGTCACCCCATGCCTTTGGAGGGGCTGGGCGCTCTCCCACCCCATAAACACTCCTGCTTCTTGATGCTCAATTCTGTTGCACTGGGCTGCCTTTCTCCCCAAGAAGCTGGGGTGGATCCAGGGGTCTGCATTTCCAACAAGCCCACCAACCCCCTATAGATCCAGATGTTCAAGGACCCCAGTTTGAAAAATGCCACCCCCTCACCTTGAAAATTGGGTGCTATGCACCCTACATCAGCAAGTAAGCACTTGGTGGATTGCCTGCCCAACACTGGCCTCTCTTTACCCTTCAGCTAACACTCCCCACCATGAGAACACGCCGGTCTTATCACTTGATTCTGGAATATTCCTTTCCTAAATCATAACCACATGGATTACAAGCCTGAGGCTCTCTCCATCACTTCCACCTCACCTGCCTTCTACCTGAGACCTTATTTTTCCACTTTCACTGAGTGACAACCCTGAGCACTCTCCCCACCTCCGCACCCTGCCCTGCCTCCACACTACAGGGAAGAGGACCCACATACTTCCTTCCAGCATGTGCCAGTCACTGGAGATTGCACAGAACTCACCATCCACCTCTGCTTCCTTTCTCTCTGCCAGCTCCCTCTACCTCTTTTCCCTACCTTCCCGCACACCCTCCTCCCCCAGCCTGAATCCATAGCCATGACTCCGTCAATCTGTCTGCCGCTAACACGCCCAGCACTCTGTGCTTCTCTCCTTCCTGGCAGAAACCAGCCCTGGGCAACCCAACTCCCCGTCTTCTCTGCACCTGCATGCAGGCTGGCAGGAGCCGCCAGAGGCCTTGGCCCAGGCACTGAGCTGGAACGATGCAGCAATTCTCAATCTCAGCAAGGCTCTCGTTTCCCACCGGGGAAATCCTAGTCATCTCTCTCCCTTCTCATAGGAAATGAGTGTTTCAGACTTTCTCCACGAGCCTCAAACGAGCGCAAGTCACTCCCACACAGAAGAATGAAGACAGCCCTGGAAACTACTCAGATGCCCATCAGTCGATCATGGACTGCTCTACAGCGGAAAGAGTGAACGTAAAACCGCGTGCAACAATATGGATGAATCCTACGGACGTGATGTGATGTGGAGTGAAAGAAGTAAAACTACAACAGAGGATAGATATGATTCCTTTGATGCGAAGTTCAAAAATGGGCAAAACTCTCTACGGTGATAGAAATCAGACTAGTAGTTACCCTTGGGAATAGTGACTGGAAGGGGGCACAGGGGGCTTCCAGGGCGGCAGCCATGTTCCATTTCTTAATCTTCGTTTTAGTTCCTAATCCTATACGGCTGTGTTCCCTTGTGAAGATGTATCAAGCTGTATCACTGAGGACATGTGCCCTTTCGGTATGCATATTATATTTTCAGTATAAAGTAAATAGCTACAAAAAGAAACCAGCCCCTCCCAGGTCTCTTTCTCCCGACCCCACCCCTCACCCCCTTTCAGAGCCAAGTTTCTGGAAGAGATGTGTGCTTCCATTTCCTCTCCACACCCACCCACTCCTCTTCCCATCCTGGACCGCCTTGTGCACCCACCACTCCCCTGCTGGTCTGGACGAGGTCACCAGTGCCCCCCTGCTGCTGAGTCCAGTGTCCACCGTTTAGTCCTTATCCTGCTAGATCTCATGAAGCTTTTCATTTTGTGGCTCTCTTCCTCTTCCTTAAGCCCTTCCTTCCCTTGGATTTCAAAAGGCAACATGACCTTGCTTTGCAGCCTATCTCCTTAGCTGCACATCTTATTTTTCCCACATCGGATCTTTCTTCCTGTCCTCAAGTGGGGCTCATTCTCCCAGCTCTTGGGCTACGTGCACCTCCCACAGTTCAATGTCATCTCAATGTTGCCAGCTTCCTTATCTCCCCCTTATCCAAATGGCTATTCTGAGCACCAGGCCTGTATATCCAGCTGTGAGTGTTGCCTCGCAGAACCGAGGGATGACGCAGAGCGGGCCATCGGGGATGTGCTGACTTGGTAGTCCCCAGACTGAATTCCGCACTTTCCTCCTCAAACTGGACTCCCCCGAGTCTCAGCCCACTCCACGACAGCCCACCAACTATTTGTTTACTCATTTCTTGGAGACAAACTAGGAGTCGTCCTGGATGCCACTGGTTCTGTCACCCTCCACATCCGCCAAGCCACCCACTCCTGTCCCCTCTGGATCCTGCCCCCTCTCCTCCACCCGCACAGGTAAAATTCAGGTCCGGGCTGTCACCAACTCAACTCGAACCCCACTGCAGCTTCCTAATGGATTCCGTGTCTCCACCATTACCCGCAATGGCCCATTCTTTATTCAATAACAATATTGCTTTTCGTAAAATTCCAGTCACCTGACAATGCCCAAAATGGCTTTATTTATTGAGTGCTTTCTATAGGCCAGACACTGGGCTTAATTAACAAACATCGTTTCATTTTATCCTGGCAACAACCCTGCAGCGGTAAGTCCTATGAGCCCTATTTCACAGATGAGAAACCTGAGCTAACTGTCTGTGTGACCTTGGGCAAGACATCCCTTCACCTTTCCGTTCTTCAGATCCACATCTGTTAAATGAGGATAATACTAACAGCAACAGCAACTCTCCCACAGGGCTGTTGGGGCAATGAAACGAGGCAGGATCTGGGGAAGGGAGAATTGTGCGTGGAGTATGGAAGTTGGGGTAGACACACTCACTCTGTGAACCCACAGCAAATGTTAACTCCTGTTGTTGACATGTACTAATCTGCCCAGTATTATAGCTGGTAAATGGCAGGGTCAGGATTCGAACCCAGGAGGCCAGTCCCAGGACTCTCAGTCTTTCACATCCCTCTAGTCTGACTCTTGCGAAATACCCATGGGTAGCCTCCTGCCCCAAAGATAAACGTCAAGACTCTCTGACATGTCCCACAAGACTGTCCCTTCCCTTGTATACCCTCAGTCACTCCTGCCCCACAGGCCCCTGCCGCCCCAGGGTCTTTCTGTTCCAGCTCTGAGACCCCCTCTCGACACGCGGCAGGCTCTTCAGCATTTGAGCAGCAGCCCCCATTGCGCCTATGCCCCCTTCTGACTACTCTCACCCTGACCAGCTCCCTCTCCTTTTTCAAGTCTTGCCCCAAGACTCCTTCCTCCAGGAAGTCTGCCCGGGGTTGGTTTCCCCTTTCAGGCCTCTCATAGCTTCCTCCCTCCGATCCTTGAGGCCACATAACTAGGATGTCAGTTCTTTAGGGTCTGTCTTCCACCCACACTGTGACCTCTGGGGGCTGGAGCCTGTCTGCCTGGCTCACCATTGTACCCTCTGGGCATGCACCAGGGCGGGCGATGAAGGAGGTGGGGGTGGAGTACGTGTGGGGGGCTGACTGAACCGGGCTGCCCAGACCCCAAGCAGCAGAGGCTGAGCAGTTGCAGGGGTAGAGTTCAAGTCTGGAACACCCTAACTTTCCTACCCCACATGTAAGTTTCCTTGTCCCTTCCCCACTTTCTGATTGTATCAGCAAGTAAGGTTTTGCTCCCTGGAGATGAGGCAGGGTGGGGGTCCCCTGCAAGTCTGGAACTGAGTGGGCTTGATTTCCTTTCTCTGACTGGGGTTTTGCTGCCACCAACCCCCTAGGCCCACAGGGCCCAGGATGTGCTACTGTTGGCCCAGACTCCTCCCAAGTGACCTTCGGAATGTCCATCCGAGTGACCATTTCACAGAGTGGATAGACAGGATCTCCCCTGCTGCAGAGGAGGGAAAGAACTGAACCCCTTGAATCCACCTGAACTGGTGGGGGGCTGGCTGTTAAGAACCAGTGGACTCTCTGGACGTGTGAAAGGACAGGGTCCCAAAGATGACAGGGCCTGCAGAACAGCCTCTTGGGGCAGCCCGCAGTGGAACTCTGGCCACGTCATGGCTCCAGATCCTGTGGCCTTCAATATCCCCACAAACTGGTGCATTTTCGTGGGGCAGGAGGTCCCCCCACCTGCACTCAGTGGTGTACCAGCTCAGCAGTGTACCAAGCCAATCGCCTGGCTGGGAGTCCCAGTCCAGCTCCGCCCCGCGGCCCAGCAGCGGCGCCCCAGCCCGACTGAGGTAAACAGAAGCTAAAAATAATCCGGGCAAGGGGGGCTGCAAGGGAGAATGGGGTCCCTCCTGAGCCTGCCCCTGTATCCATAGCAATGCCCCAACCCCGGCTGCTGACGTCATGCCAAGCTGCGAGAACCCGGAGGGAGGGGGGCGATGCATGACCCGGGACCCCCCACCCAGGAACCAGGCGGAGGCAGCCGGGTGGCCTCACTTCCTGCCGGCCCCCTCCTAGTCAGCTGGTCACATTCCCCAACCCGCAAGCTTCATGCTGGAGCCTGGTGGCCTCCCCCCGCCAGGCCAGGGGCGTGAGTCGGCCAGGCTAGGGGCGTGAGTCCCAGACTCTGCGAGGGGTTGCCTGACTCACCCGCACCCCTCCTGCCAGCTTTTCCACCCCGGAGGAACCATCCTGGCGCCCTTCGTGATCCTCCCACCCCATCTCAAGTCCAGGCCCGGTTCTCTGGCTGTTGCCTCACAGAATCCAAGACCCAAAGTGAGGGGTGAAGTGGGATCTAGGTCTTGCTGGAGTATTTTGCTCCTCACTCCCTGGTCTGATTCTCATCTTCCCCCCGCCCCTCCGCCTCCACGACACGGAGGTGGATAGTGCAGTGGCAAGATTTCAAATCTGGGCCTAATTCCCACGTCTCCTCAAATCAGCTGTGTGACTTTTAGACCATTACTTAACCTCTCTGGGCCCGTTTCTGCATCTGACAGATTGTCATAACCTTCCTAAGAAGGCTGTGCCGGTGCTGAACTCTGCAGGCTCAGGGCGAGGCCTCACACGGATGTTGCCCAAGACACTGTTATTGTTATATTAGACTGCACACAGTAGGTGCTCAGCCAGCCAGCCTAGTCACGCATTAGGAGCAGCCCAGCAGAACTGGCCGGGAAGAGTCAGTCCCAGAAGCTGCATTCAGACCTCACCGAGGAGAGGAGGGCAGAGGGGGCTGAGACCCGACTTAGCTCTGGTGAGCAGCTCCTTCCCCAAACCAGTTCTGCAGCGTGTCCAGGTCTGGCCGCTTGCAGAGACCCCACACCAGCCTCCCATTTCCAGGGACCGGATCTGTTCTCCCACCTCTCACGAGCGAGCCTCTCCGGCTTCAGAAGCACCAGGCTTGGGCAATGATTCCGGCCCCCGGACCAGGCTCGGACACCACGGGCAGGGCCCCAAAGCGGCTTAGGCCGGGCCGTAGGGCCGAGAAGCTTAGCTCATCTCGGAGGCCGACTTGCGCCCATTGTCGACCCCTCCCCATTCCTAGTTCAGCTTCCCTAGCGGCGAAGGCAGCCAGGGCTCCCGGAAAGAGACCGTGCCAGGGCCCAGGCTGGCGCCGAGGGCCCGCCCTCAGGCCTGGCCCACTCCAGAGCCCCGGGGCACCGGCAGCCTGGGCCTTGCGGTGGGTTGGAAGGAGGCAGCGCCGGGCGCGGCAGGCCCGGAGGCGGCGGCTTTTGTAGGGCGAAACTGTGTTCTCCGCGCGCAGAGGGAGGGGGAGGAACGACACCGCGCGGCCGGGGTCCGGGTCCGGGGTGATGTGGACAGGGCCGCAGCCGGGACAACAGATCCCCGACCTATGGAGCGGCACTGGCGGGGGAGGCACCGGAACCGCCGCTCCAGCCCCCCTCCCGGCCCACGGCTCCCGGATACGGCGGGGACACTCACATGGCTGAGCTGGGCTACGCGGACCTCGAGCTCTCCGTGCGCTCTTCGCTGCCCGGCCTGGTCGCACCGCAGCTGCTGCCGTCGCCGCCGCCGGCGCCCGCCCCTCCCAGCACCCCGCCGCCCGGCGGTCCCGCTCCTCCCCCGGCCCTCTGGGCCCCACCCCCTGCGTTCCCGCAGCTCCAGCACCCCTGGAGGCGCCTACAGCTCGCTCCACCCTCTCGGGTAACCCAGCAGCTGGCGGCCCCCTGAGTCCACCAGCTTGCGGGTAGGCGGGACCCTGGAGGACGCTAGGGCGGCGAGAGCGCTTTGGACCGGAGGGTACAGGGTGGCTTTCGGAGAACGGGTCGTCAAGGCAGCCCCATTCCTTCCCACGCAGACCCCAAAACCGGGTTCGTCGGAGAGCCCGGTTTGCCGGTCCCCTGCTCAGATCCCGTGGCCTCTAGAGACCTTTCAGCGCCCCTCCCCCCAAGCCCCTTCAGTGACCGCCTGAAACAGGTCCCGGAGCTGCCAGTGTTGGGTGGGGTTGGGTGGGGTTGGGTTGGTTCGAAGAGGGAATCAGGGCCAGTTCTGTTTCAGGGAGGGAGGCGCGAATCCTAGTCCTCGAAGCCCTTCTGTGTCCAGACGCTGCCTTTCCACCCTGCTTTCCAGGCCAGCCTCGGTTTCTCTGCTGTGGAGACAGGTTGCCCGTCCTGCCACCATCTGGGCTCTTAGCCAGGCCATGCAGTCACCACTCATTGGGTATGATTTCTGGGAAGTCTTAGGTCCTGCTCTTAGCATGGGTGAGTTAACTGCGCTTGGGACACATGTTGGCCAAGGGGGCCAGAGCCCAGTTTTTTCCAGTGAGGGGTCTGGAGTGCTGACTGGCGTTCCGCTAGAGGGGGCTGAGTGGAGCTGGGAGCTGACCCCACATTTCTGTCAAAGGGCCAGTGCCAGTCCCCCATCCCTCCCAGCAATGAGAGGCCTCTGGCCCTCTTCAACCTTGAATGCCCTGGTCACCTTCAGAAGTAGCACGGACGTGGCCAGAAGTGCTTTGAGGACTTTAAGAGGTTCCTCAATATACTCCTGAGAGGTTCCCGAATATTTTCCTGAGAGGCTGGGGGGAAGGGGCACAGAGGCCCGCAGGGCGCTGCCGCCCTGTCCCTCACCCGTCCTCACCAGGCACACACCTAACCCACTCCCTGCTCTCCGGCCACCTCTTCATCTCCCTTGGCAGAACTCCCTTCTCCGCAGTTCTGAGGTCTGGGGATCGCTTCCAGGGCCCGAGTTCCTCATTCCCCCTACCCTGGAATACAGTCCAATCTCAGGGCTGCCATCCACCCGAGGCCGCCCTGTGCGTCCAGAGCCTTCTCCTGTCCTGGGGCTTCTGGATGGCACACCAGATCTCATGATCCTCCCTCGAGGGACTCTTCCTTTGTCCCTACATCTACAAAGCACTGTTGTCCCCCCAAGCTTGCACCTGAGCCACATACTGGACCTCTCAGAACTGACACCCATCGGTTCCTGCCCATCTCAGCCAGGCATCCTCAGACCTCCTTGCCTGAAGACGGTCCCTCCTTGTTGCTCTCTGTCCCCATGTCCAGTGGACTCATGCCTTCATGTCCCTCACCACCACCAGGTAGCATGCATGCCCATAGTTGCTCATGTGCCTAAACCTACCTCGCTGTGGGTCTCTAAGCTCTGTGGAGGCGAGAGCCATGGAAGTCCTCATCACCATGTTTCTGGCTCAGAGTGGGAGTTTAAGAAATAGCAGGGCCCGGGAGACTAATGGTGGGGGTTGGGGGAAAATGGGGACAACTGTAATGGAACAACAATGAAAAAATTTTGAAAAATGAACTACATATCATCTAGAAAGGAAAAAAAGCCCTGGCTGGTGTGGCTCAGTGGATTGAGCACTGGCTTGCAAACCAAAGGGTCACCAGTTTGGTTCCCAGTCAGGGCACATGTCTGGGTTTCGGGCCAGGTCCACGGTGGGGAGCACGTGAGAGGCAACCACACATTGATCTTTCTCTCCCTCCCTTCCCCTCTCTCTAAAAATAAATAAATAAAATCTTAAAAAAACAAACAAAACTATAAATCAGTTCACGCTGACCCCTGGCGCCCTGAGGCTAAGTCCAGACTCTGGTGGGCTGGGACATCCGGCCGCGGTGACCTCAGCCCCTCAGCTCCCGCCCGTCCTGCCGGCCTTTGCTGCTCCAGTTCCCCCGCACCAACCCACCTGCTGCTCCCTGGACCTGGCCCCACTCTGGTTCCTACCTCCTCTCTCTATGGTTCCTACCTCCTCTCTCAGCCTCCCTTCTGCCTGGGGTCTCGCTCTCCCTTATCTATTTGGGAAGCAGTTCAGATGTCACCTCCTCTAAGAAACCTGTGTGCTCTGGTTTCCCACTCGCTGCTCCCCCTTTTTGTCTTCTTAAATTTTTTTTTTAATTTTAGAGAGGAAGAGGAAAGGAGAGAGAGCATGACATTGATTTGTTGTTCCACTTGTTTATGCTTTCACTGTTTGATTCTTGTATGTGCCCTGACCAGGGATTGAATCCACACACTTGGCGTATCAGGATGATGCTCTAACTAACTGAGCTGGCCGGCCAGGGCCCATTCACCCTTTCTACGCCCGCGCCACCTGTGACCAGGCCGGCCTCCCCAACCTGTGCCCACCAGGGCCCGGCATGGATGGGGCTATAGTGAGCAGACGGGACACTCCTTTGCCTGCCCCTCTCTGCCTATCCAGAGGCCGTGAGTGGGGGGCAGCATCTGAGGGCCGCAGGGTGCTGGAGGTCTCATGGCCTCTCCCCAGCACCCAGTGAGCCAGGCGAGGAAGGACAGTGCTGAAACCCATTTCGCAGGACTGTCGCCTGAGGCTCAGGGAAGGCAGGGCCTTTCTATGGTCCTGTCATCCAAAAGGGGTGGTCTCCGAGCTCCTGCTAAGTACTCCGAGTCCTCAACAGTCGGGGTCTGAGTCAAGCGTCATTTCCTGAGCATATGCTCTGCCTGGCGCTGGGCTGGGATCTGGGGCAGAACTCCCTTCCTGGCCGTTTCTACCTCGAGCAGTTCACGCTCCTGAAGGGTAAGCTCTGGCCTCCGAAGATTCCTCATTAGACGTCAGAGGGGGTCGAGATCCACAGTGAACCTACGGTCCTTGCTTATGGCACAGCTAGTTCCATCTTTGGAAGCAACACTGTTCAAGTCCCAAACTCCAAAAAAATGGAGGCATCCCTCACCCCACCTTCCAGGCCCCGTGGCTACAGCCCTCTGGATGCAACTGCGCCCCTGCCAGCTTTCTGTAAGGGGACAGAAGAAAGCCTGCCCATGATCACGCCCTGTCCCCGTGCCTCAGACCAAGTGTAGCACTCATCACCAGGCATTCAGCAAGCACTTGAGGAGGCTGCTGTGTGCTCCGCCCTGGGGGGTGGGGATCAGTCCTGCGGGGCCAGAAGTGAGGCCACATGGTCACTGCCCATGGAGGCTCACTGTCGGTCAGGGCAGGCACATCCCGGAGTCTCTGCACCTCTGTCACCAGTGTGAGGTGTGCGTGGCCTTGACTGTGTCTCTGTGCACGTGTGTGGGTGTGAGAGTGTGTGCTTTGTGGGGAAGGCGCCCTTAACATGGCAAGTTGTTGGGGCTCCCTAGGCAGGCGGAGGAGCATGTTCTCCGAGGAGCATCTGGGGCAGAGAGTGCAGCACAGTTCAAGGGATTGGGGGGAGGCCCCTCCAAAAGCTGTCTGCAGCCTCCTTTGCTGGCAGAGGCAAAAGCTTGATATGGCAGGAGAACCGAGTGAGTTTGTGTTGGGGATGGGGCCAGTCATGAGAGGCCCTGGGAACTGGCCGAGGTGACAGGGAGGTTACCCTTGGTGATGGGGAGTCTGCGCTGTAACCTGGGGAATTCTGTGGTCAGATCTGTGCTTTGCAAGGGTCACTCAGGCAGTGCACAGAGGGAGCAGGTAGTGGCCAAAAAAAGGCTGCTATTGTTTTCCAGCCGAGGTCATGGTGGTTGGAGAGGCGGCGGAGAGGAGACATTCGAGAGATGCTCACAAAGCAGAACGGAGTGACCGATGGGATGGGGGTCTGGAGAGGGGGGTAGCCCAAATGATGCCCAGGTTTGGTCCCCGGGTGATGGGGAGATGCCGGTGTCTTACAACGACATGGGAAGGCCTAGAGGATCAAGTTAGAAGAAGATGAAGAAGGTGAAGTGGTCAGTTTGGGCAGGTGGCAAGTGAGGAGTCTGAGGACCATCCATCCGGGAGGAGGTGCCCAGAAGGCAGCTGGATGTGTGGGTAGAGGGAAGAGGCTGGAGACAGCTTTTGGAGGGGACAGTGGTCAACTGGCTCACCAAGAGGTCAAGGGAGAGAGGGCCCCATGTGCCGTGCCGTGCCCTGCTAGAGCACTCTAGTGTGCGGTGGGGGCAGATGCAGGCTCAGGAGGAGTAAATGTGGAACTCATGGGTATGACTGTACCTGCTGTCAGCCTCCACCCACCTTCAGCCCAGCCTGGACCCTGCTTCCCACAGCGTGTGCCAAAGGGCAAGGGCCAGGGACGCTGCCCCATGTTCGAGCCCTGCCCTCACCACTGTTGCCTTGTGGTTCCTGGAGCCTTTTCTACTTTTCGATGCTTTAACCGCTCCCATCTATTCACTCATTAAAATCGCAACTTTAAGAGGCACTTCATCTCATTAATAACCGATGCAATGCAGACGTGAACAGCAACGGGAGACACACTTAGTGTTTGGCCTCTGAGATAGGCAGTGATGGACATGACGTGTGAGTGGCCCCCCCCGCAAGAGAGTGGGAATTGTTTTGAGTGTTTAAGAGCAGTATTTTCAGGATGTCAAGGGCAAACTCCCTTTTTACCCTTCAGTTCCATTTCACGAATTTATTCCAAAGAGTTGTAGAGGCAAGAAAAGATCCGTTTAAGGCTTGTTTACTCAGGGATCAAGGGACCAACCACCCCCAGCGGGAGACAGAGGGCTGCAAGGGGTTCGCCAACATCCTGAGATGCTCCCTGGCACTGAAGGCGGATGTCAGGCGTGGACTGAGCACTTACTATGTGCCCGGCACCATTCTGCATGCCGGGCTCACAGAAGCAGGCTAGACCGGCAAGGTCTGCTCTTTGGGGTTTCCACTCCAGCCAAAGGAGATGCGTTAGTAAGATGGCTTCAGAGAGAGGAAGGGTTGTGGAGAAAATGAACCAGGTAATGTGATGTGGAGGGACAGGGCTGGTCAGGGTGGTTAGGGAAGGCCTCTTTGAGACAGTGCCATCGTAGCCAAGACCTGAACAACAAGGAGGGAGCAGCCGTTGACTGACCCAGCCAGAGAAAGAGGGAGCAGCAGGGGCAACACCTCAAAGGTAAGCCTGCTGTGTAAGCCTGCTGTGTCTGAGTCACAGGGGCTGCAGTAGAAAGGAAGGGGAGGTGGCAGGGTCAGGCCAGGCAGGGTAGGAGACAGGGTTATTTATTTTTAGAGAGAGGGGAAGGGAAGGAGAAGGAGAGGTAGAGAAACATCAATGTGTGGTTGTTCTCACGTGCTCCCAACTGGGGACCAGGCCCGCAACCCAGTCATGTGCCCTGACTGGGAGTCAAACCTGTGACCCTCTGGTTTGCAGGCCTGCACTCAGTCCACTGAGCCACAATAGCCAGGGTGGAGGCAGGGGTTTGTATATGAGTAGGGAAAGGCTCTCAGCACAGCAGACGCAGAGCCGTGGCCAGCACGCGAGAACAGCTGGCTGGTCTGTAGCAGGAGTCTCCCCAGGTGAACCTGCATCCCTCAGGCCTGAGAGTTGTCAGGAGACTCATCCCTGCACCAGCAGTGGCCATCATTTCTGGACATAGTGATTTCACCCAGTTTTATTTTCTTCTTCGTATTTACTTATACAAAAAATGGTTTGCAATGAACATGTTATTTTCAAAGACAACATGACCGTTGCTTATTCAGGCATTTCCAGGCCAGCTCCTGCAGCTGGTAGGTGTTAGTTCAGAGTCACCAGGCTCAACTGGTGACTTCCCTGGGGACTCTGCCCCAGGCTGGGCTGTGTTGTCTGTCACTGGCCAGGCTGATCCAGCTTCAGCCTCCAGGGGGACTGTGAGCAGGGCCATGCTGGGGTGGGGTGTCTGTGTCCTGCTGGCTGGACCAGGCGTCCTTCCTTCCTTCCTGACTCCCTTCTCCTAAGGGACAAGTGGGAGGGACGCCTGTACCTCTTTCAGATCATTGGATGAGCTGCTCCCCAGGGACCCTTTCAGGCGGAGGGGGTGGGGTCTCCCCTGACAAAGGCTGCAGTGTGCGGTGTGTCGTCTGTTTTAGAGTTCCTACTGCTAGGAACTGTTCTGACAGAGATTTAGATGCCATAGTGGTGGGAAGAATCCTAGCCACGGACCCCTGGTAATACCCCCCACTCATCTGACTGTGACCCTAGGGCAGAGGACCCCCAAATAGACCCCATCCCTGGCCCATTCAAGCTTCAAGTACAGCGTTGGTCTTTGGCGCCACCGTGTGGGAAGTATCCACACTGCAGTTACAGGCTTTACAAAATAACCCCAGCCAGCTCCAGGAGGTTCCCCTTGGCCCCAAGTGGTTTTTCCCCTAGTGGACGATCCCTGAAGCGTGCTGTGCACGACCTGTTCAGCCCTGTGTGGTGGCCCTGCTCACACTCATATCCGCTCGCAGATCATGGTCCTTGGGAACCCCATCGCCACCATTAAAACTTCCTCCACACTGCAGCCTCTTTGTAAACGAACGCTCCCGGACCCTCCACTTCTGGGTCCCCCCATCCTTTGACCGGTTCCAGGAGTGCTGGACAGAGAGGCAGACCAGCTCCCTGTTCTGAAACCCGCCCTGGTTCCTTAGACAGCTCCTCTTAGGTTTCCAGCTGCTTCTCTGGCTCTCCTCATGCCCCTCGGTGGGCTGCCTTGGGGTGTTGGGCCCCCTTCCCTCAACCCTGATACTTTTCTGCAGGCCATCTTGATAATTCCTAGGGCCTTGTTTCTATCCCCACTGGGGTGCTTGTGACTCAGCCACCTATCTCTCACTCTAGTCCTGATTCAAGATGACCCTTGGGCACCCTGAACTCACTGCATAAAGTTGACCCCCATCTGCTCTCCTAAGAAATGTCCCCCTTCCGAAGGCCTTTCCCCTGAAACCCCATCAGCCATCAGGTCTGCCCCGTCCTCCCCAGCCCTGCCATCCCACCCTTGGCCAGGGTACCACCTGCACCTTCTGTCTGGCCTCTCACTGTCCGCAGTTTCATCTGGCCTGGTCTGTTCTCCACAGGCAGCTGCATGGCCTCTGCATATCCAACTCTGTCCCTTCTCAGTCTCCCCTTGGCCCTTCATCTCTGGCCAGTTCCTCCTCTGGAGGTCCTAGCTCCAGCCAAGAGGAACTTCTTTGTCCCCTGAATACACCCTGCTTTTCCAAGCCTTCACATCTTTGCACAGGCTGTTCTGTGCATCTTTTCCCTCTTTCCTTCACCTGGATAACTCCTGCTTACCCTTTAGGTATCAGTTCAGACACCCCTTCTGTGAGATACCTTCCCTGGACCTCAGGCTCGGTCAGGAGCTTCTTCTTCGCCCTCGTAATGACCTATGCTTCTCCCATCACAGCCTTTACAACCTCTTCTGAAAGGGCCAACTGCTCCTCAGGGTGCTGCACACCAAGGCCAGGTTCAGGTCGAGTCACTCTGTGCCTGATTTCCAGCCTCCTGGATCTCAAAACTTATCAAGTGCAAAGGGAACAAGGCCATGCGGGTAGGTCACCACAGTGAGCCAGTGGCCAGGCTGGGGTGGGACCCAAGACTCTTACCTTCCCCTCCAGGGCTCCCTTGTTCCCCTGGATGCCATTGTGAGCTGAGTCAGGATCCCCGAGAGCCACGAGGACCTCTACCATCAGAGAGTCGGCAGGCTCTTGGCCTATGGGGAAGGCCCCCATCGGCCCAGGCTCTTGAGAGCCCAGGGTAGAGCTGGGAGAAGCTTTCTCAGAGAGGGGACTGGTATGCAGGTGACCCAGGCCAGTGCATCTGATGAAAAGGTTAATGAGATTATCTTCTCCCACAGAGTCTGCAGTGGGAGTACGGCCCCGAAGTCATGCAGGGAGGGACAGAATTCCTGAAGGGTGGTGGTGGCAGCTGTTAGGGTCCCCAGGCTAATTACCTCCAACGTCACACAGAAGAGAATGTGCTGAGGTGGGACGTCCCCCACTCGGCCTCAGCTTCTCGGAGCACAGGTCTCCCCAGGACTTATCTGCTCCCCACCAGACTGAAGTCTGAAGATCACCATCTCGATGTTCCTGTAGGCCTCAGCTCCCTCACCTGCTCCAGTGTCAAAGGACTCCAGCCCCTGAGATTGCTTTGTGGGGTCTCACCTTTGGGCCTTTGGCCTTGCTGTGCCCTCTGCCTGCTCCATAGCTGGGCCCAGCCCATGTGCTCAGGGGGCTCAGTAAACACTGGTGAATTGAATCACTCTGCAAATAAACAGAAAGTGTCAAACAGGCCGCCTGACACTTAGGAGATCCTCCTCCCCAGATTTGCTAAGCAAACAAACAACACAAAAATGAGAGAAGAGAAAGGACCCATCCAATCTTTCCTTGTGCTTCTGTTCCCAAAGCTACACTCCTCTAACTTCTTCCAAACAGCCTTGCTTCCTCGGTTCCAGGCCTGAAGTTTAGCCTGTCTTTCTTTGTGTCTGGACAATCCTACCCTCGGCGTCAAGAAGCCCTCCCGGATCCCCACAGTGGCTGCACCCCACCCCTCTTCTTTCTTGTCACTTAGCGAAATGCAATGACTTGCTGGATGGGCCAGGAACCATGGTGCCTCACTCACTACTGTCCACCCACCACAGGAACTTGATATTTATGCTCAATAAATATCTCAATATCTGCCAAACTATGAATGACTGCAGCCCTCCCAACACTGGGATAGTTCTCCCTTTCTGAAGGGGCCTGGATAATGTTCTGTGTCAGTGCCATCTCCGTTGGTTATTCCGAATTGCCCAAAGGCACCCGTTCTCCCCTGAGCTCCATCTGGCTCCTCGCTATTAATAGTTCTCTAGTCTTTCTCGCCGTTATTTTCCTCCTCCAGTTCCCCCAAGGCCACAGAGGCTTGACAGTTTCACACGAAAGCTGAGAACCTTCCCCAAGATTCTTCCTCACTTATTTCCTGGAATCTGCTTTCCATCGCTCTTGGCTTCTGAAGCCAGTGACTCACTCACCGAAGCTGGAGTCTCTTTCTCGCAGTGATTGCTTGGAGGAAATGTGAGAGGATCAGGTGACTTCATCTTTCACCTCCACCCCTCTCTTATCTAAAATTCCGGGTTTGTTGCGTTGTGAGAGGCTGTGAAATTGGTTTTCCCTCCGACATAGTCCTCCTTAAGCCGGGGCCCTTGTACCCCCAGGGGCTCACCCCAGGGTGCTTGTAGAGTTTCCAAGATCCCCGGACTCCACAGGACACAAAATCACCTTTGTTTCCTCGCTAAGCTTCCACATAACGACAACCTCAGGCTCTCCATGGAAATCTAGAAAACTGTACAAATACATCCAAGGCACTTTTTTTTTAAAAGATTTTATTTATTTATCTTTACAGGGGAAGGGAAGGAGAGAGGGAGAGAAGCATCAATGTATGGTCGCCTTTCGTGCGTCCCCTGCTGGGAACTGGCCTTCAGGAAACTGGCCTGCAACCCCGGTATGTGCCCTGACTGGGAATTGAACCGTCATTATCTGGTTCGCAGGCCCGCACTCAATCCACTGAGCTATACCAGCCAGGGCTCATCCAAGGCACTTTCAAGGTGCCAAGCCTTCTCATCCTCCCTAGCCACCAGAGATCACACATGCACATCCTTTCTGTTCGTAATAATTTCTTAAAAAAAAAAAGGATGTTATTTATTTATTTTTAGAGGGGGGAAGAAAGGGATAAAGAGAGAACAAGAAACTTCGCTGTGAAAGAGAAACATTGACCGGTTGCCTCTCATACCTGCCTTGACCAATGTGCCTCATTTGGGGACCAAACCCGCAACCCAGGCACGTGCCCTGCCTGGGAATCGAACCGATGACCCTTTGGTTCACAGGCTGGCGCTCAATCAACTGAGCCGCACCAGCCAGGGCTCAGGCTTTTAAATAAAGTTTGAAAAACAGTGCTGGAGGAGTCCAATAACATCATCACCATCATCATCATCATCAACAGTATGTAGTGACAATAGCCATCACTTTTGAGGGCTTAATATGTACCAGACACAGCTACTCTCTCTCTGTCTCTTTCTCTCTTGGAATCATGGCAAACGCATGTCAAGGCAGCCTTATGTCCTGTAAGTTCTTTACTCTGCCCATCGCTTGGAACCTTTGATTGGAGCATAATTTGTGGGACTCAGGGCAAAATAAAAATGCAGAGTCCCCTGTTCAAAATTATTATGAAGTTCGAGATGGCTGCGGCAGAGCATTAAACAACCTCGGGACACTTTTGACCAGGAAGCCCTGTGGAACTACACAGCTCTCAGGCCCTGCTTTCACCTCTGAATAACTAGGTTCATTACTCAAACTCTTGTCCATTGGGAAGATTCCCCGAACCGCTGGGGGTATAGCAAAGAGCAGTTCATTTTGTCTCCTTCATCCCAAGACAAAACATCCTTAAACTAAGCTTGGGCTTTCTCTCCTTCCCTTAGCTTTCGAGATGTGAGCTGAGTGAGGGCATCAGGGCAACGGTGGTGGGTGACTTTGGTGTTTGAGCTGCCTGTTCATACACATCACTTGTACTCTTTGTTTCTGCCTGAGCTTGGGCTGGGTTACGCATCTAAATAATGACGGGTTTGCTGTTCGGCCCGGCCAAGCTAATGATGTTGTGGCCCTGCCTGTACTCAGTTCATGACCTCAGTTCTAGCCACATGGTCACATGATAACCCGTGATTATGAAGTCAGTCAGTACCGAGGTCAGGAATTAGTTTTCTAACACTGTAGAAGCGTTCTGTAATGCCGATGGCCTGGTGGTCACCAGACCAAGAGGTCTTCCCTGTGACTCTCTCTCTGGGCCTTGCCCGAGGCTCCCTGCGAGTCTTCCTCGGACGTGCAGGGTCATTTGGCTCAAGTGGCGAGGCTGCTCACACTGCAGCCCGAAACTGCAGCAGAGCCTGTACTTGTTCTAGAAATCACTCAGAATCAGCACCCTTCCACACACCTGATAGATGGATCCGAACAGTAGGCCAAAATGTTATAATTTTCCCTCTAAAACCCAAACAAGAACAGTGGTAAAAGAAAAAACAGGGGAAAAAATAGAAAGCAAAGAGTAACATTGTAGAACTAAACCAACCATGAAAAACAGGTAAAGATGAGATCTAAATGTAATTAAAATGCCAGGTAAAGGGCAAAGATTCTGAAATGAATGAAAAAGCAAGATCCACCTACATGCTGTCTTTGCACCCACTTTAAATATAAAGACATAAATGAGCCAAAAGTAAATGGACGAGTAAAGATACCTCACGCTAACAGTGAGCACCAGAAAGCTGCAGTGGTTTTATTACTATCAGAGAAGGCAGACATTAAGAGAATGGGCGGTACCCAAGCTAAAGAGGGAAATCCATACAGATAAAGGATCCCTTCACCAAGAAGTCATCATAATCATACATATGTATATATTTAGTATAACGGAACTTCAAAGTAGCTGAAGAAAAGAACTGACAGAAAAAAAGGAGGAACCAGACTAATCTATAATAGTCACTGAAGATTTTTGCACCCCTCCCCCACCAGTGGATAGGACAGCGAGACTGAAAAAGGAGGTAAAACACACAGACCAGAAGAACACTGTCAACTACGCGGACATCACTGACATTTGTAGAACAGCGACCGCAGCGGCTGCAGCAGCCCAGTTCTCTCCCAGCAGACGTGGCACCGTCGCCATGGCAGACCGTAGGTTCACCCGTCGAACAATTTTAACACAATTTGAAGGACCTACAGAGAAGGTTCTCTGGCCACAATGGAAGGAAGTTAAAACAGATAACAATGAGACCTTTAAATATTTGGAAATTATAAAATACACACCTAAAGAATCCATAGGTCAGAGGAGACAATTGAGAACATATTCCAAATGGAATGATAATAAAAACAAAACATATGAAAACTTGTGGGATGTGCTGGAGCAGTAGTTAGAGGAAAATGTGTAGCTTAAAACACATTGTAGAAAGAAAAGTAAAGTGGGGATGAGTCTCCCAACATTCTCATGCCTTTGTGGTTACAGTGCAGAGTACGAGGATTGCATAAAGGGACTCCTTCCCTGGTTCCTTGCCTACTGATTCTCCCCTCCCTTCCACATGGTTGCCCAGAACATCATTCTAAAACACAAGTCTGCTTGTGTCACTCCCCCACTCTAAACCTGCCCATGGCTCCCCATTGCTTCAAGGTGAAATTCAATGCCCACCTTGTAAAACTGGCCTTTTATGTTCTCGCTCCCATTCACCTTCACCTCTTGTTCTATGACCTGTTTGCCCCTGTGCTGCATCCAGCTTCCTGAATGCTCCTTTGAAATAACAAATTTTCTCTCCCTCTTTTTTTTTGCCCTAGCATTAGGGTTGCAAGATAGAATGCAGGGCTCCCGTTAAACTTTAATTTCAGAGAAATAATGAGTAACTATGGTGCATGGGACAGATATACATATATTTGAAAAGTATTCACTGTTTATCTAAAGTTCAAATTTAACTGGGAGTTAAATTTTTATTTTTTATTTGCCAAATCTGGCAATCTCACCCAGCGCGAGCACATGGTGTTCCATCTGTCCCCTCCCTGCCACTCTGCATGGCCAACTCCTGTTCCGGAGCCAGGTGTCAGCTTGGAAACTGCCTCCCCCAGGAACACAGTTCTCACTGCCCCTCCCTCAGGCTGAGGCCACGGTCCTCTCTGAACTGCGCCTGAGCTGTGCCCACCAGGTAGGGTGGTCTAGCTCCCTCACTGATGACCCCTCAACCCCTGGTGTAGTTAGTGTCTAGCACTCGGTGGCCACTCAGGAGGTGCTGGTTAAGGAATAAGTGCCGTTCTAGGTCCTAGCACTAGGGATCCAGAGCTGGTTCATTTTTTACCTTCCAAGCCTGGGGCCCCCAGTTTGCAGGGGGTGGGGTGGGAGGAGGGCAGGATGCATCAGTTCTCTATCACTGCAAACAACTCCAAAAGTTAGTGACTTGACAGCAATCAATCATGCAGTTTGCCCACAAATGTGCAACCGAGCAGAGCTCAGCAGGGACAGCTTGTCTGTGCTCCACATCAGCTGGGGCTGGAGGGTCCACTTCCAAGAGGATTCACTCATGTGACTCTCAAGTTGGTGCTGTGTGCCACTTCTCTCCACACGTGCCTCTCCACAGGGTGGAGCTTGTGCTTCCTCGCAGCATGGTGGCTGGGTCCCAAGGGCAAGTATTTTAAAAGAGGTAGGAAATGGCAGATGTCAGTTTTTCTCAGCCTGCATCTGAATACTGGTAATGGGTCACTCCTACCCTGTTCTACTAGGTAAACAGTTGCAGAGCCCGTATTCAAGAAGCGGGGGTGCAGACCCCATCTCTTAATGGGACAAGTGCTACAGAACTTTGTGGCCATGTTTTAAAGCCACCACAGGAGATCATACAAAAAGAAATTGACACAGCTCATCATCTGCACCCAGTTTGGGTGAATGATGGTACAGAGGATGCCCTTCTCTTTAAGGGTCAGTGAGTAGCATGGGACGGAAGTGTCCAGGGTAGTCCTGGAGCAAGATAGGGCAACAGGGGGCTGAGTAAAAGAGAGGGAGAGGGAGAGATTGAGGAGAGTAGATGAGAGATAAGGACCCTTCCCTTGAAGGCTGAAGGACCCGAGCAACTCAGCCAGTGCAGACACTAAATCAATCCCATCCGAATGGAAGACGCTCAGTTGGCACTTGTTATGGGTCCCCTGGGCTGCTGTAAACAGAAATTTTGAAACTGAGTTCTTTTCATTTGGTTTTGAAAAAATTAAATCTATTGAAAGTTGACATCGTAATAAAATAAACAACCCGCACACCTGTCACCTTGTGTCACTAGTGGCTAATATTTTGCCACATTTGCTCTTTCAAAGTAAGTTACAAACGAGACATTGCTTCCCCAGAGCCTTCAGCCCGCACCCTGCCTCTCCCCAGTGGCACGCTTTCTGCACTGGTGCTTCTCCGTGGGGGGGCAGATTTTGTCCCCCAGGGGACATTTGAGAATGTCAAATGAAGACATTTTAAATTACATTTCTATTGAGAAACATTCGCTTAATATAACATTCACTGTTTTAATCGTTGTAAAGTGCACAGTCCAGTGTTTTGGTATATTCATGACATGATGCAAACATTACTATCTAAAATATTTTTGCTTGCTGCAGTCCAAGGGGCCGTGCTCCTGACATCTAGTGGGCAGAGGCCAGAAATACTGCTAAAACCCCAGAACCATTTGGTCCACAGTGTCATGTATTGAGGTCGAGAAACCCTGCTTTTCACGACGTCAGCATCATCGTCGTATCTAAGGAAGTCGACAGTAACTCAGCGGTGCCATTCTCACTTATGTCAAGAACGTCTTTTTTAAAAAAGAGAGAGAGAAAAAATGTCATGTTAGCATTTAAATTTGAGTTCAGGCGGTCGGGTTCGGGCATTGCATTTGGTTCTATCTCTTTAGTCTATTTTGATGCAGAAGAGCACTCTCGGCTCCCCACTCAACCTCTTTGTTCGTCTGTGTCGCTGTTACCTTTTTTTTTTTTATAGTTCAGCCCTCTTTTATAGCATCATATTATGGATTTATGTGGTTTCTTCCTCAAGATTAGGTTCGGGTTACACATTCTTGGCAGAACACTCCACTGGTGATGATTGCATCGATTGTATCACATCAGGAAGCCCATAATATGAGGTGCCTGTGTTATTTACGATGTTGACATAGGATGATAATGTAGCTCGGAAGACAGAGCAAGGTGTAGCCTCCCACATCCCGCCCACCCAAGTGTGGCATGCAGGTGGCCGACTGGTTGGCTGGGCCTTGCTGAATAATAGCCACAGCCTGGGGAGGATGACTGTCACTCAGGGGAAGTCCTCAGGCTCTCTTCCCTCTTCTTCGCTGCCCCACCTTCAAGGGTCAAGGGGAAGGTCCCAAGAATTGGGCTTCCCTTTGCTATGGCAGGTTGGCTGGGAGGATTTGGAAGGACTTCTGGGACTTCAGCTGTTCCTCGGTTTCCAAGAAGAAAACTAGAGGGCGGAAGTGAGCAGAGTCCCTAGAGTCTGGAACCCGGAAGTCAAGGGTTCGGGCCAATGAGGGTCAAAGGGTCATAAGGCAGGAAACTGCAGGGCCTGTTAGCATTCCTGTGGTGAACAGCTGTGCAAAAGCTATACTGGAAGTCACTCCCTCCCTTCTCCCCTTTGGGAAGCCCCCTCCACCTTTAGGAATGCTCCTCTTAAACACCACCTCCTCCAAGAAATCTACCAGGACTGCAGGAAGAAAGAAATCGCTCCTGTTCTCCGAGCAGCACTTCAGGCCGGAAGCACGTCGGGGACGCAAGTTCTGCATCATTTCACTGGCAGTGGGAACCTGACACCACTTTTTCTGAGCCAACATGTAAAGCATGGAAAAAAATCCGTTTTCTGGCTTTTCTGAGTCTGTATTTCTGCCTGTCATCGATGGCGTTCCCTCACAGACGAAGGGTGCACTCTCACACCTTCCCACGGAGTCCAAGTGCGGCTCTGAGGGTTTCTCCTGCACCCTGGCCGACGCCAACGCAGAGAAGCCTTTGTCTGGACCTGCGTCTCTGGAAAAAAAGAAAAATGTGACCGTGAAAGTGAGGTCAAAGGGTCATGTGCTACAGGGAAAATAGGAGCAGGCACATTTCTTCGTGGATTTGAAGAATATTCCTGCATACGTACAACACAAAGTAGGTCTATGTTAAAAAATATATGTATAATGCCCAGCGCCATTGTGTCTCAGCATCATGGCTACGGCTGGGGGGAAGTTCACTGGCATGTTAGACTCCTCAGTTTGGCTCACTTGGTCCCATGACTTAGTGTTGTGATCTCATACAAAACTGTGGCAATACCCAAATGTCTCTGCAGTGTAACCCTTTCCTGGTTGCTCAAATACAGTCCCACTACTTATCCTTGTTTCAGAACACCTGAGCATGAGACTTTCAAGGTTGTGTTGAGGCAGAATGAAGTCCCACATCTAAAATCATTTTTTTTCCTGGGTTGGAAATTTTTCCAAAGTCAATTTAAACCTGGCTCCCAAGGGCAGATTGCTGGCCCAGATGACCCCCTCTGCCCGCAAGGCCACCGCAGGGGCCAGGCTATGGAGGTCAGGCCTTTCATGGAAGTCACAGGCTGATCTTTGGGGATGCTCAGGGCCCAGAGGGCTCAGCTAAGGTCGAGGCAGTGCCATGAGGCCTCACCCAGATCAGAGGAATTCACCATGCGTTCTCTAGGAAACCTAACAATGGCTTAAACAAATTTTTGTTTTGTGTTTGTCTCATGAATATAATATCAGGACAGCCCAGGGTCGGAGCGACTGCTTCACAATAGCACCGAGGCAGAGTGCTTTTCTTTCTGCCATCCTGAGCAAGGTAGTCTGTCCCCAAAGGTGTTCCTTCGTGGTTGGCTCCTGCAGCTCTAAGCATATATTCACGTTCTGGGCAGGAACTCAAAGGGAAAAGAAGCAGAAGGGGGAGGCACCTCTGCCAGTGTCAACAAAAGGTTGCTGCCACCAATCTAATGCCAACAGGAGTCCCCAGTCTGGGGTGTGGTCAAAGGAGAATCTTTATTCACATAAACAGTTTGCAGACTGAAGAGAGCCAGTCTCCCAGAGGAAACTGAAGGCGTTCTGCAGAGACAAAGGGGATGCCCACTTTATAGAGAAGTTCCCACCCTGGGCCCTGGCTGATCCATGTCTATGCAAATGAGGAATCCAAATCTGTACAGTCTGATTGGTCCAAATAGTATTGGCCTGATTGGTTGGAATCATGCGTCCAGATTTTCATGATGGAGCTGTTCTGATTGGTCAGTAAGATGCAAATGAGGCAACCAGCTGTGTCTGCCACAACAAATCCTTATAAAATCAGGAGGCACTGAAACCAGCCCTACTTCTGAATTGTTCAACTATATGAGCCAATAAATTATTTTTCTAATTTAAGATTTTAAAAAAGATTTTATTTATGTTTAGAGAGAGGGGAAGGGAAGGAGAAAGAGAGGGAGAGAAACACCAACGTGTAGTTGCCTCTCATGTGCCCCCTACTGGGGACCTGGCCTGCAATCCAGGCATGTACCCTGACTGGGAATCAAACCTGTGACCTGTTAGCTCGAAGGCCAGTGCTCCGTCCACTGAGTCACACTAGCCAGGGCTAATTTAAGATAGTTTGAGTCAAGCTTTCTGTTCATTACAACTGACATCATTTCACTGATACTGTTTGTTTTTCCTTTCACTACTTTTATTAGGCATAATAAAAGACAACAACCACTAGCATACTGCTTTTTTTCACATTCGCGTGGATTTTAGGAAATTATTGCCTTCCCCCACCCCCATAGTCATAACCTAGAGTCAAAAAAGTAGCAACACATTGCGAACTCTGCAAACCTCAGAAGTCAACAGCTTGAAGACAACCCCCAGGGGCAGGGAAGAAAAACAAGTGTCACGAGAGACAGACAAACATAGATACGAACAGAAAGCTGGGGAAAAGGGCATTTTCTGTGCCACTGACTCAGAAGTAGGTTCCCTTTTTCTCCCGGCCCCCACCCATTGTCGCCACCTCAGAGGGTTGATTTTTTGGTCTGTAGTCTGAAGAACTCTTTTCAAATGACACAAGGGTTATTTTAAGGCGAGGCGCAATGAGAAAGGTTCAAGCATGAGTAAGAGTCACGCCAAAGTCCAAAGCCAGGAAAGAACCCACAATGAAAAGGAAACCTGTGTAATCACCACCCAGATCAAAAGATAGTTGTTCCCTCTTATCCCCAGGGGATCTGTTCTAAGACCCCCAGTGATGCTGGAAACCATGGGTAGTGCCGCTTTTTTCCTTAAAAAAAATTTTTTAATGTATTTATCTTTAGAGGGGAAGGGAAGGAGAGAGGGAGAGAAATATCAATGTATGGTTGCCTCTCGTATGTCCCCGCTGGGAACTGGCCTGCAACCCAGGCATGTGCCCTGACTAGGAATCGAAATGCGATCCTCTGGTTCGCAGGTCCGCGCTCAATCTACTGAGCTACACCAGCCAGGGCTGCTTTTTACTTATACATATATACCTATGGTAAAGCTAAATTTATAAATTAGGCACCGGAAGAGACTAACAACAATGACTAATAATAAAATGGAACTATAACAGTATATTGTAATAAGAGTTACGCGAGCATGGTCTCTCCCTGTCAAAACACCTTATTATACTCTACACACTTTCACTGATAGGAAGCACTTTGTGGCTTCTCTCTTTTTTTTTTTTTAAAGATTTTATTTATTTATCTTTAGAGGGGAAGGGAAGGAGAGAGAGGGAGAGAAACATCAATGTGTGGTTGCCTTTTGTGCGTTCCCTGCTGGGAATTGGCCTGCAGGGAACCGGCCTGCAACCCTAGGTATGTGCCCTGACTGGGAATCGAACCGCGATTGTCTGCTTCGCAGGCCTGTGCTCAATCCACTGAGCTACGACAGCCAGGGCTTCTCTTTTTTTAAAAATAATTTTATTTAGTTATTTTTCAAGTACAGTTTTTTGTCTATTTCTCCCATCCCAGCCCCCCCCCGCCCTGTGCTCCCCACCTCCCTCCTATTTCCACCCCCCTTAGTTCTTGTCCTTGTGTCCTTCATATTTGTTCCTCCAAATCCCTCCCCTTTTTCCCCCTTAAATTCCCTTCCCTCTCCCCTCTGGTCACTGTCCCCGTGTTCTCTATTTCAGTGTGGCTTCTCTTTGACGCACCAAACTGTCAGCATCACTACCGTGGCACTCTGGGGCCCTTACTGAATAAAATAAGTGTTACTGGAACACAAGCTCTGTCAGACCAAGCTGGCTGCTTGCGGGCGGGCAGCTCTATAGCGTGGCTCCCCTGGACAAAGGGATGATTCATGTCCGGGGCAGGATGAAGTGGGGTGGCATGAGATTTCATCATGCTGCTCAGAACAGCATGAGATTTTAAACGGAAGAATTGTTTATATCTGGAATTTTCCGTTTAATATTTTTGGACCTCAGTTGACAGCAGGTAACAGAAATCTTGGAAACTGAAGCCTCAAACAAGGGGCAATGAGTGTACAAAATATTTCCAGCACCAAACAAGGGGGACTAGTGTACAAAATATTTCCAGCACTGCAGAAGTCTCCCTCATTTCCCTCCCTCAGTCACTATTCAGAGTTCTATTACCATTTATCATAGTTTTGCCTGGTTTGGAACATCATGCGAATGGAATCACTCCATACTTACCATTCTGTGCCTGGCATCTTTCGTTCAGTCTTATGTCTGTGAGATTCATCAATGTGGTATATACTATTTCATTCATTTTTTAAAATTGCTTTTGTTTCCATATATATATATATATATATATATATATATATATATATAATTTGTCCATTGGAGGGGTATTTGAATTGTTTTTAGCTTTTAGCTCTTATGAGTAAAGTTGCTGAAAATATTCTACACATGCCTTTTACTAGACACTGCACTAATTTTTTCTTGGGTTTGTACCAAAGAGTAAACTTGCTGGGAAGAAGGTCAGGTGTAGTAGTTATAGTGAACACTACAGTTTGCCAATTTACCTCTTACCAGTTCTAGTTGCTGAATATCCTTGACTACACTTAGTATTGTCAATCTTTTTCATTTTAGCCAATCTAGTCAGTGTATAGTAGTAACTCACTGTGGTTTTAATTTGCATTTCTCTATGGATTAAATTTCTCCCATGATATTGAACACCTTCCCACATGCTTATTGGCCATTTGGAAATCCTCTTTTGTGAAGGACCAGTTCAATTCCCTTTTCCTCAATGATGATGGAATTCTTTACATATTTTGCATGACTATGTTTTTTGAGCGTATGTATTGCAGCATTCTTTTCTTTTGACTCTCTTAATTATCTTTAATTAATGACTAGAAGGTCTTAATTTAAATGATCTAAATGATCAAAATTTGATGGTTAGTACTCTGTCTTGTTTAAGAAATCTTTGCTTATTTCAAGGTTATGAGAATATTTTTTCTGTAAGCTTTATTGTTTTACCTTCACAACTATGTTCATGATCCATGTTATTTTTGTGGAGGCTGCAAGGTACAGGTAAAACAGTCACTCACTCCAACACCATTCATTGAAAATATCTTTCCCTCACTTAAAGAAGATTACATAATTTATTGTCAACCATTCTTTTATAACAGATGTACCTAAAATATTTGCATTGCTTTAGCTGCATCCCATAAGTTTTGGTACATTGTGTTTCATTTTCATTCAGTTTGAAACTTTCCATTTTCCTTGTGATTTCTTCTCTGATTCATGGAGTATTTAGAAATGTCTCTGACAGTATAAGGACACTTAGCACAGCTCTGGCAGCCAACTCAGCCCACGGCCTCATGGGGGATGAGCTGAGGGTGGGTGGAACGGCTGCTTGCTTTTGTCTGCGCTTCACTCCCCACCAGAGCTCTGTGGGTGGGTGAACTGTTTCCACAATCAAGAGGTGTGTTGGGAGATACCATAGAGCAGTATGTCTGATGTACCTTCCTGCCCCAGACACACACACACACACACACACACACACACACACACACCATCTTTCTCTAGCTCTAAAACATTCCCTGGACTATATGAGGAAGAAAGGAAAGCCAGCAAGCCCCTTCCTAGTTGAGTGATCCCAGACACTTAACCTCTAAGCCTCAATTTCCTGATGTTTAAAACGGGGATGACGATGATTAGCTCAATGTTCTGCTGAGAGTCAAATGCATGAGATGGGGATCTTGCTGTGGAGCATTGGATAAACGTGCAGCAAGTAAAGGGATGAGACAGGGAGGAAAACTTGCCTCTATGCCAGACCCTGATACAAAGTCTGGCTTTGGGCAGAGTTGGGAGGAGGACCCTTACCAGGGCTTGGTAAACAGTTTATGGCCTACTGCTAGCAGGGGAGGGGGCACCCTGTGAGCTCCTCCTTCTATGCTGGGCTTGGGCTCTGGTGCAGAGGAGATGGCTGTGCCCCGGGCGGGGGGGGGGGCTGGTTGAAGCTAGAAGGTTATCCTTTCCATCAAGTGCCCCACGCTGACTGCTCCCCCATGTGACTCCTGGCTCCCAGGCCTGCTTTGCAGCCAGAGGCACAGAGGATGGGGTGGGGTAAAAGCAGAAAGGAGAAGGTTCAGAGAACCCTGGGAACCACTACAGGTCTCTCTGTTCTCTCCAGCTGATCCTGAGCTCACCTTGAACCTGGTGAAAGCCCAACACTGACTCATCCCTGTGCCCAGCACCCCAGGCAGCACCTCCTAGCCTATGTCCCGAGTTCCTGCAGCCTCTGTTCTTGCCTTCACAGACCCTGAGTGAGCAAGTT
Source organism: Artibeus jamaicensis (assembly GCF_021234435.1). Lineage (NCBI taxonomy): Eukaryota > Metazoa > Chordata > Mammalia > Chiroptera > Phyllostomidae > Artibeus > Artibeus jamaicensis. The sequence continues at coordinate 18,936,860 of NW_026521842.1, forward strand.
GGAGTGCTCCTGGATCTCTAGCAGAAAGAACAGTTTCTAAGTTGGGAATGATTTCGAGGTAATTCAGTAATTCCTGTTGTGCAAAGAACCTTTGTTCCTGGGGCTTTAGTTGAGCCACTGAACATCCTCAGAAAGTGGGGTTGCTCCTGTCTATGCAGATGGATTGGGAGCAATGCAGGGGGCATCCTGAGTGCTCCCTCCCCAGCCCAACAGTGCCATGCCTCTGCGGAGGGTTGCTGGGCACTCGAAAGGCACTTCCCCAGAAATCCTGTAACACTCAGGGGTCCTCTGACTGCCTGGAATGAAACAAGCCCCTCACCTCTGTGTGCAGGATTCCTGTGAGTGTGGGGGCTGATGTCCTGTTTTGGGCACGCTGCGGGTGAGGACTCACCCTGAGAAAGATGGTAGGGTGCTGCGACACCTCCCAGAAACAAGGGACCTGGCAGGCAGCAGGACAGACTGGCTACCTTCTGAGGATTTGGACATTGTGGGTTGCAGATGTCTGCAGAAGGGGCTGGGGCTGGAATTTAGGATGGCCTTTGCCACCTTAGTGGGGCCCATGATCCAGATGGCAAGTCATAGCACTGAGTCAGATTGGCTGGGCTCTTTGTCTTTCTCATCCTGAGCCTTTTGTGAAGTTTCGTCTGAGCACTCCAGCCACAGCTCAGCTGTTCTGGGAGGCAGCAAAAGGCCCATTGCCAGCACTGATGGGGGAGAGGCGGAGGGAGTTGGGCAAGGCTCAGAACCTCTGGGCCTCCTTACGGTCTGGGGAAGGGGTGTTCTGCCACCAGCTGGTCCTGCACCTCGCTCCACTCTTTCTGGCTTGTCTCCAGCCTACACTTTCATTGGCCACGGGCAAGTCCACAAGGCCTAGCTGATCCCAGTATCAAGAGCTTTGGGTCACCGTGGCCTCTAACCCAGTCTCAGTTTGGATGCTTTGGCATAGTGCTGGTTATGTAGCATGTGCTCAGTAAATACTTCTTGAATGAATGGGAGAATGGCAAGTGCTGGCATTTATGCAACAAACGTGACTCTCCCCTCTTGGAGCTCCTGATCCCAGTGGGACCCTCTCCAGCTGCGGGCTCAAGACACTAACCTGAAATAACCCCCATCCATCCTGCTCCCGTCCTCCGATGACTGAGGGGACCTTGTCTCTCCAGGCAACCTCTGCCTTTTGGAAGTCTCACAGATGAGCCACAGGGGCAGGGCAGTATCCTCTGGGTGGGGACCTGGATTTCTGAATGGAGCTGCACTGGGGAGAGCCAGCAGGTGCTTATGGCTCTGCTGTCCCCTGCTGGACAAATCAGGAACAACACTGTACTTTCCCGGGGGTGGGGGGGGTGGGGGGGGGAAGAAGGTGTGGTTTCAAGCAGCTTTCTGTCCTCTTGATCTTTGGCAGAGCATCCGCACTCTGCCCTTCCTCTTTTCTGAAGACAGGGTCCTTATGTTTGGGATTTCCAACCTCATGAAATAGGCTCTGCATCCCCCCAGATACCCCAAAGTTTCCACCCAGAACATGCCACACACTTCTGAAGGTCCTTTTGCCAACAAGCATTGTCCTGGTGAAATGGGAAAAGTCGGCATTCATGCTGCCTGTCACTACCAGAACCAATACATAGAGACAAGGATTGAATCTTTAAAAAAAAAAAAAGATTTTATTTATTTTTAGACAGAGGGGAAGGGAAAGGGAAAGAGAAGGGGAGAAACCTGAACGTGTGGTTCCTCTTGTGCACTCCTCACGGGGAACCTGGCCTGCAACCCAGGCATGTGCCCTGACTGGGAATCGAACCAGTGACCCTTTGGCTCTCAGGCTGGTGCTCAATCCACTGAGCCACACCAGCCAGGGCTGAATTGAATCTTTATGGGCACTTTATTCAGATGTTGGCCATCTGAGAAGACAGTAGGTTATGTACCCTCAAAACCTCTTAACATCTTAACATCTCATTTCAAGCAAACCTTTTTATAAGGAGAAGAAAGTGTAGGTAAGGGGTTTAGAAAAAAAGGTTAACTGGATAAGACTTGCAGTCTGGTGGCAATTTTCCTAGTGCTTCTTTATCTGTTGATCAGCAATTCTTTGTGTCGCAGATGTTCCCTCCCTGGAACACAGTGGTTCAGACACCCTTTTCATCCCTTGCAGACTTCTGGGGCACAAGGGTAAATTGTTTGTCAGCCTCCTGGAGTCACTGGGTCATTCATTCCAGTTTCTGGAATAACAGCTTTCCACATGCATTAATCACTCAAGCCTATCAACTATGACTGAAGCTCAAATTGTCAACCCTTGAGCACTCCTATCACTAGGGGCCCAGGGTCAGTTCCTGACAGTAAAACCACCCATTCGCTGAGTTAGGAAGGAAAGGGGCTCCTGGGGAGGGCGTCTTATGGACAACCATGGGTAGGCAACTATGTTCTTCAACTGACAAACCCAAGGAAAATAGAAAATGATAGAAACTTAATTGTAACAAAATCTGATAGATCAAGCCAAAGATTGGTTATTCGCAAAAACTAACAAAATTTGAAAAGCCCATGAAAAGTTCACTTCACATACATAGGTATAGATAGATGTATCGAGAGAGTTATAACAAGAAACCTGTAGACCATTTTGGGGGCCAATTCAGTGGTGTCCAGAGAGGGGTAACGCCTGCTGGAGGGCAGGAGGAGGGTGGGTTGGGGAAGGGCACGCACAAACGTGATTTCCACCTCTGGACTCCACTCCGGGTGACGGGTGGCATGCGTGCTGCTGTGGTCGGAGCCTGCGCACACTCACAGTAGTAGCTGGACACCATGAAGGTGGTCATGGATGTTTGCTGACCAACTCAGGGGCTGAAGCAGCTCTGGGGGGAGCTGACTCCCCGACTGCAGGAGAGAGAAAACTCTACTGACTGTTTACCAGCCTGGGACCCTCCAGGCAGGAACCAGGACTGGTGCAGAGCCTGTGCCAGCGTTGAGCTGTAGAATTAGTCAGCTTGATAAACCATGTGCCAGTTACAAATCCAGGAAGCTAACAATGTCCCTTGACTGGAATCTCCCCGACTCCTTCTCAGGCATCATGACTGAGTACAGCTCTCCTACCCTGAGAAGCCTTCCCCGGTCAACTTCCCTCCCCCTCCCTCCGCCAGGGCAGGCGCCCACCCTGATGCCACACACTCCTGGGACATTCTTTAATCAAAGCACTTACCCTGCTGCATTTTTAAATTTTTATTTTGTTCTTAATTTTCATCCTGGAAAACTTCTAACATAAACAAAAGCACCAGTAATGGGATAATGAAGCCCATCTACCCATCCTACCCCGCCACCCAATTTCAACAGTCACCAACTCACGAACAACCTTGTTTCATTCATCTCCATCACCTCCCATTATCCCCCCCCCTACCCCTGGTGATTTTGAAGCAAATCCCAGACTTACATCATTTCATCAGTAAATATGTCATTATGTTTCTCTAAAAGATGAGCCCTTGGAACATTTTTAGAAGTGAGTGCCTCAGCGCTGGTCCGTCATGTCTGTGGGGCTGACACACCTGTACGCACACGCGCAGGTGAAGACAGTCACTGTTCCGTAGTTGGTGAAGACACCCAGTGCCTGAGTCGGAGGAGGCCCCAGCCTAGCACATGAAGAGCTGTCCTTAGCACGGGTGCTGACCAGGCCTGCCGTAACTCACCCACGGCGCCTTTCTAAAATCCACAACAGTCCCTGCTCCCTCCCCACCACTATTTCTTTAGCCAGAAGATGGGACCAGGGCACAGGGATTTAGGGAACGCGCCTCAGGTGTATTGATGCATTGTTTACCCCCAGTGGTCCCACCAGGATGGGGTCACACGTGGGTGCCAGACACCGTCGCCTCGCACCATTCTGAGAAGAGGAAGCCCCGGAGTGGCCACCAGGCTCATTCCAGCCTATAGGAGAGAAAGCTCCACGTCCAGGGAGGCCTTGACACCAGGTTGGCTTTGTGACAGAGTCACCAAAACAGCCAGTACCTTTCTCGGGGAAGAAACAGGGACCAGGGCCCCGCCCCGCCCTCAGCAGTAGTGTAACCTCTGAGCGCCCAACACCGTTACTCTGAACCAAGCATAAGTGAGCCCAGTGCCAGCCTGATCCAAGAATCAGACATCAGTGCCCATCCGTGGAAGAAGCTGCCAGGGGACCACCCTCTGGGGAGGGCCTTTTCCCTCCCCAGGCCACCCGCACCCCAACACCAATTGTTGGCATTGACGCCAAGCCAAAGGCTGCCAGACGACAACATCCACCTGCTGCTGAAAGAACTTCCTCAGGCCTTTGTCTGGTCAGAATATCCGGTGTGAACCTGGGCTGGCCCAGTTTGCACACTGAGGCCCTGCAGCTGAATCACACTGCATCCCTTTTTCTGCGGGGCAAGGTGTGTGATACATCGCCCTCCAGAGGGCTGAGGGAAGGCAGGGGTCCTGTGTGTCCTACCTTCTCCACGAAAGAGCTGTTCTCGCTGCAGCCTTTGCTGATGAGACCAGGTGTGGGTGGAGACCTAACAACGCAGGAAGGACAGGAGCAACCATTAGTACTAATGAGGCTGGCGGCCTGAAAGCTTTTTACTGTGAAGCTGCTCGCCCACCCAGGGAACAATCTGTTCTGCTTACTTGGCTTCCAGGAACCCCAAGCAGAAAGGGATCCGAGGACCGGAAAAGGGGTGGGGGTCTTGGAGAAGCTTGGAGGGAGGAGGAGGGGAGGCAGAGCCAGGATGGAAGCAGGAGGGCTTGTGCTGGCTAGGCGGGCTTCTTCCATCCCTTTACCTCCCAAAAAACCCAGAATCTAGGTCTGTACCACATATTTACCCCACTCTGACCACTGGCCCATCACCCAATTCAATGTCCTTGACCTATGTTCCTGTAAACAAAGCAAACAACATGCCAGGTAATGTCTGAGTGAGCATCTCCGGGGCCACAAATTAAATTAAGCTCTCAGGGCCGCCTGCCTTGTTACTGCTAATGGCTCCAGCCTGACCATCTCCCAGGTCACTGACCTGTAGAAATTTGGGGGGCTCTGGGCACCCTATCTTGTTCCCAAACTTTAACTGGCTCCTGGAGACCTCACCCTTGATTGGAGATGGTCACCTTCTAGTAGAGCACCCCAAAGCTCAGATTCCAGGGAGACGGACCCAAGTTTTACCTTCCCCCGCCTCTGGGGAGGGCCTCTCACACCCTGGCTGCAGGCAATAGTCACGTGTGGGCCCTTCATTAGACCCTGCTATATAAGCTGAGGGCGCGGGGTGGCCGGGAACTCTCCAGGCAAGGACCCAGCAAGCAGAAGTAAGTCCCCTGGTGGGGCAAAGACTCCTCCTCTCCGGGGGACCTCTCTTGGGGATCGGGCACTCAGAGGGTTCTCCAAGGACTAGGAGGGACTAAGTGGTGGGTCTCCCTGCTGAGCCAGGCCATGCTGACTGCAGTGCTGAGCTGTGCCCTGCTGCTGGCACTACCTGCCATGCAGGGTGCCCAGATGAGCTTGGCACCCCAGGAGGGCATCAGAGGGTCTGACCAGGCCCTGTTCCCAGAGATGTCAGGTCAGTGTGGGCCGGGGTGGGTCTGGGTGGGGCCTGGAATCCCTGGGCCACAAACTACTCTGCCGGGTATGAGCCCTCCTTCTCCCTTCCCAATCCCAGGTTGGGAGGTGGGTGTTTTGCTCATGGGGGAGGGGAGATGCATGTGTTCTGCCCTCACGTCGCTGTCCCAGGCCTGGGCCTGCAGCCTGGGCTGAAGAGGACAACTGCAGAACAGGCAGAAGAGGCTCTGCTGCAGGAGGCCAAGGACTTGGCAAAGGTAACTAACTGTTCAGGGAAACGGGTGAGGCCCCAGGCCTGGGGAGGAGCCATCAGGCATCATCCCCATCCTCCATTTCATACCCTCCTCACATGGAACAACACTGCAGACCCCCATGCTCCACCACCAGCCCCCTTGGATAGGGGCGGGTGAGGTCCCTGACCTGCCTTCGGAGGCCCATACTTCTGCAAACCCATACTCCCGCAACCCTGCAGGTGCTAGATCCAGAAGGACGTGAGCCACGCTCCCCTCGTCGCTGCCTGAGGCTGCATGAGTCCTGTCTGGGACAACAAGTACCCTGCTGTGACCCATGTGCCACGTGCTACTGCCGGTTCTTCAATGCCTTCTGCTACTGTCGCAAGCTGGGTACTGCTGCGAACCCTTGCAGCCGCACCTAACTAACTGGTCACCGTCAGAGTCGGGTTTGGGACTGGGGGGCGTGAATAAACTTTGGGACCAGGGGCATGAATAAAGTTTGGGACCAACCCCAAGGCTGTGGCATTATTTCGAACGTGGCCTTTGGAGAGGGTAGGTCACGGCAGGGACGGGGACGCAACCAAACCTAGAAACCACACACCCTACCCCAGGACCTGTGTTACCCCATCAGCTGACTTACATGCACGCTCTTAGGGCGCTAGGCACTGTTGAGGGAAAAAGAGAAGAGCCGCTCTCCAGCCCTCAAAATCTTGTCCAGTAAATGAGGGAAAGGGGTAGGGGGCACAGCACAGGGCAAGACCTGCAACTTCGTGCTGGCGTACAGGCATTAGGCTCCTGAGCTTGCTTGCAGCTAACTCGATGTGTGATACCCAGCGAAGGTCGCCTTTGCCATGCTTCAGCTCCCCTTGGGAGAAGGCTGACTCAACAGCCCTGAACATTTTCAAGCATAAATAGCTCCCATCTTTACTCCGCACGCCCCACAATACCAGATTCAACAGACCCGGGAAAGCTAGAAGGCCCAATCCAATTTCCACGGCTATGAGCGCCACCGTGTGGCCGGCTAGGGACACTCAGTAGATCCAACTGGGAACTGAAGGCGCTCCTTCCCCCAGCGCGCAGGCGCCAGAGAGCCGTCCCAGGCCACACCTACTCAACGCGTCCTTTCGAAGCCACCCGGAAGGACAGCGCCGCTCAGAACAGCCCCGTTGTGATCACGTGACACTCATGAAGGTCATCTGACGCACTTGACGGACGGCTCGGGGTGCCAAGTCAGCTGATCTAGGAGTTGCGCTGCCTGCCTGCTAGTCGGGGTTCTCCGGTTCCACAGCCCCCGACGCAGCCATGTCGTCCTTCCCGGAGCTTTACTTCAACGTGGACAATGGCTACTTGGAGGGACTAGTGCGCGGCTTGAAGGCAGGGGTGCTCAGCCAGGCGGACTACCTCAACCTGGTGCAGTGCGAGACGCTCGAGGGTGAGCCGCGGGGCCGGGCCGCCGGGCTGTGAAAGGGCAGGCGAATGTGGGGGCTCTCGAAGAGGGGCCTCGAGAGGCCTCGCTGGGGATTCCGGGGCTGATGGAGGCGCTGGAAGGGCAGCTGCGTCCAGCTGCGGCCTGGACCAGGCCCAAACGCGAACAAGCCTTTAAAATCACTATGGTTTGGTCTCTGCCGGGACCCGCTCAGGTCTCTCGGGAGTGGTTGGTCGGTGTGAGATGTGCCCGTGTAAATCCCTTTACCCTGACATTGCCAGAGTGAGCTGTCCCGTGGTAACGTTTGGGGAAACTAAGTGGAAAAGTCCCCCACTTCCCTACTAAGACACACACCAAGGTGTTTGTGATCATTGACGCTTCTCCTTAGCCGTGGGGTGAACCTTCCTGGGGAATTGCTGAGCCTGCTTGGAGTTTTCTCCCATCGCCAAACCACTGGCTGAGCAGTCTTCTGAAGGCAGTGTTTGGGAAAGCAAGGCGTGGCCCTACAGGTGTGGGAGATCATGCACTAGTATTTGGCCTGTAAGACTTAAACCCTCAGCAAGAAGGATGCTTGTTGGAATAGGGTTTCTTAGCACAAGAATTGTGAGAAGTCAGTTCCCCCTTCACAGTACACAGAGCATCAGATTTACTGAATTGTAGATGTCCCTGATTCCAGTCTTCGCCTCCTCCCCGTCCCCCATGCGGTGGTGAAGGGCACTGTGGCTGGGATGTCAGTTCCCATCCCTGACCCCTAAGTGTACTCTTGAGCTTGTCTCATGGTGGCTGGAGGGGGAAGATGACCAGATATGATTCACCCTCAGGAGGAAATTTTCAGATAAAAAGTTTGTTGAGGTTAAAAGTGGATTCAATGGGGAAAAAAACCAACAACACTAGTTTTTGTTTATCTTGCAACAATGCAAAAATACATACCTTTAAATTTTAAAACTTACCGAGATTAAAATATAATCATATAGTTCATGATTTTATTTTTTATTTAAAAGGCTTTCTTTTAAAAAAGTTTTATTCATTCATTTCTAGAGGAGAAGGGAGGGAGAGAGGGAGAGAAACATCAATGTGTGGCTGCCTCTCGAGCGTCCCCTACTGGGGATCTGGCCTGCAACCCGGGCATGTGCACCGACTGGGAGTCCAACCTGCGACCCTTTGGTTTGTAGGCTGGCACTCAATCCACTGAGCCCACCAGCCAGGCTGTATATATTATGGTTTTAACATAAATGTGAAAAAAAAAAAAAAAAAGGTTCACCTCCACTGTGGAAGTGGAGGAGGTGAGGAAGAAGAGGAGAGCACTTCAGGTGCCAGATTGTAGCAGCCTGTCAGCAACCTGACTGTCCTCTGTTGGAAAAGGAGGAGAAACAGGGAGGCTGTGGGGCAGGGCCTGGCACACAGTTGGCACTTAATGTGAGTTTTGTGGACCAACCGGGACTGGAAGAAGCTCTTTGTTTGCTTAAATCTGAAGGTGGACTCCACTGATTGCCAGCTGGCATTTGGTAAACTTGTTTCTCTTCCAGGCTTTCCTCACTCTTGCTGCTGACTCCTCCCTAACCCTACCCGCAACCCCCATTGAGCCCCCACCTTCTGAGGCCATAGGGTTCCCATTTTCCCAGCAAACCCTTCATTCTTCCTACAACACCGCTCTGGACATGGCCTCCTTGTGGCCTACCATACAGACCTTCAGCATGACACTCAGGGATTCCCTTGCTCTTTCACGGGTATGTATTCCTTTCTCTCCCACAAGCCATGCCCCCAGTTCTTGGTGCATGTAGTGTGGAGGACTTTGGAGTTAGACAAATCTAACTCCAAATCTAGTTTGCATCCCAGCCCTGCCAATTACTGTACTACCTTAGGCAAACTATTTTACCCCCCTGGACCTTGGGTTCTTCATCTAGAATATTAAACCATACCGACTTCAGAAGGTTGTGAGATGTCAACTATTTGGGGTAAAATGCTTAGCCTGGCACCAGGCACACAGTAAGCACTGGGCAAATTTTCTTCTGTACTATTCGCACCTGCCGTTCCGTCTGCTTCCTTCTTGTGACCATGAAGCCCAGTGACTTCCACCCTGCAAGGCCCAGCACCCGTAGCACCCCACCTAAGAACCTCCTTGTGGCCATGCTAGGCTAGAATATGGTCCCCTGTACCCAGTTACAGCTCCTCTGGTGTTTGTGCTGTTTTTCTAGATGTCTCTTAACATAGAGTTTGGGAGTTTTGGTACCATGTATGTTGGAGATGCTCAGGACTTTCAGGGCCTGGGGATAAGCAGAAGCAGGAAGAGGAGATCAGAAACAGCATCTTATTCTCCACGGAAAGGCCTTCTCTGCTTCTGAAGATGACACCAGAGGCCTGGCCTCCAGGCCTTTGTTGCTGGATATTTTTGCCTCCCTGGCTCCAGGGGAAGGGAGAGGGGGTGGGAAGAGGACACCAAGGAGCCCGTGGGGCCTAGTGAGAGTGCAGCTGTGTGATTTCCAAAGAACACATCTCAGGTGTTTTGACATTTCTCAGAAGGTGCAGTGCGTTGGTCAGAGGGTGTTTATTTGTTCTGCAATTTAGGGCAATTATAGACCTCCACCACACCCCAGCCTTCCTCCATGGATTCCACTCCAACAGGGCGCCTGCTACTGACCTCTTCTTGGTCTCGTAGCATCTCCGAAGCCCATATGTCCTCCATAGTCCATTTTTGCTTGATCGTCTGTTCTCAGAGGTAGGATAAAGAACCTGGCGAGGTCCCACCCCTTTGGTGAGCTGATAGGACAGAAAAGCTTAATGGCCATAAAAGCTCTTTCCAGCTCTGAGTGTTTCTGGATGTGCTGAGTACCTCCTGGGAGCTGGGTCCCAGCTTGTGAGCAAGAGGAGGTGGGTCAGAGATGTATCAAGAGAAAACATACAGTAGAGCTTACTTTTTTCAAAAAGATCTTATTTATTTCTAGAGAGAGGGGAATGGAGAGAGGGAGAGAGGGAGAGAAACATCAATGTGTGGTTGCCTCTGGACCTGGTCCACAGCCCAGGCATATGCCCTGATTGGAAATCGAACCGGTGACCCTATGGTTTGCAGGCTGGCACTCAGTCCACTGAGCCACACCAGCCAGGGTGGTGTGTGATCTTTTTAATTGCTGAATTTGGTTTGCTGATATTTTGTTGAGGATTTTGCGTCTATTTTCATTAGGGATATAGGCCTCTAATTTTATGTTATGTTTTGTAATGTCTTTGGTTTTGGAATCAGGGTGGTGCTGGCCTTGTAAAATGAAGGTGGGAGCCTTCCCTCCTCTTCAATTTTTCTGAATAGTTTGAGAAGGATAGATGTTAATTCTGTTTTGAATGTTTGGTAAAATTCACCTGTGAAGTCATCTGGTCCAGGACTTTTATTTGTTGGGAGTTTTTTGATTACTGATTCAGTTTCTTTAGCCCTGGATGGCGTGGCTTTGTGGACTGAGTGCCGGCCTGCAAACGGGAAGGTCACAGGTTTCATTCCCAGTCAGGGCACATGCCTGGGTCATGGTCCACATTCCCCAGGTGGGGGCGCATGAGAGGCAACCAGTCCGTGTATCTCTTGCACATTAATGTTTCTCTTCCTTCCTTCTCCTTTCTCTAAAAAGTAAATAAATAAAATCCTTTAAACAAAATAGAAGAATCAACAATAACTTGTTAATGTCCTCAAATATCCATTTTGTGTTCCTATTTCTCAAATTTTTAAAAATATGATTTTTTTGTTTCAATTAGGATACAAAAATGATCCATACATTTCAGCTGGTTGAAGCTATCTCAGATCTTTTAACATATAGATTCTCTCTCTTAGTTTTCCTTTTACTTATTGAAGAAGCCTGGTTACTTGATTTACAGATTTTTCCCTCCACCCTAATTTTGCTGACTACATTCCTGCTGTCTAGTTTAATATGTTCCTTTGTCCCCTGTTTTGCCTATAAATTAGTCATTAGATATAGAGGCTTGATTAGATTCCATTTTTTAAAAGAGTATTTAATAGCCCTGACTCATGTGGCTCAGTTGGTTGAGCGATGGCCTGTGAACCAAAGGGTCACTGCTTTGCTTCCCAGTCTGGGCACATGCCTGGGCTGCAGGCCAGGTCCCCAGTGGGGCACGTGAGAGGCAACCATGCATTGATGTTTCTCTCCCTCTCTTTCTCCTTCCCTCCCCCTCTCTAAAGATAAATAAAATCTTTTTTTAAAAAAGGAAAGAAAAAATATTTAATAGATAATATTAGTACTTTCATTGGGAGGCACATAATATTTAGTTGTCTCTCTTTTTGTGACATGAGGAATCATTGACATTTGTTGCCTAGAATCATTATTTCGGTAGGGCTGCGAAATGGTGATATTCTACATTTCCCTCTGCAGTTGCTAGTTTGGATACTTTTATACCTGTAAACTTGGAATAATCAACTACTTGGTTACGCTAAACCAGTTTGTACAGGAGAGGCAGGGTAAGTGCTTGATCCTCTTCCATATTTCCCAGCTTTCAAAATAATTGAGTTAGTTTTCCAACCTCCTCCAAAGATGACTAACGAGGTGGGTTTGTTCTTTTTGTTTTGGTGTCATAAGGCAATGTGGATTTCAGTGTATTTGTTGTGCTTCAGTCTTTTGACTTTTATTGGTGCTTGGTGTCCTCTGGCCAGTGGGAGTGTGTTCAGTAGCCCGCCAAGTCTTTTTGACACAACCGTGTACACTTTGAGGGCTCCCTCGCCTCTGGAGGACAGTATGTTCTAGTTGTACTTTGCACATTTCCTGACCCAGACCTAGAGTCACCGTTTCTCTTAGGGGACCTGGTTCTCTGCATTGAAATACGATATTTGGAGGCGATAATCTGAGTCCAGAGGTTTCTCATTGCTACTGGGTTGGTTGTTGTTTCTAGGGTTTTTCTGTGGATTAGCTCTTTTATTACTCAGAAACCTGGAAGACACACAAAATCATATAGCTTGCTGGAGTATGCATCCGCAGCTCAGCGGATGGTACCAGATGCCACCTTCCTAATTTGGAATGAGGCCCCCCCCGCCCCCCGCCCGATGCTTGGGCCAGTCAGGGCGTCTCCTTCCTGTTACGAAGAAACATAACCAATATTCAGGAGGGGGAGAGCCAGTGAGCCAGATCCCTGGGGACTGTGGGTGAAGAGCTCACGTGCGTGACATGCCGGCTGTCTTTCAGAACACTTTAGCCCTCTCTGTCCTGAGTCACTTGTCTTCTGTTCATCACAGCATCTCCTGCATTTCAGCCTTATTTCGTAAGAGACTGTCTCATCTGGGAAGAAGAACGCGATACTCCAGGCTGGGCTGGCCCAGTCACCTGTCCCTGGGAACTGCAGATGCAAATGTAGCTGGTGTCTTTCCGGGAGTGGCAGGTCACCCCGTACTAATTGTGGTGTGGCTAGGAGTGTGCCCGGGAAGTTATCCAGTCGTCAATTAGCTCTTGAAGGGTTGCAAAAGCCGTAGGAAGTGCTTTTTCCTGACTGTAGCTGACGGGAGGGTAAAACTGTTGGACTGACCCTTTAGAATGTGTCTGCAGGTTTTTTCTTCTAGAAAGATTTGACTTATTTATTTTTGGAGAGAGGGGAAGGGAGAAGGAAGAAGAAAACATCGATGCGCGAGAGAAACACTAATCGGGGTGCCTCTGGTACGCCCCGACTGGGAATGAAACCGGTGACCTTTCTATTTGCAGGGCAGTGCTCCACCCACGGAGCCACACCAGTCAGGGCTGTCTGCAGTTTTTCTAAAAGTGAATTGGAGAGAATCTTCTGGTCAAGATGGCAGATGCAGGAGAGGGACATGGCATTTATTTGGAATTTTTTTCACCGTGAGCAGAAGGTCATGGCACTAAACATATGGAAGCCTGTGTACTGAAAAAACAAAAAACAAAGAAAAGGAGAGGGGATTGGAGGAAGGGGCCACACTGGAGGTGGGAAGAACAGTTTCAGAGTCTTGTAGTAACCGGGGCCCGAGGCGATGGCAGTCTGCCCGCAGGCATCGTCAGGGAGCACTGTGGGGGGATTTCGGGGAGAGGACTTGGGCGGACTCTCGGGTTGGATAAGGAGGCTGAGGAAGGGTGAGTCAAGGCTGATGTCCTCATCTCTGGCTTAGGCAGTTGCATAGGTGGCAGAGTGAACTTATGGGTGGAATATAGACAGAACAGGCTGGAGAAAGAGTGAGAAGACAGGATTGAGGGATCTGTGAGCCACTTGAGTGGGGATTTGGAGGCTGTTTTTGGCGATCAGCTGTGAGGTCTGAGCTTGGGAGACAGCTTGGGGGGTCAGGGTAGAAGTATGGCCGTTGACCTCCAGAGAGATTAAAAAGTCAGAAGAGGAGAGGCCAAACTTGAGACCCTCCTCCGGGAAGGAATTCAGTTAAGCAAGATGGGGAAAAAGATAGTCCTGCCAGCAGGCTGAAGGCAGCCCCTGAGAGGTGGGTAGCCACAGGAGAGGACCTGAAAAAGAAGGGGGTGGTGAGTGCCAAACATGGCCGAGACATTGATGCTAAAGTCAGACAGCCTTCCATTTGGTTTTGCCATTCAGAGGTCATTGGTGACTTTAATGAGAACAGAGGCAGGAGGGGCCAGAGGCTGATGGCAGTTCGTGGAGTGAACGGGCAGTGACCCTGTTCAGACAGAGCAGAGCTCACTGATCAGCTAATCTATGCGCAGCTATTTACTGGCTTTGTGACCTTGGGCCAGTCATTTATTCTCAGCTGCACAATGGGAATGACGTCAGTAGGAACTCTGTGGAATGTTAGTGAAGCGTAAGCCTGGAGGCCGGGGGCCCAGTGAACCGTCAGAGAAATCGCCACTCCCACCCTGCTCATTCCTTCCTGTCACTCCTAGGGAGCAGGCGCCATGCTGGGCCTGGAGTGGCTAATGAAAACATGCCACACAGGCCTTGCTTGGGGGCAGGTATACCTGTCCGACGGGCAGGCTGCCGGACATCGGCGGCATTGAACGTACAGGGCACATTTCGGAGCCCTGGGAGCCCGTGGGGAGTGACGGTTAAAGGGTTAGGGTTTCTTTTGGGGGTGACCAGATGCTCTAAAATTACTTGTGTTGATGGTTGCACAACTCTGTAAACCTACTAGAAACCATTGAATTGGACACTTTAAATGGGCAAATTGTATGGTATGTGAATTATATCTCAGTAAAACCGTTATAAAAAAATAGCCAGGCCAAGGAGGCGGGAAGAAGCACTGGCATTAGCAGTCTCAGAAACAGGAAGCTGCGTGGAATGCCGGAGGAGCTTCGAGAAGAGGGAGAGGAGCCGGTGTCCAGGGTGTGCGGGGGCTGAGTGAGGAGAGATGCATCAGCGGGTTCATGCCAATAAACCAGCTGCATGGAAGGACTTGCAGCTCGGGAGGGATGAGGGTTGTGATCTAAAAACAGAGACTTGCCCTGGCTGGTGTGGCTCAGTGGATTGAGTGCCGGCCTATAAACCAAAGGGTCACCAGTACGATTCCCAGTCAGGGCACTTGCCTGGGTTGTGGGCCAGGTCCACAGTTGGGGGCGTATAAGGGGCAGCCGATAGATGTATCTCTCACACATCGATGTTTCTCTCTCTCTTCCCCTCTCTCTAAAAAATAAATAAATAAAATCTTATATAAAAATAAAAAAAGAGACACACACCCTTCATTTAGGTCAGGGGTCATGTGTGGGAAATGTCTTGCCTAAGATTTTCTGTTTATGTTCTTGCCTGGAAATATGTATGTTCTGTTCTGTTTGTTAGAGGAGACTATATTGAATTTGTGCAATCAGGTGACTACTGCTCGGACAGAACACACATTTAGTTCAGTCCAAATTCCGTCAGGGTCAGATCTCGTCCCGAGGAAGAGATAGTACAGTCCGGTGACCATCCAGTGGTCACAGGCAAGGGGGAAGCTCTCAGGGGGCCTTGGGAGAAGGGTGTGTTGAAGGTGGTAACTGTGGAACGAAAGGAACAAGCAGGTTGAGTCTCTGAGCTCTGAGAGTTGGGCCCCACACATACCTGACGTTTGTCCCTCGGTGTTTGAGGGTCTGTGTTATCCCGAGTGCCCTGGGCCATGGCATCACCTCGTGGAGAGACCCCCTGGTGTCCTGTGATTGATACTGTGGCGTGGATCATTGGTGGTGACCATGGCAACCTACTGCTTTGTTTGTTCCTCTCCAGCTTGATCGTGCTACCAGAGGATGAGGCCCCTGAGTAGGGGAGAAGTCTGGGGCTAGGCAGGAAGTCTTGCTGCCACAAGCCAGCTTGGACTGGATCCCGAAGTGGGTGAAGAAGGGGGAAGTTGTGAGAGTGGAGATTGATGGTATGATGCAATTAGAAATTTGGTCTGGGGCCCCAGAGGATGGATTTAGAAGGAGGCAGGCGGCTAGCTATTCAGCCTCACACTGGATCAGGCCAGTTCTTACTAGATAGGAGGGTGTGAGGGGTTAGAAGCCAGACTTCTGGTTAATAAGTGACCGGAGCTGCTCCAGAGGAAGAGCAGGTTTGGGATGTGGATGGGGTGGGGAAGACTAGGCGTCCTGTCGGAGATGTGTTGCATCGGAGTGTGTGAGGGAGGTGGCCCTGTGGCCCTGGAACACTCTGGAAGTCATCAGTACGCTGGCTGGCGGCAGTTCAGCCCACGCCCGGCCATCCGTTGGCTTACAGTCAGGGCAAGCCTCCCTTAGAAGCCTAGTCCTGCCCAGGAGTCCTGCCAGGAGGCTGGAGAGCAGCCTCAACGGTGGGCCAAGTGAACACAAGCGGACACAAGCGTGCCTGACAAGGACACCTGGCCCAGAGCCCAATCTGGCAAGTGGACAGGGAGAGCGGCGGCCAGGGCTTCTCCCTCCCGATGCCTGCCACGCCTTCTCCTGTGTGACCGGGCATGGGGACTTTTTAAAAAACTAAACGTATGTATTTTTAAATTCCAAAAATTAAGTTGGGGGAAGAGTGACTCAGTGTGGATCCTTTGGAGGACAGATTTCCCCACCTCGTTAGCATTGCACGTACGTGCACTGTGTAACTCTGTGGCCCCCTTACAGAATCGTGCCCCCTAAATTAGCATTAGATGGCATGTGTAGAGGCATTGGTGCCAGCCTTGTAGGTGCCAGGAACCTGTTAGAGCCAAAGGGCTGTCCATCAACAGGGGCGTGGTTAGATAAACCATTCCCTGTGCCTACCAGGGAGTACTGTGCAAGTACTCAAAAGCGTGAAGTTCCATAAGGACTGATTTACAAATGCATTGTCAGGTGATAAGTTACAAAGCATTAGTATAATATATTCCCATTTTAGCAGAACACCAGGGGAACGCACATGGAAGATCATTTGGAAGCGTAAATACCGGGTTGTTTAGTGTGGCAGCCTCTGGGGAGTCTGGAGGGGGAATATTTCCATTTTATGTACCCTTCCATTGTTTGAATGTATCGCAGTGGACAGATGTTTTACGATTCAAGACATTTGATAAAGATATCTAAAACAAGGAGAATTAGAACATAAAGGTAAACAAAGAGAAGTTACACCCAACAGTCGTCCAAGCTGAGATCCCTGCTAGTGACCTTGAGAATGTGACGTCTAGACCTTGGTTCGCAGGCTTGTAGGGCTGGTCTGAGTCATAGGGAACCTGCATCAAGCCCTTTCTCTTGGCACTTGAAGGCTTAGAGCCTTGGGGACAGTGCTTGAGGGCCCAGGCCAGGGCTGGACACTTCACCCAGGCCCCAGAGCCCCTGTCGGGGTGCAGTTCCCCTGCTTACCTCTCACCTGGTCCTTTTTCTCTCTCCTTTGGCCCCTCCTCCCAGCCCCACCTCTTGCATTCCCTTTACAAGACTGCATCTTGCACTGGCATATCATTTAGCCTGGTGTTGTCTGGGAAGCTGTTTATGGTCAAGACAGCAACCGTCCACATGGGAACTAATGACCCCCCATTTCACCTGGGAGATTGTGTCGGAACTTGCTCCAGTGGGTGATAGCATGCTTTTTCTTGGATTTACTCAGCAATTACTTGCACCTGGCTTCTGGGGTGGCGCCAGAGTCTGAACTCAGGCCTTAGGCCTTTTGAGGTACACCGGCAATGCCAGCTGTCCAGGGCCTTTGAAGACAATAAGGCTTTCTGGATGGTCAGGGTTTCTACATGGCAGAGGGGAAAAGGCCCCGACACCTTATTTTATTAATTTTTTAATTTATTGATTTTAGAGAGAGAGGAAGGGAGAAAAGAGAGAGAGAAAGAGAAACATTGATTTGTTTTCCATTTATTTATGCATTCATTGGTTGGTTCTCATATATGCCCTGACCAGGGATCGAACCCGCAACCTTGACATATTGGAATGATGCTCTAACCAACTGAGCTACCCCAGGGCCCAACACCTGATTGTAAACATTCTGCATAAAACACTTCTACAGTGTGTTAATCTCACTTTCTCTCTTTCTCAGTGGCATGCACTGCACATAGCAGAGCTGTTCCCACATTAGGGCAGTTAGGCTTGAAGTGAGATGGAACGGAACTGCTGTCCCTGACGGCCTGAGTCAGCCTCTGATAGTTTTGTGCCTGTCCCCTTGGCAGGCTGCCCCCTCGCCCTTCCTGCCATGGTCAGAGTGCCTGCCACAGCACCCCAGACCCCTTTTCTTCCTTGTGTCTGTTCTCGTGCTTTGGGCTCAGCTGCCAGACACAGTCTAGCTTGTTAGGAGGGTTTGCATCAAGAATGAACACGATGTCATTGTCTTTCTGGTGAATCATCTGACCCTGCTCAGGGTCGGGACCCTGGGGCCTCTCTGAGTTGCCTTTCTTGAGTTCCCTGTGAGGCCGGGCAGCAGGCGGACCGCGGCTCCCTGTCTGGCCAGCTGTGTGATGCTAAGCATGCGATTTAATGCCTTGAAGCTTAGTTGCTCACCTGCAGAATGAAGCCGAAATCACCTGCACTTTGCTAGGATTCAGCAGCACAATGCCTAGGCCTAGCCGGACTGAATGCTCAGTAGCTATTTATACGATTAGATGAGTGACAGCACTGTATTGGCATTGGCAGGGTGCTGGGTTGTGAGGTACCAAGGAGGAGAAGCTGAGTGCCTCCATCCTAGGGGTGCACCATGTCCCGGAATGTCCTGTGTCTGGGCTGTCAAGCACTTGATATTTTAAGATACAGCGCTGGGCAGTAGAGATGGGGCAGAGAGCTGGAGTAAAGGAATTTGGAAACCTGGGAGGGTCTGGCTGAGCTGGAGACCAAGAGTGTAGAGGGCTGAGGATGCAAAGTTCCCTCTACATCCTCTCCGGTCGTGTGTTTCAGAAGCCTCTGTCTTCACCAATACAAGACACACCGATCCCTTCCGACCAGACTCAAACCCACCCTGTCTCCATTCTGGCTTCCCTGGACTCATGTCCGCTTCGGGCCCATTCCCTCTTCTCTATGTCACATTCCCGTGTGCTTCTGTGGGTGCCTGCAGCCTACTACTTCAGGGACTGGTGTCTGGGGGAGATGCAGACAGGAGGCTGAGTCCGTAATTAAACTGGAAGGTTGTGTTGAGAGAGAGCTAGAGCTAGAGGATGAAAATGCCATACCCGCTTTGGCCACAAGGGGATGCACTAGGACCACTCAGCTGCCAGAGAGCTAGGCAGGGGTTGTGGCTAGAACAGCGAGTCAACTGAATCTCCCCTGCTTTTCTGCATGGAACCTGCCTAAGGTCCCTCTCCCTTCGGGGTCTCTTTCCTGGGCCCTACTTCCCACACACAAGTTCCAGCTGACCTTCTTACATTAAGTATGGCTCCTGGCATGGTCTCCTAATTGTCCATCTCTTCCCACCCTCATCTCCCTGTGCCTCAGCTTCCTGAGTTGGGAAGGGAAAGGCCAGGGGACAGTTCCCTGATGCTGTGCTATCTGCCCTGATGCTCAGTGCAGGCTGCTCCAGCCTTGACCACCAAACTTTCCTCATTAACTCCACCTGGGGCACGCTGGGAGCTCTCAAAGTCTGAGCAGCAGCTACAGCACTGTGTGCTAGCCATGAACTGGGGGTTTGGAAGCACCAAGTAGAAGCCTGAGGCTGTTGAGGGGTTAGGGCTGTGCTTTCCAGGCTCCCAGAAGCACTCCTCCCGGTCTCCTTCCACTCTTCGGGGGATGTGTAGGAATGCATGTGGCAAGTATATGCACGTAGGGTGACTCGGGAAGAGGTCCACACCAGGTACCGTCTGTAGATTCCGTAGTTATAAAGAGTCATGCTTGAATGGCGTTGTTATTGGGTAACTGACAATTCTCCTTCTGCTCCCCAATTTCACTTGGCCTCCCTGGCGCCTGCCTCATTCAACAACCACTCCTTGGATGATTTTTTAGGAAAATATCTATCCTTCACTGGAATATGGGCATTTCTCCCCTGTTAGAGGTATGAAAATCAGGGCCCTGAAGGGCTACTTAGTAGGCAAGGCTGCTGCGGCAGAGCCTGCTGCCTGCTCTGCCTGTCTGCATCCAGCATCCTGCAGTGCGCCCCGTGGCTCAAGGGGCAGGGCTAGTTTCCCCTGTGTGCGCAGGGCAGCCCTGAGCAGTGGCAGGCAGAATGGTGGCCGGGGAAAGGGGTGTGTGGAGGAACGGCCCTGACTGGGTGCTGGGCACCGCTTTCCTGGCCAATTCTGACTTGGCCCTTGGCACTTGTCCAGACCTTGGCCAGTCAGGCCGTAGTTTTTAGGCCTTGACCTCAGCCGAGGCTTTGTGTTTGGCTGGCGGACAGGGCTTCCCCTCTGAGGAGTCATCTGAGGTGCCTTGCTGCTGCAGCTTGGCCCTTTCTGCCTGCCCCTTCTCTGGCGGCTGCTCAGACACTCCCCAGCCCCAGGCCTCTCCTGCACCCCCTGGCTGTTTTGCCAGGGCTGCCCATGGACACTCAGGCCTCTGGACTCATCTTGAGCTCCTGAGTGACCCTCAGGAGCTAGGGTTGCAGAAAAGCAATGTGATCTGGACCTAAGTAGGGTGTCAGAGCTGGCCAGGCCCCTCTATTTTCACCTGGGAGATGGGCCCAGGTGAGGTCGAACGGCTTGCCTGTGGCCTCCTGACACCCATCTTGGCTCCTCCTGTGGAATCCCTACATTCTCTGATTCATTCCTTCGTTTGTTTACTGAAGGATTAGGCCTCTGTGCACTTGGCCCCCAACTCAGGAAGGGATGATTAGGTGAAAGAGGCCCTGCTTCTGGGGCCCCTGCAGTTACCCCAGGCCTTGCCACGGAGCATCTAGCTTGGAGCTTAAAGGTTTGGCAGTCAAGGAATATGGATGAGCCACAACCTGTGACCTGGAATGCAGGGCCCTGAGGCTTCTAGGTCATGGACTATGGTTCCATTTTCTCTGACCCTCAACTGTTTAAGCCTGGGAGAAATGAGGGTCCTGGAGTGTTACCCTTCAGGCCTGGCCTGGGCTCCATGTCACTGCCCTTCCTCCCTTAGTTCCATCATTTAGACCCAGCTTCTTCTGCGAGGCAACCTGAGCAGGCAACACTTCGAGAACACTTCGTCCCTGTGGCTCTTTGCCAGGGGCTGGCGTGCATGCACCGGGCTGACCGAGCTCAGTGTGGCATTTCACTGCATCCCCGGTACGTGCTCTGCTGTGCCCTTGAACAGGGTGGGTGAGGGGCCTGAGGTCCTATGCAGGGCCAGTGTGGATGCTCACTGCTCCTGCCACTTTCTGCCTGGCTCAGGCCTGCTGGCTCTGCTGGACATGGGTAGGGAGTAGATCGGCTCTGCTCCTGGCCCAGGCTGCACAGTTTCTGTGAGCTGCGGGGAGTGAGGCTTCCTGCTGAGAGCAGCATGGCTTGCAACCCCATGTGGGGCCGATTCTGTGAGCCCCATCTATAAGGTCCCAGTCGAGGCAAAAAGAGTATTTCCATAGCTTTAGCTCTAGGTACCAGGGCGCTGGCAGGATGCTGCAGCCAGAATCCAGCCTGGCCTGGCTTAATCTCACTGTTAACAGCCCCCAGGAGCCATAAAGCTGCCCTCCACAATCCAAGTGAGCTCTGGCTTTTCTTAGTGTCCTTCCTCCAGAGGCCCGTGCATGTGGAACAGACACCAGCATCAGGGACTGACAGGATTGCTCAGGTGGTGAGCGCCAGCAAACCTGGGACCCAGACCTGGCACGGGCCAGCTTTTGAGCAAGCTTGCTGCCACAGCTGGCCTTCCCTGGGCTGCCTGGCGCCTGGCCACTCTGGACCTCTTCACCTCTATCACTCGCATCCAGGCAGACTTACATCTGTGGGAAAATGAAAAGAAGCTCTTCCTCACAACCCCAGATCTGCTCCAACCTCCAGCTTCTATAACTGGAGTGGCAAACTTGGAGAATTAAGAGCTTGCTCAAGGTCTAAGTACAGGACAGCAGCAGAGGCGTGGTCCCTGCCTTCCAGGGTGAGGCTGGGTCTCCTGATTCCTGGGCAGGGCTGTGGCAGAGCAACGCATAGGGAAACGGCCCTTCAAGCCTTATGTCTCCTGGGACATGTCCTGTGGAGCTTCAGGGCCAGGGTGGAGTGTCCCAGTAAGGGCCTCTCCAGGCAGATCTCTGGCTCTCCGCTCAGGAGAACTTCTTGGAACTTGCCCTGGGTGCAGCAGTAACCAGTTCTGCCCCTCCCTTTGGCACATGGGACCGTCACCTACCTGGCACCCTCCTGACTGTTGGATGGGTTGACTTCCTCATGGTATGTGAGAGATGCTTTTATTCTTCCAGCCACAGGGACGAAGTGTTCTCGAGAGCATAAGGGCAATTAAGTGTGACTCCGCCACCACCTGCCACCTGTCTCGGAGCAGGGAGAAGGGTGGTGAACCTGGGTCAGACGTCCTGCTGTCTTCTGTACATGGGGAGTGACATTCCCTTTTGCTCCCTATATCTGATATGCTGGTGGGTGGTGCCATTGGCCACAGGTGTCAGCGGGGCCACCTCTGCAGCTCAGTCTTTTCCCCTTCTGCAAATGCCTCACCTCACTGAAAGTCCTCCAGCATGAAATAAAATGCTGGTTTAGGGACTGAGGAAGGAGAACTGACTGTCCTTTCCCTGCAGGAGCTCTGCCTTGCACCAGCTGAAACCCGGTAACTTGCATGCGGCTGTGCCAGCAGCAGACTCCAGGTTCTTCCCAAGACTGCTGGCCCGCCGGCCTGGGGGCTTCCCGTGGAGCAAAAGTTGCCCTTGGCTGCCCCACCTTCTGCTTGCTCCCGTGGCCCCCAAGGCAGCAGCTCAGGGTGCAGCACAGGGGTGTCACACTCACTCTCACCTGGGGCCACATCAGCCTCGAGGTTGCCTTCAAAGGGCCGAATGTAACTTTAGGTCTGTATAAATGTAACTACTCCTTAACTAGGGGCAAGGAGCTCGGCGCTGCCACCGAGTAGAAATAAGGTGGAGGGCTGGATTTGGCCTTATGTTTGCCACCTGTGGTATAGCAGGTGATGCGGAGCTGGGTCCTAGCCTCCGACCAGGACCCCGGGGCTGCCCATAGCTCTATATGATCTTGCTGGTAGATAAGGCAAGACATGGGCTTGGGGGCAAGAGTCCCAAATTTCAAGCCAGCTCCGTTCCTCCTTTGCCAGGAGATAGCAGAGTGGGGCCTGTGTGTGTGGCTGCCCAGGCTGCACAAGGCCCCCACAGCCTTCACGGTGAGGAGGAGAGCATGCCTGAGCCCCAGGGGGAGAGGAAGGGGACAGACCAGGGGAGGAAAGGGCAGGGGCGTTCTGCGGGGCCCCGAGTAGGACAGCCTGGGCGGCGGCCTGGAGCCAAGCATGGAGATCGCCTGACGGGCTGAGGGTATTAGTCGGGGAGCTCTGAGCAGGATCCTTTCTGCCAGGAGAGGTGGGCTGTGGTTGGCTGTGCTCAGTTCTCTCTGTCTAATGCTGCCTCTGTCCAGGGTCTGTGGTGGGTGCCCTGGGAGGCTGGCACGATGGGGACTTTCCCTAGGTGACCAGCCTGGAGCCTGGGTTCAGAAAGATTCCACAAGCTGCTCCTGACCAAACTGTGGGGTGGGGTTTGAACCCAGGAGACTGTGGCTTCAGAGCCCAGGTTTTCTCTCCTTTAGCCCACTCAGCCACCCAGGGAGCAGTATCCTGAAACCAGTGACACGGGGTTGCAGAGGGGGCCTGGGACTGTGGCATGGACCACCCAGTGGGTGATGGGTGGACCCTGCACTGGCCAGGTAGAGAGGCCGTGGACACCTTAGTCAGGGGCAGGGGCAGTGCCTAGGCTGTGGATGTGGAATGGTAGATGGCACCTAAGGGGGGAAGAACTGACGTTTGCTAGGAAGAGGCAAAACCCAGAGTGGGTTGGTATTGCCTGAGGTGTGCGAGGAGCCTGTGATGGGCCCTGGCAGAGCCCTGGAGGCGAAGAGGATGCCCACCCAGCCTGTGCTGCAGGCCCCAGGTAAACCCAGGGTTAATGGTTCCTGTGCTGCGGCTCCCACACAGGGAGTTCCAGATACAGTGCTCTGACCTTGCAGCGCCAGGCAGCCAGTGTGCACATCTGCTCTGGAGCTGATACGAAGAAGGCATGTCACCCACCCCCAGGGCATGGGGAGGAGACTCAGGCACAGCACATTTGCCGAGGGGGCGGCTCCAGCTCCATTGGGCCACTGGTCTGGCCATCTGGCCACATCTGGCCATCTGTTTGAGTTTCTCTGCTCTGAGCCCCTGGAAGCTGCAGCATCCAAGCCTCCGGGGCAGTGTGAGTTATCAGAGCTAGAGCCCAGGTCCAGTCCCTTCAGAGCAGACCCCTCACCTGGGCCCAGGAAACAGGTATGATAGGATCCAGAGCCCTGCCAGCCTCGTAGGGAGCGGCAGGGTGGGCACGCCGGGCTCCGGGGGGCGTGTTTGCACATCTGGTTTCACTCAGCAGGCCACGATTCCTGAAAACCCCTGAGCTCCCCAGGAGAGTGTCGTTGAGTGACCTTTGGAAAAGCAGAAGTGAAGTCTGGGAACATGCTGTGCTCTCACATTCTGATGTGGCCAGCTGGCCAGTAGGGTCCCTCCATGGGCCATGAGTGAGTCTAACGCAGGGGGCTGCCCCGCCTAGTGTACTGTGCCAGGGGTTGCCTCCATGCCTGCTGGGCCCCTGGGGCATCATGGGGCCAAGACCCTCCCTTCCTGTCTTCCTGGGAAGGTGTGGAGGCTAAAGAGGCCATGTGCCTTCTGCCTTTGGGAACTCTGAGGGGCTGAAAGATCACTTTCAGGGCCGGCAGGATCAGGGAAAGGCTTTAGAAGGTGGATGGGGAGCAGGCTGCCCAGCTGCCACCTCTCAGGGCCTGGCTGCGGCTGGTTGCCACGCTCATGCTCTGTCCCGCAGAGAGTGAAGATCAGGCTGGGGTCTCCATGCCCTCCTGTTAATCAGGGGCTGGTATGATAACAGAGATGCCAGCTGGGGCTCTGCTGCTGAGGGGTTTTGGACCAGAAGACCTGAGCTGAGGAGTGGCCAGCAGACGGAGGGACAGATGGACAGCTTGAATCTGGTGTGGTCCTAACCAGGAGCCCAGGGAGGAAGAACCGTGCCAGGTGGGTGTGGGGCTGCGGCCTGCCCCAGTGCCTGCAGACTGCTCAGCTGGATCCTGCTGGAGCCGGGGCAGTGGGCTCTCACAGAGTCGGCCTCTGGGGCACAGTGGTGCCTTGTAGAAGAGGGAGGGCGGGCTCTCTCAGCTAGGGGTGCACCCCCCCTAGCTCAGCCTTTGAGGCTGGGCCTAGGAAGCAGCCCTGTTTCCTGCATTTCAAGGGCTTCTTCTCCTCAGGGCATCGTGTGGCCCTCCCTGGAGCCCGAGCTGGAGGCAGAGATCCCGGCAGGTTGCCCCAGGTGGAGAGCCCAGGGCCGAGGCTGAGGCAGTGCTCGGACTGAGGAACCCTCAGTGCTTGGACTGAGTTACCAGTGCTGGTAACCCTACTCTGTGGGTGGTGGCCTGGAGGTCCAGGGTTGTTAAATGACCAGCCCAGCCACACAGTCTGGGAGGACTGTACGGGAAGCTGGTGTAAGCCCATGCTGGGCCGGGCCCATCAGGTACAGCTGTGCCGTGCACACAGGGATGGGGCACTCAGCCCATGAGGCCCCTCCCCGCAGCCCATGGGTCCTCTGGAGCTGCGGGGAGGAGGCGGGGCTCTAGTTCTGGGGCTACAGGGGCTGCTGGGTAAAGGTGACAATGACAGGTTTGAACATTTTACTCTCATAAAGGTGTGGAGAGTGGACTTCGGAGCAGGGAGCCAAGACGTGGGGCAGGAGGCCAGCAAAAGGGCACTGTGGTGAGGAGGCCTGGGTGGGGCCAGGAAAGGGAGTCGTGGGGATAATCACCAGGATGTCAGGACAGACGACACTGGGAAGCAGCGGAGGTTTGGGAAGGTCCCGGGTAGGGTCCAGGTGCTGAGGAGCAGGCCCTCGGCCCTCGGGAGGCTGGAGGTACGGGGCCATGTTGGCCGGCTTCCTCTGTGGAAGGGTGTGGGTCAGGCTACAGAGTGAACTTCCTGATAGCAGCAGCATCTTTTTTTTGAATTTTATTTTTTTTTAATATTTCTTTTTTAAAAAACCTTATTTATTTATTTTTAGAGAGTGGGGAAGGAAGGGAGAAAGAGAGGAAGAGAAATAGTAATGTGTGGTTGCCTCTCATGCACCCCCTACTGGGGACCTGGCCTGCAACCCAGGCATGCGCCCTGAGAATCGAACCAGCAACCTTTTGGTGTGCAGGCCGGTGCTCAATCCACTGAGCCACGCCAGCCAGGGCAGCAGCACCTTCTTAGACATGGGAAATCAGGCCCCCAGGAAGTGTTTTGCTGTGAGGGATCCCAAACTGACTATTCTTGGTGCGGGGCCACAGATGGGAGGATTTGGGGTAGACAGCTGGGCATGCGAGTAGACCAGAGTGGTCCCCCAAGTCTGCGTTAACTAGAACACTGCTCAGCCTCAGCCCAGGCACGCCTGGGGCTCTCTGGGGCCATCGCTGAGGCTGTCAGGCTGCTGAGTGCAGAGCAGAACTAGCCCCTGCCTTTCCAGGGCCCCCGGTGTCCTCGGCTGCCCTTGGGGGCTGGGCCAGGGCTGGGTGGCCAGGTCTCCCACGAAGCTCTCAACAAGCTCCAAGTCTTTCCTCCTGTGCTCAGATCCCACCCCCCAATCCCACCCCCCCTCCTCTTTGCATCCCTCAGAGAGAGCAGGAAGCCGGGGCGGGAGGTGGCGGGGAGGTTTCTAACGGGCCTTGTCCCAGCCCTGAGGACTGTCTAAAGGGCTTGGGGCTGCCAGCCACTGAGCCTGGGCGCCAGGTTTCTCGAATAGGGTCAGAGCTGGTTCAGAAGCCCTGTGTGGGCCAAGCCGAGAGATCCAAGTCGCCTTCCTGGCTGGCAGGCAGTCCCCTTTCCCTGGGTCACAGGGAGACACGAGGCTTGGCCAGGGAAAGTGGTCTGGAATGGCCCTTTGACATCGTCCCTGGGGACTTTTAAAAATGAGTTCCTGGTAAGGAAGACTCTCAGGCCTTGGGCAGGATTCTCGGTAGAGTCTCCTGGGTTTGCTCTGACCTGACAAACGCCAGCAGAAACCACCCGGCTGTCTGCCTTCCAGCAGCGCTGGGAGCCGTGGCTTCCCCAGATGCAGCGTCAGCAAAACGAGGCAGCCAAGACACAGGGGTGTTTGCTTTCAGGCCATGCTAAGCCCCAGGGGCTGGGGGTCATGCAAAGGAGAGCCCACCCCTCGGCTTTGCCCCTCTTGGTTAAGTGCACACGTTCCTTGCTTCTTAAGGAATGGCTGATACCACCAGTGATGCCAGAGGCTTGTCCACGAGTCGTGACAGGACGAGACCTCTGTCAGGGGGGACACTGAGTATCAGCTGCCTCTGAGGTCACGCCCTCTCTCACCTCTCTGCCACCTGCCCGTTTTCTGGGACTAAAGTCTGTATTTGAAAGGCCCATCCTGGGCCAAGGTCTCTGGGGGAATGTGGTCAAGGATGTAAAGGAAGGCGAGGAGACCAGAGTTGGGGGTGGACAGAATCCAGGAGGCCTGACCCACCTCTCAGCCCTTTATACCTGACCGTTGGACTCCGGTCAGCTTTCATGCTCCCTCTGCTTTCCGTTTGCTTGGTCTGTGAAATGGGTGTGCCTGGAAGGGGCGGGACACGGCTGCTCCTGGCAGGGGCTGAGCGCTCAGCAGGGCCCCGTCTGCCTCCAGGTAGAGTGCTCTTGCCTCCCTCTTATGCTGGGGTGCTGACTCCACCTGCTCAGTGTCGGGTGTGGGGTGGAGTCAGTGGGGGCTGGAGAGGGGAGAGGGGAGCTTGCGCTGGGTGAGTGAGCGAGCCAGGTTGTTGAGTGAGCCAAGGGGAGAAGAGTGGACAGGTTTGGGTCACGTTAGGCTTCCAGCCGCTGTCTGCTCCGCGGCCTCCC
This sequence comes from Artibeus jamaicensis, assembly GCF_021234435.1. NCBI lineage: Eukaryota > Metazoa > Chordata > Mammalia > Chiroptera > Phyllostomidae > Artibeus > Artibeus jamaicensis. The sequence continues at coordinate 18,964,328 of NW_026521842.1, forward strand.
CAAGTGGGGATTTGAGCACCTCCTGTGCCTGGGCCAGAACCCTCGCCCCCTTTTTTCCCTCCCCAAGGATCATAATGTTTATTGATAGATAAAATCAGGGCATTAACATGACTTGGTAAGTTAATTAGACTTAATACTATAAAAAGAGGGACCAATGCATATTCTCACCATTCGTTTCATCCCCACAAAAGCCAATTCAAGGGCGTTACCGATCTCTCAAAAGTGATCAGTTTTGTGCAAGTAAACCTAGTTTCTTTTAAAAGGACTTGTGCCCTCACCAGTGTCAAGAATATTAACATCAAGGACAGAAAGCCCATTACTAGAGGTAGAAATAAACAGGTGATACACTATCATGCCAATGACCATCAGTCACAGTTAAGAATTTCTCTGTGACAGCCAAATGGGTAACCTGGTATTGCAACAACTGTAGCGTTACTGAGCAGAGCACCTTCTCCCTCCCGTGGCAAGGGAGACCGTGGTAAGGATGGGGACCAGCAGAGCCAGGGCGGGGACTCACGGCAGATGGCCTGGGGTGAGGACGTATGAGTGTGCACATCTTCGGGGCGGACGGGCAGCAGGCAGGGTCCGAGTGGCAGAGCAGGAGGCTGTGGGCTTCTCCCTGTTGCGCCGGCCATGGGAGAAAAGTGGGTGTGGATGGCAGTCACAGTGAAGCAGCAGACGGTAAAGGCCTCCTGCAGGCTTCACGAGTTTAAAGCCCACTCTGCGTGTGACTTGAGCGCTGCCTGCTACCCAGGTGTCGCCCAGAGATGCAGGTGGAAAGGTTCTACCCCAGCGGCATGCACACTCCTCCCCCCGCCGCATACTCTCCCAACTCTCCTTTAGCACACCCGATTCCAGGCTGGGAGCGTTCTTCTCCTGATGGGGTATAGAAGGAGGGGCATCGTGGGGGTCCCCTAAGCCTGTGGATGGATTGTGTGTCCCACTCCTCCTTCCTCTTTAAGCAACCCAGTGTAGCATGGGCTCCGGGCTCCCGGCTCCCAGACGCACAGGAAGGCCTTGGTGGGGGGGGGCTTGCAGAAACGTTCATCTCCCCTGGCGTCCTCTGGATAACTCCCCCAGGGCACGGAGGGCGTGCTGTCCCCTGCAGAAGCCCCAGCCTGTCGGGCCTTCACACTTGCATGCACGCACGCATGCCTGGTCCCTTCTCAGCCACCGTCCTTGGTATACCCTCACTACCACAGCGTTCCCATTTCGGAGTGAGGAGTGACCCTTCTGCTGTCTTTACCGACCCTCCGCCCAGTCTTTCATTCATTACAGTTATTCACTGCGCATCCAGATGCACCAGAACTACTCCGTTTTAGGGTCTGAGATACCTCAGTGACCAAAAGTCCTTGCTCTTGTGGAGCTTCTGTGTCCTGTGTGAGGTGGGGTATGTGTGACAAAGAACAGTGGCACAGTGAAGGCTGATGGCGCTGCAGGAGGGGCGTCTGAGGAGCGGCAAGATGGTCGCTCCCCGGGCAGGGGGCAGGGGCAGGGAAGGGCCCCGAGGTGAGGGTGAACAGACGGCTGACGTGGTCCGCTTTGTGTTTTAAGAAGGTGGCTCTGGCTGTGTGTGGAGAACAGACTGGGGCGGAGGGGAGCAAGGGCAAAGGCTGGGAAACTGCCAGGTCTCACCCGTCCCGCCTGCGTCCGATCCTCCCTTTTTCTTCACGCCTGTCCCTGTGAGCACAGGAGAGTCTGTAAGATTGGCTTGTCTGCCCCCAGCCAGTCCTAGGGCAAGGTCAGCCTTTTCTCCCAGCCTCCTGCCCCTCACATGTGCCCTGTAGGCCACTCGCCCCTCACGCCATCCTCCTGGCTGTTTCCTGCTGTGTTTTCCTGTCCCTACCGCATCTTCCGAGGCCCAGCCTGGCACGCCCTCTCATCCTCTCGGGCCTGTCTTGGTGCCTTCTCCACTCTAGTCCCAGGGCCCGGGGTTTCTTCCTCATTTCTCAGGTGAGTACTGTTGCCCGGAGGTGTGTCGGATTGATCTGCTAGCCCTGGAAGGCAAGGCTTGTGTCTTACTCTGCTCCAGGTTAGGGTCGCGCCAGAGCCCACCATGCAGAAAGGCCTCAAAGGCTTGTGAATGGCAAGCAGTTGGGGTTTCCCAGGCCTTGTCATTTGGAGGAACAATGGCTGTACTTGTGCTTCGACTCTGTACTGTGCTTGGAAAGTGTGCTGGCTCGTGGTCCAAGGGTCTGGGGCATCTCCAGGGCCTTGGCTGACTGCTGTGGAGTAGGCTCGGAGCCCGCAGGGAGGCGGAAGTGGAGACAGGAAGTCAAGGTGGCAGCAGGACACACTCCTGGGGAGAGGCTGGGCCCAGCACTGGGGTGGGCGTGGGGCCCGGAGGCCCCGGGGAGACTCAGCACGGCCGGCCCTCACACCCCACCCGTGGGTTTCAGACCTGAAGCTGCACCTGCAGAGCACTGACTACGGCAACTTCCTGGCCAACGAGGCGTCGCCACTGACAGTGTCCGTCATTGATGACCGGCTCAAGGAGAAGATGGTGGTGGAGTTCCGCCACATGAGGAACCACGCCTATGAGCCGCTCGCCAGCTTCCTGGATTTCATTACGTGAGTGTGCCCCGCAGTGCTGCACGCCATCCCCATGTGCACGGCACAGCTGTACCTGATGGGCCCTGCCCAGCATGGGCTTACACCAGCTTCCCGCAGAGTCCTCCAGGACTGTGTGGCTGGGCTGGTCATTCAACAACCCTGGACCTCCGGGCCACCACCCACAGAGTAGGGTTACCAGCACTTTACAGCTGGCTGGGAGTCCGGTGGGCAGGCAAGTGTCCCGTGTTGTAGTACTGTGCCCCGGGGTTACAGAGATTGGGGTACAGAGACCAGGGGTGATGAAAGCCCTTCCTCACTCACCTGCCAGCACCCACAGTGAACACTCACCGGGCCTTCAGCTGCCATGTCAGGGCCAGGGGTTGGGGGATGGACGGAGCTCTGAAGAGCCAGGTTCTCGAGATGGACTGTCAGGCTTTCAGGTCTTGCTCCTGTCTGGGCCGAGGTCCGTTCCCAGCTCTGACCGTGGTCCTGAGTTGCAGGGAGAGGGGGTGGTGGGGTCAGGGAGACGGAGCGGCTGAACTCGTTGTTGCCTTTCCAAGTCCTGGCCAGCCCCAATGCTTACGACTCTCGGCTGCCCAGTTCCCCCTTTGTCTGACCCTGGGGAACGGCCCTGCCTCTACTAAGCCCTGGAGATGCTGAGAGAGGAAAGGATTTGGGACCTGCAGGCTAGGGAACAGCACTTGGATGGGGGCATCCCTTGCTTGCCAGGTGTACCTATGGAGATGGGGGGCTAGGGAGAGCCCCCTTTGCGGTGGCGGCCCAGGAACCATGAGTGGAACCTGGTAGACAAAGGTGGCCGCTGTCCGGGTAGCTTCCTCATACCATGGTGAGCAGAGGCGTGGTCAGTGGCTGGCTCGTGTCAGTGGCCTCTGAGTTGGTAGTGTGAGTGCGTGTTCTGGGTACCACCTAGCTTTTACCACTGCCCGATTGCAGTGCCCCTACCCTCCTCCTTGAGACCTAACATACCTGTCCTGCTTGTCCCCTGCCGGGACAGGCCTAGACTCCTGCTATCTGGCCTGATACCCCCCGCCCCCACCCACTAGGAGCAGCCGCTTTCTGAAGAGCAGCTATAAGGGCACCATCCTCACGTGAGGATCATGGGCTGGTGCACTCAAAGGACTCAGGGAACCTGCCCAGGCAGAGAAGCAGGCTCTCTTCCCAGAGGCCTCCCTGCTGTCCTGGCTGGGCCCACAGTCACTGCCCCAGCCCTGGTCAAAGTACAGCTAATGTGGTCCTACTGGGGCCGGAGGCCAGCGGTGAGGTGTGTCTTGCGTTGCCGCGCTGGGGAATCACACCACAGAACCCTGTCAATCAGTCCCTAGCCTGGGCCTGTGTATCCCTTGCCTCAAGGCCAGAGCTGAGGACATACAAGGAAACAGTGTGTTTATTGCCAGAGCCTGGCCTTCACCTTGTTTGAACAAGATTCCTTCAGTTTCCTGATGAACATTCTGGTCTTTCTACCTAGGCTGGCCAGAGGAGGCCTGACCCAACCCATGCCAGTGGTCAGAGGGCAGATGTCCTCCATCCCGCTTGGCCACCTGCCTGTTTGCTTGTCTTGGTGCCCTCGGAGACTTGGTCTTGGCCTGCCAGGCCCTGAAACCGGAGAAGCCTCTGAGCGTGACTGAGGCTGCACGGCCGCCAGCTCTTTGCTGGAGGTTGGCTGCAAGCACCAAGTACGCCGAAGGCAGCCAAGCGCTGTCCTGCGGCAGGCTGTCACGTCCCTCCCCGTCCATTCACGGGCAGCCGTGGCCCACGGGCTCGCCATCCCCGCACTCCTGCCCTCACTCGGGGAGAGCTCAGCAGCCACGTGTCAGCCTGTCTGCGCCTGTGGCTGCTCCGTCCATGACCTCGTCATCCAGGGCTCGCTCCTTTGCTGTCCACTTCAGCCGCCCCCGGTGATGGCTGCTCCAGGCCATGTCACCACCTGGAACTGCTCCACCCTAGAAATAGCTGAGTCAGGCACCCCCCCTCTACCCACAGCCTGCAGGCCCTCCGGCCCACTCTTAGTCCCTTGTGGGACGTGGGTTCCGGACTCAGCAGGACTGGGGGCCTCGCTTCCTCCCCTGCTGCCCCTCTGTCTTCATTTTCCTCCCTCCCCAGCTGAGGTTCCCTGGTCCATCATTCGAGCACTCTTCTGCCAACATCCGCAGCTCTCTTGGCCGCCCATCTCATGGTCCCGCCCGGCTGGCAGCCCCCCAGCCCTGGAGGAATCCCAGCAGCCTCCAGCTTGGAAGCGCCCTCCCCCATCTCCGCTGCTGGGAGCAAAGCCGGAGAAACCGGCAGCCCCGGGCGGGTGATCCCTGATGCCAGGCACGCATGCAGGCCGGCGCAGTTGGCCTTGGCTTGCCCCTGCCCGGCATCCGCTTGCTTTTCCTACTCAGCACCCTGTAGCCTCCCTTCAAAGATGGGAAGACCACCTCCCCGTCTTAAACACTGTCCCTCTCCTGTCCCCCCGGGCCAATGGCCCACCTCCTGCTCCACGGAGAGGACAGAGGCAGGTCTGACTTCCAGCACCGCATCTGTGCCTCCAACGCCAACCCAGTGGCAGAGGCGCTCTCCTCTTCTTTTGGGTCCTACTGCCAATGTCCACCATCCCCTCACCCCATTCCCTGGACCCTGAGCAGCCACTCGTCTGCACGGCTGTCTGTGCAGCTGCCTTCCTCTCCGGATTCTTCCCATCAGCATCTAAAAACCCTCAAATCTCACACCATTAAAAACCCATCTCTTGGGGCCTAAACTTAGACATGCACTGTCTGTTCTTGCACCTTCCCCACCCTTCCGGTCTCCAGTGGGCTCCCACAGTCCCATCACTCCGCCACAAGGCCCTGGCTAGAGTCACCGCTGACTTGCATGTGGCCACGGTCTCCAGGGCTAATCAGGAGCCACCCCTCCCCCACCCCCACTGCAGCAGCCTCCTTCCTCCCAGGGTGTCTCTCTGACTCAACTCCTACCTCCCTGGCTGCTCTTCTCCACTCCACCCCCTCCCCTCGTCTTCTCTGGCTCAACCCAGAATGAGGGGTGGTGTTGCAGAAAGGGGTAAACTAGGGCCTAGGATCTCCCCAGTCTAGAGACTCAGAGCCAGCTTCTCTGAGCAAGTGGCTGCGTGGTTGAGGGGGAGAGGATTTAAAGGAGAATTAGGGGAGCGGGATTCTAGACTGAAGGAGCCACACACCCAGTGTGAACAGCTGGAGCATGGGGCCCCCGTACCCTAGAGAGACGAGTGTGGTCCCCCCGGAGGTGGAAGTGTCGGCTGGAGGCTCCATCCTGGGTGTGAAGATGTGAACGATGATGCCATTGTCCTTCTGAGTTGGCCCCGCTGGAGCAGCGGTTGGGGCCACCACAGAGGTCAGCCCTCAGCTCCATCCCTCAGGGTCTCTTCGTTGCCTTCGGAGCTGCCCCAGCGTGGCTGGAATAGGCTTCTGCAGGAGGCGGGGAGTTCCTCGTCACTGAAGATGTGCAAGCGGGAGCTGATCTAGACTTTCTCTGCCTTCCTGTAGTTAGAGGCAGCGTCCAGTGGTTTCATAGATTCCCACCCAGCCTTCAGCCACCACACGTGACTGATGTCAGCTCTGGGCCAGGCCCAGTGCCAGGAGGGAGGGAGGGAGATGCGTGGATGCAGTGGCGCGGGTGCCAGTGGTGGTGTCGATAGCTCCTGGAGAGGCCTGAGAGCAGCCGCCACAGTAGAGCCGGGAACCACAGGAGACTCCCCCGCATCTAGAGGACTCCAGGATCCGGTGGGGTTAGAGAGCCATTGGGGACAGTGGGTGGCCAGAGTGGAGACAGCTGCTGGGCATGGGGCAGACAGACCCTAAGTGAGAGAGGCCCCCCGAGGTAGACTGTTAATCAGTCGTATGGTCTTGAGATGATTCAGCTTGGTCTCAATATGTCACCGATGTCACTGTACCAAGGGCTTCTTCCAGCCCAGCCACTGTTTTGCTGTGTGACTTGGGATAGAGCCTCTAACAGGGTCTTTTTCGCTTTGGAGAAGGCGATGATCTGGGCCGTTCCTTGATGGTTTCCTGTGTGAAGGTAGGCCCCGGGAGGGAAGCTGGAGGAGTTGCTTGTGGGGGAAGTGAGTCTGGTCTCTGGGAATTCCCGGTGGGCCCCGAAGACCTTGTTCTCAAGAGCGAGCCTCCCTGAAGGGGCACATTCCCGGGGTGCAGTGCCTGCCTGCACCCCAGGTACCCACTGGCAGAGCCTGGGCATGGCGACCATCTTTCTCCTGGCCCACGGGCCTCAGTGCCACCAACCTGGAGTGGGCAGCTGGAAAGAAGCTTTGTTTCGGGACAATAACCTCAAGTGCCCAGTGGGCCTGATAGCACACTCGCCATTCTCCCCAGGGCCCTTACTCCAACCTTGGGCCCTGCTGCACCTGGTTTCCGGGATGGGTTCCCTGTGTCCTGGCCCTCCAGCCCCTGCTGTCCACAACTCACGTTCTGCATTGACACAGGGTCTCTGTGGGTCAGGGCTCCAGACGCTGTGATTTCTGGGTCCTGAGCTGGACTTGGGTCCTGTCTTGGGGGGGAGCCAGTAACCGCACTGTCTTCCCGAGCCTGGGAAGAGCATACAGGAGCCCTTCAAGGCCCCAAAGGCTTAAGTCACGTGGGAGGACCCAGCTGCACCTCTGGCATCGGGGCAGGCTTTGAGTGGGAAGGAAGGTCAGGGCCTCTCTGGTTCTGCTGTGGGCCACACCATAGTCATCCCGATTGCAGAAGGGAAACAGGCGTGAAAGTTGGTGTGCTGGGACCGTGGCTTCCACCTGGGCAGGGTCCTGAAGGACTCAGATGTGACCGAGCACAGATACCGTTACCAGCAGCTCCTGCTGGGGAGATGTGAATGGACAGACTGGCAGGGGCACCTATTCATCACGACTTCACGAGCGCCAGGCTGCCCCCCCCCCCGGGCGGCGGGGGGGCGGGAATGGTGAGAATGTAGGAGGCTAGGTGCTCCAGCAGGTGGCACTAAAGGGCACAGCAGATGGACAGGACTTGGTTAGGGGACTCTGAAGACTCCTTGGAGGAAGTGTCTTCCTAAACTCCAACCTGAGATTTCTGTGGGCCCAAGCTGAATTGACCAGGCACAGGGCGGGGGGGGGGGGGGCGCCTATGGGCAGAGGAGTACAGACTCCTGCACTCCCGCCCCACGCGGGCCTCTCTGGCCTGGCGGCAGCTGCCTGTCCACTCCCCAGCTGTCTTCCTCTGGAGGGAGACAGTGACCAGCTGGAACTCAATCTCTCCTACTGAGGCCAAATGAGGGGAGGACCGTGGAGTGCCTTTCTGGGGGCTGGGAAGCAGCTGCCGAAGCCAGGCAAGGAGGAGGAAGAGGAGGATTTCCTTGCTATAGTCCTTGGGAGAGAAGCAGACCGTTGGGCCAGCATTGTCTCTACTAGGCCTGCCCTGCCTTCCTTCTCCCAGGAAGGAAGCTTCTGGCTCTCACTGGGCGAGGGAGACAACCAGGGGCTGCTGCTGCAGCAACCTTGTAGTTGACCCAAGGGGAGGAAGTGCTGGCCCTGGCACAGGATCATTCAGGGCCCGCCTGGCCTGGGTTGGAAGGGGGCCTTGGAACGGCCTGGGGGAGTGTGACTGCAAGTGATCCTTACTTAACTTAGCATTGTCTTTGGTACCCAGCTAGGTCTTCCAGCAGGAGAGAGGCTGGGGGCAGCCAGGGGACACTACCACTGACCCCCGTCTGCTGTCAGGCCTGAAAAGTGAGTCATAATTGGCCTGTTCCACATCACTGGAGGGATGACAGCAAGGCCAGACGGCAGAGTCTTCCCACAGGGCTCTCCTCTGAGGAGGGGCCAGGACCTGAGACACCTCCCCTGGGCCCTGACCTCAGCCCCACTCCCAGCACAAACTAGTACCCTGAGCTGTGGGTGCAAGGAGTGGAGCGGTTTAGATAACAGGGGCTGGCTTGTAGGGAGCCCTCTGAGAAGACCAGGCTAGATGGGGGTTGCAGAGCTCTAGGCATGGGAGCCCTGGGCAGGGCGGAGGTGCGAGGACACTGGCCACGTCTCGTGCTGTGACAGGCCTGGTGCCTGTACTCTCCGCGATTTATCTGACAGCTGGCGATGCAGGTGGCGGCGGAGTCAGATGGAGAGGACTCTCTTTCCCCTCCCCACCCAGAGGGTTGCGAGAATGTAAAAGAGCATTCTAGGTTTGGGGGTGGTGTCTTTGTGGCTCTTTCAGGGAGCACGCTGTCTAGAATGTGGCTGCATGGGTGCAGGCTGAGTGTCTCAGGAGGTGGAGTGTCATGTGGTCCTGGGTCCCTGAAGCCCTGCAGGCGTCAGCAGCAGGAGAGGTGCGCTGTCCAGTGTAGAGAAGATGCAGGCCAGGGCCAGAGACTAAGGCACAGAGCTCTCTCTGAGGTGCCTCTGCTTTGCCAGCTGTCAGGTCAGGGTCAGAAGGACTGCCATTTGGGTCTCTTGGCTTGCAGCTGCAAATGGGTCCTGCCCGAAGCCCTCAGTTTGAGAAGGAGCGCCTGTCTCTTCTTAGCACACATCCTGTAGCTGACCCAGCCAGATTTGGGGTGGAGGGAGGGCAGCTGCCTGGCTCTAAGCCCAGGAGAACAGAGGTTGTAGCAGGGCGCTGGGCCGGGTGGGAGCTGGGGGAGCAGCAAGCAGAGAGAGTGGGGGGTCAGACCAGGATAGGAGCTGTGGCCTCTTCCTCCTGCTGCCTTCCTGGAGGGCCCTGTGGGAGCTCCTATTATGGCCAGCCCTCTGAGCCTAAAGCCTGGAGCATCCACCTCCTTCCCTTTCTTCCTTTGGTTTTGGGGACCACTTCCTTCCAGGGTTGCCTTCCTTGGACAGCATCATGCTGGTGCTCAAGATAACTGTCACTAGGCAGGGGCCCGGCTGAGGCACAGAAATGCTCAGGTGGGGCCCGTGCTCAGCACCTAACTCAAGGCACTGGCCTCCGCCCCCACTTGCACCCTTCAGCGAGAGCCCCACTTTGACCTTGGGGCATGTCCTCCAGGCCTCATCCAGCTCCCCCGTGCCCTGAGTTCATCACTGGTGCCACCAGGCTGGAGGAGTGTTATGGCTACGGCAGCTTGACTGTGGCCTTGAGGCCCTCTCTGCTCTCCACCCCATCCCTGCATAGGCGACTGCACAGAAATTGCCCCAGCCCTTTTGTGGCAGCGTCTTCATGGTCAAGGGCAGAGCCTGCCCCTTGCCAAGTTTGAGCTGGGCTGCCCTGCTTGTCCCCAACACCACAGCCCCCTCTACTGCCCATACACTCCCCAGAGCAGAGAGTCTGGGACTGATCTGAGCAGCCTCCTCTCCAGGCCTCTGGGTCTCTTCCAGGCCACCCTGGGCAGACGCCTTGCCCTGGCCTCGGGCCTAATGGTGGAGGCGGTGCTCAGGGCAGCTGTCTGCCTGCCCGTCGCTGCCTGCCCTGGGACCTTCCTCCAGAGGTACCTTCCCACCACCTCCCCTCCGTCCTTCCTTAGAGAAGCTGCTCCTCAGACTTTTCTGCCCTTGCCATCCTCCCCTCCACTTTGTTCCCACCCAGCAGCCAAAGCAGCCCTCACTGGACTGGATGTCCTGCTTACGTCCTGCAAGTGGAATCCTGTGCCCAGACTGAAGGCAGGCCCCTCGGCCTCACCCGCAGGACCAGTCTCCAGGCCCCAGCCTGCTGGCAGAACTGCCCTGGTCCCTTTGCTCCTGCCAGCCCCAGCTGTGTTCAGTTCCTCGAATGCGTCTGGTCACTCTGAATGCTCGCAGGTTCCTGCACACACTGTTCCCGCTTCCCAGAACACGCTTTCATCTCCCAGCTCTCTCATCCCTGGGACTGGCCGGGGCGCCTCACCTCCGTGTGCCCATGGTCCCCGTGTCCTGCCAGAACACTGTTCACACCCGTTTTGCAATCATTAGTGGGGCCTGAATTCCACCCTCCCTCCACTGAGGGGGGCCTGCCTGTCTCGTGCTCCTGGTAGTGGAGAAAGGGGCGTGCTTGGGCGGGGAGCGGGGCCAGTGGCACTTCTCTGCAGCACCCTTGAGGCAGTGCGCGCCAAGGGGCTGGTGGGCTGTGTGGGGCAGGGTAGGGGCGAGGCGTCAGGACTTCCAGCCCAACCCTGACAGGCTGCCTGCTGTTGTGTGCCTCCCGTAGTTACAGCTACATGATCGACAACGTGATCCTACTCATCACGGGCACACTGCACCAGCGCTCTATCGCTGAGCTCGTGCCCAAGTGCCACCCGCTAGGCAGCTTTGAGCAGATGGAGGCCGTGAACATTGCACAGACACCTGCTGAGCTCTACAATGCCATTCTGGTGGACACGCCCCTGGGTGAGCCGCTGTGGTGGAGGGAGGAGGTGGGCGGCAGTGTCAGTGCCTTAGTTGGGGGTTTGCAGACCCCTGGGGGTGACCTCACTCAGAAGCCTGCCCACTACTGCTAACCTTTTTGTTTCCCTTGACTTCCCATCCCATTCCTTCCTCCTTACCCCACCTTCTTTGCTGTTGCTCTTGCTGGGCCAGGAAGGCTGCCCCCAGGACCGAACTTGGACCATTTAACTTCTGGGCCAGGAAGGCTGCCCCCAGGACCGAACTCAGACCATTTAACTTCTGGGCCAGGAAGGCTGCCCCCAGGGCCCAACTCGGACCATTTAACTTCTGGGCCAGGAAGGCTACCCCCAGGGCCCAACTCGGACCATTTAACTTTGTGAGAGTGGATGATTTCTCAGAATGCAGTGGAGGGCTGGGCTCAAAGAGAGTGTGAGAGGCTTGGGTCCCCCGGAGCCTTGAGAGTGCTGACCTGTCAGACTGTGGCCCCAAGCAGGGTGGGAGTAGCAGGCCGCCCACGAGCAGAGGAGGGAAGCAAATAGCTTCGCTCGCCTCTCCCAAGCAGGTCCCAGGGGCCTGGAAGCAGGGTTCATGTTAGAGGTCAAGGAAGGGAACTGGGAGCTTCTTCCAGGGCCCTGCCTAAGCAGTGCTGGCTCCTGCCTGCTCTGTTGTCTGGGTGGAAGGCACCGTCACCAGCCAGTGCCTTCATAGCCAGAGCCCTAGTCCCCTGGACACCACCTCCAAGAAGCCACCAGGGTTGAACCGCTGGGCTCCAAGCTGCACTTGGTCCTACACAAAAAGCCCTGAGCCCTACCTGTTGGCCTCCTCTATCACAGACTCTCCCAGTGGTTCTGAGCTGTTTGTGGCTTCTTCCATTTCTCCATCTTTAAAAAAGAGACCGACCAAATGAGTCCACAGGTTCCCCTTGGAGTGGGGTAGCTTAATCCTGCTCTGATCTCTACTTCCAGCCTGACAGCGGTCCCTTGGGTCTGCCCCAGCAGCGATTAGGTCATGTTGTGTCTGGCCGCCTCCTTTATAAATTCATTTTAGGAGCAAAGAGTCAGGAGAAGCTCCGGTCAGGGTACAGAGTCCAGAGGATTGCTACTGCCCCTCCCAAGGCAGTAACCAAGGCGGGCAGCCCCCAGCGCCCAGCCGGACGGGCCTGTGGCAGGGCCTCTGCGCCCACAGAGGTTGGGCACCAGCAGGACTCGGGCTCTCCTACCCCTCACACTGAGTCTTTTGTCCCCAGCGGCGTTTTTTCAGGACTGCATCTCAGAGCAGGACCTCGATGAGATGAACATCGAGATCATCCGCAACACGCTTTACAAGGTAGTGCCCCCTCCCCCCCCACCCCGTGAGCAGTGGGGGGTTGGCTTGCAGGCGGGGGGGGCTGTGGGCCTGGTGGGCCTTGATTTCTGTAGGGACCCAGGCAGGGCGCAGCCTCAGGCTCTAACCCTGAGGGTTTATCCACTTACCCTCTGGCTCCCGTGATGGGCGAGAGGCTGCATGGAACAGGTTCTCTACCCCAAGGGGCCTGCGGTGGGCCTGGATAAGATCCGCAGGAGTGGCAGGTGCTCCACAGCTTGGCTTGTCAGAGCTGGCTCCTGGGCGACTGCTCTGCTGCGTCCCGGAGGGTCATGGCCACCCTCTGGGCCGTAGCTCTCGGGCTGACCTCGCCTAGACTGTTGCCAGCAAAGCCCAGCATGGGAACAGGATTCTGTTCTGGGTGGGGGAGGGACCCTGCTGGGAGTAGCCAGGTCACTGTGTCCCTGTCAGATTCCCAGGCCTAGAGCCAGGGCCATGTCTTATCATCCTCATCCCCACCTACCGTCCGCTTCCCGCCAGCCTGTGCCACAGCTGGCGACCCCGTGGAGGCTGTGGAGGTAGAGTGGGCTTGGGTTCCTAGCTCAGCACTGTCCTGGCCTAAAGGGCTGGCCAGGGACGAGCGAGGGACATTTGGGGCAGACCGGGCTATGAGTGTGGTGAGGTGCGGAGCTGCTGGGCCAGGACGCTGGCGGCTGCAGCCAGGAGCGTGGGTCAGCAGGGGCCAGGCCCCGGATAGCACTGGCCGAGGGCCCCGCTGACCTGGCCCCGAGAGCATCTGTCTTTCGGATCTTTATTTATTTTTTTAATCCTTACCCAAGGACACATTCATTGATTTTTTTTTTTTAAAGAGGAAGGGAGAGAGAAAGAGAGAAATATTAACATGAGGGAGAAACATTGGTTGGTTGCCTACCGCATGCTCCCTGACTGGGGATTGAACTGCAGCCGAGGCCTGTGCCCTGAGTAGGGATCGAACCTACAACTTTTTGGTGTACGAGACGACACTTCAACCAATTGAGCCACCCAGCCAGGGCATCGCTCAGATCTTTAGGGCCAGGATCCTCCCCTGTCCCAGTTGGAGTTCCGCTGCTGGCCCTGAGCTGCCTGCTGAGCCCTCCATCCCCCTGCAGGGCTTTGGCCAGGGTACAGGGCGGGTCTGGTGGTAGTGAAGGGCCTGCCTGGGGGTTCAGTGGGATAGGCAGGGGACCGGCAGGTGCAGAAGCAAGTGTGGACCAAGTGGCAGTGAGATTTGCGGTGGAAGGGCAGGTTCCAGATGGAAAAAGAAGCAGGCATAGGATCAAGTCACCCAGGCCCGGAGTTTGGACTTTATCCTATGTTCAGAGCCAGCCAGTAAAGGTTTCTGGCCGTCAGAGTATCAGAAAGCCCCTCTGGCTGCAGTGTGGAGGACAGGGTTAGAGGGGATGAGACCAAGGTCACATCCGCACTCCCACCCCATGGCCTGGAGGAAGGCTCAACTTCTGTAGTTCTCAGGACTGCCCCAGGAGCTAGGAAGGCATTGGTCTTCTCTTTTGTAAGATGAGGAGAACCGAGGGCCAGAGAAGTCGGCCGGGCTACCTGAAGCCACTTGCTAGGCACCGTTTGCAAAGCAGCCACTCTCATCCACCATCCACCGCTAGTGGGGAGGCAGGCCCTCCGGTCCGCAGAGAGCGAGCTCACATACCTCCTGCCTGCCCAGCTGCCCCGCTGCCGGGATCCCTGCCCCGACACGGGGTGAGAGGTGCGGCTGTCCCCCCAGCCTTACCCACACCCTCACCAGGCCTGACTGGTTCTGCCTGGAGTCGCTGGCTGGGGCTGCTTGGGCACTGGCTTATAAACTCTGATCCATGGCTTCAGGCGCCGTGCCAGACCGCCCACCCAGCCGGCAGTGTCCCAGCCCAGTGGCCACAGATGGGAGATTAGGCAGACCCTCATCTGTGTACCGGGTGGGAACTGCAGGCAGCTGGCACAACAGCCGTGAGCTGGCAGACTCCTCCAGGTCACAGGGTGGGAGTGGGGATGTGACCTTGGTACCTGGGCCTTTGGGGTCTTGCCAGCTTTTCTGGCTGCCCCAGCCTCCAGAAGAGAGCCTGGGTCTGTCCCACCAGCCTCCACCCTGGGGTCAGACTTTCTGCAAAAGCGGGTGGCTTCCCCCATAGGTAGGAGCTGCAAACCCTACCGGGTAGAGCAGGCCTGAGGATTTGGGCACAGCTAGATGGCTGGGTCTGGGTAGGCAGGTGGCCGGAGTCAGTGCTAGGACTGAACAGCACCCCCAAGCCACGGCAGGGTTGGTAGCTGTTTCTTTCTGCCTCTTCTGGTTCTTGTGGGTTTGTTGTGCTACGGCCCACTCTCCCCTCCCAGCTTCTTACTCCCTGACCTGTCCTAGACTTTTGTTTTCTGTGGCCTCAGTGGTCACCTCAGGCCTTTCTCTGAGCCCAGCGTGCCCAGTGCTGCTGGCCAGGATGAGCCTGGGCTGTTGACGCTCAGGCCTCTTCTCACCTCCTCCCGTGGGGTAGCAGAGCTGGTGACCCAGGTCAGCCGGCGGTGGGTGCAAAGGTCTCTGCACTTGGAGGGCGGACCTCGGCATGGAGAGCTTTCCGTGCCTCCCAGCCCTCACCCCCAAACTAGCCTCTAGCCTGTGAAGCCAGAGGCTGTGATCATGCCGCCAGACGGGACCCAGGAGGGTCTGAGTGAAGGGAGCCCTCTGCCTCGACATACAGAGGTGTGGGGAGGAAGCCCACGCCTGGCAGCCTTTGAGAGTGAGTGCCGGGAGGGACCTGGGGCCTGGACTGACCTGTCTTCTTGTGCCTGGCAGATCCAATTTGCTCGGGCAGGAAGCGCTTGTTCCCACCGGTGCCTAGCATGTCCCGCCATTGCTCCGCAGGGCCTGGGCAGGCCATTTGGTTACTGCTGTGTGATGCCTGAGGGGTGGGGGGGAGGAGAAAAGTGTTCTGTGAGGGGGGTTGCCAGAGGGGACCAGGTGCCCAGTTCAGGCCGTATCTCTGTGGACTCACAGGAGTAACCTTCTCTTCACCAGCCCATTGACAGGTGGTTTTCTGGGGCTGATGGGGGAGGATGTAGGGGAAAGGCAGAGCCCCTCTGAGCCCGGCCTGCTGTGGGATAAAGGTGAGGGGGTCCTGCATCACGAAGCTGACTGTCAGCCAGAAATTGCTGTCACTCCTCAGCTGGGGGACAAGGCTACAGGCTTTCACTGCTGGACTGGTTAACAGTTGGAGTTTGTGGCTGTTTCACGGGCTCTTACGTAGGGGCTGCCCTGGCCAAAGCATGGGTGTGATGTTTGGACTCACCATGAAAGGGACTGGGAGGGGGACTATGAGTAGGAGGCCTGGCAAGCGCACCGAGTCTCCCTGCTTGGCCTGAGCAAGCTCCATGCTCCGCACAGGCCTACCTGGAGTCTTTCTACAAGTTCTGCACGCTGCTGGGCGGGACCACGGCCGATGCCATGTGCCCCATCCTGGAGGTGAGTGCCTGCTGGTCCCTGGGGAGGACAGGCCTGGAGGAAGCCCTGCCAACTGGCTGACTGTTGCCTTCCTCCTTCTCTCCTTGGCTGTGCTATGGCCCGACAGTTTGAAGCAGACCGCCGCGCCTTCATTATCACCATCAATTCCTTCGGCACAGAGCTGTCCAAGGAGGACCGTGCCAAGCTCTTTCCACACTGTGGGCGGCTGTACCCCGAGGGCCTGGCCCAGCTAGCTCGGGCTGATGACTACGAGCAGGTTAAGAACGTGGCCGACCACTACCCGGTAAGTGCTCCGGCCGCACGACCCAGGGGCGGGCAAACCGGCACTTGAATCTCCACCCCACACCCAACAGCCCCCTCATGCTTATGCTTCCTGCCATGCCCCTGGGTCAGGAGTACAAGCTGCTTTTCGAGGGTGCAGGCAGCAACCCCGGAGACAAGACCCTGGAGGATCGATTCTTTGAGCACGAGGTGGGTGTCAGGCCTGCCTGTCGTATGGGGGGGTCGGTGGCTCAGGCCCGACTTGTGGCCATGGCCCCTGCACACCACGCCTGCCTCTGTCCTCAGGTGAAACTGAACAAGCTGGCCTTCCTGAACCAGTTCCACTTCGGTGTCTTCTACGCCTTTGTGAAGCTCAAGGAACAGGAGTGTCGCAACATCGTGTGGATTGCTGAGTGCATCGCCCAGCGCCACCGCGCCAAGATCGACAACTACATCCCCATCTTCTAGCGCCCTGGCCTGGGGCTCCCCACCAGTGTGTGTGTGTGTCCGTGTGCGCTGGGACCAAGGCCACGGCTCACATGCTTGCCCTGGGGGCAGCACGTTGTCCTGGCGGCTTCCCTGCTCTTCAGAGGCTACTCCTGGGCCTGAAAGGGGCTGGGCGCCTGCCCCCCCACCAAGGATAGACCAAGTCCCCCTTCAGATCAAGGAGGCCCCTCAACCCTGTTACAGCTACTGATATGTCTGAGAAGCATGTGGTCACTTTTGTGCCCCTTCCTAACCTGAGAACCCCCAGGGGCAGCAGGAGCTTCCTCTCCCCTTTGCGGGTTGTCCCCAGAGCCGTGGGGACACAGTGTGTGTGTGTGTGTCCTTGGGGTGTGGGGGTGGGAAGCTGTGCATATCCCTTTCTGATCTCCGCCCCTCTGAACAATAAACTGCCCTCTCTCTAAGTCCGGCTGGCCACTGTCTCCTTTGAACCCTAGCTCCTTTCCCAGATCCCCCAGCTTGCCTTGGGCGTACCCTTACTGAGTCCACCCCCACCCAGCCTAAGCCTTCTATCTGCAGCAATCAGCCTCGGTGGGCAGCCCAGGCCGGCCCTCTGCTGAGCGGGCAGATTCCTTAGGGCTGGAGGACAGTTCCTGCCACTGCCGGCTGCTTGGAGCCAGGCCCCGGAGCGCCCCCAGGCCTCTTTGCTTCATTGACCCTGCCATCCCGCAGACCAGGGTTTTCGCCTTCATCTCAGCACAAGGAAACCCAACGCTGTGGATAAATGATGTGCCAAGGTCCGGGCAGTGGGCAGCTGTGACCCAGCGCCTCGTCCCTGCGCTGAGCCCGGGGGTCCCCTGGGCAGTGCCCGGTGTGGTGGTGTCTACCCCATTCTAGGAGAGATTAAAATGTGTCTTTATTTTTAAAGTGGCAGTCAGGCAAGAAGAGTATGCAGCCTCCCCGTGGCTTGGGGTGGGTGGTCGGGACCCTAATTCTTGAGCCAGTCAAGAAGTAGTTGGGATTCACCCTTTGAATCGCAGCACAGAGGCACCAGTGCTGAGAAATAGCCCTGAGGGGGTCCCCAACCTACCTTGTCACTTCATAGTTTGCAGAGGCACTGACTGGGGTCCCGTCAAAGGCTACAGCTACGTCTTGCGCTAAATTCCCCTTCCAGCTGGGTTCTCTAAACTACAGGGTAGAGCCTTGTGCCTGGCGAGTCCATTTGGGGCCGTGAACCGGCAGAGAGGCCCAGGGGTTCACTGGGAAGCCTGAGCCTCACCCGGCCTGACCTGGGGCATCGGCAGTCGGTGGGGCTGGGGGGTCCTTCAGGCCAGGCTCTAGGGCAGAGTTTGGGGTCACCATGGCCAGGGGAGGGCCGAGGGCTCGTGGGACCTCCTCTGCTGGAACAGCTAGGCCATGTGTGCACACTGCTCATTGGGACACTGTGGGAGAAGGGCCTGGCTTTGGGTCTGATTCTCGGGCTTCGTCCTGGGCGGGAGTAGAGCCAGGCTTGCCCGGCCGCAGTGCTCTGGGCACACAAGGACTGATGAAGAAGGCTTGCAGGAAGCGGCGCCGCAGGCTCTGGGGCAGGTAGTGGTGGATGAAGTACATGAGCCCCACGCCACGGCCCGGGTAATAGCGGTGTTGTGGCTGAGTGGCCAGCAGCGCGTCGACGATGGCATCTACAACTGGGCTGAGGTCGGGCACTGCCAGGCTCAGCGAATGCAGGAACTGCTTGTATATGTGCTCGATGTAATCCTCGCCATAGGCCTGCAGCAGCTCCTGAGGCAGGTTAGCCAGCAGTAGCTGTTTGCTCCGCTCCCAGCAGTTCACACTGTGAACTGGCCCTGTGGGTAAAGTGGTCAAATCACCATGCAGCCAGTCAGCCAGGGAAGCCAAAGACTCAGGCCTACCTCACCAATGACCCGCCCCTGCCAACGCCACATCCGTTCTACAGACCTGTCCCCACCCACAGGAGACCGTGGCTGCTCCTCTTTTCCAGTCCCAAGCCTCCCTTGCCACCCAACTCTGACCTTCACCTGTCTTGAAGCAGCCAGGCTGGATGACGCTGACCTTGACCCCCCAGGGCAGAAGTTCACTGCTGAATGTATCCATGAGCAGCACCATGGCCGCTTTGGAAGTCCCATAGGCCCCCAAGCATGGAAATGGCATGTCTCCTGGGGATGGATTGGGGTGGGGCAGCTCAGCCTGGGCCAGGGGCTCCAGCACCCCTCCCCACCAGTGGCTCCTTTTCTGCTGCAGTGTGGGTGTGCACTCACCTGCCGGGCTGCCCAGGGTCACAATCCGACCCCTGGAACGGCGCAAAAGTGGCAAGAGGCCCTTGGTCAGCTGCAGCGTGCCAAAGAAGTTCACCTCCATGCAGGTACGGAACGTAGCCACTGGAGACAGCTCTGCGTCGGCCACTAACTCGTTGAGGCCCGCATTGTTGACCAGGCCCCACAAGCCTGAGGAGGTGGAGCAGGGAGGGAGGGAAGCTGTAGCTCTGCCCTTCAGCAAACCTACAATCACTGCCCCTTTACAGCCACCCAGCCACCCGTCCTTGAGGAACTGTGCCAACCGACCTGTGCTGCTGGTGTGAGCCTTGGTGAACTCTAGTGCGCGGCTAATGTCAGCTGGTTTGGTCAAGTCCATTTGCAGCAGCTTCAGGTGAGGGGAACAGCAGGCACGCAGCTCTAGGGCACCAGGGCTCTCCAAGTCCAACACAGTGGCCAGCACCGTGAAACCCATGGCATCAAGCTTCTTGGCTGCCTCCTTGCCAAAACCAGAGTCACAGCCTGGCCAGGGCAGGGCAGCCAATGAATTCCCACTGTGACCCAGTCCAGCCCGAGGCAACCCTAGGATCACCAGGGTCCAGAGAGAATCCGGGACCCTGGTCACCCAACCTCCCAGCAGTCAGCAGCCCTCCCTCCGTCTCCGTCCCCGCAGGCTTTGCTCCCTGGCTGAGCACCTGCGCATCAACCGGTTCACAGCTGTCGTCTCCCTGACTCCCAGTTGCAACCCCATCAGACACGCCTCAAGAGCCCAACCTTACAGATGAGGAGACAGATCTAGTAATGCTAACCTGCTTCACAAAGTCACCTGGCCAGCAAAGAGTAACTTCGGGACTCTATCCCAGGTCAGCCTGGGACCCAGTCCCAGCCCTAATGTCCTTCTGCCTGCTTGACATCAAGCTTCTGCTCAAATGCTTGGGGTTGTGGTACAGCCCCCCTTCCTTTCTCACCATTCTTGCCCAGGTTTCTTTCGCCCACCTGGGTGCTGAAGCCATACCCTCTCCAGTCCTGTCTCATCTTAATCCCTTGAATCCATTCTCTACCTGAACAGCTACAAGGATTTTTCCAAAAATGACAATATAATGGCTGCAGAAAACCTTCCTGAGGCACCCACAGTGCACTGGCTGAAGCCCAAGCCCTCTGCTCCCATCCTCCAGGCCCTGCCCAACCTGAGCTAGCCTGCCTTCCTAATCTCGACAACCCCTACTGCTGTTCCACCCTCCAGGCAAGCAGGAGGCCCATCTCCGCCTCACCCCTGACCCCCACCCTTGGAATTTTGATCAGTGGCAACAGTAGGGCATTCTCTGAGCTCCAGACCACTTGCCCTTAGGACAAGGACAATGATGGATGGAGAACAGACCTGCATTTCAGTCCCTTCCCACACCCACCGAGGATGACCCTAAGTCAGTTATCACTCTTGAAGGCTTAACTTTCTGTCTTTGGTATGCAGAGTGAAACCACCAGGCAGAGCCAGAGTTGGGGGTCCGATAAGCCCCTGCTTCCTTGATTGTTCCCATTTTGGTTTTGTGGGCGGAGCCTTCTCCTCTCCCAGAGCAGAAGCTACAAAGCTGCTCACTTTTCCACTCCTGGACGGCTCTGCGCCCGCTCTGCTCCCTGCGTTGAGGCAGACAGCACAGCTGGGCAGGGGGCTTTGAGCTGGGTTTTGTGTTGCTGGGGGCCTGCCTGCCAGCCCAGGCTGCGGGGGTGGAGGGAGGCCCTTCCTGGGCAAGCACGGCTGAGGCAGGGGCATATGTTTGCATCCCCTTGCCTGAGAGCCGCCCCCCACTCCAATGGGCCCTTCCCAAGGAAACAGAATCCTCCCAGAGCCTACTGTCTCAGCATAGTCCACCACACCTCACATCCCCTTTACTCACCTGCACACACATACCTGTATACACCTCCAACCTACCTGCAGTGAGCCCTGAACACCACACCGGCTCACTCCCATGAGATCCCTGCCAGTGCACAGCTGTGCCCCCAAGCCACTCAGCCCGAACCCTGACCCCAGGGCTGACCTTGGTGAGGAGCCTTGGCCAGAGGCTCTCAGGGAGGGGCGGGTGGCAGGTCTGGCAGGTGGGGCAGGGTCTGGTCACCTACTGGTCTCACAGCCAGGTTGTGAGGGACCTCCAGAGTTGTCGGGCATAGGGAAAGTTGGAGGCTTATACCTGATGCTTAGATGGGATGGGATGGGCAGTCCCCTCCCCCCTCCCCCATCATGGTGCTTTGCAACCAGAGATGGGGGAGCCCAGGTCATAGAAGACATCCCTTCTCTCACCTCCCTCTCAGACCCAAGGCTACAAATAATCAGCACCAAAGCCTGGGCTGGGAGCTCAGCAAATTGGGACCGATTGGGAAGGCAGGGTGGGAGCTCCCCTGCCTGTGGGGACAGGTCACCATCCAGTCCCTGCTTCATACCAGGATGGTCTATCATCTTCCTTCCTCAAACCCCTGAAACTGGGGTCCCCAAAGGCTTCCCACTGCACCCTGAACCCCAGTCCCTCCCACCCAGCCTGGGCCCTGCTCTCTTCGCTCTTTGCTGGAAGCCCAAAGGTCTCGTGCCTCCTTCCCCCCGCCCCAGCTTGCTCTGGCTTCTAGCTCAGCGTCCAAGGCCCCACCTGAGGAAATAACCTCATGTCCCACCACATCTCAGCAGCCACACTGACTACGGATCGTCCCCTACTCAGACTTTGCTCATTCCTGCCTCGAGCCTTTGTTCCACACCCTTTGTCTCATACAAAACACCTTCCATACTCCACCTATCTCCACCCATCCTCCGAGGCCCAGCTCAAGGGTTGGCCTCCTCTGGGAAGTTCTCCCAGCTCCCTATGATCATGCGGGGCCCCTACTGGACCCAGACCTCTGAGAAACCAGTCTGGTGGCTCCCCCCAGCCCAAGCCCAATGCAAAGGCAGGGCCCTGAGCACCAGTCCAAAGCCACTGGGGTTGGAGGAGAGACTAGGCTACCCTCCCCCCATACAATGGAGCCAGTGCCCCCTGGCCTTTCCCCCCCTCCCCACTTCCCCCTTTCCCTTCCCCTGATCTGGTGACAGATTTATTCCCTGCTCCAGACAAAGGAAGCTCAGCCAGGCAGCCAGAGGCACCTGAGCCTACCTCTCTAAGGCCCCCCTTCCTGGGCACAGAGGACCAGGAGGAATGGGGGAAGGGGTGCAGACTCTGGACTCTACCTCGGCAGTTTGAGGGTGGTTAAGTGGCCCCAAGAGGCAGCTGAATGCCCAGCTACTTCTCATGGTAACCTCAAGCTTTTCTTGACTCGAAGGATCCCAGTCAATTGGATGGGGAGGGTCCCAGGCTGAGCACCTTTCTCTGGCCCCAGGGAAGAGATGGGGCATCCCACGTGGGGATGTTAAAGAGTTCAAGGGGTGACCACCCTCTTAAATCTCTTAGAGGGTGCTCTCTTGGGGAGCGGCATAGCATAAGCCCCAAACTCCAGAACACTCCATCTTTCTCAGCCACCAGTTTCCCTTGCGCACCTGCCCACTCCCTGCCTCATTTTCCCTCCGACAATCCCCGCAGCGGCACATAGTTAAGTCAGGCTTGGGGAGGTGCCTTGCTTCCTACTTAGTTCGCTCCCTGAACCCAGGAGAAGGGGACTCTCCTACTCGTGCGGCGGGGGGCCCGCCTTGCCTTGGCGTGCCCCTGGGATCCCTCTGGGTGTCCGGTCCCGTCCTAGAGCCTGGAGTCCCCGCGCTCCGCGCACTCACCGGTGATGAGCACCGTGCGAGTGGCCACGGGCAGGCGTGGCGGGCGCGCCAGGCAAGACAACGCGATCCAGCCGGCGGCGGCCAGCAAGGCGAGTGCAGCCAGCGGGGGCAGCAGGCGCTGGCACAGCCAGTCGAGGGCAGCCAACAGCGCCAGCGCCGCCAACAGCGGGCGGCCCAGACGCAGGTCCGCGCGCAGTAGCTGCAGCAGCGCACGGGCCGCCACGAGCAGCCAGGCGCCACCCGACGGCCAAAGCCACTGCTCCATAGCTGGCGGTCGGGCTGGGGAGAGCCGGGGCGGTGCCTGGGATGCGGGTCGGGAAGAGAAATTCGGGGCCGGGGCTAGGAGTGCAGGGTGCAGCAGAACACCAGCCAAGGGTGGGCAGGATACTCGCTTTCTCGGTTAGCCCTCGGGCCGAGCTTATAAAGAACCCCCGGGGGCGGGTAGGGGGCGGGGCGGAGGCGGGTAGGGGCGGGGCTTCCCCGGTTTGGGCCCCCCACACCGGGCAGGTGCCCCCGCCCCCGCCCCGCCCCCGCCCACAGAACTGCTTTCGAAGAAGCCGGAACAAAGTCCCGAAGTTGCGGCTGAGGGAGGTCGCGCTTCGCCACCGCCCGTGCCGGGGAGAGGACCCGTCCGTCTCTCGATCGTGGTCCGCACCCGCTCACCTCTGCCCCGCCCCCCGCGCCCCCAGCCCCACTCCGCGGCCTCTGAGCCGCCGCACCCAGGTGAACTCTGGCTTGGGACAACTGAGGACACGCACGACCTCCTCGCCAGCGCCCAGCACCGACAGCTGGCCGCGGCTGCCAGGCCTGCGGAGCGCCAGCCGGTTCTTTCCCGCAGAGCGGCCGCCGCCGCCGCCGGCACACGCGCCGCACTCTCGCGCCTGCCGCGGCCGCGGGCCGTCGCACACACGGGCGCTCACACCTAAGCGTCCCGGGGCCACAAAACCGGCTTGGGACGAGGGCTGGGGAAGCAAGGTGACCATCCAGTTCTTGCCAGTCTTTGACCTGCCTTCTCCCTCCCAGCCTTGGGGATGCACCAGCTCCCTCCTCCTGCCACACAAGTTTATGGGTGTGTGGGTGTTTGTGGAAGGCAGAATAGGAGTCTCAGGAAATGTCTAAGCCTCCCATTACCTCCAGCCCAGACTCCTACCCGAGGGACTCGGGCCAGTGGGGACACCTGGAGAGTCAGCCAGGGCAGCCTCTAGGACAGGGTGATGCCTACCCTGTTCCTGTGACTCTGGGGCAGATAAAGTAAGTGGTGTGAATGTGGGTGCAGTTCCCTCCCTGTGTGTATGAAGGTTAGTGCTTGTGTGTGGCCTGGCGGCCCCCCACCCTGCCCACCCCCGTGTCTGGCACCTTGTGCTTAGCCTTCATGCCAGGGCTCTACCAGGGAGTAGCAGTTGCCAGCACCTGGCTGCCAGGCCCTATGCCAAGGGCAGTAGGTGCAGTTCATGGTAGAGAGACTCCTTGCCTCCTGTGGGCCTTGCCCAGTGTATCGTCTGTGCCCAGACTAGGTCCTAGAGGGTCATGGACCCCTCCCGGCTCTGTTGCCCATTCTATATTTTAGGTGCCTGGGCTGTACCAGGGCTTCAAAGCAGTGCCTCTCCCAAAGATTCTCTGCCGCTCAGGCGTGGCCCGCTGGCAGCCCAGGGGGTTTTCAGTAAGGGAGCTGGGAGCCAGACTTATCTAAGAGGGTAGGCTTTGGGTAGAGGGTCCATGTCCTTCCCAGAACACTCCTGTGCCCCCATGTATTTCTCCCATAAGAACAGATGACAGAGTAGCCCTGGCCCTGGAAGGCAGGACTTGCTTGGAGAGGATGTGTGTTTCTGACCTTGGCATATGACCTTGTGTGCCTGTATCTATATACACTCAAATCCACGGGCTCCATGGCTTGTCTGTGCATACATGCAATGTCTCTCCCTGTGCCGTAACTCTGGCCTGTGAGTACATTTGTGTGTGTGTTTCCAGTAACTCTTTCTTCCTTGGTCCAGGTCATCCTTCGAAAACTCGGGGAGACATTTCTTTTCCCAAATCTGCTGACTCCTGTTACCCCAAATCTATGGCCCAGACCCAGATGTAGGCACCCCTGGCCTGGCTTGCTGATTGGAGCTTTATTCCCTGGATTGGTGGGACCTGCTTGCCTTCCAGCTCTAGTCTCCTTACACAGAGTCTGGCTGTGGGGTCTCCAGCTTCAGTCCGTTAAAGGCTCCCTTGGGGCTGGGGAAAGGGTGTGCAGGAGAGGGTGAGATGGGGATCCCAGGCAGCTTTCAAGGCCAAGGCTACATTAGGAATATCAGTACTTGTCAAAAGCAGGTGTTGAAGGATAGAGAGGTGGAAATGGGGAAGCGAGGTGAGAGAACAGAGGCTGGGAAACAGGATCCTACACTGTCCCAGGAAGGTGCAGTGAAGGATCCTGACTCATCAGGATGTCTGCAACAGGGAGAAAGACCCACTGAGATGGGGTGTAGGGGAAAATGTTTTCGGCTTTGAAGTATAGGATGGTCCGGATGAGGGGCGGGTGTTTCCAGCCCAGCTTCTGGAACACCTTGGACAGAACTGTTAGTCTGTATCATTTGGGTCTTGTGGGACCAGGTGATCTGCCACATTTTTATGCATATACCCTCCTGACACACTTCCCGCCTCTAGGCCAGGAGGCCATGCCTCCTTCCCAGGATCTGTGCTTCCACCCGCTGTGACCTCCTCAAGGGGTACGCTGACCCCTCACCCCTCGTCAGGTGGAAATGTTCTGGAAGTAGAGGGAAGGTGGTTCAGGCAGTCAGGGCTAGGAGTGGCTGGCCCAGCCCTGTCTGAGGCCTGGTGCCAGTTCGCTCCTGCCCAGGGCCAGAGAACCACCTCTGCCAGACCCAGGAGTCTGGGTTGGCAGGGGCCTCCAGGAAAAAGAAGGGAAGCGGGGCTGTAGCCTCAGCAGATAAGGCAGGGCCCGGCAGGGGCAGAGGAATGAAGGGCAACCAGAAGGAGCAGAGCCCCTGAGCCACCCCACCCCAAGGCCCTCAGCCCATAGCCTCCCTTCATTATTAGTCCTCCCTCTGATCGGAAACCAGGCACTGGAGGGCCACAGGGTGGCTGGAAGGGGCAACCCCTGCTCTGGTCAGCTCCCACAGAGTCCATCAGCTCACTGGCACCATCTGCTGGCCTTTGGGGGGGCGTGGCTCTAAAGGGGATAAAGCCAAGGTGACTGCTGGAGTTAAGAACACGGACGAAAGTGCCAATGTGGGGTGCCAAGTGACAGTCTTCAAGAGCTCAGGCTCTGTCCCCTGACTACCCAGAGGGTTCCCTCATCGCCTCTTCCTCCCTCTGTGGCCCAGCTGAGAGCAGGTAGTGAGTCCCAGGGAGGCCCTGCCCTACATTCTGCTCACCCCAGCACCGCATTTCCCCTCCCTCCTGGCACAATGGCAGAGGGACCTCAGTGGCCAGTCCCTCCACCTGGGTTCGGGATCCCAGCCTTGAAGACGGCAAACCTCTACTGAGTTCCTGCTGCGTGCCAGGCCTTGTGCTGGGCACCGTGGGTATAAACACTAACCACTGGCCCCTTCCCAGCATCACGCTTGCGGCCTCTGGCCTCTCCCGCTGGAACCACAGCAAAGACCTTCCACCTTAGTCCTCTGTCCCTTTCCTCAAGCATTGCTCTCACACATCTCTCCCTGCTCATGCCCCACACTCCCATTCTCAGCCACATTTCTCTAAAATTATCTACAGTCACCGTTGTCACTCTCCCCTCCCCCAGTCTAGCTCAGAGCCAGCTTCCCCTCCTGACCTCACTGCAAGTCACAGCAAATGAGAGTTTGGTCCCCTAAACACCCTGGACTCCTCTCTGCTTTCAGTGAACTTGGCTTCCCGGAAGCCTCGGCCTGTGGCCGGTCCTCGTGCCCCAGTCCCTTTCTCCCTTGGGTACCTGTGAAGCTACCACCGTGGGCATCCCCCTAGCCCTCTGGCCCCTCTCCTGGAGCTTCTCCTTCTTTGGGTGAACCTCTGCCTGTGGAGACCCCTCCCCCAGCACGAGCTCATCTTCCTACTCGCATGCGGGCAACTCCCACGCTCCTCTCCAGCCAAGGCCTTGCTCTTGACTCCAGGCCCACAAGTCCAGCTGCCCCTGGATGCCTCCCTTGGACGCCCATAGGCCCCTTACACTCAGCATGCCCAAGATGGTCTCGTCATCTTCCTTAGCTCTGACAGCCACCCTCCCTCTGCATCATTCTTATTCTGCATTCCAAGAGCCCGCCTCCAAGCCTCTGGCTCTGCCCCGGGCCTTGGTTCGGTCTGGAGGCCTCACACTAACCCTTTGCTGTAGGCAGCATTATTGCTATTTTACATTCAAGGAAACTGAGGCTTCCAGAGGCTAAGAAAATTATTCAAGGTCTCAAACTCAGGTACACTTGAGTCTGAATCTTGGACTAGCCCCAAGATTCAAATTCAGATGTCCCCGAGTCCAAAGTCTGGGCACTTGACAGCTGGGTTAACGCAGGGCCTTGCTTGCAGGGCCTCTTAGATTTCACTGGGAGGGAGAGGAGAGCTGGCGATGGCCTCGAGCAAATGAGCCCCCTGTTCTGGTCGGCCAGGAAATGGATGTGTAGGCAGGGGCAGAGTGGAGGGGTTGGGGGAGGAGTGGAAGCTGGGAGGCCTGTCGCTACATGCAGACGAAGGACAGAAGCAGAGGTCTGCTTTGGACAAACTCAGCCCGAGGTGCTTGTGGACACACAAGGGTTGAGCCCAGAGGTAGCCGGGTGCCTGTGGACCCCCGCGCATTACTCACGTGGCCTGGGAGCCCGGGCGACCTCACCTCCTCATGCCCTGGGCATGCACTGAACAGCTTCCGCACTTTCTGAGGTTCCCCATCTGGGCTGTGCTCCTAGAGATCAGGCCCTCGGGTTGCCTGGGGTTGCCTGGGGGAGGGAAGGAGAGACACAGGAGCATCAGTGCGCTTTCAGACAGTGTCTGGCACCCTCCTCCGAGCTCCCATTTTGCCTCCGGGATTGGAGACAGGTGTTTGGAGACTAGGGCCCTCGAGATTGGGAAACACTAAGACAATGTGCCCTAAGTTTTCTGGGCCAGTCCCCGGGGAGAGGCAAGTCCCAGCTGGGAACACTTGCAGGGAGAGCTCGGCTGACTCCAGGTGAAACCGGCCTTCTTGGATCCTACTGCGTGGCTTCAAGCTATTCGTTTACTGTGTGTGCCGAACGCCCATCCTTGTGTCCAGCTTGCTCATACTTGATTTACTTCCTGCCCTCACATCATCACTATGAAGCAGGTACTGTCATTACTGCCATCTTATACAGAAGAAAGCAGGCTCAGAGAGGTCAAACAACATGCTCTATGTCACACAGCCCTTCAGACAACACACCTAACCATTAGGCAGCACTGCCCGCGGCCTTCACCTAGGAGGTCAGCATTGTGCAGTGGGCAATACCAGGGCCAAAGACCATCCACCTTTTAAAATTTGCTTCCGGATGAGAAACACAGCTGCCAACGGTAGAATTAAGACAAGTTGTTCAAACTAATTCTCAAACCTGCTTCCTTACAGCTTCCATCACCCCTTTTCAGGCCTTTTCTTGGCAGAACAACCGCAAAAGACACAAAAATTAGTTGCTGTTGGCTGACTGGTTTAATTTATTTGTATCTACATAACCCAGCCCCACTCCTGGTGGCTAATACCAGGCCTGGGGAAGCTGCGGCTGTTTTCTGATTGCCGGTGGGGAGGCCTGCGTGTGCTGTTTTTTAAAATAAACTGAAACCAGATGGAAGGGGGCTTTGTTCACAGCCTGGCCTAAAATTTTCTTCAGCAAAATTCCTTGAAAAGCCAGCCACCTACCAGCAATGGCTATTCTCCTCAGAGGTCCCTCGTTGCTGGTGTGCAAATAGTGAGCAGGGCTGACATTTCTAAAGGTGAAAATAAGAAGAGGCCAGGAAGGAAGAAGCTTCTAGACCCAGGGGCTCTCAGGAATGGTACGAGGGTGTGGCCAATGGGGTTATCTCCCAATTTCCGTGCTGGGCTGGGGCTTGAACCAGAATCACCTGGACCGATCGCTTCGTGAAAGTTTGGATTCCAGACCCTAGTGACATACATGCCACTTCCAGCGCTAACTGCCAGCAGGAGACCCCAACTTCCAGGACAGGTTGATTTGACCCGGTGGAGGGGGTGACCCCCTCTCCAAAGGGGCTCGAGCCACTCTCGTTTCCATCCTGGGAAGGCCAGTTGTTCCAGGTGGTTACTGAAATATTTTTAACCACCAGCCAGGTCGAGGGCTTTGTTATGTCCCCGGTGCACCTCATTAAGCAATTCCTTGTTCACAGAGATGAAGCGAGTGCGGCCCCGGGTCACAGTGCCAGGGGCTTCCCATTTTTCTCTGGCCCGTGAATGGGGCATCGTCATAGTGAAGTATGACCCAGTCCCCAGGCAGGGGAGAAGACTTCTCTCCCAGCCCCGACCTTCATTCCTAGCTCAGAACACTTTTTTTGGATTCCGAGCCTTTTCAGATAAATGTGTCAGGTTACATAAGTTTCCATAAGGTTTCGTTTGAGACGTGAACGCTCAAAGGAAATTCCACAGAGAGCAGGCCTAAGAAGTACCCGCATATAATTTGCTTTAAAGTATTCGAGGAAAAATGCAGGTATCTCAGCTCTGCACATTTCTGAAATACAGTAGGAACAGTCAGCACCTTCGCCTGAGGGCACCCTTCCCCACAGAAAGGAGCAAGCAAAGAGACAGGTTTCACAGCGAGTGGAAATACCCTTCCCCGGGGAGCACGTGTCGCGTGGGGCAGAAGTCCGTCGCAAAGAGGGCAGCTCTCACCGAGCTGCCTTGGAAATCCTTACCAGCCCAGGATACCTTTTTTTCCCCTTTTCTGCATCTTAGGTAACACATGTGGTAAATATAAGCCTTTAGTTTTCCAAGAAACATAATATAAAAAACTGAATTACTGGCAGAGAAGCTTTAAAACCATTGGTTCCTAGGACTCCGTGGACACATTTTCCACACACCGTGATTTTATTTCATTTGCCTCCAAGGGCCGGGCCTGAAGCAGCTCTGTTGCATAAGGTGCTGTTTCCAAACACCTTGTTCCCAACTGGAGACACAGAGTAAGTTTTATCTAGAGCCGAGAGCACTCTGGAGGGGTGACATCGTGTTCCAAGCTGCCCTGGTTATAGTCAACAGTGGGAAAGCGGCCAGAGCCTTCTCACTGAGGAAGCTAATACAATATTCTAAATACTGGACGGTGGTTCTTGCTTAAAGCACAGAGTGGTCATAAAAACCACTTAAGGAAAAATTAATGGGAGGAAAATGTCTTGAATGTAGCAAATAAAAAATCTTTATGAGGGACATGGAAAAAATAGACTTACTATGAAGGGATGGTAACATTGGGAAATAAATCTTACACCAAAAATAATTCAACAAGTAGTATTTACAAAGGGTCCCACAGAAGAATTCCTTCAAAGAGTGCTAGCTTACCCTTTGTTTTTTCCTTCCCGCCTTCTTTCATTCAACAAATGACTACTGAGTACAGGCTGCGCGTGTGGGGAAGCCATGGTGAGCGAGTAAGACATCCTTCCTCCCCTTGTGGTCTCTCTGGCTGGCTGGCTGGAGGGACAGCCCCTGATCAGATCAGCCCTTAATGAAGGAGCCCCTGACAGAAGGAACTAGAAGGCAGAGTCCCAGGGTGCTGTGGCAGCTTATTCTATTTGGAGGGTCAGAGAAAGTTTTCCTGGAGGCGGTGATTCCAGATAGTGAGAGCATCGCATGTGAAGGCCCTCTATAGAAGGAGCCTGGTCCTTTGAGGAAAGGGAGACCATAGGGCTGCAGAGGTCAGCTGGTGCCATGGGGCAAAGGAGGACTCTGGAGGCTGTGGTGAGGAGGTTTTGATTCTAATTTTATGGGGTATAGAAATACCGCTCCCTGGGGGGCGGGGAGAGTCACTGAGGGTTGTAAGCAGGAAGTAAAATAATCAGCTTGGCTTAAGAAAAAAAAAAGAAGAAGACAGCCACAAGCTGTGAGGAGAATGGGCTGACAGTGTGGGGAGCTCACAATGGAAGCAGAAAGACTAGTCAGGAGGCTGCTGTGCTTGCTGGGCAAGAGCTGCTGGTGGTCATGGGGACGAGCCAAGTGGACGGGCTGACTCATCCAGGGCTCGTTGGAAAGAGCACTGTGACCCAGATGAAGTGAACTCAGAGGGCAAGAACTGGGGCCGACCACATCCCACCCAGGCTAATCTGATCATTACAACTTAATTCTATTAGTTGGTGAAATGGATAGCATCATTCCTGGGAGAAAGGCAAATCAGGTCCGGATCATGTATATTAACCTCTACTACCACCCGAGTATTCCGAGTGTTTAAAGGCCCAACCACATTCCCGGGTCACGTTACAGTCTCGTGTAGTAGCTATTGTCACAACTGAGATTTAGTGACATTAAGGAACTTGCCCAGCTGGTGACTGGCAGAACCGGGACTGAAACAGTAGCCACCAGCCTGCCCTGGGACGAGTGATAAGTCCCAGGGAACCTAGGCACACACTGGCTCTAAGGACTGGCTGCTGCTTCGGGCCCGGGGCAGGAGGAGCTGCCTTTTCCCACCCACCCAGGAATGTTTTCTGGCAATTCTAGGAGCCGCATCAGCCAGCTTGGGACCTTCTCCCACACGTGTGTGCATGTGTGAAACCCCACTCACAGCTGGGCCTTGTCTCTGGGGCTATTCCTTCTAGGGCAGACATAACTTGTAGGTCCTGGGCAGCAGATTCCTGCCCAAGAAGGCTGACTTCTGTTCCAGAAAAATGTCACATTTTCACAGAAGCTGGCCAGAGGGGGTGGGAAGAGTTGGAACACAACTGGAGTAAACGGAATGCTGTAGGAAAAGGTCTCGGGGTGGGAACGGATGCTGCAGGTACCAGGAGCTGCACAAATGTCCCAAGGTACAAAGACTGATTAGGCGATGTTTTCATGTCAGAAAAATTTTTGCCATCTGCCTGCCTGGGAGCAGGCAGTGTGTGGCCTTACTCTGTAGGTGACGCCCTGGGCAGTATCAGGTTGTGGATAGGAGACCACGCGATAACGATGGACTCAGAAGAATGTGATCAAACTGCCTGTGCCTTTACGTAGCCAGTCTGGCCGGAGGGAGCCCTTAGACAGACGTAAGGGAATCTGAGTTCGCCTTTGGACTTTTGTTTCCAATGAAACAGCTTTATTTGGTTATATGCATGTGTACTGAACCCTATTTGAAACCTACTCTACTATTTTCTTGTTGCTGCTGTAACAAATTGCCACAAACTTAGTGGCTTAAAACATGTTTAGTGTCTTACAGTTCTGAAGGTCAGAGGTCTGAGAAGGGTCTCAGCAGACTGGTTCCTCCTGGAGCTCTGGGAGAGTTTATATTTTCTGGGCTTTTCCAGCTTTTGAGGCTCCTGCATTCCTTGGCTTGTGGCTTCCCCCTTTATCTTCAAAGGCAGAGCATAGTTTCTTCAAAGGCAGCAGCGCAGTATCTACAAAGGCAGAGCATACTTTCTTCAAAGGCAGCAGCGCAGTATCTACAAAGGCAGAGCATAGTTTCTTCAAAGGCAGCAGCGCAGTATCTACAAAGGCAGAGCATAGTTTCTTCAAAGGCAGCAGCGCAGTATCTACAAAGGCAGAGCATAGTTTCTTCCAAGGCAGCAGTGTAGTATCTTCACATTTCCAACTTTTGTTTTCAGCATCATATCTCCCACTTTGAACTTCATGTCTCCTTCTTATGAGGGCCCTTGTGATCGTACTGAGCCTACATGGATAATCTTCCATCTTGAGATCCTTAATCAGATCTGCAAAAGTCCCCTTTTCCATGTAATGTAATATATTCATAGGTTTCAGAGATTTAGAATGTGGACATCTTTGGGGGATGTTATTTTGGGGAGTTAATTTGTTCAAGGGGGACTACCACCCACTTTCTCAAATTAAGGTAAAGAATGATAAGTCTACCAGCTAGGAGGGGGATGGACTGCAAGCAGGCAGGCTGATGTCATGGAGACCAGATCGGAGGCTGTGGTGGAGTCAGCAAGGAAGATTCTGGTGGCTTGGGCTGGAGTAGAGTGGGAAGAATGAACACAGGACATGTTTCGGAGGGAGGATCGCCTGGTCCTGAGAACTGCTGGACTTAGATGAGCAAAGACTAGAAGGAGACTGGGTAGATGGTAGTGCCCCCGCATAGGGCCTAAGGGGAGGAACAGGTTTGTGGCAAGGACAAACAGATCAGGCAGTGATGCGCTGCTTCTAGATACCCATGGGACGTTCAGGAGAGGTGCCTGGGAGGCAGGCGGACCCAGCTGCAACTTCTGGAGCCTTCCTCTCCCTGTGGGCATACATGGGCTCATTCTCCACCTTGATTTCTGGGTTACTGTCTCTGTTTGACCCTAAGTTCTCCATTCCAGATAGGAGCTGAGGAGCAATCTTGTATTTCTGAAGCCAGAGTAGCACTGATACATATTCCACATCAAGTTGAAGTTTATCGGCCCTGGAAACATGACTTTCAGTCATAGAGAGATAGTTACTTGCACAAGGGAAACCAGGCTTTCAGGGAAACCAGGTCCACAGGGAGGTCCACAGGCAGGAAGAGAGAAGAGAATCCACAGGCCCTGGAACAGAGGACACAGGTGCCTCCTGTGTCAGCCCCCAGGGCGGCTTAGGCTATGGCCTCAGTGCCCCAGAGGGTGCTTTTCAGACTGTTTAAAAAAGTTTTTTTTTTTTAAAGGACTTGATTTATTTTTTAGACAGTGGGAAAGGGAGAAAGAGAGGTAGAGAAACCTCAGTGTATGAGAGAAACATTAAATGGTTGTCTTTTGCATGCAACCCAAGCATATGCCCTGACTGGGAATTGAACCAAAATGAACCTGTGACCTTTCAGTTCTCAGGCTGGCGCTCAGCTCACTGAGCCACACCAGCCAGGGCCCTTTTCAGCCTGTTTATTGCTATAAGTGATCCTGATCCTCGGAATAACAAGGGTAAGAGGAGCTCAGGGTAGACCAAGGTTGAATTTCCTACCAGCCTGGAAGATGAGGGCTCCCAGTAGGATTTATACTTGATTTACAGGAAACAAAGGAAGGAGATATTTTGCACAACACATTTTAAGCTCTTATTCTTTACACTGTATAATATGGGGCACCTGCATATTTATTTACTTATTTGTCTAGCTCTGGCTTCTCCTTAGCAGGAGTCTCAAGGGTGGTCTCCACGATATATCCAGTGCCCTGCACAGCCTCATTAAAATGTGCAGGAATCTCCCTGAGAATGGTGTCTCGGTAGAAACTGGAAGAGGGAGATTTTGCAACAAGTTAGGGTTTCGAGAAGACAAACTGTGGATTGGAGTAGTGGGAGAATGAGTTTTCTAGCAGAAAGGCTGTAAAGGAACGATGAACGGACCGGCTCAGCCGGGGTGCAGGCGCGAAGTGACGCAGCGCGGTTTGGCCGCTGTGGGGCGCCGTAGCTCGCGCCGTTGCCAGGGGAACGGGTCCAGCTCCGGACGAGGCCCAGCCAGCCTCGGCCCGGCCTGGCTGTACAGCCATCGTACCCCTGGATCCGGAGCCCTAGGACTCGCCGTCCTAATCTCCGCCGCGCAGCTCGGGATGGGGCTCCGCTCCGGGATGCGCCGCTGCCCGTTCCCCGGGGCCGTCCCAGCCGCGAGGGTCTGAAGCGCGGCCACCCGGGGAAGAGGGGCGTGTGGACGGCGCAAAGGCTGAACCTCTGGGAGACCTTGGCGGAGCCGATGTGGCTCGGCCTAAATGACGCGCAGGTGAGGAGCTACCGCCGCGGTATTCTCACCTTGAAGCCTGGCCTGAGCCACCAGGCTGCGGCTGCCACCATCCAGTTGTGTTTTGCCTCGCTTGGGCCTGGAGCCCGAGGCCTTGGCCGTAGGGACCCGTCCAAGCGGGGCTCCTTTCTGGTATTTACCAGGCTCGCAGATCTGCATTGAGAGCCTACTGTGTGGCAGGGGAGGAGCCATAGGGGGCTCCAAACAGCCAATCTCCAGACCCCACGAAGGCCCAGGGCTGGGCCTGGGGCCGGGGCAGACAGGCGCCAGATAAACAACTGAAGTGATTTCAGGTGGGGATAAGGGCTCTGGAGGTGAAATGGAAGAAGGTGGCCGAAGAGGGTCTATTGTCAAAGTTGACTGAAGCTACGAGCTGAAGGTTGGAAAGGAGCCAGCATCGTGAGCCGGGGAGGGGTGTTTCTGGAAGAATGAAAAGCAAATGCAAAGGTCTGGAGTCAGCCAAGTATTATGGTGAAGGAGCCGTGGAGGATGTGGTGGAAGTTTCAACTTTGTTCTAGCAGGAGGAGGAAACCATTTGAAGAGTTTGGATGAAGTTTCATGTTTGGAAAAGCTCACCTCACACTGGTTGCTGTGGGCACGACCGCGCACAACAGGAAGTCAGCTGAGGGTCATCCCAGTTCTGTCAGCCTCCCTGTGTCTCCTGGGTGAACTTCCTTGGTCTTTCTGAGCCCGGGTGTCCTCATCCGTAAAGGGGGGACGTTGCTCTGCACGGTGTTTCTAAGAGAGAAAGTGAGGGCCCAGCTACCCCTGAGGCCAAGGACTGGCGAGGTCTCTGAGAAGAGTGAAATGATAAGATGTAACTCAAGAGAATGGCGAGGGTTTTAATAAGTGAATTCCTTCAAAGCACTTAAGGCAATTCCTGGCACCAAAGTGCCCCCTAAATGCTAGTGGTGGTTATTATCATGGAAACCCTGTAGGGGAGCAATCATGGAGGCTTGGATTAAAGTGATGGCCACGGAGATGGTAGGAAGTGGCTTAACTTCCCTTATGGAAGGAGAGCTGGGTTTAGAAGTGGATGGAGGGTGGTCCCTGCTTTTGCAGAGCTGGTGGTTCACAGTGGGGGACGGGTTTATAAACAGATAATCTTCATAAGATGGAATAAAAGCAACACTGGTGTTTAATTAACCAGTTTTTCCCCCTTTTGTTTTTCTTACTTTTTTCTGTCACAACTTTGTTCTTAATGACTGTTTCTTGGCGGGTGGTCGTCAGGGCTTGCTCCCTATAATCAAGTGAGTTGATTTCCTGGATAAAATCCACAACCCTTGCCTCCACTCACTGGCCTTGGTTCTGCTCCCGGTCACTCCATCCTTCTTGTCTGCAGTTTGCAGTGATTACTTCAGGAGGAGAATGGCCTAGAAAATGTTTGCAGATCACGTCAACTCGGAAATGACTGAAGTTTCAAGCTTCTCTTGCCCCAGCATCAGACCTCTGCATGTTGTCAAAGGGGGAAGCCCAGCCTCACCTGAGACTGGTGACTGGGAAGGAGGCCTATGAGAACGGCTTGGAGGTCCAGTTTATTTTCTAGGACTTGTGGTGGTGTGCGTCTCTTCGTCAGACTAGAGTACTTTCTAGGATTTTAAGGCCAGAGACTTGTCCAGGACCTGTGGGGAATTTTAATCAACAAAGGACTTGCCCCTAAAAGTTCTTTTTAAAGACTTTTTACACTGTAAAACAGTGCACCCCGCCCTCCTTTAGGTGGTTAAATTGGGCATCTGTTAAATCTTGGTGAAAATTATTTCAAAAGCAGATCCTGGGAGAAAAACAGATGCCTTATTTAGAAATGTCCATAGAAAACCTCTCGCACAGCAACCGTAAACCCTCCAGCTAAACTAAGAGTTAGGGAGCATCTTTCCTGTGGCATGTGCCTTCTCCTTGGGTTTGGAGCTGAGTGGGCCCCTGACCCAGGACTAGAACAAGGTCCCTCCCAGCATCCCCTTTGTTGTGCTGCCTGGTTGTCTGGTTCCCGCTTGGACAAGACCCCAATGGCTCATGGGGAGCTCTGCAGCGCTTGCTCATAGCCTTTAGCTGGATGAGTCGAAACTGCTCTCGAGACAGAAAATGTCGAACTAAAACCAACCACTCTCATTGCACAGTTGTCAGGCAGGAGCTCCTTGTTTGTTTGGCAGGGTGCAGGCCCTGGCTCACGTGAGCACATTCAGTCCTCATGGCCTCCTCGTGGGGCCAGCAGGGCCAAAGGTGATACTGCTCAATTATTTATTATTTGACAGGTTTTTTTTTCCCCAAAAGCAGTGCATGCACCTGGTAAAAAAAAAAAAAAAAATGTAAACAGTACCAAGGAATACACAGTAAAAGCAAATCTCTCTCTCACCCCCAGCCACTAGATCCCCTTCCCAAAGGCCGAGCCTCTGGCCACTGCCTTTGTGTTTGCTTGCATGGTAGCAGTCTCTGCAGCCACTGCACATTTTGCTTTTCCACTTACCTGCCATTTCCTCCTCCCTGTTTTTAATGTTGAGTAGGGTTCCACTGTGTGGATGCGTCATGGTTTGTTTGTATTGTGTTTTGTTCTTTATTATCACAAGACGCAGTGTGTCTTTGTGTACTTTGTGAGTGTGTGTATGGGATACATTTCTGCACATGTGGGCCTGAGGGTGTATGTGTTCTGAAGCTTGGTAGACGTTGCCAGATCGCCTTCAAGCTAAATGTTTTTGAAAGGTGGGAGGAGAGCCCAGAGGTGGCTCTATGACATTTGCACCCCCTGCCTGGGTTCCGCAACCTGTGAGCGGCCGTGCTGGGTCCAGAACCAGGCTCTGTCTCTGGGCTTAGCCCTTCGTCCCTTGCTCCAACCTGCCGCCCCCCATTGGTGGCTCAAGTCTCTGGGCTCTCCAAGCCTCTTCTCTGACTCCATTACTCCTCTGACCCTCCCTCCCTGTCCGGTGGCCTCTCTCCACAAGCTCCCTGTAGTAGTTGAGTTAATTGTTTTTTGAAATCCTCAACCATCTTGCGGGAATTCAGCAATGCCCTCTCCAGGGCAGGTACTTTCCCTCAGTTTGCTTCTTTGGACAACCCCACGCATGAACTTCAGAATCACATTCCTCCCTATTTTTTCCATTGGAGTGGAGGTGGTGAGGGGAAAGTGGATCAGTCATGCAAGTTGTATGTTTTATAGTTCTCATAAAGAACTCGAAGTGTTAAGATTTCCCTTCCAGGTAGCCCAACCTTATTGGGAAGATGCTGTTTCAGGCTTTTACCAATTGAATATTAACATGAGCAGATTGTTGTCATCCTGGCAATGGGCTTCACCTTGTTGGGACAAGGTGGGGGTGGTCCTGCATAACCCCTGAGCCTGCCTTAGATGGCAGGCGGGTCCTTAGCTTACCAAGGTGACAGCTGCCTATGGGGATAATGTTCCATGGGGCCTCTCCCCTCTTGCCTTCCCTCTGTCTCCGCCAGCTTGACTCTGTGGTTTGTTCTGTGGCAGCAGAAGGTACACGAAGAGTCTTATCAAGGCCTGCATATCTCTCAGCCCTCCAAAGGTGCAGCTGGGACTCAGTGGGCAGGAGGGAGCTTGTGGACTTGACTTCGACCTCCCAGCCACCTCCTCCCAATGTACAGGGCTGCTAGCCGCTGTGGTGTCACCGTCCCCCGGCACCCTTTCCCCCTCTTGCTCATGCCCACTCCCCCACAAAGTCAAAGCTTTGTGACTAGAAAGCTTTCCGGCCCTGCCTGGTGTGGCTCAGTGGATTGAGCACCAGCCTGTGAACCAAAGGGTTGCTGGTTTGACTCCCGGTCAGGGCACATGCCTGGGTTGCGGGCTGGGGCCTGCGGGAAGCAACCTACCTCTCGTGCATTGATGTTTCTTTCCCTCTCTCTAAAAATAGATATTTTTTTTAAGAGAAAGCTTTCCAAAATTCTTATCACTTTCTGTCATTCTCCTGCTTTCAACTTCCTGTGACTCCCTGTAACTCTTTCAACAGTACCCACTTTCTCACCTGGCCCCTATGATCTAACCCTGCAGCTCCCCAGGGCCTGCCTCTTTCTCCCTCTTGCTCTCTCTCTCTTCTCCCTTCTCCTCTCTGCCTTTGCCTGCTCACCTTGCCCCTAGACCCTAAAATACCCCTTCACCCATTGCTGTGATGTCTGTTTGGGTTCCCAGAGAGCAAGCCCCCGAGGGCAGGAGCCTGGTCTCATCCATGTTTACGTCCTCAGTGCACATAGGGGGCCGGGCCCCCATAAGTGGCTGGTTGGGCCAAGGTGTGCAGGCTGGTCACACTGACCAGGAGCAGAGCCATGGATCTTTCACTCTGATCTCCTTGAGAAGTGCTGAGAGGGGAGGAAGGGCCAGAGTGACCCTGGGTCAGTGACAGTGCTTGATCCCATTTTGGATTCTCTCTGACCTCCCAGTTTTTTTAAATCAAGATCTTTTGGGCCAGAAGGATGTGTGCTCACCAACTAACTCTACAAGGGAAAATGTCATCAGTTAAGAGCTGGCCAGCCTAGGCTTTGGGGCGGGTGGCATATCTCCTGACCAGATCGGTTGTCTACTCTAGACCGCTGCCTCAGCTGCAAGGGACCCAGACCTACCAGCGCTGTCCCCTCATCCACAGTCTCATCTGGGTACCTCTCTGGGCCAGGGGTGCCCTGGTTTCGAGTCAGAGCCACCCCAAAGGCTGTTTGCATAGGCTCCTGGCCTTACATGGCGTCTCCTGCTGCCTCAGGTATCTGGCTCCAGCAGGACTGGGGGTGCCTGCGGCCACTGTGAGGCCACTCCGGGCAGCAGAGAAATGTCAGTTTTGTACTTCTGCTTCTTTCTTTAGAAAGTCCCTCAAGGTGTAGGGCTGTTAAGGTCAGGGGGTGGCAAACAGAAAGCTAGGACTGCCTTGGCCGGTGTGGCTCAGTGGATTAAGCATGGGCTGTGAATCGATGGGTCGCTGGTTTGATTTTCCATTGTTACACATGCCTGGGTTTCGGGCCAGGTCTTCAGTGGGGGCCACGTGAAAGGCAGCCATACTCTGATATTTCTCTCCCTCTCTTTCTCCCTCCCTTCCCCTCTCTCTAAAAATAAATAAGTAAAATCTTAAGAAAAGAAAAGAAAGCCAGGACTTAGGGACCCTAGTTTGTGGGGTCCCTGAAAGTTGTTGCCCTGGCGATGATGTCACCAGAGAGGCGATGTGCAGGCCTAGGATTCCGACCCCAAGCAGAACCGTCCAGCCGAACTGTGTTCACTGGGTTCGACCTGGTCACCTTTGACTATTTCCAGAAATCAAGGACAAAAAAAATTTTTTTAAGATTTATTTCTCTATTTATTTAGAGAGGGGAAGGGAGAGAGAAAGAAAGGGAGAGAAACATCCATGTGTGGTTGCTTCTCATGCGCCCCCTTCTGGGGACCTGGCCTGGAACCCAGGTAGGTGCCCTGACTGGGAATTGAACCAGTAACCGACCCTTTGATCTACACAGACTGGCACTCAACCACTGAGCCTCGCCAGCCGGGGCCAAGGATAAAAATTTGCTA
This sequence comes from Artibeus jamaicensis, assembly GCF_021234435.1. NCBI lineage: Eukaryota > Metazoa > Chordata > Mammalia > Chiroptera > Phyllostomidae > Artibeus > Artibeus jamaicensis. Next base: position 19,003,972 of record NW_026521842.1, read on the forward strand.
CCACTGGGGACATCCAAAAGAAAGTGATACCAGCTTTTTAGTCACCTCTGATTGAAGACGAGTCCGAGTGGCCACCCCGCGCCCCAGCTCCTGTGACGCCGTGTTCTCTGGGACCACTGCTGTAAGGAAGCAACTCCAACCAACCAACCCCATCGCTTTGGACTTAAACCTCATAGAATATCAGATAGCAGACGCCTCAGTCTGGAGAGATGAGGACAGTCCACCCGAAGGGCTGTTTTAAGGGTGATTCTGACGCCTACCCTTCAGGGAGCATTTCTGTGCCAGGCTTCACCTGCAGTGTTGCTGATCCGTGTGCTTCACAATGTAGGCCACTGATCCCATTTTTCAGATGAAGAAACTCAGACCACTCAGCTAGCAGGTGCAGAGCTGGGACTTGAACCTAGATCTTTGTCCTCCAAAGCTGGAGCTCTTTTCTTGCCTTTTGCTGTTGCTTATTGAAGACAAAGCCAGTGACCCAAGGATTCCAGCTGACTCCCTGGAAGAAAACCAGGGTCATCCATTTAGTCTTGAAATGAGGCTACTCAGAAGTGGCTTCAGATATGCCAGGCTTGACTTTCAGGAGGCTCTGAGCCTCAGGTGGGATGAGTGTTCAGTAGTTAGGCTAATAGCCAGTGGGCAGGGCACTGGGGCGGAGGAGGTGTGGGTGCTTGCTGGCTGTGCAGAGTGGAGGCAGGGCAGAGTAGGCCAGATGGCTTCGGGTGGACCAGGGTTCCACACCATTTACCATGCCCACATTTCCTTTTATTGCAGATGTTTTCAAGTCAGCAAACATTTACTGAGTACCTTCTGTGTACAAGGTATGTTCTGGGTACTTGGGGGAGGGGATGTAGGGAGCAGAGGTGAATGAATCACAGTGTATTTACTGCCCTTAGGGGAAGCTGGAGAAACGGGGTGGGTGGGGGCAGGGGGTGCAAACACACGGCGATGGCAGTGTTCCAAATGGCAAAGTGACTTGCCTAGTAAAGACTGAGCATGAGGGCCCTGGCTCCACTTGGCATACCCCTGGCTCAGGAGACACTTCCAGTGGGCTTAGGGTTAACTACCATTTGTTGGGTTGAGAAGTGAGGTAGGTGCATAGGCATGGACTCCTGAGAGTCCAGCTGCCAGGGCTTTGTCCCCAACTCCTGGCCTTCCTTCCAAGAACTCCATCTGGGCCTGTCTCTCTGAGTATGGTGCTGCCTGCCCAGGCTCTAGTCCCATCTCAGGCCCAGAAGATACTAGGAGGCCCGGGAGCTCTTCTACCTGTAATGACAGGCCCACCCTGCCTACCTGCCTGCCTGCCTGCCTATGACTGGCCACTAGGCCAGGTTTCGGGACTAAGGATGGCTGTGTGATAGTGCTGCCATCTGGTGGCTGGCTCTGGTCAAGGCCTGGCCTTCCCTGAGCTCCCTCAGGTCAGCCCATCTTTCATCTTTCTTTATTTTATTTATTTTCAGAGAGAGGGGAAGGGAGGGAGAAAGAGGGGGCAAGAAACCCTATGTATGAGAGAAGAGAGAAACCAGTACAAGAGAGAAACTGATTACAGCAATCAGTTGCCTCTTGCATGCCCCCAACTGGAGACCTGGCCTGCAACCCAAGCATGGGCGCTGACAGTCAATCGAACAACAACCTTTCAGTTTGCAGGCTGGGGCTCAATCTACTGAGCCACACCAGCCAGGGCCAGCCCACCTTTCTGATCTCAGTGCACCAGGCCCAGATTTCACTTGGAGGAACATGACCATTTCCTCTGCTGGAGGGAACCAAGGAGGAACCCTCCCCCCTCTCTTGTGTGCTGGCCTGTCCTGAAGGGATTACATGCTTGCCTGGGGGCAGAGGGCAGATTCCCTTTCTGGACAGCTCCACTCCCTGTTTCCCTGAGCACATGGTAGGGGGCCCTCTCTGACACTTGCATTTGGGCCACAGGACAGAGGTGACTAATCATAACAGAATCAGCATGTGTTCTCATCGCTCTGGCCCTGGCCCGATATTGTTACCAGATGAGAACATGTCTTACTGGGTTTAACTTTGATGGCTGTGGAGACAGAACACTTTGAGTAACAGGCAGCCCCATTGTGTCCTGAATAAACCCTGGATCCTCCCACCTTTTATTGGCCAAGGCCGGGACCACAGCTGTCTCTGGGGCTTTGAGACCGCACTCTAGTACCACTTTCCCCCACTGCTCGACTTCATCACGCTAGGGCACCCGGTTCCCCTGCAGAATAGCTGGGAGGAGATTTTACATCCCAGCGTGCTTCTCCCACTGCTGAAAGCTGGCTGCATGCATGGGCTCCAGGCTCCAGCCTGGGCCTCCTCAGGCTAATGCTGCCTCTGCTCTTTCTCCCTCTGGAGATGAACATCTGCAACAAGCCCTCCAACAAGACAGCCCCTGAGAAGAGTGTGTGGACAGCGCCCTCACAGGCCAGCGGACCCTCCCCGGAGCTGCAGGGCCAGCGGTCACGCCGGAATGGCTGGAGCTGGCCCCCTCACCCCCTCCAGATTGTGGCCTGGCTGCTGTACCTCTTCTTTGCTGTGATCGGCTTTGGGGTCCTTGTCCCCCTCCTGCCTTACCACTGGGTTCCTGCTGGCTATGCTGTATCCTTGGGAGAGTGTCGGGCTTATGCGTGGGATTATGGGGGCAGCAGGTGGAGAACATGGCAGAGGCCTGAGGGTGGGCTCCAGAGCCTCAGAGAGCACGGGCAGGTGCTGTCTCCTCCCGGGGTGGGCAGGGGGACCAGGTGCCTCCCTGCCTGGCCTCCGGCCTCCATGTGGCCCCTCTGCTCGATGGGGTGAGCCTCCAGACTAAAGAAAGTCCCTTGGAGCATTTAAAGCCCCACAACAGAAGGGAACCCCATCAACCAGGGTCCCACTTGAAGGCTCTCTTTAGGTTGTGTCCAGAGCTCAATAAGGAATAAGTTAGTAATTATTTCATTTATGAAAGAATTTTTTACTTTTCAAAAAGGGCCGTAGTAGAATTCTTATACATAGTAAGGTTTCTGGTACATTTAAAATGTGGTTTTATTTTGGACAGATTATTATGCTATACTCGTTGATTTTGTAAATCCTGTCCTTTTAGGGTAAAGTTGAATTGACAAGAGGGAGGATAAAAGTGCCCTAGAGGCTCTTGGGAACAATGATAAACAGGAACTTGCAGGAGCCTAGTGCTGTGACTGCAGAGGACGTGGCCACAAGGCTCAGAGATGGGGGTGCAGCAGGCGGCCACATGCCCCACCCAGGTTCTCTGCCTGCCAGCCCCCCCATGCACGAGTGCCCTGGCGTGTGTGCTTCATGGAGACGATTCTCAGGGAGCAGAGCTTGGTCCCACCTCAGCCTGTTCAGTGCTACCCGAGGCTGAGCAGCTTCTGCCAGCTCTCTGGGTCTCAGCTGTCTGATGGGAAGAGTCCGCCCGCTTTCCAGGGTGGGGACAGGGAGCACACAGGGATGTGTGTCTGAGCACCAGAACGCACAAGCCACAGTTGCAAGTGTGCTGTCCTGTATGGGGCACAGGGCACGTGTCGGAAATAACAGAGCCCTGGTCTGGTGAGTGACAAGGGCAAGTGTGTGGAGAAGAACTCTGGAGAAGGTTGCCACCCTTGGGCACCAGCAGTATCACTGGGGGACTTCCTGGTTCACCGGGCCCTGGTCAGCTCCGTAAGTGGGAAATTGGATGTTCCCTGAGGTGACCAGTAGGCCTTGGTCAAGGCTATTAACTAGAATGCTTCATGGGATTTTCTTCTGGTGATGTGGAATGGGCACACCCCTCACTCAGGAGTAGCTGGGCGTGTGCCATGTGGTTTGAAGTGAGTGCAATCAGAACAATAACAGGAGACAAGGAACTGTCACTTACTGAGCACTTTTATGTGCCAAGCCTTGGGCCAGCCCCTGTACCTGGATTATCTTATCTAACCCTCAATAGGTTGAAGGTTTTCCTTCCACTTTACTAAGAAATTGGGGCTCAGGGAGATTAGGTGACTCCCTGAGGTTACACAGCTGGTGCCTAGTGAGGCCAGCAGAGATTCTCAGGCACTGGGGCGGTTGGAGGGGTTTGCCCTTATCACATTCACTGCGTTGGGCAGCTTACAGAACCACCCATTCTGGCACCTCGTCCAGGCCTGGATGGCTCTCCTTCCTTCCGTCAAAGCCACCTTCCTTTGCAGGCTCCCTCAGGTGAGGTAGGGCAATGATGAGTACCAAGCACCCTCCTCGGGCCTGGATCTGGCCTGGGACCTAGGACTGAAAAGATTAGCAAGACAGACCCCCAGCTCCGGGCGCTCAGCCTCCAGCTGGGGGAAGCCTTGTATACTGGGGATGGTCCTGTGGTACGTGTGGGGGTACAGCTCACAGAGGATACTGCGGATGCAGCAGGTGGGCCACCAGACCAGCATCGCCACTGGCCCAGACGCACACCTGCCGCCCGCAGCGCGCCCCCTCACCAGTGCCTAACCCACCTGTCCAGTTGCTCTCGACTCCGCCCCTTTTTTCGTCACCTGTATCCAGTCCATCTTCAGGTCCTGTTGATTGTACCACCTAAATGGCTATCGAATCGCCCTCTTTTCCCCACTGCCACCCGCCTCTCTTTTCTCAAGGACCATTGCCTTGCCTAACCTGTCTCCCCACACATACTCTAACTCTGGCCAGTCCATCTGGGTCCCTGCAGCCACAGTGCCCTTTTTAAAAAACAGATATGACAAAGTTGTTCCCCTGCTACATACCCTCTAATGGCTCTTTTTCTGCCTTGAGGGATGAGAGTCCAGATGCTCAAGGCTGTGTTCTGGCCTCTGCTTGTCTCCCCAACCCCTTATACCACGTCCTCCGTGGTTCTCTGCCTGCCAGCCCCCGGCCTGGCTCTCCACCCAAACACCCAGCTAGGTCAGGGGTCAAGAACCGACAGCCCACGAACCAGTTTGGCCTACGGATTTTTAAAATTTTAGTTGAAGGATGACTAACACACAAAAAGGACAGATCTTAAATGTTCCTTCAGCAGGTGGGTTTTAAAAAATTATTTCCTTGTCAACATTTAAAAAATAAGAGGCCTCACATAAAAATCCAGTGATTGTCCAATGGGCCCAACTGCTGAGAAAGGATGGCTTTTTCCCTCTCAGGACAGACTTCCTGTGTGAGAGCAAGACAAACAAGCTTAGGGCTTATATTTTGGGTCCCTGGAACTTAGAGGATGGTCTGTTTCAGTCTCACTTCTCACATCACATTTTTTAATCTGAAACCAAATTAGAATCAGAGGTCAGAACAGCCAGGGCCTGTGCCAAGCCTAGGACAGCGAGGCCATGGCCCCGTGTTCAGGCCCCTCGGCAGCAGCAGGCGGTGCTGGCTTGTGAGCTCTGTTACTGGATGGCCGCTGTCCTCCTCCATCTGGGGCTGGGTATGCCGGAAAGGTCTAGCAAGGAGGTAGGCCTGGCACAGGGTAAGAGTCTCTTAGTGAGGGAGTTGCATAGAGGTGGAGAACAGTTCTGTGGCCACAGGAAGCAGGGGTGGGGCTCCCAGCTGGCAGTGCGTGGAGTGAACCTTTAACCTGTGGAGTGTATGGGCGCCATCTTCGCCGGCCACCTCGTGGTGCACCTGACTGCTGTCTCCATCGACCCAGCAGATGCCAACGTACGGGACAAGAGCTATGCAGGGCCCCTGCCCATCTTCAACCGCAGCCAACACGCACACGTCATTGAAGACCTGCACTGCAATTTGTGCGACGTGGATGTGTGAGTGCTGACGTGGACCAAGGGTGTAGGTGGGCGAGGAGTGTGCCTGGGCACCTGTCAGTGGGAGCTCAAGGCAGAGAGGGGCATACCCGGGGCTTTATAGCCCTCCTAATAATGCATGTGTTAGTCAAAAGTCTTGACGGAGTGACAGAGAACTGGGTGAAGGAGAAGGTGATTGGAAACAGAAGATGAGAAATAGCATCTGCAACAGTAAAAGTAGGAAGCATTTGGCATGACCCCACACCCACAAACATTTTGGATGAATAACATTGCCAGTCACCGCCCCACCCCAGTCTCACAAGCACTCCCAGATAGGGACAAGGAGAGGAGTTAACACTTGAGTACTTACTGTGTGCCAAGTGCTTATGAACAACCACCCCACAGGGTGGGCAGCATCTTTCTCCACAGAGGATGAAGAGCCCAAAGCTCGGAAAGGCTGAAAGGCCTGCCTGAGGTCATATGGCCATTGGGCAACAGAGCTAGAGTCACCGCCAGCCTGCCTCGTGCCTGAGCCCAACGGTCATCCTCATTTACCCACGAGGACTCTGAGGCCCACAGAGGCCTGGTGACTTGCTCCAGATCACACTCCTAGTGGGCAGATGAGCCACAATGTGGGGAGCCCATACCCCCTTGGGCTGGTCCAGACTTCCTCCCTAGAGCCCTTCCCCCCTCCTAGAGCTTCCTGTCTCCCAGCCTCAGGTAGAGGATTGGGCATGGGGGTGTGGTCCAAGGGCAGCTCCATGCTTCTAATCTGAAGATGCAGGTAGCCTGTTGGAAGAGGGTCTGTCCAGGGGATGGAGGGAGAGCCCGTAGCGTTAGTAAGGTGCTCGGGACTTTGGCATCAGACCATCCTTCCCTTCACTAGGCACCAGTCAGTGTGGTGCTCCTCAGTGGGAGCTCTGGTGGTTGCTGCCCATTCCAGCCCTCTGTCCAGCTCTGGGGGAGGGCTCCCCACTCTTCCACACTCGGCTAGGCTTCCCCAGTCCCTCGCTGGGGCTGGGAGACTCCTATTCCTAATGTGACCTCACCTGATCTCTGGTGAACTGACCTGCATTCACCTGGGTATCATCTTGCTTGTCTTCCTTTGGCACCCTTTGGATGAGCCCTGACAAGCTAAGGTTTTCTGGAAGAATGCCAGTATAATTCCCATAGACTTGCAGGGAAGCAGGCACTGAAAAAATGGAGATGTCTGGAAGAGCAATGTAAGCCCTGCACCTAGCAGCCTTGCTCTGTTCTGCATCCTGGCCCCACACCTGCATCATCTCCTGATTCAGCTCAGGGGTCCTTGTGTGGAAGGGAAGTTCCATTTCCATTTCACACCACCGTCACCTGGTGCACAACTCTCAAGTGGGAGAATATAATGCTCCCTACCTGTTCTGCCTCTGGGTCCCCAGCTCTTCAGAAATGCTGGCTCCTCCAGGTGCCTCCCTACTCAGTGCCAGCAGAGGGCGTGCATGCTCCCCAGCACGGGGAGCTCAGTGGTCCCTGGGAGGTAGGTGCCGTGGATAATCTGCTGCAGGCTCAGGGCTCCGGACCATCCGGACCATCCGGGGACTCTTACCACTCCAGCAAGCCCCTGCAGCAGCCAAGGGGAGGACGAGTGGGTCAATTACACTGTTCCTCCTCCCCTCCTGCAGGAGTGCTCGCTCTAAGCACTGCAGTGCCTGCAACAAGTGTGTGTGCGGCTTTGACCACCACTGCAAGTGGCTCAACAACTGTGTGGGCGAAAGGAATTACTGGTGAGAGTGGACACAGGCTAAACGGGTGCCTGGGAATGTGCGGGTCTGAGTGTGATTCGGGCCACAGACTGCAGTGGGGTGGGGCGGGGAGGGGGGTCTGTGGAGGAGCTGGGTGCTGGTGTGCATCTCTGTGTGCTCCTGATGGCTGCCTCCTGGGCCTGCTGAGCGTAGGTTTTGGGTCTTCCTTCTGCTGGACCAGGGAAGAGTGGGGACCTGGAGGGGTGGCCCCCCATCTTTGCCATTGCCCTAAGTTGGGTGAGGATTTGGGCCTGTGGGATCAGAGGGCTCGCTCCCCATCCCAATTATGGGTCCTTCTGAGCGCTGGGCCCTATACCCAGCTGGAGCACCTGGGTGCTGACAGCTGCCCACGGCTGGGCCCAGGCTCTTTCTACACAGTGTGGCATCTGCTTTACTGGGTGTCCTACTCCTCGTGCTGGTGGCCACTTACGTCTTCGTGGAGTTCTTTGTCAATCCCATGAGGCTGCGTACCAACCACCACTTTGAAGGTCAGTCTGGGCTCCAGGCCTGCTCCCACCCCTCAGTCCTAGGCCTGTTCTGGTCACTGGTCACTGCCCCAGCTAAGCACAATCTGCCTATACCTCACAGTCCTGAAGAACCACACGAATGTGTGGTTTGTGTTCCTGCCTGCCGCCCCTGTGGAGACCCAGGCTCCTGCTATCCTGGCTCTGGCTGCCCTGCTCATTCTTCTGGGCCTGCTGTCCACAGCCCTGCTTGGCCACCTGCTCTGCTTCCACATTTATCTCAGTAAGTGCCCCCCCCCAACCCCGGGCATACTTGTCTTACAGGGGGTAGGGGTTCCTAGGCTGCAGGGAGGTACCAGTTGGGCTGTAGAGCTCTGAAGCCATGCCCCTTCCCACTGTTGGCTCTCTGTAGTGGCCTGGTCTCACTCCATGGCTTAGTGTGTATGGGGAGAGTGGTTTCAGCCTGGGCCCTGGTACCCTCCCTCACCTTCTGAACTCTAGGGTCCCTTTTCCACTGCACTGAGCCCTGTCCTCACCCCTCAGTGTGGCACAAGCTCACCACCTATGAGTACATCGTGCAGCATCGTCCACCACAGGAGGCAAGGGGGGCCCACAGGCAGCTCGAGTCATGTCCCCCCAAGATGCGGCCCATTCAGGTACAGAAGTGGCCCAGAGGGCTGAGGGAGTGGGAGATGGGAACTGGGGGGTGGGCTGTGCAGATCGCAGCCAGTGATGAGAAAGGGCAAAGGGAAGCAGGTCTGGAACAGCAGCTGGGGTAGGGGCACTGGGGAGCAGGGGTGAAGCCAAGCCTGTACTGAGCATATATATACCTGCTTGCTCAAGTGTGGGCACAGCGCAAAGGAACCCTGCATTTCCCAGACCTGTGTTTGCACCGGTCTGCACTCCAAGCATGTGCTGGAGGGTCTGGAACGTGGGAGCCTAGAACCGGGCAGGTTGGGACTGTGGGGGATGAGAGGGATGGACCGGTGACTGGGTCAGCACTTATCTCCACCTATACCCTGAGCCCTTAAACACTGTTTAATTCTTAAACTAGCCCATGAGGCAGGTAATATGGCCACATCCATGTTGTAGATGAGCACACTGAGGTCAAGAAAGGTTAAACAGAAGCTGGGTCTGGGAAGAATTAAGGTCTCAACACTCTGAAGCAGGAACCCTCCAACCCAGGCTAGGGCCTGGCCAGTCCAGCTGCTGACCAGCCTATCCCCATTCCCACGCCCCATGGCTTCCTGAGGTCAGCAGCTGAGGGGAGGGGAGGTCTAGTACTCGGAGCCCTCAGGGACTGGGAAGGCAGGGGGCCCAGGCAGGTCCTTGCTGGGAAGGCTGAGCCCTAGATCCCAAGTCCTCATGGCAACTAGACACAAACACACAGGCTCGTGGGCGGGTTGGAGACCCTGCCTCTCTCGTTCTCATTGCCAGGGGTGGGCCAGACAGTCAGGGCTGGGGCAGTGGTGGCTATTGGTAGAGACCCCCTGCTGCACCACTGTGTGCCTGCCCTGGTCATGGGCACTAACCCCGTGTAAGCCATCACAGTGGCAGCCATCCTGGGGCCCACTGAGCCAGGGCTGCCCCTGGGATGTCCAGCTCCAGAGCTCCAGGCCCATGCCCTGTAGTCATGACCTACCTAGACTTTGAAGCCAGATGTGCCAGCAGCAAAGACATTTAACATCATCTATGAAAGACCTGAGGGAGGCCTTCCCAGTAGGTGTGCAGAAGAGAGAACAGAGGCTGAGAGGAGCCATAGTACCATTCAAGAATTTGTATGTGTCAAAGACCTCTGAGGGAGGGCCCTAGGGACAGCTGTGGTGAGGGGAGGAAGACTTGAGTCAGGACCCCCCGGTGACACCCTCAGACTTCCCCAGCTGCCTAGGGCCGAGCTCCTGTCCCATTCTGGCCCCTCAGGTGTCTGGAACCATCCTCTCTGGTTACCAGCTTCCTAGGCCCAACCCTTCTGGAGCCCAGGGACAACAGGGTAGGCTTTGCCCCTCTCTGCTAGGCCTTGGAAGGGTGCTAGGTTCACAATGGGGAAGAGGAAAGATGTGGAGGGGGGATTACCTTGAGGTCCCAGTCCTTGTGACTGACCTCAGGCCCCTTCCTATTTCCCAGGGTTCCTCTGCTTAGGCTGGCACCCCACACTCCTGCCCCAAGGGCCAGCCTGGGCAGAGGCTGGACATGCAGCTTGCTGAGGCTCCAATCTCTGCATTTGTGCAGCCTGCCTGTGGCCAGCTAGGCTCTGTCCCCTACCTCTGCCAGTGCCCCAGGCAGCCTCCCCACCCCCACCCTGAGCAGGAATGCGGAAGGGGCCCCACTCTGGAGCCGTTGCCCCCAAACATAGCCTTGTTTTAGAGACCGTGTGTGCTGTTACATTGTCGTCTCTGCATTAGTCAGGACGCCTGGGTCTCCATGGAAACAGCTGTGGAGCAGGCGACAGCTGTCCCAGTGCCTCCCCCCTCCTCCCACCCCCCTCCCGCCCTGTGGGGCGGGGCCTCATCACGGTCCTGCCCCTGCCCCACATCCTTGGCACTAGGCCTTGCCAGGCTGCCTTTTCCTGGCTTTTGTTTCCTCACCTGCAGTCCTCATGGGCACGCAGCTGGAGCATGTGCTGCGTGCTGGGGTGCAGGCCTAGGTCACTCCCGTGACATCCCAACTTCAGGCCCCTCCACTGTCAGCCTCTGTAACAAACAGGGTTGCTGTTAGGATCAGCTTCTAAACAAGACACAATTCACCCATAAGCCTGGTCCTACGTGGGGTTGTGGTGCTGTTTTTTCTACCACCCCACTGCCTTCCCTTTCATGTTAGGGGTGGGGGAGACCGAGCACTCCCCAGCAGCCGAGACTGTGGTTGGCACTCTGAGAATTCAGCTTGGTGGGAACCATGAAGCCATGCACAGAACCTTGGGTGCACACCTGGTCTGCACAGCCAGCTGCACCATGTCTGAGCTGGGAAAAAAGTTGGTTCAAAGACTGGAATCTTGGGAGGGGCTAGGAGCTCAAGAGGGCAGATCGGAGCACCTCTTCCCATCACCACCCTTGTCTAGAGAAGCCCTTGATGATGCATTGGACCCATCAGGCTGGGGGCTTCCTGGAGGAAGCAGACTTTGACTGGATGAAATTAGATGAAATGGGGTGAGGTCCAGAAATGGATGTTTTAAGCTTCATCCTGCAAAGGGGTTTTTCCAGCAGAGCTGGGAAGCCTGGAGGAAAACAACAGACTTCTGCACCTAGACCTCTCACAGAGGCCTCGGTGGAGGGTGTTATATATCCAGGACTGGGTGGACTCAGGACCTATAAGACCCTGGGTCCACACCTGGCAGCCCAGCCTTCCTTGCCCCCACCTTCCCCAGGGGACAGACTTCTCCATGCGGACCTTCAGCCATGTGCGTCCAGAACCCCCTGGCCAGGCCAGGCCTGCCACAGGGAATGCTAAGTGAGTGCGATCTGGACGTGTGCCAGCTGGGCATCTCCCATGGGCATGGCCGGGCCATCTGAGGTGGGAGCAAGGGGACAGGCCAATGCCAAGACCCAAGCAAGGGTCTGGGTCCAGCCCAGCCTGGCCTTGGACAGATCAGTGCCCCTTTATTGCCTGCTAGAAAGGGAGGCTTATTTGAGGACCTTCATCTGGGTGGGATTTACAGGATTATCCACATTCAGTGCTTACCTTCCCACTTCCCCCTCAGTTCCTCCCCATTCCTTGCCACCAGCGGCCAAGAGGACCCTCCACCACCATCTTCCCCAGAGATTCTCGCTCTGCCCCCTGGGATCCGACCCCAGGTACGGGGTACTGTGCTGGTCCCCCTGCCCGAGTGGTGGAAGGGGATGGGAAAGAAGCCTCCACCTTGCCTCACTCCTCTGCCTGTTTTGGTGATGAGGGACCTGGGGAAGGGCACTCAGGCTCCCTGCTGTCTCTGCAGAAAAAGAGGAAGCCGGGTGAGGGCCCTTCCTGACCGGATCCTGCACCGGGAGCTCCGAGGGAAGGAAAGGTAGGGGCCCGAGAATGTCGCAGTCCCTAGTCTCACCTTTCCATCCACCCCTCAGGGCCCCAGGCCCCGGGCCACCGCTCCAGCTCTTCGTCGGATTCTGCTGGCGCTAGCCCGGTACACGCTGCTGGCCCCGCAGGCACCTACCGCTCGGCGTCAGCCGAGTCCATGGACGAGATTCCCGTGGCTCAGACGCGCCTGGGCAGCGCTGCCCTGTCGGTTCCTGGAGGCAGGGGCGGAGAACCGGGGCTGGCGCTGCAGGCACTGCAGGCGCATCTGCCTGCTGTTTTCGTGAGCCCGAGCAGCGGCGAGCCCGGGGCACGGGGCGGCCCAGAGACCGGCCTGGCTTAGCTGGGCTGAGAGGCAGGAGGGCCGAGAAGGAGCGGCCGGCGGGACCCACCCGACTCTCTCTATGCAACACCCCCACCCTCGCAGAACGAGTGCACTTTAGGAGCCCCTACAGCCGGCAGGATCGGCTCCCCCTCCCCCACCACTCAGCAATACCTGCCCCACTGGCCATGATGCTCCAATAAACTTTTTTATGCTTTTGCGGACTTACTGCAAACTTTTTGAATAGCAAGGGCCGTGGGCCCTCCTGGAGTTGGACCATTGCCTGCCAGTCTTGGGGCCGAGGATGGGGTAGGCCCCTTATAGCATCCAGATTGTCATATGGAGGTGAACGAGGACCCGAGGTACTCGTTCCTCGAGATGCACAAGGCTCCTGGTTAGGAACGATCCTAGAAGGCTACTTGGAAAAGGCTATGTTCTTGAAGATTTAAGAGTTTTCACTTGGAGACAAGAGGGGAAGCAGGCTTTGCGTGCGGGAGGGAGCAGATACCTGGGAGGTTCAGGAGCTTTATCCTGGCTGTAGGTGTACCAGGATGCTGGGACTGGGCACTCTCGATTCGCCTATTGTCCCGTCTCCCCAGTGCTCCTGAGTTGTGACCTGGGGATGCCACATGTTAATTGGCGAGCCATGGCCTTGAGCCAGCTATACACTCCACTGCCCACTGGCACCGAGGGAAGGGATCCTCCCGACCCTCTGCCCCGCCCCTCACCCTCCAGTATCCCACCCCCACCCCTCCTTCAGTTGTGGCTCTGGGAAGCTGGCTCTCCGTAGGAGGCGGAGGCCTGCTTTGAACTTAAGGTGGAGCACAGAATGGGGGGTTGCTTTCCCATTAGGAAGCCACCCGAGGACGTCCAGCACTGCAGAGGGCTGATCTCCCGGGCGGCGAAGGCCTCAGAGCTGCCCAGGAAGCGAAAGAAGGCAATCTTGGCAGCTCTGCCCACGCGAATCTCCCAGCGTCGATGGGGCGGGGTCCAGTGGGTGGAGCCAGCCTGACCTTGGTCACTCTCCCGCTGAGACAGCCCTGGGGGTGGGACTCGCCGTCTCTATGGAGACCGAGAAACAGGGGATAATACAGCAGAGCCGCCCGAGCTGCAGTCCCGCCCAGGAGCCGGCAGGGAGCAGAGCTGCAGAGCCGCCCGGTCTCCCGCGTCCGTGGGTCCATTCTTGTGTCCTTCTGTCCATCGAACGCGGGCTGCAGGAGCAGCCACGAGGTAGAAGTCGGTAGGAGAACCCCGGCGCCGACCACCCTAAACAGTATCCTGCACGATGAGGAAGAGGGTGGGGGTGGGAGCGGCCTGGAAGGGGTCCCAGCCCTGGAGGGTACCGAGCTTAGGACGCCAGCTGAGCGCCCTGCCCTGGGCCCAAGCGTTCCATTCCCACCCCCATCTCCTCGCTGGGCTGATTGATGACTCCAGCTGTCCCAGAGGGAGGACGCTGGTGGCCTTGGGCGTGGCTGCTCCATCCATGGCCTGCAGGCCCCTGGGACTACAGCCTGTAACCTGGCTCTTTCTGATCTGCACCGAAATTACCAGGAATGCATCTTCCCACAGAAAGGAGTGAGCACTGGATGCAGGAGCCTGCTAGTCTCTAGGACCAGCATCCTGTGGCACGAAAGCTCCCCTAGGCTTTAACCTCCATGAGCAAGCGCTGGGTCTCTGAGGTCCTTGGTGGGAGGTTGCAGTGTAGGGAGAGGGAAGTTTAGTGCAGTGTGCACACAGAGTCACTGCAAAGTAACAGCTGTGGGTGCTCCCAGTTCCAGAAACTGGGACTTAGAGATGGGCAAGTGTGGTCACTGGCCAGTGGTAGCAGAAGAGAGGATAGTTGGGCAGAGGCCTAGGCCACGGTCACTGGAGGCTCTAGTGTAAAAGGCAGAGGTATAAGATGGTTGCCGAAGACATGACTGGTTGGGAGGCTGTCGTAGAGGAGGTGGGTGTGCTCATGGAGGTCTCAACACAGGGGGTGTCCCAACATAGTACCTAGGAGTCTGGAAATGCATGTCTGCGGGTGCAGGCACGGGGTGGGGGCTTTAGTGCAGGGCTGAGTATGTGGCCAGATGATTGTGTACGTACAAAAAAGGGTGGGGGTGTATGGGTGTGGTTGGGGCTAAGGGTGTGTGGAAGGAGAATGAGGTGTAAGGCTCTGGTTAGGGGTCTCAGGAAGGGCTGTGGGTGTATGGATGGAGCAGCTGCAGCACACGGCAGAGGGTGTGGTCAGGGAGGCATCGGTGCCAGGCTGTACCAGCACAGCACTGTGGGTGTGGTCAGAGGACTGCAGGGGGACCATGAGGGTGGGAGGCACCGTTTGGTGCAGGGCTGAGCACGTTTCTGGGGAAGACTTTGGTACAGGGCTGTTAGTATATATGTCAAGGATGGATGCTGAAAGAATGGTCCAAGCCCTGTCTCAGGGCTGCTGGTGGGATCAGGGGACTGTAGGAGGGTCTGAGTGGGGCGCATCAGGGCGGGGCTGTGGGTGTGGTGAGGGAGGTTTGAGTACCAGGGGAAGGATGTGATCAGGGGGAATAAGGCTGAGGGTGTGGAGGGCCAGGGCTGAGTGCCTATGGCTGTGGGAGTGTGGACTGGTGTGGTGGTGCTCAGGGTATGGCCAAGGGGTCTCAGTGGAGGGCTGACAGTGTTGGGGACGTGGGCTTTGGTGCAGGGTGTAGGTGTGAGGATCAGAGGGCCAAGGCCATAGTCCTACCCGTCAACATGCCTCTGGGGGCTTATAGCTCTACAACCCCTACCCTAGGCTAGTCCCCCAATCTGCTGCTCCTCCTCAATTCCAGACTGGGAGGTTACAGCCCCAATGGGTGGCAAGGGATGAGGAAGCCAAGGCTGTGCCCCAGGTGCTGGGCGTGCTAGTGTGCCCCACCCGTGGGTCCCTGTTCCCCAGCCCAACCCAACCCAGCAGCAATGGGAGCTTCTCCCTGAGCCACTCTGACACCATCCTGCCCTTAGCAACATTCTCCAAGTAGCACCACCCTCCCTTAGCAACCGTCTCCAGGCTTCACAAACTGTGGCCAGGCCAGCCCCAGGCTCCCGCTCCCCTCATGTTTTTGTTTAACAGCAAATAGTAACAAGGTCCCGGCTGGGCCAGCTGCACCCCTGCCTAGGGCATGCACCCCTGCCTGTGCTCTGGCGCCCTTCTCAGCCAGGGTTGGGTCTTGATGGGTTCTCATGACCCTGACAAACACTGTCCTGACTAAATACCTGCCCAACTAGCAGCCTAGCCTGGCTCTGACCCAGCTTGGCATGGAACTCCCAGGGAGGGAGGGAGGCCTGCTCTGCCACTCTCACTTCTACCCAAGCAGGCCTTTTGCCAGGGCCACACAAAGCCATGATCCCAGCTGCTGCCCTCACAGTCTTTTGGGACGGGGCCACTCTGTTCCCAGCTTGGTGTGGGCATCGTGATTTCATCTTCTGAATGCCACTCCAAGCCAGGGCTAGCGTTAAGCAACAGGATCTTTCCTCTTGGGGCTCTTTCTCAGGGCTTGGGGGCCCAGGGAGACATTAAGTATTGGCCGCTCTCTGCAGGCAGCTCCCGCTCCAGCTCTCGCAGGTATGTACCCTAAGTGCCGCCAACTCAGACCTTGCAGGTTTTGTGGTAGTAGTGGTGATGTTCTGTGCCTTGTGGGGGGATCAGCTTGGCTGAGAGGTGACTGAGGTGGGTCCCTATAGGGTGGCATGGCAGCAAGCACAGACATGGCTGGGCTGGAGGAGAGCTTCCGCAAGTTTGCCATCCACGGTGACCCCAAGGCCAGTGGGCAAGAAATGAATGGCAAGAACTGGGCCAAGCTGTGCAAGGACTGCAAGGTGGCTGATGGAAAGGCTGTGACAGGGACCGACGTCGACATCGTCTTCTCCAAAGTCAAGTGAGCCCCAGGCAGTCTCTGCTTCTGATGTTCCCAGAAGGTGGGGAGTTGAGGGGCTGGAAGCAGGGAGGACATCGGGAAGGGGGAAAACTCACGATGCCCACGTACCTGGCAGGGGGAAGTCTGCTCGAGTCATCAACTATGAGGAGTTCAAGAAGGCCCTGGAAGAGCTGGCACCCAAGCGATTCAAGGGGAAGAGCAAGGAGGAGGCCTTCGATGCCATCTGCCAGTTGGTAGCAGGCAAGGAACCAGCCAATGTGGGCGTCACTGTAAGTGCCCTGCTGGTCTCAGGGAGATACTGAGGGGTATGTGGGGAATCTCAGCTGGGGTGGGAAGGGCTGGGCTCCCTAACCAGGTGCTCCTGGGGGAACTCTGTCCAAACAGAAAGCAAAAACAGGGGGAGCTGTGGAACGGCTGACTGACACCAGCAAGTACACCGGCTCCCACAAGGAACGCTTCGACGAGAGCGGCAAGGGCAAGGGCATTGCTGGGCGGCAGGACATCCTTGATGACAGTGGCTATGTGAGTGCTTACAAGAATGCAGGCACCTATGATGCCAAGGTGAAGAAGTGAGACCTGGGAAGAGCCCCCCAGCATGGCAGCCCCATCCAGAGGCTAAGGCCTGGTATAAGGGGTGTGTGGAACAAGAGAGCCTGGTCTCCTTCCTGCTGGACCTGCCATCCAGAGCTTCCTGCCCAGCCCCATTGGGCCAGCCCACCAGGTCTCTGACCCAGACTCCTCTGTGTCTCCCTCCCCTTTCCTCCATGACTTCTGTCCCTCTAGGGACAGTCTGTGCCTATAACCTAACCGCCCCAACCTAGCCCCGGGCATGGCTAAACCCCTGACTGCTTGCCTCATATTTAAGCTGCTGCTCTGGCCAAGTGCCTAATTCTTACCCAGACCTCAATAAAGACACCTTTTGTATCAATATGGCCTGGTCACGTATATGACAATGAGGACAACGAGGGGTTCACACCCCTCTGACCCCTCAGTATCACCATCCACCTGCCTGTCACATTGCTGATCCTCTCACTGGCAGCCCTGCCTAGAAAAAGACACACCAGTCCCTTCCATCAGGACGGAGCCGGACTGCCTGAGGATGCTCCATAGGGAAATCAAAGCCTTCTACCTGAGGCCTGACCCAGAGTCCTGGCACCACAGCTCGCCTTCTTCCTGCAGGCAGGGCCTCAGCCTCTCTGCTTTTACAGCAGGAGGAGGGATGAGACAGCAGATTTGGCCTGGGCCAAGTGTTGGCAGGGTGCCCAGTGCCAGGCCTTGGCGTCAGCCTGCTGATGGGCCCCCACTCCAGGGGGCTACCAAGGTGAGTCATTTCGGGCACCAGCTCAGATGATCAGAAAATGCAGAAAGAACTTCGGGGGTAGGTAGTCCAAATTCATAGTTTTATAGCTGAGGAAACTGAGGCCCAAAGAGTAAAGTGGCCTCTGCAGAAGAGGGGCCAGAACCATGCCACTTGACTCCCAGGCCAGGCTCTTTCTAACACAGCAAGCCCCAATATAACTTCCAGAAATGGGACTGGATGGCCCGTGACAGAGCCTGACACCCAATACCAGCCTTTGGTGGGTAAGCAGGGCATCCCACAGTGAAGGGGCTTCTTCCTTGCTGATGCCCTGACATCTGTTCAGCATCCCAGGGTGGGAGGATGTGGGGGCCTCTCTAGTCCTAAGGACTCCTGGGAGTTTCCAGATAACCTTTTCTCCTCTCTGAGGCTCTGGTTGCTAGGCCAGAGATACATATAAGCCCAAGGCTTTGGGGCCAGCTCTCCTTCCTGCTGACAAACAGGCTGATGAGACTGAGTGCCTTCCCAGTAGAGGACAGCTCCCAAAGGTGCTAGAAAAGGCTCAAAGTATCACTCACAGATACTTTCTTTCCCAACCTTGTTAACATGACAAAGTAGCACAACAGCTTATTCCTTCATCCCACAGACTGTTCTGGGGTGTTCCTGCCCCATGTGGCCCCAGAGTCCCTTCCTTGAACCCAGGTCTCTTGGGAGTGGAGGTACAGAGGAAGAGTGAAGCTCTGGACTGGGATGCTGGGGAGGTGAGGTGGGACCTGGAGGGCAGAGGATCAGAGCCCTGACGAACAGCTGACAGCTGTGGGCTCCTGATTTGGCTGACCGCCTTGCCTGGCACTGCCCAGGGAAGAGTTTCAGAGAGCCCTACCTCTCCCACCAGCAAAAATGATTCCTCTAACTGTGGGGAACTTGTTTCAATTGTGAGCTTACTTAAATGAGCATAATGGGAGTGAAACCCAATCCTTCTGGCTTTCACTTGCTAAAATATCCTCACAGTGAAAAGAATTTAACTGGGTTGCAAATTGGTCCAGGCTATCAAGTGATTAAGCTACAAGTGAGAGTACTGTCCAGTTAGGTGGGGAGCAGCAGCTCAGCCCCTGGGGTGACTGGCAGTATGGCTCAGAGGAACCAGACAGATCTGGGGGAGCCCTGAAACTCTATCTCGTAGGAGTAAAGTCCCCTCTTCTGGAAAAGTAGTCATGGAGTCCAAGGGAAATCAAGACCCACCCAGAGCAAGGAAGAACCTTATGAGTCTACTAGCAGAATCTGGTACAAAGGCACTTCGGCCCTGTAGTGACCACCCTCCACAGCTTCCTCATGGTGGAAAGCTTTGGGAGCCTCCGCCAGCAAAGCCAGGTGGGCAAGAAAGAGTGGTTAGGATCTGCGGGATGGAGCCACTAAACCCTTCTACATAAAGCTGGTGGGAAGGCTAAATCTGTCAGAGTGGCTCTGCCCCTTCTTTGGGCACAGAACTTCCCAGAGGACACAGCCCTATTTTCTTCTTTTCTCCCAATAATGTCAGGCACCTTGAGCGAGGAATTCTCCAGTTGTTTTCTCATTGCATCAGGAGACATCCCCATTCTATACTGAGCTCACATAGGCTCAACATTTCTTTGACACCTTTAATCCCTACCCTTGCCCTCTGGAACAAGGGCCACACAAGGAAAATCAGAAACAGCTGACTTCCCTAGGGATGGCCATCAACGCTAGAGAGGTACCTGGCCTGGGGCAGGGCCAGCCACTTTCAGTGACATTAGAAAATAGGGTGGAAAGTTACTCAGTCTGGGGTAGGCTTTTTGCTCCTTAGCATTACCCTGAATAGGCTCTGGGGCCGGCATTATCAGATGATCACAGGGGAAGGAAGGGAGGGCTGGAGTTGTAGAAAGAAGTGTGTTATTTTTCCGCACAATGGTCTGTCCAGTAAGCTGCTCTGTGTACTGGGCTGGGGCCCTGAAATGTGATAATTCAGGGCTTCGAGGTCACCGAGGTTGTCTGGAGGACGGGCCCAGGAAAGGGATGCTGGCAGTGGTGGGTGTTCTTACTGACGCTTCCACGGAGCCCAAGCTCACTCTCACTCCCTCAGAGCCGTGCAGCTCAAAGAAACGTGTGGCTCCTCTGTACTTGCTCCTTTGGGAGCCCACATAACATCCAGAAGTCTGTGCATTTGATTTATAACTTAGAAATGTGTGATCTTGGCTGTAATCTTCATATCTCATTATTATGGCAACAGCTTTCCTGCTCTGCACAGCACCTGGGTCAGAGGGGCAAACAAGCATCTAATCTTCCCCCCTGCCTCTCTCTGATAGAGATGAAGAGAAGTACAACACAGCACGAGTCGCAGTCCTTCACCCTCTACGTGCCCTCTGGCAACATCAGCTCCCCGGGTGACTCTGAAGCATATACATACCACTTTCATTAACTTTTCCTATTGATTTTTAGAATGCCCCATCGACCAGGATTAAAAGAAAGATTGTGCCTCGCCTGAGCCCAAAGCTAACCTCACCTGGACTTCACCGGCCTTTTCTCTCATCTCTCCAGCTCTTCACCAGTCCTTCCCCACTCCACACAACCGTCACTCCATTCTCCTTACAGAGAAAGCTTCTCAAGTACAAATCGGCCACTCCTCTGCCTTCCCAGTCTAAAATCCTGGAGGAGCCATGCAGCCTCACTCCTGCCTCTCTCCTCTCAGCCCCTTGGTTCCATGGACCATCTTCCTTCCCATTTCGTGGCCTTTACATATGCTGCATCTCTCTACAGTTCTCCCCATGGCTTCTGCTTTAGCCCCTGTACTTTGCCTGGTAACCTTCTACTCATTCTTCAGGTCTCAGTGAAAAGACCATTACTTTGGTGGATATTTTTCTGGTACCACACCTCCCAGGCTAGGATTGGTCTCCTGTTATATAGTCTTATGATATTGTGACCCACATCTTCCTTGCCCTGGATCCCTTTGGCGGCCCCAGATTCCCCCACTGTTTGCCAGAAAAGGCTCTGCTTATCCTCTACCTGTTTCCATGCTACTCATTCTGCAAGCTTCCACTCAAACAAGTCCTCATTGACACCTTCTCCCATTCCCCAGAGTAGGAATCTCCCCCCCTCCCAAATCTCTCTTTTTCTCTCTCCAGGACATCTTTAGGATTTCTTTAGACCTGCTTGGTACCAATACCAAGCTTAGAACTCTATCACATGAGTTTTTGCTTTTCTCTCTACTGAATCTCCAGGGTAGACACCAGATCTCATCACATGTTTACTATGATGGAAGAAACTCAAAATATGTTTGATGAACCAATCAATATGGATTCTCTGAAATTTCTTCTAACACGAAACACACCTGGTCATAGATGTTCTTTTTAAATATCCTACCACACAGTTTCAAGTGACAATTGGGAAAAATGTCTAGTGTTTTTTACTTTTCAACATTTTCTGTCAAATGTCTCTACGTGACACGATGCTAGGACAAAGTGCCCACTATTTCTGTGGGCAGAAGGAAAGAATGACTTGATGGGAGGGGACAAGAAGAGAAATAAAGAGAAGGACCAATACAATAATCAGAATAGATTTTTTTCTTCATATTTCGGGTAAATACCACCATACTGGTGGCAATGACACTGAGAGCCCCCTGTGGCTGGGAGGGAAGCTGCGGAGAAAGTGTTCAGTGCTAGCTCCATAAACTAGGCTCTGGGACAGAGTCTGAGACACTCTGTATTAGATACTGACCCGTGTCATGTGCCACTGGTGAGGAGGATGACAGCGTGCTTTTCCCAAAGGGTGGTGATCTCCCCAAATGATGGCTCTTCTCAGGAGGCAGGAGTGCTTTCCCAGAATAACCTTTTTGCTCTTTATTCAGCTGTTGCAGCAGATACTCATTCGTTACCACCAGGGATCTGAGGCATGGGGGAAAGGCAGACATGAAGTCATGAAAGCAGAGTAGATGCCATTCAGACCTGCGATGTTTGCTAAAGGCCAATATAAAATGAAGTAACATCTGTACATAGAAGAACTGTCCAATTTATGAGTGTGTTATTTTAAAAGCAGGCCGACAGTTTCTTTCTTCATTACAGCTCCTTTATGTCCCAGACTGACAAAAATAGTAACACGATTCACATTTTATACATTGTGACTGTTCTGTCCTTCCAGAGCACTTTCATGATGAGAAGCACTGGGAGACTGGCACCTGACCAGTCCTCCGATTTCTTTCTTCAAATATTAACTTCTGCTTCTTCTAATCTGTCCTGCCTCTACAATTAACTAGTGGTGCTAGTCATGGCTGGACTCTTGGACTCTGTATTACCATGGAATGTTAAAAGCCATTGGAGACTGGCAAAAAAATAAAAAAGATGCATGCACAATGCTATTTTTTTGCAATATTTGTAACAGCAAAATACTGTCAACCTAAATGCCCATCGATAAATAATTAAATAGACACACAATAGACTCCTATAACTATAAAAAGAAGTGAGAGCCCTGGCTGCTGTAGCTCAGTAGATTGAGCACGGGCCCGTAAAGCAAAGGGTCGCCGGTTCGATTCCCAGTCAGGGCACATGCCTGGGTTGCAGGCCAGGTCCCCAGTAGAGGACACATGAGAGGCAACCACATACTGATGTTTTTCTCCCCCTCTTTCTTCTTCCCTTCCCCTCTCTCTAAAAATAAATAAATAAAATATTTAAAAAAAAAGAAGTGAGAGCCAACTCTATACACCACTGTTAATTGATTGCTAAGATAAAATACTGAAGTATCACTATGCCTTTTTCTATATAATAGAATATCCCTGTACAAATACACACCCACACCTACAGGGGAAGGTTAGTAGGAAGGAAGGAAAGGATGAGGCGGCAGGCAAGGAAGCTAGATTTGTCTGCGCTTATCTAATTTTGTAGATATTAGACTTTGGAACCATGTAAATGTTTTACATAATTATAAAATAAGACTAAATCAAAATAAAAAAATTCTCTACAAATCAAAAGCAAATAGAAACAAATTGAACCTGTATTTTGAATTGATGGTTTAACAACACAGAGAAAAATTATTTCAAATTACTTTAAAATATAGCCATTTGGCCCTGGCTGGTGTGGCTCAGTGGATTGAGCACCTGGACTGCAAACCAAAGGGTCAATGGTTCAATTTCCAGTCAGGGCACCTGCCTGGGTTGCAGGCCAGGTCCCCAGTGGGGGGCATGTAAGAGGCAACTACACATTGATGTTTCTCTCCTCTTTCTCCCTCCCTTCCCCTCTAAAAATACATAAAATCTTAATCTCTATATCTATATCTATATCTGTATCTCTATCTATCTATCTATCTATCTATCTATCTATCTATCTATCTATCTATCTATAGCCATTTGACTGTTCATCACTAAAGAGGTATACCCTAATGTTCTCAAAGTGTGATTGTAGACCAGCTAATGCAGCATCACCTGGTAACCAATTACAAATGCAAATTCTCAGTTCCCAGCCCAGACCTGCTGAATCAGAAACCTTGGGGGGTGGGGCCCAGCAATCTGCATTTCAACAAGTTTTTCAGGTGAATCTGATGCACACCTGAGTTTCAGAACCATAATTTTATGCTACTTGTTCAACTTCTGTATATGTTTGAAATAATTATAATGAAATGTTTAAAAAAATTAAAAGGCCATAAGAATGGGTCTGGATCTAATCCTCTGAATATGAAGTTATTCCAAGTAAAATAAGGAAGTTTAAGGTTGAAGATTTGGGGATGGGATTCTTATATTTAAATTTCATTGAAAGTCCTAGTAAAGATGTTTGCCAAATCAAAATGTCCAGGGCGTCTCTCAATGTACCAATAGTCTTGAGGCTTCCTCTGATTTGTCTAGCCTGCATCATGAGGGTACTGTTCTTTGAAGAAGCTGATGCTATCTGAGCTCTTCTGAAGAAAACATATACATTGGATTCTCTCTGAGTGCCAACATATTTCTCTGTGACCAATGGCAGGCAAGCATTTTCCAGGAGAATCAGATGACTAATTTTAGGGGCACACAGTGACCAAGAAAAGCTAGCTGACTCAAACAAGGGTCCTGGTGGATCTAGGGGAAGCTACTTATTACTGAGGTGATGCAATTCACCAGTTCCATTAAAGGCATTTAATCCCTGCTGTCTCCCGGAAAACAGTACTTTGAGTCCTGAAGCTAGCTGGCCTAGATACAAATGGTTTACACATAAGATGGAATTAATTTGAGAAGTATATAGATTTTATCTTGCCAGTAAAACAAAGGACATAAAGGAAAATAAGCATCTGCTTCCAGAAGCCAGCTGGATAGACCCACTCCTACCTCTGACTTTCATGGAGAAGGGCCACTGTCTCTTCCAGCTTTTTCAGCTGGGCAAGCTCCTGGTTCAGGCAAACCACCTGCATGTTCAGCTGTTGGTTTTTGCGCAGAAGATCATCTACAAAAAATATAGTAGCCAGGGGTGAGCAGGATTCCAAGCAGCTGATCTTTGACCAAAGCCTGAGGACATCTTGAAGAATTGGGGACCCCCTCACTGCACCCACCTCCATGCTCTATTCATTGCTTCCCTTAGAGACAGCAGAATACTGGCAACAAACATCTGATTTAAAATGCAATCACTTACTATCGCATGTTAGTTCATTCTAGTGAATCTGGGATTCACTAGAGCTAATAATTCTGCCCCATAGCATTATTATGAGACACCTGTCCTCATTTAGCATAGCAACTCAACAAATATTAGGTCTCTCTGTATTCTCCATGTTAGTTTATGAATGTATGTCCTTTCCTCTCTATGGAGCATGTGAAAATATCTAGAACCGTGTGAGGCACATAGTAATAACTCAATGATTGCTTGCAGGAACTGAATTTATAACCAAGACACATAAGCAGTTCCCCAAATCTATTACCACTGCCTGCAATAATGATGTAGGTAAAAGCACAGGAACTCTGCTCCTAAGAAAGTCTCCTAGAACTGTACTTCTTAAACTTTAGCATGTTTACAGATCACCTGGGGGGGGGGCTTGTTAAAAAACACACTCTGATTCAGTAGGTCTGAGGTGAGGCCCAATAACCTACATGTCGAACAAGCTCCCCCGTGATGCTATTATGCTGATCTGTGAACCACACTTTGAGTACCAAGATTCTAGAAGGTAGAAAACAGGGCTGCAACAGGGGTATTTATCAGCAGTAAGCCAAAATCCAGCACTGGGCCTCATGGCTGATTGAAAGTAGGTATCTAAGTGAACAAACAATGACCTGTTTTCAGAGTAGGTAAGTGGAGATGCTTTGATTATTCAGGCTTGTAAAATCAGATAGTCATGAGACTGAACTCTGGAAATTCAGTACTGACTTCCAAATCAAGTTCCTGTGTAAACTGAAATGCCAATAATCTTTGTTTAGGGGTGATAAGACAGAGAGTTAAGTCAAGGGTAAATTCTATATAAAATACTAACCTAAACTATGCTAATAATATAGTACAAGTCAAAACTTTAAAAAGGTATTATTTTTCACTTATAACTATGGCAAAAATTAGAAAAAAAAAACAGTGTGGGCAAGAATAGAGTGGTTCAAATACACTCATTGCTGATGTGAGTATGAATTGAAAAACTTGTGAGGGGAGTGATTTGGCAATGTGTAACAAAAGCTTTATAAATGTCCATATCTTTTGACCCACTAATTCTACTAGTAGGAATGTCTCCTAAGAAAATAGTCTGAAATGTACACAAAGATTTATATACCTAGATATTAACAGCGGCATTAGCTATCGTGGTGTAAATATTAGGACTCTCAGTTCCACTGGAAGGGAAGAAGGACAATTTCAGAGAAACGTTTTCATTCTCAAGTCTTTTCTTTCATTTCAGGTCTTTGAACGTTTCAAAATTCTTCAAAATTATTTACATTATTAACAATAGCAGCTTTGTTTATAATAGCTAACATTAAAAACAACTATGTAGAGGACTAGATAGATAAGATATATTTGTGTAACATTACAGGAAGTGCCTATACTGTTGAATTAGTAACATTAGGGTACAGAACCCAGTAGGTGATTGTCTAGGGTAGAGAGTGGGGGGAACTGCGCCAGAGTCTGAGAGAACTTTCTGGAGTAGCAGAAATGTTCTGTATTTAATTAGGATGGAATTAAATGAGTATATATTTGTCAAAACTCATCAAACTTAAAACATGTGCTTTGTTGTATGTAAATTTTTTGTAAAAATCAAGACACAAATTTTAATTTTGAGTTCAAAATAAATATACAGGAGTATGGTGAAAGAAAATATACCCAAAACACTAATGGTAGTTACTGCTGGATAGTGGAGTTTTATTTTCCTTATATTTTTCAAAATTTCTATAAAGAATACCATCTTCTGCTATAGTTAGGAAAAACAAGTATCATTCTCAAAAATAATAATAATGTTTGTACTTGCTTTACAATGACAAAAAGCTCCATCTGGTGACTCAAGCCACCTGCATTATTAGAACTCTCTGAGGCAAGGTGATGGTTTCCATTCAGGAAGCCATGTGGCTCTACACAGTGAAGCTGATGAAATGGGCCGTCTATAACAAAAACTGTCTTGGGACACACCACAATCTGCTCTCCTGAACTTACCATATGTGTGGGGTTGGTGCCCACTCACAATTGAGGTGGCAGCACCTTCCTCCAACTGCTGAATTTTTTCTGATAAAATGAGGTTTTCCTCCAGCACTCTGACCAGTTTTTGCTTCAAACTTTCCTTTGGATCAGTGAACAAAGTACAAACACATTAAGAATCTGAAATTCTAAGGAGTGCTTTTAGAAGACTGAAAGAATCCTTCCTCTGTTTAGTGATACACTGAATGGAGGTCAGCATCTCTTCTCACTAAAATTTTAATTCATTAATAAACATAGTTCGGCCCTGGCCGGTGTAGCTCAGTGGATTGAGCTCGGGCCTGCAAACCAAACAACTACAGTTCGATTCCCAGTCAGGGCACATGCCTGGGTTGCAGGCCAGTTCCCAGCAGGGATGCACAAGAGGCAACCATACATTGATACTTCTCTCCCTCTCTCCTTCCCTTCCCCTCTAGGGATAAATAAATAAAATCTTTTAAAAAAAGATGCAATAACTAATGGATGTTTTTCTCCCTCTTCTTCTTCTCCCTCCCTTCCCCCTCTCTAAAAATAAATAAATAAATTTTAAATTAAAAAAAAAAACATAGTTCAAGTGCAGCAAATTTATCACACGGAGTTGCAATTTTTCCTGTGAATTATCCACTGTTTTGGCAGAACAAGTGGTCATTTTGAGAAGTGGCCAGCATTCTGAGTCACCTATCTAAAGATTGCAAAAACTGAACTTGATGTCTGAAAACCCTCTAATGTTAAGAAAAAGGGAAAAAAGACTAAGGATATGAGTCCCTTCTTCTTCTCCCAGAGCTAGCAGCCCGATAGTCAGACTGGCCCCTGGCTCAGGGCTGTCTGCTCCATCAGAAGGGGAGAAAGACAATCCCAGAGATATTTACTCTCTCTCACCAAAATCATACCATGACCTTCAAGGCCATGGTCCTAGACACTTTCACTCAAGGGTCTTTTTTTCCCCTTCCATTTCATGCCTTTCTTTAGAATTTTTGGATGAGGGCTGAGATTAAGGAGTCATCCTTCAGAACCTCTGAGTTGTCCCTGTCCTGGCAAGTTCTGTTTTCCTGATTTGCCCAGAATGTATTTGGGTACAGGAACATCATGGTATTGATGCTCTCTATGGTAGAGGGCTATTCTAGTCTTGCTGCTTCATCCTCTTCTGGTAAAAGAAAAGTAGGAAAGGGAGATGAAAGAGGCATACCATGTCATTAGGGACCACCTGCCCCGCCTCCTTCAGTTCCATCTCCCTCCTGCGCAAGGCTTTTGTTGCATCTTCAGGATGTGAGCGACACCACTGCTGAGAAGGAGCAGGGACTACCAAAGTCAGAAGCAAATCTCGGGCAGGACCTGCCAAAAATTCAGGTTGGGCACACAGGCCAATCTTAAAAGCTAAAGCACAGAATTCCTAGCCAATAATTTACCAGCTCTGTAGGACAAATCGAGTAATCTGTCTTTTTACAAGAATGTAGTAAGTGGCTGTGAAAGGTGTTTCATGATAGATAAGGAATTACGTCCCATACCCTCTGTGGTGGAACACAGCAGACCCTCCCGAATGCAGGCTCTGCGCTATTTTCTAGTCACCAGGGAGTGGCTCCCGAGGATAATTTCTTACAAAACGAGAGCAAAGAGTCACTGTGGGAATGAGAGTGACCATTTGGGCTAAGATTTCTTTTCCTGTATGTCCCTCTGGTAATTAAAAAAAAGTTAAGCCCAAATAACTGAAGTTTCTAGTTTTTACTTAAACATTTTCCACTACCAAAAGCTCCCTGAATTCTTCTCACATTAGACAACAAATAAACATATGGGAGCAACATTTGCAAAACTGGTTTTCCCCAAGTTCCTTAAAAAAAAAAAACCCTAAAAAGAGTCCAGGTCACTTAGTCATTTGAGTTTTTCAAATAATAACATTTCAACAGGCATCTCAGAACTCTGATGATCAAGCCCAGTTCCTACTGTACTTATTACTGGCACTTTCCTAAGGATTATAAAATCCTTTTATAACTATGAACATGACCACACTGTATCTTACACGTCCCATCGCTCTACATGTTACCTGAAGGCTACCAAAAAATTATAGGAGGAACAAAATAATTGGTACATGACAGAAAAAGCACTGATAAATAAAATGAAGGGAAGAAGATTGTGAGAAAAATGCAGTTTTCAACTGCTGTGTTACTGAACAATTTTGGTAAGTGATCAAGAAAACAATCCTTGTAGAGCAGAAGCAAGGTTGGAGCCCTTGTCCCAAAACTGAGAAGACACTTACCGAGAAACTTCTTATTAAGGAGGAGGGAGCCAGGGCCAGTCCAGTGCTTATCCACGAGCTCCAAAAGCTGTCTGAGGACAGTGGCCACATGGGAGGTTCTGGCAGAGATCTGGGGACTGTGGTTTCCTGGCAAACCATGCAAACTGCCCAGGTCACTAGAGAGAGGCTCAAGAAAAAAAACACCCAACCATTTGTCATTCTCACACAAGAGAAACAAGAATCCAAACATTTAAAGTGTTAACCTTAAAAAAAATTATTTATTGGTGTTAGACTGAGGACGGGGAGAGGGGGATGGAGGGGAGGTGGGGGGGGAAGGAGGGAGGAAGGAAGGGAGAGGGGGAGGGAGAGAGAGAGAGAGAAACATCGCTTTGTTGTTCCACTGTACGCATTCCTTGGTTGATTCTCGTATGTGCCCTGACTGGGGGTCAAACCAGCAATCCTGGCATATCAGGACGATGTTCTAATCAACTGAGCTACTCCGCCAAGTCCCTCAGTGTTGACATTTAAGAAAAAGCAAACAATAAGATGATGTCATCTTTCAGTTTAGATTTGAATAGAACATTATTTATGTCCAGGACAAATACAATAATATAGTCAAGAATAGTTTTAAAGATAACAGTATCTTCTATCATAATTTTCTGTAGAGATTTTCAGAAGAAAACAAAAATTGTATTGATACTTACATTATTGGCTCAATATATTATGCTATGTAATAAGAAATGATGAAACTGCAGGATATTTTTTTAAAGTTATATATCATAAAATAAAGTGAGGAGTAACTGATTAATATTATAAGTCATAATAAGCTTATATTTAGTATATTAATATATAATAATATAAATATCCTATAACATTTTATATTTTTAAAAGATCTTGTTTATTTATTTTTAGAGGGAAAGGGAGGGATAGAGGGAGAGAAACATCAATGTGTGGTTGTGTCTCATGCACCCCCTACTGGGGACCTGGCCTGTATAACCCAAGCATGTGCCCTGACTGGAAATCGAACCAGAAACCCTTTGCTTTGCAGGCTGGCACCCAATCCACTGAGCCACACCAGCCAGGGAAGTTTTTTTTTAATGTTAAATGTTATTGTTGGACCCATAGATATGTATAAAGGTAGATCTGTCCAGTACAATTCACAGTTTTTTTATTCATTCAAATATGAGTAAACAAATATACAGACATACATCTTAATGAGTTTAAAAATTATAAATTTTACTGGACAGAGCTATCTGCCAATCTTTTCTGTAGGGTCTCATGGACTTCAAGAAAGCTGATATATATTAAAATAGCCAAATTAGTTTTTAATCTTTGGCTCTTTTGATATAAAAAGCTATAGATGATTAACCAGCTAATGCTGTTATATCTGACAATCGTGAAGCAGAATGCTAAAGTCAGTCATGTTTGTGTGATTTGAGTCACACATCTGGCCTGTGGTTAATAGGAAAAGGCATTACAAATGGGATAAGCATTTATTCAACAGACCTGCACTGAGCATTGATCATATATATGCACTGAAAGTTCTGTGTAAGGACTGTGAATAAATGAAGAGCTAAAAAACGAGGTCCTTTAAGAAGCTAATGACCCAGTTGGGGGGAAAAAGTCATAGGAAGTCTGGTTATATCACAAGGCCACTTTAGAAGAACTTGTCAAAAATGAGTATTTATTGTCCTTGGTTTTTCACGTATTGGTAATTGTGTGTGTGTGTGTATGTGTGTATCAAGAAATAACTTGGAAACATATTTGCCTTTACAGATTTTCTCTCATTTGTCACAATGTGGTGAGAGTTGGGAATAACATTTATAAACTTTGGAATAATTTTGTTAATTATTATGTTTTTTTAATTTTTAGCAAATTATGGCTCATGGCTTTTAAAGAATTATTTTTTATCTTCACCCAAGGACATGCTTATTTTATTTTATTTAAATTGTTTTATTAATTTTAGAAAGAGGGGAAGGGAGGGAGGAAGAGGAAGAGAAACATCAATGTGAGAGAGAGATAACATTGATGGGTTGCTTCTTGCACAAGTCCCAACTGGGGACCAAAACTGCGACCTGGGCATATGTGCCCTGGCTGGGAATTGGACCCACAGCCTTTCAGTTTATGGGATGATGTTCTAACCAACTAAGCCACATCAGCCAGGGCATGGCTTATAGCTTTAAAAAATAAATTTTAATAATTTGCCTATGATTCTGAAATCAGTTGGTCAAAAATAAATTTTCTAATCACAAGTTCATGTTCATTTTAATGTAGGTATCATGGGATTATTTTTAATAACCTTAAAAATATTTTTTAGCAATTTTCTGATATATACCTTTTAAGAAACTGAACAGTTTATTTCTTTTATATTTACATCCAAGTAGCTCTTTTACAGCTTTTCATATAAAGAAAAATAGTGTCTAACAAAAAACCAAAGGAATTTGAGTTTTTAAGACTGTCCAAAAGAGTGCATTGAGATTTTAATTCCTATCTTAACAATGTATATGAAGTAGAGGTGAAAAAATTTCCTAGGACATGTCTTATTAATATAGCATCCCAAATATTTTAACTGTTCCTGTACCTGTACTCTAATTACATTAACACACAGTGCTCTTGTCTGGAAAAATAGGTATCCAGGGGGTGAAAATGGGGAAAAAAGGACCCAAAAGCCAAGAAAGTATTACAAGACTGCCCCCTTTGGTGACCAAAAATTACGGCCACCTTTGAAGTTTTAAAAACTGAATAGAAAGTATTTAAAGAGTAAAAAAAAAAAAAAAAAATCAAACTTGTAAACACATGCCAGTGTGCAAAAAGATTTCTCAAAACTGAGAAATAAGTGACTAGAAATAGCTGTTCTTGACCAAATCTCGTTTCCCAATAGGACAGTACATTTTTAAAATAACAAATGATTCATTTGACAAAGGATCATGGGTTCCAAGAAAGAAAGGACCCTGAGAGCTGAGGTTCCTTTAAATAAAGAGAAAAGGCTTCATGATGGAAGTGGAACACCCCCCCCCAAAATTAATACTCAAATAAATGAGAGGAGAGTACAGGCATTCTTTCCAGATGACGTGTGCAAAAGCCGTGACGAAACTTAGCTAGAGTGCAAACTGAAAAACAATGAAGTTCTATTGTACACCACTATCATTCTATAATTTTATAAAATGAACTATATTATATATGTGGAAAATGTTCTTGATTTGTTGTTCATTCTCTGAACCACTCTTAGCTAAAAATAGCTTGGATAATCTAATTCATTTTCTGCCTGCTGCTATTTTTGGGAAAAAATTGTAATGACTTTAAGTTCTAGACAGAAAAGTGATGCTTTTTAAAGAAATGTCTCAAACCAGTTAGTTACTTGTGGCCAAAGCAATTCCTTCCTGTGGTAAACACTGTCCTCCACTTGTTATTATCAAAGTACTTCCTCACAATGTCTATGCTCTGGAAGTAGATTCTCCCTGTGATGAAAATGAAGAAATGTGGCAGAAGGAGAATGACTTTCCCAAGGGCAGAAGAATTACAGGCTTTGGCCTGGCAGTATTAAGCACTGGCCTCAGAAAATCCCCTTGAATTTCTAGCACTCTTGGTCAGAACCACCGCCATCCCTAAAAAAACCCCCGTTCTGATTTTGAAACATCTGAGGTGTTTCATTCACGAGCACAAACAAGCCAACACTTGCCTCGCTGCAGGTAGCATCTCTGAAACCGTGCTTTGGATTCAGTGTGGCAAGGATATTGTCTTTTCGTTTGAATCCTCTCCTCGATGGGCTTAATGACCTCTTGGTCAAACTCTCTCTGTTTTCTGAAGTCGCAGTAGGCAACAGCAGTGTGCGTAGAGAGTCTCCCAGGACAGAGTTGTTTGGGAAAGAACCATGTGCTGGTGTTAAATCCCTGAGGCCGGTGGGTAATTGTTGCTCTACATTGACCAGCATAGCAGGGTCACTGTTGAAATGGGTTGTGGCATACAGATCTGTGAAGGAAACAGTCTGGGAGATGAACCCGCCCTTCAACTCTCCCGTATCTCACTTCCATCCTTAACCCGCCTGGAGTCCAAGGGTCATACTCTCTCTAATAGGTACCCTCAATTCTCTGGATCCTTTCTTCTTCCACCTGACAAAACCCCAACTCTGGTTAACTCAATTGTCCACATACTCCAGGCTTACACCAGAGCAGTGGAAAGTGGCTGGAGAATAACATGCATTTCTTCACACCATCTTCACTTTAAATTTATGACACTATCTTTTTTTAAAAGATTTTATTTATTTATTTTTAAAGAGAGGGGAAGGTAGGGAGAAAGAAAGGGAAAGAAACAGCAATGTGTGGTTGCCTCTCGCACACCCCCTACTGGGGCCCTGGTCTACAACCCAGTCATGTGCCCTGACCAGGAATTGAACCAGCAACGATTTGGTTTGCAGGCTGGTGCTCAAGCCACCCAGCTACACCAGCCAGGGCTTATGACACTATCTTAACTGGGCCCTTGTAATGCCCAGCTATCCTAATATATTTCTCCAGTCAATTTACTATTCTCTTTTTGAGATGACTATTTCACATCTCTCTTCTCCTCACACTTCCAACATCATCTCCTTTCTCCACTGTCAGGTGCAGATCTCTTTATTTCCCTGAGAAAAACAGGCAATAAGAGGAAACATGTAGCCCTGGCTGGTATGGCTCAGTGGATTGAGCACTACCGTGCAAACCAAAGGGTCACCGGTTTGATTCCCAGTCAGGACACATACCTGAGTTGCAGGCCAGGTCCTCAGATGGGGGACACATGAGAGGCAACCACACATTCATGTTTCTCTCCCTCCTTCTCCTTCCCTTCCCCTCTAACAATAAATAAATAAAATCTTAAAAAACCCAAAACAATGAGACATCTATGTGATTCCACCACTAAATCTACATATTCACGTATTTGTATGCATAAATTCTCTGAATTCCTTTCTGTTACAACAGTTGAACCGTCTGTGTTTCATCTAAGGCCAACCTCCACTGGTGCACTGGATCCCTTCTCCTCTTGTCTAAGGATTTTTCTCATAATATTCCCTTTTCTCTCCTGCATCATCAGTTTTCCCTCTACTGGACCATCTCCATCACGATTTCCTTAATCTCATCCCCCCCACCCTCCAGCTACAGTTCCATTTCTCGGCTCTCTTTCACTGAAAAACTCCTTGAAGAGGTTGCATATATTCAGTAACATTGCCTCTCTGCATTCTTTCTCGAATTCACCTCAGTAAGGCTCTTCTTAACTACAACTCTCCCGAAGCTTCTTACTAATGCATTGCCAAACACTGCAATCACTTCTCAGTCCCAGGCTCACTCCCTCTCTATTAAAGACACCTGACCCGATATTGATCACTCTCTCTTCCTTGAAACATGTTTTTCATTTGGCTTCCAGGACACCACTCCCTCTTGATTTTCCTTCTCCGACCTTACTGGCTGCTACTTTCTCTCCCTGCTGGTTTCTGTTCATCTACTGGATTTCTAATTGTTGAAGGGCTCAGGATTGGTCTCAGATCTCTTTTCTAAGTTACTCCTTAGGTGGAATCTTATCCAGTCTAGTTTTAATGCCAGCCATACTTTTAATTCCCTGAACTCAAGACTAATATGTCTAATTATCCAATTGGCATCTCTGGGAAGTTTTATTTGGCACCTCAAATTTAAGATGTCTAAGACAAAATTCTTGATATCTACCCTAAAATCTGTCCCACTCTTTTATATTTTAGTGAGTGAGAGCTCCATTTTTCCAGTTATTCGAACTCAAAACCTGGTCATCCTTGACCTTCTTTCTCTCACACTTCATCCTCAGTCCAGAAAATCATGGGATGTTATCTTCACAACATATTCAGAAGCAAAACTCACTACTTCTACTACTAGATATCTTCTTAAATGGTTTTCTGCCATTGCTCCCAATTTTATATTCTCAACCCAAAAGCTACAGTAATTCTTAAATTAGATCATGTCACTCTGCTACTACAAACTCTCCATTCTTATCTCACCCAGAGTAAAAGTCTGACTACTTGCTTCCTCTATCCCCTTCTCCTCACTCACTCTGATGCGGCCATCACTGGCCTCCTTGTTGTTCCTTGAACATGCTAAACATGTTTCAGCCTCAGAAACTTTGCACTTACCATTTCCACTGTCTAGAAAGTTCTTCAGTTATCCACATGGCTTGTACTCTTACTTCATTGAAGTCTCTACTTTTATTATTATATCTTATCAGAGAAACTTTCCCTGACTATTCTAAAACATCACCTCCCCCTTATTATACTCTATACCCTTAAATCCTTTTTCCTCACAGCACTTATAATAACCTAAAATACATTTATATGCTAACTTGTTCACCATCTGTCTTATCTTCTTTAGAATGGAAGCTCCATGAAAGTAAGGACATTTTTTACAATGGTAAAATATATGTGGAACTTTATTTTTATTTGCTACTTCATCTGCAGAGCTAGAACATTATCTGGCATATAACAGGTATTCAATAAATTTTGTTTAGTATATTTATGAATAACTAAAGAGGGTGTCTCCAACACTCACCCTGAAACTAGCTTTTTCTGAAAAAGTAACTCAGAATGGAAGTGACTGTGGTCAGAGAAGACTAGATGCTACTAGAAATACGTCCTGGGTTGCTATTTCATGAAAATAACATATATGTAGCTCATAGGTCTTCAATATATTTCTATAACATATCTCACATTTTTCTAATATATCTATCATCTTAAATTCATACCCTACAGATTTCTGGAGGTTCCATGTACTGTTGGCAACTCTGAAATACAAATTAAGTAATGCTAATGCAATTTAAAAAATATTAATTCCAAAATTTCCAGTTATACCTTCCATTTTAATATCTATGAATAAGGCCTATAAATTGACAGGAAGCTATTACCTGAACTAAGTTTCAAAAGCCTTCCAGTGCTGGAGTCAGGGTTGGACAGAGAGGTCAGTAAATCTCCACAGGAATGGGATGTGGTAGCCTTCACGTCATTTGAAGGCTTTATGCTATATTCGCGGTAGTTCTTGCTTCTCTGAGGCCTTTTACCAAGACTTCCATGAAGGGATAGAGTTTGAGAATAATTTTCCAGACCAACATCTGATGATAACTGATAGGGATGAATCTGGCTAGAATCACCCACATCTAGGCGTTTACCCAGTAAGGCATCATGGGTAAGCTGATACGTATCAGATTTCGGTATCATGTCCTTTTCTGGAGAAGAACCAGAAGACTTATTGTCCACAAAAGATGATATTCGGTACCCTTCTCTAGCCATCTTCTCTGGGGATCGGACTGTGGGCTGGCGAGGCGAGTAGTGTCTGAATTCTAACCCCCACAAAAGGGAAAAAAAAGAAGAGCAAAATACAATGAGAACTCTTCTTGGCACAGTTAGGGTACCTCTCTACATTGGACATACCTCTGTCTACCAAAAAACTTCTCAGGAAGGTGGTTTATAATTTTGATAAATGACAGTATAAAATGATGAAAGGACTTCTACATGGAACAACAATACACACACAAAAAAACATGTTAGATATTATCTAAATAGTAAAGCATCTGTAACATTCTGGAGATAAAGTTCATGTCAACCTAATCCCCTAGGAATTTCTTCCCAAAACTATAGTGTCAGAGTTTTCTGGACACTGTTTTCACATTAAAAAATCCAATGCACCCCCACGTGACAATAGTTGGCAGGTCTATGATTTCATAGACTCTCCAAAATAAAGCTAAGCTCACTCCCACCCCCAGAGGTTCTAGGTTCACACACTGGGAACCACTATCCTAAGCCAATTCAACTGCAGGGAACGAACCTGTGAAAATTTCTAATCTAGCTATAAATCACTTGTCTTGGACAGCTGTATCTGTCATCCCCCAAAAGCCTCAGAGTGGGGCAAGTAGAGTAGTAGACAGACAGAGAAGTCTTTGTGTTCTTTGGGGCGTCTTTCAGAGCTGCACATGCTTAAAGGGCTTCCTTAGGGAAGAAAAAATGCTGTATCTGAGTTAATCACATTAACTTAAAAAAAGTGGAACCAAGTATAGGTCTATAGGACCTAAAAGAGTATCAGTGTTTCACCCAGGGCCAGCCTACACAGTGAGGGAAAGGTTGTAGAACAATATCTTTACATAACAAAAAGAATCTAAGAACAAGGAATAAAATCAGATAATTCAGACTGTTCCTACTGTTGAAGATATTTAAAAAGTAGGATGATATATGTTCTTAAAAGCATAAAAGAGCTAGTGAGGAATTTATAGGCCAAATTCTAGGAATTGGCAAGAACTCATATGAGAGGGGTACCCCCCAAAATGGAATTTATTTATAAGAAATTGTTTATTTACTGTTAGATGTTCAAACTTCAGTCACCTTCAAAGGACTCCCCATTTGATGTAGTACACCAATCAAGATGTTTTTTCCACTGCTCAAAACAGTTTTTGAACTTGTCGATTTTGATGTCTTTTAGTGCTTCTGCTGGTTTTTGCTCACCTCTTCCACATCGGCAAAGCATTTCCCTTTGAGGACTTTTTTCATCCAGGAAACCAAACCAGTCACTCGGGATGAGATTAGGGAATAGGGGGGGTAGGGCACAGGAGTCATGCTCTTTTTGGTCAAAAACTGCTGAATACTCACTGTGGTATGGGCAGGTGCACCCGTAAATCACCCACCATGAAATGTGCAAACGCATTTAAAGAATTATCAAAAAAGTTCACTGAAGCCCAACACAACCTCTCACAACAACACCAGCTGGTAAACTGATACAGATGGGTTCCTAGAACACTCAGCTATCTGGGAAAGCTTGTACTACAACAGGCCCACCCTCCAGAAGATAATTGTGATTTTTGGGGGGTCCCTCCTCATAGAGGTAAGTCTAGCACTTAAAGTCACTTTTATCCTAAGGAATTTTAGGGTAACAGGGCTAGAAGTCCAAGTCCAGAGTCCATTCATGGTGAAGAGTAGACAAACCATCCCATACACCTGCCCCACAATCACATTAAGATGGAACTGTGAGCAGAATATAACCTTCAGAGTAAAGGTGAACTGGAACTAAACCAGCCCTTGTACTGGCTAATAATCCAAGTTTACATCATCTGGGTGGTCTAAGAAACCTCAAGCCTTAAGTCTGGATTAAGATGTTCCCAAAATAATAGTGCCCCAGGCCCCTGGTAGAAGGAAATGAAAATCTGATCTGGAAAAGATACCTTCATGCAAAATTTAAAATAATTCCTATATCTAATTTTTTAAATATAATAGTCAGCAAACAGCCCTAACAAACAAACAAAAAAGGAAATAAGACAACACAAATGAGAATGAGTAGAAAAAACAGACAACAAACACCGACTCACAAAAACTTCAGATACTGGAGTTAACAGATGTAGCCTCTACAACAGATATGTTTATTATGTTTAAAGAAATATACATTAAAAAAGAAATATAAAATAAATGAAATATTCTGCTTATAAGAAAGTGACACAGCAGATTTAAAAGAGAACCAAATCAAATTTATAGAACTGAAGAAGAAAGCAGTGGAAATTAAGAACGCAGCAGGAATCAGGTGAGACACAACTGAAGAGAATGTTAGTGAACTTAAAGATGTTTCAGAGGGATTATCCAGAATGCAGACCACACCAAAAAAAGATGAAAAGATATAAATGAATAAGAAACAAAGAGAACAAAGTGAAAATCACTGACATATATTTATTTTTTCAAGAGTCTCAGAAAGACAAGAAAAATTGGACACAAACACTATTTGAAACATTTCCCAGAACTGCCCTGACTGGTATAGCTCAGCTGGTTGGGCACTGTTCCACAAAGTCAAAGGTTGCTAGTTAGATTCCCGGTCAGGGCACATGCCTCAGTTGTGGGCCAGTCCCCAGTCGGGGCATGTGCAAGAGGCAACCAATTGATGTTTTTCTCCCTCTTTCTCCCTCCCTTTCCTCTCTCTAATAGTAAATAAAAAAGAAATTTAAAAAAAGAAACATTTTCCACAACTATTGATAGCAAGGCACAATCCATAGATTCAAGTGTAATAAACACTGAGTAGGACAAAAAGAAATCCACATGATGGTGAAACTACAGAAAATCAAAGACAAATGGAAAATCTTAAAAAGCAGCCAGAGAAAAAAAAAGACAGATTATCCTTGCAGGAGTGACAGACTTCCAGCTGACTTCTCAAAAGCAGCTACAAAAGGCAGAACACAGTGGAACACCTTCAATATTCTGCCAACCTAGAAATTTATACCCAGCAAAAATACCCTTTAACAATGATGATGAAATAGAGGCATTTTCAGACAACAAAGAATGGAAGAGTTCATCTTCAGGAGACTAAAGGAAATTCTACAAAATGTACTATAAGCTAGAAGAAAATGCTCTCAGAAGGGAAATCTGAGATGAAAAAAAGAAATGAAGAGCAAACAAAGTAGATAAATTAAAATGAACATTGACTGTATAAAAATATCTTATGGGCTTTAAAAAATATAAAGAATTAAAATCCATAACAGTATACATAAATCAGGGGGATTAAAAGGAGTAAAGTACTTTAAGGTATTTGAATTATCCAAAAGTTAAGGTACTGATTAATTTTTAAATTGTGTAAGAACACATATTATAGTTTTGAAAATAATACTAAAAGTGTAGAAACAGTACATAATTTATAAATTAGTAGAGGGGAAAATGGATGAATAAAAACAATAAATCCAAAAGATGGCAGGAAAGATAAGAAAAAGAAACAAGGAATGGTCAACCAAAACAAAAAGTCAAGAACAAAGAAAGTCATAATATCCGTTCGTCAACCAGAAATGCCTTCCTTACAGGTTGCTAAACATCGAGGGCAGCGCCCCTCACAAAAGCAGAAAAGAGTCAGTTGACCACAAAGGGCTCTGGGGCTGAGACATCTCCTTCTCCCAAATCCCATTACATCTAGATTTCTTTGATTAATGTGGCAAAAAATACCCAGTGAACAAAATATTTACCATCTTCTTGGTGATTATCACTTGGCACCTCCCTTCTTGCCACTTCCTGCATCTAAAAAAAGTTTGAAAGTTTAGGAGAAGGTGAGTTTCCCACACCTGTAATTCAGAATACTTTCCTATTAGTGAGCAAATCAATCCTTGCAGACTGGGGAAACAGACCTTCAAACAAAGGCCTAGGTTTAAGCCTATTTTAAAACTGCCACAATACAGTTTCCAGAGTTGCTTTGGAGTAGGTAAGGAGACTCCTTGAAAATATTTAAAAAAAAAAAAGAAAAAATATATATATCCTTAGATGGCAAAGGACATACCAGTGAAATGCTATATTTTTCCTGCTTAGATAACTTAGCATAGTAGTTAGATGGGACTACCCTTTCCACCTTTGTTTTTCTTTTTAAGAACTCCCTTACTATTTTACCTTCTGGTAAAGCTGAGTATCAATGCTAGGAGCTGCTGAGAGTTTTAATGGGCTGTAAAGTAATCTGAGCCACAACTGATACAAAATAGGAAGCCAGCCATCTAGGGTTTGATTTTTCAAAACTCATCTTAAAATATTTAGTATATTTTTGGTAGTTATGCAGAGAAAGAAATTCCTCCTATTATTTCTTAAATGGAAACTATACACAGCAAACTATTTAATTTCTTTTTTCCTTTCACTCAAGAAGTAATTTCAAAAAAGTTGGGTATGTTAATCTAAAAGGAGCTA
This sequence comes from Artibeus jamaicensis, assembly GCF_021234435.1. NCBI lineage: Eukaryota > Metazoa > Chordata > Mammalia > Chiroptera > Phyllostomidae > Artibeus > Artibeus jamaicensis. The sequence goes on from NW_026521842.1 coordinate 19,043,904, forward strand.
TTTAACTTTAAATGTATATTGGAATACTTTCTGTCACCATTTCCTTTAAATCAATACAAAGACATTAAAAATGGTAACTGAGATAGTTTCCAAGTTACCCTAGTAGAATTTCTAAAAACAAAGAAACCAAGTAAATGCTACTCTGTCTTTTTATAAGATAAAGGCATATACTCAATCTGAAAAAAATACTAACTTTTTACTTGTCACTGTTGACTACCCAAATTGTAGATTAATTAGAGTTTTTGCTTCTTTTTTCTCTTTTTCCGGCTATTTCCAGCAATTGCATTGCTCCTAATATATTTTCAAATGTAGACAAAAGAAGTTGAATATAAAGAAGTCAATTCTGCATTATATTCACTCTTACAAATAAGTCTTATATAATGGTTGTATCTTCATTTAATTTTTTCATTAAAATCTTATTTTTAAAATTTCCCCCAACTTGTATGATTTCTACCTCCCCATTGCCCAAAACTACTATGCCATTTTTACCTGATTTTTTTTGTTTGTTTCATTGAAGAGGTAGCTTTGGGAAAGTCATCCCTGAGATAGAAGATTTGGCAATTAAAAGATAGAGGTAGAAAATGTAAAAAGCAAGGTAATAGGAGATGGAAACATTGGGTAGAGAGGAAACATTTAAAAACCAGCCAAAAATTCTAACAGTTGCATCCCTGTTTGAGGGCCAAAATACTTGGCATAAAATGTGCTGAAGCTATACATGTAAATATACTACATTGATAACGGGTTAGTGGGGGGAAGGGAAAGGGGAGAATGAAATTAATGCAGAAGGTCCTCTGTATCCTCTCCTGCCTTTTTCTTTTAAAAGGTCTAAAATGCCTTATCAAACAAGTCCTATTAGATCTTCAGCAATAATTGAGAGTCTGCTGAATTACTAGTATTAATTACTGACTAGTCAACAGATCAGCAGGAAAGTGCATACATTACCTGCGTCTCCAGAGAAAAAGGGTCTAATTTCTGATCTGGTATACCGTTGCATTGGGTTGCAGAAGTGCTCATTAGGGAATCCTTTATTTCCCGGTTGGGAAAGGGAATAAATAGTCCTTTGTTTGAGTCTGTGTTGAAAGAAAAGGCATACAATGGAGCACTCACCAGATGTCAAAGGCAACATGTCTAATGGAAAGATACTAAAAGGGAAGTCACAGGTTCTGGTGACACTACTTGGAAACTATGTATACTTGGGTAAATTGCTTAACCTCTCTCAATCCCTTACCTCACTTGTAAAACGGTGCTGATAAAACCTAACCTGCCTATCTCTTAGGGTTGAGGTGAGGTTAAAATAAGATAATGGGTATGAAATGGCTTCATAAGTTATGAAGTGCTCAATAGAAATTAAGAAGGCAAACGTTACGCACATTTCCTAAGTGAACAAATAAGGACCTTTGAGACCAATTCAACAATCCCCAGCCACAGAGGGAGATGGCTAGGAACAGACTCCTGACATCACATATGTCCAGGCTTCTCATCAGCAGTCTGCTGATTCGTCATTTCAAACCAGCCTCTTTCTGCCTTGATTTCCTCATTTGGAAAAGAGAAAGACTAATCAGGACTTTTACATAGAGAAGAATGTTAAATGCTTAGGTCTCCCAGTATTTTTTTAACCTATGCTTAGACAAACAATTTTAAAATTAAAAAGAGAAAACAAACAAAATTTTAATTTTACTCCTGGCCACTCTGGAAACTTATTTAAAAAGAGCTAGTTAGGCCCTGGCTGATGTGGCTCAGGTTCAGTGCTGGTCAGGGAGCATATGAGAGGCAAGCAATCAGTGTCTCTCTTCTTTTTCTCCCTCCATTCCCCTTTCTCTAAAATCAATCAGCATGTCCTTCAGTGAGAATTAAAAAAAAAAAAAGAGTTAGTTAGGATTTCTAATCAATTACAACACTTGTACAAAACTCTATGCCCATTCTTGACAAATGCTTATTTATTGTAGAATTCTGGGATTTGGGGTCTTCTGGGAGAATGTGGGCAAAAACAGAAGTTTTTGGTTTAGAGAGGTTTTGTTCATAGCAGGACTGTGTGAGAATTACGACAGTTTCAAGGACTTGGGCCTTACGCAAACATATGTTCTTCTGCTAGTTCTCATCTGCAGGCCCTGGCAACAGAAAGCTACTAGAAACCAGGACAACTGAGAAAACAGAGTGAATAAAGCCAATCTTTTGACAATCCGTCCCCTCAGTCTATGTGGGGCTCTAAAATGTTCCTTATTTCTGAGTTGCCTCCTGGGACTGAAATGTCTTGTGATTACAACACTAACTGTTTAGTTGTCTATGGGGCACTCTTCCACTTGACCAAACTACTTTTCTCAAAGTGACATAATCTCTCAAAGTTCATGTTCTCTTGTTCCTATAGTAGTAATAACACAGAAAAAAAACAACAAGATGAAACAGAAATTGCTGGTTTTAACCTGATTCTTAGTGAAAAATGAAAATGGTTACTAAGCTATGACTTTGGGTCCAAGGTTCCTCTTACCCTTTCCCACAGAACAACACTTAACACTTGCCTCCCAGGTGTCCAAGGCATTGCTCCATCGTGGTTTTCCTCCTACCATGCTAATGCTCTTCTCCAGATTCACAGGTTGTCTTGCAACCTTCCTCTTGGTTCAAGCAAATCCCCCAACGTCCAAACTCTTTGCTGAATTTTATCATACCTTCTCTTTGGTTTCAGCTGTCACCAAAAGATGAATGACTCTAAATCTAAATCTATTAACTATGATCTCTCCTTTTATGTGTAAACCTAAGTTTCTTGAACTTCCCCCCACCAAAGAGTGCCCCACAGACAACTAAACAGTTAGTATTTTCTAAACCAAACTCTTTATCTTCCCTTCCAGACCCACTTCTGCTGATAGTCCTCACCTCTACGCTTTACCTGCATCTCAGAATTGCCATTATTGCCCACCCAATCCCCCAAGATAGAAAGTTGTTCTTGGATTCATCTCAAATCTCAAGTACCAAGTTCTATAGAACAACTTTTTTTTTGTGCAGGGCGAATCTTTATTTTAATTGAGATATAATTCATGTATCACACAATTCACCCTTTTATAGTATGCAATTCAGTGATTTTTAGTGCATTCACAAAGTTATGCAACCATCACTACTATCTATCTCATTTCATCACCCCACAAGAAACCCAGTTAGTTGTCACTCTCAATTCTCTCCTCCCCACCAGCTCCTGTCAACCAATAATATATTTTCTGATCCAGTGGATTTGATATTCTGGACATCTCATGCAAATGGAGTAGTACAATATTTGACCTTTTATGCCTGGCTTCTGTCACTTAACATGATGTTTTCAAGATACACATGTACTCTGCCATGTATCAGTACTTCACACCTGTTTGGGCTGAATAATATGGCTTATATGGATAAACTGTATTTTGTTTGTCCATTCATTAGTTGATGGGATTTTTTGCCATAATGCTGCTTTCATTCCTGCACACATCTTTGTGTGGACATATATTTTCATTTCTCTTGGGTGTATATCTAAGAGGGGAGTTGCTGGGTGAAATGGCAACTCTACGTTTAACTTTTTGAAAAACTGCTTTCCAAAGAAACTATACTCTACCATTTTATTTCCCCACCAAAAATACATGAGGGTTCTAATTTCTTTACATCTTTCCCATCCACATCTTTGCCATCACTCATTATCTGTCCTTTTGATTCTAGCCATCCTAGTGGCTGTAAATGGTCTCCTCCTGTGATTTTGCTGTGCAATTTCCTGATGGCTAGTGATGTTGATCATCTTTCTTGTGCTTGCTGGCTAGTTGCATATGTTCTTTTGAAAAATGGCTATTTAATCCTTTGCCCAGTTTCTAATAAGGTTGTCTTTTTGTTATTGAGTTGTACAAATTCTTTGTATAGAGTGGATACTAGACCCTTGTCAGATATGTGACTTGCAAATATTTTCTCCCATTCTGTAAACTGTTCTTTTACTTTCTTGATAGTGTCCTTTGAAGCACAAAAGGTTTTAATTTTATAGAGTCTAATTCATCTATTTTTCCTTTGGTTGTCAGGCTTTTGGTGTCATAGCCAAGATACAGGCTTACTCCTAAAAAGAAAAACTGCTTCTTCTGCCATTATAACTAAGTGTGCCATTTACCACAATTGGGAAAAATCAGGAAAAAGCAGCAATTTGCATTCTGAGATTGGCTCTTTTTCTTGGCTTATACTTCAATTTACTTTCTTCTTTTTTTCCAGCTATAAAAGATATCCAGCCCTGGCTGGTATGGCTCAGTGGATTGAGCTTGGGCCTGCGAACCACAAGATCGAAGTTGGATTCCCAGTCAGGGCACATGCTTGGGCTGCAGGCCGGTGGCCAGCAGGGGACACACGAGAGGCAACCATACATTGATGTTTCTCTCCTTCTCTCCTTCCCTTCCCCTCTAAAAGATAAATAAAATCTAAAAAAAAAAAAAAAAAGATATCCAGAACTTAATTCCAAAAGCAAATGTAATTATGACATTGTTGTCTATTCCAGGTTTTACACTCACGTAACCAATGTGATAGAACCATAATTCAATATATTTTTACCACTGAAAATTGTTTGATATTTGTAATGACAGAGAAATGACTTTATAATGCTGATACAGGTGCAAATAACCAACAGTTGACTACTTCAACTACCAGTAATCATAGCTGGATGAAGCCCCACTTCACACTTTTGGCCCAAAACCTTGTAATCTGCGTGAAGTTGAAACAGAGGTACACTGCCCAGATCCCTTCCACGGAAGGACTTGTTGCTCTACAGAGTCTGCCTCAGCTTTGGAGAACTACCTCCTGAGGCCACACCCTTCCACAGGTGATTCACGTTAGGTACCTGAACGAGGCCCCCTCATTTGCCTGGTATGGGACGTTCTGGAAGGCAGTCCTCACTCTACTTCTGTCTCTGCTCAGCCTTCCTTCCTTTGTTTCCTTTTGGTGCTGATCTCTAATAAACATCTTGTACCCTAGATTCTACTGAGACAAATTTTTAAGAGCAGAACTAGTCTAGCACTGGTCTCCAAAATAAAAGAAGCCTTGAGCCATTTCCTTTAATTTGTTAATGCCAATGAAAACAACTTAATCACTGACTTTTGAAATTAATATATGATAACCATTGCAGATATGATGATCATGAGAGGAAATCAGTGGTTTTTCTCCCACCATAAACAGACTGCCTGTAACCTTAGTAACCTTGTATTTTTCCCTCTTAAATATCTGATGTGTTTTTGTTCAGAAATTCAACTCTTCTGAAGTTTGGACTCCCTAGCAAAACACTGCAGGTAAAAATACTTAAGGTTTCATCTCCAGGTTTTCTTCTCATTCCTGAAGGACTTCATCAATCTGTACTTCCTCATTTGCATTCACACTGCTAATATCGCCCTATGTCAGGCAGGTCTTCATCATCTCCCACTCGGACTACTGCCTATAGTTGCTGCCCATCTAAGTAAACCTAGCTTGAGTTATCTCTATAAATCATATAGTTAATCATGCCTTTCATATGAGACATTTGTTACCCATTTTCAAGAGAATAAAATAAAAATGGTTACTAAAAGAGGCTTTGCAACTTGACTTCAGTTAAGCACTTTCACTCCAGCCACAAAACTGAGTCAATTTCCTAATCTGTCAACTCCTGTATTTGCTGCTGCTGTTCCCACTGCATTGAATGATCAACTCTGCCCACTGAATTCTGTCTGAATGCCCAATTTAAATGCCTCCTCTTTCCTGAAATCTTTTTCTAGGTACAAGCTGCTATTGCCTCTCCCCCATATTTTTGTTTTTTATTGTTGTTTGTTTTTTAATCTCTGCAACAGTCTCAGCCTCACTTGTCCCTAATCAGCTGTGATAGATCTCTGGACTGAGAGTATCTGAAGATCAACACCTCTGTTTCATTTCCTCATATGCCTAGCCTCTAACACAGTTGTCCAGTAGGCATACACTTGTTTCCTGAATTGCTTTCATTTCTATTGTGGCAGAGATTGCCTTTATTCACCTCTTAAGAATGCCCCCCAACCCCCCATATAAGAGTTTGAGACTGCCAACATTTGGATTTCTATATGAACTTGTTTAAGCCACTATTCTGGGAGTTCTCCACTATTCCAAGCCTAATTTTTATTCAATTAAAACACCACCACAGCTAAATCAGAAGACAAGAATGAACATGTTGACATGGGATGGATTTCAATGAATTATAAAGAAGACAATGACACATCGGCTAGACTCAGGAATGAGCCACTGGGGGTGATTGTGGTAAATTTTTCTTTGTTATTTTTAAGTAAGATATTCATTAGATCAGGATCTTTTAGATGTGATTCCATTTAAAGACAAAAGAAATTGGCTAAAAGAGTAAGCAGGACCCCTTTCAACTCGCAAAGTATACGTGTGCGGTATGCATAGACCTACAGGATAAATGTAAATTATTTTCAGTAAAGCATTTACTACTCTTCAATAATCTAACCTTTTCTATACAATACACACCTTCTACCCAAACCACCTCATCACTCAACTGTCTCCATGACCTGCTATGTTCATTAGCACTTTCCACACCATTCACAATAATCCCATCAACCTATGCCCCTCTCCTCCTTGCAGGCCACCCCCTAAAGGCTGATGAATTTGTTTCCATATCTGCCACAAAATCTTTCTCCCCTCTGCTCCTAGCACATTCTGAGGTTCTATAGTGTGAGCCCATCTAGATCAGTGTTTCTTAAATTCAATATTCTCATAAACTCTGAGAATATGAATCCAATTTTAGAACCTTTGATTTAAGAGACTCTATATAAAAATGTATTTTAAAAAGCAGGTTATATTGGGTGACAGTTTGCAGTTTCTTACAAAACTAGACACTTGCATAAAAGGAATTGAAAACTTATGTACACACAAACACTTGCACGTGGATGTTTATAACAGCTTTTTTTCATAACTGCCAAGACTTGAAAGCAACCAAGATGTCCTTCAGGAGGCAAATGATTAAACGTGGTATAACCAGACAATGCAACATTATTCATCACTAAAAGAGAAAGGACCTGTGAAGCCATGAAAAGACATAGAGAAACCATACATGCATATTGCTAAGTAAAAGAAGCAATCTAAAAAGGCTACGCATGTATGATTCCAACACTATGACATTCTGGAAAAGGCAAAACTATGGAGACAAGAAAATACGGTGGAGAAGGAAGCACTCTGCATCTGTCTCCCTCTAGGCAATAATTTTGCTGGCAGAATATGTCTAATATAATTTTTTTTGGATTCTGAAGCCTAGTGAAGGCTTGCATCTTCCAAAGAAAGGCTTAGAAAGTAAATTGGTGTTAACTCTGGTCAATTTTAGCACTTAGCACAGTGGCAACCACGCATGCCCCAGCCCTCATGCAAAAGAGTAAAACTGAACCCTTACCTAACATCATACCCCAAAATTAATTTCGAATGGATCAACGACCTAAATGTATGACCTAAAACTATAAAACTCATAAGAAAATAGCAAATGCTTCATGACACTGGATTTGGCAATGTCTTGGATGTGACACCAAAAGGCAAAGTAACTGAAAAAAACTGAACTTCATTAAAATTTTTATGCATCTAAAAACAATATCCACAGAGTAAAAAGTCATTTTCTATTTCCAGAGTATATGAACCAGAAGTTATGTGGGTTTATGAAAAAAAATTTTTTTTGGTTGAAGCATTTTAAAGTTTCACTAAAAAGGATGGATTTGAGTTGGGTCATAAAGAAAGGGTAGGATTTTGATGACAGCATTCCAAGCAGAAAGGACAGCATTAGTTCAGGGGCAGCAGAGGGAGAAAGGGAGAACTATATGAGGAAGAGGGAGTGGTTTGGTTTGATTGAAGCACTGGACACTGTAGTTAAGAAACAGAAGAAGATAAGGTTACAGGGTAGGCCAAAGAGAGAAACTGCAGCCAGACTTCAGGGGAGGCTTGTATGTCAGATTAATGAGTCTTAATTTAGTAGGTGAGTGGGAGCCACAGAAGTTTTGGAGCAGGCAAGTAAGTATGAGTACCACAGCTGAGTTTTAAGAAAAATTAACTTGACAGGAAAGCACAAAATACACTGAAGGAAGAAGAGACTGGGCGGCAGCATGATGTAATGGTTGTTAAGTCGACTTTGATGATGGATGGAACAGAGTTTGCAACTTAGCTCTGCCACTTACTGTATAACTGGAGCAAGTTATTTTACCTCTTTGAGTCTCAGTTTCCTCATCTTTTATTTATTTTTAAAAATATCTTATTTATTTATCTTTAGAGAGAGGGGAAGGGAGTGAGAAAAAGAAACATCAATGTGTGGTTGCCTCTCATGTGTTCCCTGCTGGGACCTGGCCTGCAACCCAGGTATGTGCCCTGACTGGAATCCAACCTGCGAGCCTTTGGTTCGAGGCCCATGCTCAATCCACTGAGCTACACCAGCCATGGCTTAGTTTCCTCATCTTTTAAATCAAGGATATATAATCCTTGATTTAATCAACCTTTATAATCAACCTTTAAGGCTGATTACAATCAGCCTTATATTGTGAGGATTAAATGAGATAATGCACAGGGCCTGGCCCAGCATTTACACTCAGTAAATGACAGCTACTAAGCATACCTGTTAAGAGACTATTAGGAAAGGGAAAGAAAGGACTATCAGTTATGGATTGTACTACAGAGTATGAACATTCAGCTGTGTTTTAGGGGAGAAAGCAACATAAACCTCCAAGGTTCTGAGCCCGACTAATAGGAAAGTGGTGGTAACACTGATTCTGAAGACTTAACTGATGAGACCCTAGATCACGGGTGGCAAACACAAGGCCTGTGGGCTGAATCCCGCCTTCCATCTTCTTTTACCCAGCAGCAGTGCTGAGCTCCTTGCCCCTACTTAAGGAGTTACATTTACACAGTCCTAAAATTACCTTTGGCCCCTTGAAGGCCAAAGGTAATTTGCTGAAAGGCTGATGTGGCCCCCAGGGAAAATGAGTTTGACACCCCTGCCCTAGATGCTGTTTAGAGCTAGAGGAAAGGGGTTCACTTGGTTTTTTTAACATGTTTAGCTTCAGGGGCTGAAAAAGTTAGTTATCCAGTGGTGATTTCAAGTATATATTACTAAGTTAGTCAACAGAAATGGGGGACTGGTACAGAGAGATTGATAGTTTGTCAAGGCTAGACCAATATATTTAAGAGTCATAGGGAGGAAATAAAGCAAGCTGTGGAAATAGAGGAAATCAACAAGGACAAGGAGTAGAGAAAGGAGTCTAAAGACATAGTCTAGAAATGCTTATTTCAGGGGTGTGGGGAAAGGGAGGAACCTCTGAAAGGGGCAAAGATTACATGGTTAAGAGAGTAAGATGAGGATCCAAGACAGAGGAGTTTCCCTGCCTATTCTAAATGATTGGTGGGAAAGCACTGTTTTGAACTGAGCTAGTGAGAACTGTTCTCCAAAATGTTTTCTCCTAGCTTGTGGCAGGACCATTAACATGATAAACACGTTAGTCATATTGAATTACCAACAGTACTTACAGGCAAAACTCCCCAGGGATCTCGCTCTCAGTGGAACATAACTCTCAGTGGAAAGCAAAGCTCTTTAACGTTTCAAAATAGCAAAATAAATTTCATATTAAAGAAAAATCCAGGCAACAGCTGGAGCTTCTTAGAACCTTTAGAAATGGGTCCTGTGTCTGGTAAAGCCATTTGTTCCCAAGTAGAGATTATGTACTTTAAAGCATCTTAATTCATGGAGTGAATCTTTGTGTGTGGTAATGATGTAATATGACATAAGTGAAATTTAATTCAGCTCACACAAAAAAGGCAAGTTATGCTTCACTGTATTTTTGTCTTTCTGGAAGTGAACATATAAATGCTTGTACCTAGAAAACAGAGGGAGGTTGTATACCAAATTAACTGGTATCCTCTTTAGGGAAAATGTTTATGAGTGATTAAAATGTTGTTCTTCATGCTTTTCAACATTTTCCAAAATTATTATAATATAATTTCATCAATTCTTAAATATTAAAAATGCTATTTAAAATAAAGATGCCCTGGCCAGGTGGCTTAGTTGGTTGGAGTGCTGTTTCAAAAGGTTGCAGGTTTGATTCCTGGTCAGGGTACATTCCTAGGTTGCAGATTTGGTCCCCAGTCAAGGCGCATACAGGAAATAATCAATTGATGGATCTCTCTTTCCCTCTCTCTCTCTCTCTCCCCCTCCCTCTTTCTCTAAGATCAATAAACATATCCTCAGGTGAGGGTTAAAAAAATCAAAATGAAATAAAGAAATGGTCCATGACCTATGTGCATTGAGTCTTCCAAGAAAGGAAAATAAAAATCATACCTCATTATGGCTTATTTTACCATATAATACTATAAAAATGACTTGTCAATAAATGTCCACATAGATAAGTCAGGAAAATAAAAGACTATATGTTATAAACTGAAAATCATTAAGGTCTAAACTACACAATCTACTAAATTTATTGCTGGGATTTTAGGATTGACTTTTAGCATTTGTATATAATTCAATAGATCCTTCAGAGGGATGAAGGCCTACACATGGAAGAAAGTTTTCTCAAGTAAAAAAGGTCATCTGACAAGTGCCCTGAATCCATAAGGGTCCACAGCATGCAATTTCTCCAGTGGAAAGCTTTCTCCTAGCCTGTGGCACTAGCATCAATATGGCATAACTATTGTAATAATATTAGATTACCAACAATGCTTACAGGTAACACTCCCTAGGAATATAGCACAAACACAGGTTCTACAGCTGCAAAGGTTCCAGATGGAGAAGCCCAGAAGGCCCAGCGTGTGAGCTGCTTTGATGGCAGATGAGTCATGAATCTCTGGCTAATGTATCAGTCACCTTAGCAATGTAAAGGGGTCCGTGGGGGACTAGCAATGCAACTTTCAGGATACAGGAATAATGTAAAGTGATATAAATGAAACTGAACTCTGAGTACAGCTTGTTGCTTTGATTGGTCCTGGCTTAGGCTTGCTCAATAAATAGGGCTCTCCTGGCAGTGAGAGAAAGGAAAAACACAGCCAGTAAATCTTATGTTGGCTTCAAATCTGTTATTTCTCAACTATTTTGTCTTCATTCTACCCAAGATTCACCACAAAAGCTGAAACAACTAATGTTTTAATCATTTGTAATTAGAGAGGAAACTTACCAGTTTCAATCCTGTTATCAACACCTGTACTGACTTTTGATGCACAGATTTCGTCTGTCACACAGTTTTTCATTGTCTTCTCCCTGGAGCTGCCACATAGAATAATTGATTTAAAACTCAAAAGAAGGTTTCTGAGATCACCAATAAATGCTATTTAGAAAACACTAATTCATGATGATCTACATTTTAAAATGCTCTAGAACATACTAATTTCACAAAATTTTTGGTTAAAGCCATTTTAATTTTATTTATTTTTAAGATTTTAAATTTACTTTTAGAGAGAGGGGAAGGGAAGGAGAGAGGGAAACATCAATGTGTGATTGCCTCTCTTGCGCCCCCTACTGGGGATCTGGCCCACGATCCAGGCACGACCCTTGCCCTGACTGGGAACTGAACCAGTGATCCTTTGGTTTCCAGGCTGGCACTCAATCCACTGAGCCACATCAGCCATGGCTAAAGCCATTTTTAAAGTCATATTTTACTGGGAACATGATAAAGAACAACATTTGTAGCTCAGCCTTTCAAGTATGAAAGCCAGAAAATTCAGAATGTGCACATTCTGTTTTCTTGATGCAAAGTCAGGTCTGAGCATCAGCCTGCGAACTGAAAGGTTGCTGGTTTAATTCCAAGTCAGGGTAAATGCCTAGGTTACAGTCCAGGTCCCCACTTGGGGGCTTATGAGTGGCAACCTTTCCCCACAACATTAAATATCCCCACATATCCCCACAACATTAAATATTCTTCCCTAGAATGAGTTTTTTATTTATTTGCTTTTTTATTGCCTTTTCTCTCCACTAGAACATAAGCTCCATGAGAACAGTGACCTTGCTTTTCTTGTCTAGGAAGCTCTTTATCTGCCCTTCAATTCTAAACGATAGCTTTGCTGGGTACAGCAATCTTGGCTATAAGCCTCCACTTTTCATTACTTTGAATATTTCTTACCAATGCCTTCTAGCCTGCAAAGTTTCTTTTGAGAATCAGCTGACAGCCTTATGGAAACTCCCCTATAACAAACTGCTTTCTCTTGCTGCTCTTAAGATGCTCTCTTTATCTTCAACCTGTGGCATTTTAATTACAATGTGCCTTGCAGTATGACTCTTTGCATCCATTTTGTTTGGAACTCTCTGCCTCGTGGACTTGCATATTTATTTCCTTTGCCAAATTAGGGAAGTTTTCTTTCATCATCTTTTTCAAATAGATTTCCAATTTATTGCTCTTTCTGTTCTTCTGGTATTCCTATGATGCAAATGTTAAACCTCTTGAAGTTGTCCCAGAAGCTGCTTATACTATAGCCTTCTTTGGACTCTTTTTCCTTCTTGTTCAGATTGGTTGTTTTTTGCTTCTTTATGTTCCAAATCATTGATTTGATTTTTGTCTTCATCCACTCTACTGTTGTTTCCCTGTAAATTGTTCTTCATTTCATTTAGTGTGTCCTTTGTTACTGACTGGATTTTTTTATGCTGTTGAGGTCCTAAGTAAGTTCTTGAGCATCATTATGACCAGTGTTTTGAACTCTGCATCTGATCGATTGCTTATCTCCATTTCAGTTAGCTCTTTTTCTGGAGTTTTGATCTGTTTTTTTCATGTGGGCCATGTTTCTTTGTCTCCTTGTTTTTGCAGCCTCCTTGTGTTTGTTTCTGTGTATTAGAGCTGCTTTGACTCTTGTATCTTAGTACTGTGGCCTAATGTAGTAGGTGTCCTGTAGGGTCCAGTGGCACAGCCTTCCCTATCACCCAAGCTGGATACTCAAAGTGAACCCTTTATGTGAGCTAAGTACACCTGTCTCCTATAGTTGAGACTTGATTGCTGTTGGCAGGCCAATGGGTGGGAATTACCCAGGTCAGTCATCTGCAAAGACTGGCTGTGACCACTGACCACCAACCTCTGCCCTCTGTGAAGGATCAACTGTGCAAGGGTAGGGTGGTAGTGCTACAAAGTGGTCTGTAGATGTCCAGTAGGTGGGTTGGCCCTGGGGTTTCTTAGGTGGTAAAGGCCAAAGTCAGCCCCCACCTGTATTTTGCCTGGAGCCATGCTGCCTGAGCTATAAAGCAATATGAGATGGCTGCTACTTGTGCTGGGCTTGGAGATTCCTAGGCTGGTTGCTGCTAGTGCCAGGCCTGGGCCTCACTGAGGCCAGCTGTTGCTTGTTTGAGAGAATTCAGAAGTTGCGAAGCTTAAGCCAAGACCAGCCATTCATATTGGGTGGGGCAGAGTCTCTGGGGATCTCCAAAGCAGGTCAAACAGTGTCAGCTAGGTTGATGGAGTCTCAGATACAGCACTAGCCCGCTGGCTGTGTGCAGAAAGCGTTCAGAAAAGGGACAATGGCCTCTGTTCTCCTTGTTGCCTGATACCTCAGTTTCTCCCTCTATGCCAGTGGTGCCTTTCAAACCCCTACCTTGGTGCTGGAGCTCAGAGGGAGTAAGCCTGAGTCCATGTGTAGGTTCTTTAAGAGGAACTGGTTGGGGCTCCAGCAACTCTATCCACTAACTCAATCCCCTCTGGTTTTTCCAGCCAGAAGTTGTAGGGACTTTTGTTCTTGGCTCTGGAACCCTAGGCTGCATGGCCTGGTGTGGGGCTGGGACTCCTTGCTCCCGAGATATCCCTCCCAAGTTTTTATCTATTACACGTGGGTGAAGGACCAGCCCATTCCTTGTCTGCATCCCTCTACCAGTCTGGATGGATGTGGTTACTTTAATTCCATAGGTGTCAGACTTCCATTCAACTCTATTTCTGACAGTTCTGAGTGATAGTTGTTCTATATTTTAGTTGTAATTTTGATGTGGTTGTGCAAAAAGGTGAACCATGTCTGCCTAAACTGCCATCTCAATCCAACTTTTTTTAAAAAGCATGTGTTTTGGAGTAGAAGATACAGTACCTTATTTTGATAGGATTTTAGTAACAAAGAATAGAAATTCTACCACTCATTTACCTTAGAGCTTCAAGGTCTGTTTACTTTTGGTTTTGTAGAAAAATTCTTCCGTTATTATTTTTTAACAAATGTATTTCTAACAACCCTGCCTATGGTAACATAATGCTTCTAATTCAACAGGAAAAGACCAGGTACTGATTTATAACTCTACCAAGAAAAGTTTGTAAGCAGTTGTGCAGATAATAAGTTACCTCACAGTATCTCTATCTATAAGCTTTCAACACAACTTTAGAGTTTACAAATATATTCAAAACAGATCCAATAGTTTAGGAAAGCAGAAATGTTCCCACTCAGGGCCATAACCTCATCCCAGATAAATCTCAGTATGTTGGACAGATATTTTATCTTGGATCTGTTTTGTAGAGATTTCTGCTAGAAAATGAAGAAAGTTAAGCAGGAATTCATTGCTCTGTATGTCTAGATCCAAACTAAAAAACTTTTTGTACAAAATCTTCTTACCTTTTTTCCACCTCTAAAAGAAAATTTTCACTGTTGCCCAACTGACTAAAATGCAGCTTGGCAGCTTTTCTCTCACTTTCTCGTACGGCTCGGTCATCTGGAGGCAAAAACCGTGATTTGAGCATGTTTCTTTTTCAAAGTAGATAGTGGTAAATCAGAAAATCATAATCACTCAGTAAAAACTAAAGACCAGTCTTTTGTTAGAGACAGGTCATAAAATAATGCTATTATGTTGTCACTGGAGCAAGTAGTAACTCCGGGAGACTACCGGATACCATAGCAACAACTACCTCATAGGTGTAACTAGCCCTGCAGTAGAGCTTGCTTGGGCAGCAAAGACCTCAATGGCCCAATCTTAAAGCGGAAAGTTACACCATTTCTTAGAGACTTCTCTTAGTTTCCCTACAATAACCTTCCCAGGAACATACAAAATCAAATTTTATATCAATAAAGGTATACTCAACAATAACATTATAAAGAAATAGACTAATTTGAAGGAATATTTATTGTTCCTTGCCAATGCAGCCCCAAAGAGTTATATTTATTTTCTACTGCTAATATAGTTACAAAGTTGAGGCATCTGGAAAAATAAATTTCAACCTGGAAACTTTTTGTTGGGGAGGAAATGGTGGTGAAACCATCAGCTAAAAAAAAACTAAAGCTGGAAGCAACTGATAAAATCATAGATTGTCATTCAATAAACAATAAAAGGACTTGTCATACATCCTGCCAACAAAAGAGTTACATAAATATTGACTAATAAACAAATATATCCTGCCAGTGCACAATTTGAGTGAACATTGAAAAATTAAGAGGCAGCTGGTTTAAAGTAAGATTCTGGGGCAAGTAACGGGAGGAGGGTCTCACCCAGTTTCTCCAGAGTTTGTAGCGTGTACACAGCAAAAAGCCTATAATCTGTATCTTTCCTGACAACAGGATTGAGTCTCAAATCTAGTTCTTTGAGGAAGGGTAAAGGCTGCAGGCGGGACACCTCCACTAATGAAGGAATGTTGTTATAATATAAATTCAGGTCTTGGAGTGAACATAAATACTGGATGCCCTGCAAGGAAAAGACCACATTATGAAACTACATGTTGATAAGGACTAGGAATCTCACAAATAACGGTGGAAATATATCTATTACTTTCCACTCATAAACATGTAATGCAAGTCATCAATGAGAAAAGCAGGGTTGCAACTCTCTTATTCTGAGAAGAATACTCAGGGTTAATAATTCACAGATCTCATACATCTCCTCCTTTACAAAACCTGACATTTAAATAGCTGCAGTGAATGCCCTACTTCCGTTGCTTCCTGATCACTCTCCCAGTCCAGTCCTTCCTAGTGGCAGCCAGGCAAGTCCCTTTTGCCCTTCTCTCACTCTTGTCACAACCACACCCCTGACCCCAGAAACACCACAATTTATAGGAGGAAGGGAGGTGGGCAAAAGAGATGGTTCTGGGGGAGAAGGTCAGTGGACTATATGGTAAAATAAAACAATGCTATCTCCAGGTCTTCCCCCCTGGACCGGTCTAGAACCCCTCTCGTCCTTGTTTCCCCTTTCAGAGTTACTGCCACCATATAATCAAGTTCTCCCTTCTTTAGTTCTCCTTCCGTGGGTTAAGAAATCCCACCCCTCCATTTATTTGGCAACAACAGAATCAGGACTGGGAAACTCAGAGGAAAAGCTACAATATTCTTCCTTTGCTGAAACCTATTATTGAAAATAATTGTTTAATGTTCATGTATTTGACTAATTCAATGCCTTTGTCCAACACTAAACTTTAGGATAATACTTCAAAACATGTATGTAATATGTATAATCATATACTTTCAGTAATAAAATGCTTACCATAAAAAGGACTCTGTCATTAAAAGTTATTTCAAAAAATTAAAATTATGTTCTACCATGTATTTATAAAATAATGTTTTTACTCTTCTCCCACTTAAAATAGCCTTTTTCTCATTGCAGGTAGTTTAGAAAACTCAAAGATATATACAACACATTTACAGATAGAACCCTGTTTACACTCTGATGCATTTCTTTATGGCTTTTTCAATTCCATTAATTTCTATATTGTGAAAGGGATAGCGGTTAAACTACTTATCAGTGCCTTTGGCCACACTCTCAGGGAAATACACCATTATGATTGTCTTTAAATGTGTCTAAGGCCCCAGCTCAAGAAATCTTTTAATGTCTCTCAGTGTAAAAATCAAGGAAATGACTTCTCCTTTCACTTTTCCTAGTTGGCATGAATTCATATATTCCCCAAAGTTACACTAGAAATAATCATAAAACATATCTCCCCTGAGAAAACTAAGCAAAATGATTCAGAATTAATAGAGATTAATATATGTAGATAAATCATAGATGCAAAAAATGTAGAAAACTAACATTGACTAAGTGCTTCCTATATGAACCAGGAGTCTTATAAATGTTATATGTGACTATATATGCTAATTTGGTCAATCTTTGAAACAGTTTTATATCTATTTTACAGAAGTGGAAAGAAAAAGAGTATAAAACAAATTATAGCATTGTTCACTCAATTATTTTAGCCTGAATAAGAAAAAAAGTACATATGATAAGAGAAGACCTAAGCAGCTCTGAACTAATACTTTCTGAAGCTGGTGGGCCCAATGTAAATGGCTGCTACCAAATAATCTAAAGCCCCAGGTCAACTTGGACTTCCTGCATTTTAGAGTACTAGCTGGAAATTTGGACTTCCTCTTTTAGGGCCTTTAGTTTTAGACATTGACATTGGGTCTGGCTTGTGTTTTCGAATAAGTATCCCCTAGGAAGTGCAAAATTAGCAGAATAATCCAGGAGATCATGAACTAATGCTATATAGCATCTCAGAGTTTTTCACCTTCTTTAGTCTTTATTTATTTATTTATTTATTTATTTATTTATTTATTTATTTATTTATTTTCAGAGAGAGGGGAAGGGAAGGAGAGAGGCAGAAAAATATCAATGTGTGGTTGCCTCTCATGCATCCTCTGCTGGGAACTGGCCTGCAACCCAGGCATGTGCCCTGACTGGGAATCAAACCGCAATTCTTTGCTTCACAGGCCCGTGCTCAATCCACTGAGCTACACCAGCCAGACCTCACTTTCTTTAGTCTTGCAAAGAAGGGCTTTATCAAGACAGGTATATAGCTGGGCAAAATGGGAACATGTGGCAGAAACACCTCTGTGTGTGCACACTTATGTCCATAGAGCTCTTTTTGTGTATTTAGTGTGTTTACTATTCTTCACATGCCGTTTAATTTCCTGCACTGCCCTTTGCTCCACCGTTCCCTGACCTGGAAATTTTTGTTTCCAAGGCCACCATTTCCTCCTCTTCCTTGAAAAACCTCACAGTAACAACTTAGTCCAGTGTTTCTTCAGGTGTGTTCTGCATATGAATGCCATCCCTGGGATATTTCCTGAGCCCATGTCAGACCCACTAACTCAGAATCTCTCTTGGAGTAGGGACTAAGAATCTATACCTTTATAAGTGCTCCTCATAATTTTTCCCACACATTAAAATGTGTACTGTTGCTCTAGGCTGTGATAATTTAATGTAGTTTTCCCTACTACAAAAGGAATTTTCCCAATATTTTATAAAAAATAAAAAATTTCAAACATAGAACAAAGTCAAAAGAATTTTACAGTGAATAATATAATTCAGTTTAGAAACATTTAAAAGGAAGACGCAATATTTCCCTAGCTGACATTATCTATCTCTTATTTCTTCCCATCAAAAAATAAATAAGCCCTGGCCAGCGTGGCTCTGTTGGTTGGAGCATCGTCCCATAAACTGAGAGGCAACCAACTGATGTTCTCTTCCTCTCTCTCCCTTCTTTCCTCATCTCTAAAATCAATAAGCTATCCTTGGATGAGGGTTAAGTAAATAAACAAATAGGCTGAACTGGCTGATCAGTGAATGTAGAACTTACCTTCAGGCTAGTGATCAAATTTCTTGATAAATCTAAGGATCGGAGGTTTTTAAAATTTCTGAAGGCATCACCAATGGAATGGATTTTTCCAGCATAAGATCCCTGCAATGAAAGAGACTCCACCAATTCTGAAAAGAGATCATCGGTAGATGTATTATGACCTCTGCGTGGATAAAGAGCAGTCAGTGAAAATAGGCCTTCCTTCCTCCCATATCTCACCTGCGAAAGGCCCTACCTCTAAGGCTAATAAGATCAAATCTTTCTTTTAAAAGCAACAATATAATCTAGTACAGTCATAAAAACCTTGGTTTTACAAAACCCTTGGGTTTCCCTAATTACCCTGAAGGATGTACTTAAAGTCTCCAAAAGTTCTCAAAACATAATTTTAAAAAAGTCCAAAACTCCCACTGTTAGGATTTAGCCTTGTAGATAATACTTGCAAATTTTTGCCAAGATATATAATATATAACACAAGGATGTCAACTGCAGAAAGGTTTTAGGAGAGTTGGAAAAAAAAAGGAAAGAAAAGAAAGGGTCCATCAGCAGAAGAGTAGAACTAGATATACTAAATAGCAGTATGTTGACACAATGGGAAATGTACTAGATCTGTGAACTTGTACAAATCACTTAACTTCTTTGTGCATTAGTTTACTCACCTGTAACATAAAAATAACAGTATTTAATTCATAAGGTGTTGTAGGATTAAATGAATATGTATACAAAGCTTAGTACCAGACATATGGTGAGTGCTATGTATGTGTGTTTATTATTGTCATGCAGTCATTAAAAAGAATGAGATGTATTTATAGATGCTCATATGGAAAGCTCTCCAAGACATACATTAAGTGAGGAAAGTGTGATTGTGTGTGTATAACTGCACTTTAAAGTGCATATATATGTATACAAACACTTTAAAATATATATAAAGCATATATATATAAAGTGTGTGTGTATATATATATATATATATATATATATATGCAGAGAGAGAGAGTATATGGAGAGAGGGAGGGAGATAGATGTGTCAACTAGACTTCTAAGAGCACTGAGAAGAGGAGAACCTCCAAATTGTTAATAGGAACTCACTGGCAAGTCTGTGTGATGGGCCAAACTGAGAATAACAATCAAAACCGAAAGGAGGCAGGCCTGCAAACCAAAAGGCTGCCAGATCAATTCCTGGTCAGGTTACATGCCTGGGTTGTGTTGGGGCATGCGAGAGGCAACCATCTACGTTTCTCTCACACATCAATGTTTCTCTCTTTCTCCCTCCCTTTCTGTCTCTTTAAAAATAAATAAAATATTTAAAATGAAAACTGAAAGGAGGTTCCAATTTGCAGGACTCAATTTGCAGGTGAGTGCTAGGGGACTGCAATGAAATAAGGTCTTAAGCTGCTGGAGCAGTCTAGGACCTATAAATTCTAGAAAGTAATAAACTGAAGATCCATTTCAAGACACTACCCACACCAGGGAGGACTTAGTGGGAGCAGAATCAACATGGAATGGGACAGAGAAACAGGTTCAAAGGAAAGAGAAAGAGCAAATATAAGTGTGGGAGGGAAGCAAAGATGGCAGATATTGGGGAGCACAAAGCCATATTTCTTAGTATTTTGTGAACACAACAGAAAAGAAATCTCCAAAACTTTGAAACTAGAAAAGCTATTCTGACCTACCCTTCTCATCTAAAAGTATAGTAAAATTTACTGCACTTAAGCAAAGACCACAGAAAAGGATTATGGTCAAATTTTATATGAGGTTATTAAAAGAAAAAAGAGCATAATAAGATCACTAAAGAATGACAGCACTCCAGAAAGTAATATCCACAAAACGAATGAAAATTTTAATTTAGTATTTCACAGTAAGCTAAAAGGTACTGTAACAAAACATAGCAGTTCTCAAAGTGTGAGTCCCTAGCTCCCTGCAGGTGCCTGAGACAATGTCCTGGGACCACAAAATCAAAACTATTTTAGACAATTATTTTCATAATTATAGCAAAGCACTGATTAGCTTTTTCACTGTGTTGACATTTGCAATTATGGAGAAAAAGCAAAACTACAGGGGCCTTAGGATGAATCAAGGCAGTAGCATCAAACCTCATCTGTAAGATGGTCATTGTATTATTCGCCACTGTATGCTTGCAGTTTTTAAGAAGCCAGTTACACTTAAGAATGCCCTTGAAAAAGCAGTAAAAATGGATAATTTTATTAAATCTTGATGCTTGAGTGCATGTCTTTTTTACATTGTGTGACTAAATGGGAAGTATATATGAAGTACTTCTGCCTCATATGGATGTGTGGTGGATGTCTTGAGGGAAAACATTTGTATGATTTTTGAGATGTCAGGCCACTTTTTAATGGAATACCACTTTAACTTGGAAAAAACTGACATATTATGGTTATTCAGACCTGATATGTGGCAGAAATTTTCTTGGAAATAAACAAAGTGAGCCTGTCATTTCAGGAAAACAACTCATAGTAATTATTGTCAATCATAACATTTGAGCTTCTGAGCAGAAATTAAAATTTTGGAAAACTTGTATTTGCCACCATGAACTTGACAGTTTCCCAACATTTAAAAACTTTTAAAAAAGATTTTACTCATTTATTTTTCAGAGAGAGAGGAAGAGAAGAAGAAAAAGAGGGACAGAAACATTGAGGTGTGAGGGGAACATCAATGGGTTGCCTCTCACACGCCCCCAACAGTGGACCTGGCCAGCAACCCAGGCATGTGCCCTGACCAAAAATCAAACCAGTGACCTTCAAGTTCGGTGAGCTACACCAGTCAGGGGTAAAGACTTTTTGAATGAGATTGGTGATTATATTAACAAACAGGATTTTTAATGTTATATAATGAAACTTACCAATATTTAGAAAATTTACATATCTCAGACAGTTAATATTTTTCAAATGACTAAGGCATGATGCTACAAAATCATATATGGGTAAAAGATCCACTTAAATGCAAAATACACCAATGGGTTTTAATGTAATAGAGTGCAAAAAAATACATTGACATGGTTTTAGATTCCACATATGACTCAACTTTGAGAAATTACCATTTGTCTGTTTTTAATGTCATATCAAATAAGAACATCCACAATTCTCTGAAAAAGATATTAAAATATTCCTTCCTTTTCCAACAACATATCTGTGTAAAGTGGGATTTTTTAAAACATATTTCAACCAAAACAATATATCATTACAGATTTAATACAGAAGCATATATGAGAATCTGGCTGTCTTAAATTAAGACATTAAAAAATTTGTAAGAACATAAAACAGTGTCCCTCCTCTCACTGTTTTTTTTTTTTGGAAAATATATTTTTCAAAAATATTATTTATGTTAACATATAATGGGTATGTTAGGGTTACCTTTTAATGAGTTAATAAATATTTTAAATTTTTCTCAGTTTTCTAATAGGGTAAATGTTGGTAATATAGACTACATTAATAAAAGCTCTCTGAACTCCTCAATAATTTTTAAGAATATAAAGGTATCCCAAGACAAAAAGTTCAGTGCTGAACAATGTAAATTAGAAGAATTCAGAAGAATATTGGAAAAAATGAAGATTTAAAAATAGCAAAGACAGAACTTAAGAAATAATAAAAATAAAATTAAAAGGTAATTTCAGAAATGAGTACCAAAACAAAACAAAACAAAACAAAAAAGAGAGAGGGAGAAAACAATTCTACTTCCGGTATATATCTATATATCCAAAAGAATTGAAAACAGGGAATCTAACAGATATTTGTCCACCCATCTTCAGAGGAACATAACAATAGCCAAAGGGTGGACATGTCTATTATGAATGAATGGAAAAGCAAAATGTGGTCACACAGTGAAATTTTATTCAGCCTTGGAACAGAAGAAAATTCTGATACATGATACAACATGGATGAACCTTTAAAACATTATGCTAAGTGGAATAAGTGAGGCACAACAAAAGTAAAAATACTACTGGCTGGTGTGGCTCAGTGGATTGAGTGCCGTCCTGTGAAACTAAAGGGTCACTGTTTTGATTCTCAATCAGGGCACAAGCCTCGGTTGCAGGAGGTCCCCAGTAGGGGGCGTATGAGAGGCAACCACACATTGAGGCTTCTCTCCGTTTTTTTCTCCATCCCTTTCCTCTAAGAATAAATTTAGCCCTGACTGGTGTAGCTCAGTGAATTGAGTGCGGGCTGCAATCCAAGGGGTCACCAGTTTGATTCCCGGTCAGGGCACATGCCTGAATTGTGGGCCAGGTCCCCAGTAGGGGGTCACACCAGGTAACTACACATTGACATCTCTCTTCCTCTCTTTCTCCTTCCCTTCTCCTCTCTCTAAAAATGAATAAATAAAATCGTTTAAAAATAAATAAGTTAATTTAAAAATTTTAAATAGTAAAAATTCTGTCTGATTCCACTCACATCAGGTACCTAGAATAATCAAATTCATAGAGACAGAAAGTAGAAAGGTAGTTGTCAGGGGCCAAGAGTAGGTGGGAATAGTTAGTTATTTTTTAAAGGGTATGAAGTTTTTATTTAGGAAGATGAAGTTCTGGATATGAATGGTGGTAATGGTTATATATCATTGTGAATGCATTTAATGCCACTTAACTGAGCACTTAAAATGCTTAAAATGGTAAATTTTATGTTATAGATATTTTACTGTAATTTTTAAAAATGGAGAATGTCTCTTTAGATATAATTTATAGGTATAACTATAAAATTTTAAAAATATAAGACAGGAGGAAATCTAGGTGACCCTGGTTTTGGCGATAAGTTTTTAATATAACACTAAATATATATTTAAGATGAAAAAGAAATGAAGTATAGTCATGCAACGGAATACTACTCAGGACTCTGAAAGAATATCCATTATATTTTAAAAAGTCAGACACAAAAGACTATGTACTGTACGATTCTTGTTATATGAAATTCAAGAATAGGCAAACTATGGTGGTAGAAATCAGGATATTAATTGACTATAGAGATAATAGACTGACTGGAAAAAACAGGAAGGAACTTTCTGGGATGATGAACATATCTGGATTTCAGGTGTGGTATCCAAAATATACATAGAACTCTTAAGATTCAACAATAAGATAACAACCCTACTAAAAAATGGGCAAAAGGCCCACCCAGACAACTCACTGAAGAAGATATACATGGCAAAAAAAGAAAGAAAAGATGCTCAGTATAAGTCATTAGGAAATTGCAAATTAAAACAATGAGATATCACTACATACTTTTTTCAATGACCAAAATCCAAAACACTAACAATGCTGGATGTTGGTGAGGAGGTGGGTATTTTAGTCTGATTGAGCTTCTGTAAAAAATACTGCAAACTGAGTGGCTTCTAAACAGCAAACATTTATTTCTCCCAGTTCTGGAGGCTAGAAGTCCAAGATCAGGGTACTAGCGTGGTCGGATTCTGGTGAAAGCCCTCTTCCAGCCGCATGCTGCCTGCTTATCAATGTGTCCTCCCATGATAGAAGAGGGCAAGGCAGCTTTCTTTCTGGCCTCTTTTTTTTAAAAAAATATTTTATTTATTTATCTTTAGAGGGGAAGGGAAGGAGAGAAATATCAATGTATGGTTGCCTCTCATGTGTCCCCTGCTGGGAACTGGCCTGCAACCCAGGCATGTGCCTTGACTGGGATTTGAACCGTGATCATGTGGTTTGCAGGCCCGCGCTCAAGCCACTGAGCCACACCAGCCAGGGCTCTGGCCTCTTTTTTAAAAGTCATTAATCTCTTTTATTTTGTTTAAAGATTTTAATTATTTATTTTTAGAGAGAGGGGGAAGGAAAGAGAAAGAGGAGGAGAGAAACATCGATGTGAGACAGAAACGTCGATCAGCTGCCTTTCATACGTGCCTTGACTGGGACCGAACCTGCAACCCAGGTGTGAACACTGACCAAGAATCAAACCAGCAACCTTTTACTTTGCAGGATGACCTCCAACCAACTGAACCACTCCACTTAGGGCCATTAATCTCTTTTATGGGGATTCTGCTCTCATGACTTAAACACCTCCCAAAGGCCCCACTTCTTAATACCATCACACTGGGATTAGGGTTTTAGCATATGAATTGGGGGTGGGGGGGTGGACACAAATACTCAGACCATAGGATGGGGCAACAGAAACTCTCATTTGTTGCGGTGGGAATGCAAAGATGTAGCCACTTTAGAAGATAGCTTGGCAGTTTCTCACAAATCGAAACACAGCTTGCCATATGATTTGGTAATCACGCTCCTTGGTACTTTCAATCAAATAAGTTGAAACTTCACATCCAAGCAGAAACCTGTACTACAATGTTTATAGCAGTTTTATTCATAATTGTCAAAACTTAGGTGCAACCAAGATGTCCTTAATAAAATTAACTGGATGAATGAACTATGAATCCACACAGTGTATTATTATAAAAAGAAATGAGTTATCGAGCAATGGAAAGACACAGAAGAATCTTAAATACATATTTTTAAGTGAAAGAAGCCAATCTGAAAAGGTTGTATACTCTGTGATTCCAACTATATGACATTCTAGAAAAGGGAACAGTTAAAGGATCAGTGGTTGCCAGGGGTTCAGTGGGAGGGAAGAATAAATAGGTGGAGCACAGGGGATTTTTAGGGCAGTGCAACTATTCTGTTTGACACTGTACTGTATATTTATCAAAACCCACAGAACTGTATAACACAAAGAGTGAACCTGAATGTGAACTACAGACTTGAGTTAATATTAATATTGGTTCATCAATCGTAAATATACCACACTAATGCAAGATATAAATAATAGGGAAAACTGTGTGAGAGGGAAGGTGTGAGGGAGGAAGAACATATGAAACTCTCTGTACTTTCTGCTCAATTTTCTGTAAACTTAACATTGCATTTAAAAATATAGCCCATTAATTTAAAAAGAGAAAGTACCCATACATGCTAAAATATGGATGAATCTCAAAAATATCATGCTATGTGAAAGAAGCCAGACACAAAAGGCCATATATGGTACAATTCCATATATAAGAAATAACCAAAAAGGCAAATCCATAGAGACAGAAAGCAGATTAGTGGTTGCTAGGGGCTGAGGGGAGCTGGAAGTGAGGAGTGACTGCCTAAGGGGTACAAGGTTTCTTTTGGGCTGATAAAAATGTTCTGGAACTAGATAGTGGTGATGGTTACACGGTGTACTAAATGACACTGAATTGTATACATTAAATGTCATAGTATGTAAATTATATAAAAATACAAACAAAAATTTCCTGACTCAGAGGGCAGTATATTGGTAGTTCTTTCTATAGTATACAATAATCTAACACCCTGAAAGTCTGTTACCATGGGACAGAGGCTAAGTTCAATCATGATTTCCATTAGTGCCTTACAGCACTTCTTATGCCTTTCACTGAGTCTAGTTTGAAGAACAGACATTTAACATTTTTAAGGGAACCATAATTTAGTCAAGATGGAGGTGTAGGTAAATAAACATTGCTCACCTCCTCAACCATATCTCATCAAAATTACAACTAAACTATGGAACAACCATCAGTCAGAATCATCAGAAATTGAGTTGAATGGGAGTCCAACATCTATGGAATTAAAGAAATCACTTCCATCCAGACTGGTAGTAGGGGCAGGCTGGTCCCACATCCATGTGTGATGAATAAAAATTCAGGAGAGATATCTTAGGATCGAGGGGTCCCAGCCCTATACCAGGGCCCCCAGCCCAGGTTTCTAGTGCCAGGAAGATAAATCTCCATAACTTCAGGCTACAAAAACCAGTGGGGATTGAGTTGGTGGAAGAAACTTCTGAGTCTCAAGTAGTTCTTCCTAAAGAACCACACACAGACTTACTCATACTCACTCCCTCTGAGCTCTAGCACCAGAGTGGGAGCATGAAGGGCACCAGCAACATGCAGGAAGAAACTGAAGTGCCTGACATCAGGTGAGAGCTGGAGAACAGCTTTCTCCCAGATAGGAAGGTGGGCAAAGACCACTGTTCCTTTTCTGAGCCCTCCACCCAATGAGCTGCAGAGCCAGCAGGCAGGTGACACATCTGAGACTCTATCAGCCTGGCGAACAGTGTTTGCCCCACCCTGGAAATCTCCTGAGGCTCTGCCTCACTCAGCTTACAGCCCAAACAAGCTGCTAAGAGTGGCTTTTCTATATAAATGGCTGGACTTGGCTCATGCTTCACAACTTCCTAAGTTCTCTCAAACAAGCAACAGCCAACCTCAGTGAGCCCCCAGTCCCCGTACCTCTTTCCAAGTGGCCCCAGGCCCAGCACTAGCAGCAGCCAGCCTAGATTCACAGCTTGGCTTCACCTGGGAATCTCCAAGCCCAGCATAAGTAGCAACCATTTGTAGATTGCTTTATAGCTCAGGCAGCATGGCTCCAGGCAAAACACAGGTGGGGCCGACCTTGGCTTCCACCACCCAAGAAACCCCAGAGCCTGTGCACCCAGTGGACAGCTATAGACATTTTGGAGCACCACCACCCTACCCCTGCACAGCTGATCCTCCACAGAGGGCAGAGGTTGGTGGTCAGTGGTCACAGCCAGTCCTTGCAGCTGACTGACCTAGGCAAATCCCTCCCATTGACCTGCCAGCAGCAATCAAGGCTCAACTATAAGAGACAGGTGTACTAAGCTCACACAGAGGGTGCCCAACAAGTACCCAGTTTGGGTGAAAGGGGAGGCTGTGCCACTGGATCCTATGAGACACTTATTACATTAGGCCACACTACCAAGACATGGAGTCAAAGTAGCTCTACCAAACACACAGAAACAAACACAGGCTGCCATAATGAGGAGACAAAGAAACATGACCCAAATGGAAAAATAGATCAAAACTCCAGAAAAAGAGCTAAATGAAATGAAGATAAGCAATCTATCTGATGCAGAGTTCAAAACACTGGTCATAAGGATGCTTAAGAACTTAGTGAAAACCTCAACAGCATAAAAAGATCCAGCCAGAAGTGAAGTATATACTAATTGAAATAAAGAACAGTTTACAGGGAAACAACAGTAGAGTGGATGAAGCCTAGAATCAAGTCAATGATTTGGAACAAAAGGTGACAGAAAACAACCAATCAGAACAACAAGAAGGAAAAGGAATTAAAAAAATGAGGATAGAGTAAAGAACCTCTGGGACAACTTCAAGCATCACACTGGGGTACCAGAAAGAGAACAGAAAGAGCAAGAAATTGGAAGTCTATTTGAAAAAGATGATGAAAGAAAACTTCCCTAATTTGGCAAAAGAAATAGACATGCAAGTCCAGGAAGCACAGAGTCCCAAACAAAATGGATGCAAAGAGGCCCACTCCAAGACACATTATAATTAAAATGCCACAGGTTCAAGATAAAGAGAGCATCTTAAAAGCAGCAAGAGAAAAGCAGTTAGTTACAGGGGAGTTCCCATAAGGCTGTCAGCTGATTTCTCAAAAGAAACTTTGCAAGCTAGAAGGTATTGGTAAGAAATATTTAAAGTCATGAAAAGTGAGCCAATTCTGGCTACAGCCAAAATTGCTGTACCCAGCAAAGCTATCATTTAGAATTGAAGGGCAGATAAAGGGCTTCCCAACAGACAAGAAAAAAGCTAAAGGAGTTAATCATCACCAAACCATTATTATATAAAATGTTCAAGGGACTTACTTGAGAAAAATAAGATCAAAACTATGAACAATAAAGCGGCAATAAATACATATCTATCAACAACTGAATCTAAAAAACAACTAAGCAAACAAGAACAGAGACAGAATCATGGATGTGGAGAGCATTTTGATAGTAGCCAGACGAGAGGCAGTTTTGAGGGGAATGGGTGAAGAGGTGAAGATTAAGAAGTACAAACAGGTAGTTACAGAATAGCCATGGGGATGTAAAGTACAGTATAGAAAATGGAGTAGCCGAAGAACCAATGGGCATGAACAAAGGTGTGAGGATTGCCTGAGAGAGTGAGGCTGTGCTGGGTGGAGGGGGACAAAGGCAGAAAAACTGGGACAACTATAATACCATAATCAATAATATACAATTAAAATAAACTACAGGGAACCATAATTATCTTTCAAATGGTAAAGTGTCACAGAGACATTCTTTTATAATTCATATGTGCAGGTCTTACAAGATTATGCATTATTTGGTTTCAATGTTTATAAAGAGAGTGAAGATAAATAGATCAGGGACCAAATCAAACATTGAACATCACACATGTCAAGAACACAGAATCATCTTCCAATTTTAATATATGGGCTACATATATTAAATAGGCAAAATCATGTTTTATTCATGAAAAACAACAAATCAAGTAACCTTACTATAGAAACCATTTATAGCTCACTTAGAAACTGAATTTATAATCTAATAAATATTTTAATGTGATGATGAAAGAGTTTCAAATAAATAAAACAAAAAATGTCTTAGAAGTCAAGTTCAGCACCAATTATGATAATAACTGCAGTGAATTGGAACACACCAAAAACATTTAATTCCATGAGTTTATAATAATTCTCATTGATCATCTTTGGAGGATCCTAAGAAAAAAACTCATTCAACTCATTTTTTCAAAAACTGGTAAATAAGGTAAAATAAATAAAATATTCTGCCTTTCCTGGATAAACTGTACCTCAGTGTAGCCAAATAGTTGGTGTGAGAAAATTTCTTTTTATATAAGTATTACAGCTAATAAAGATCAAATTGGAAAATTGCCATTTTGCAATTCTTATCATATTAATGGACCCTGGGCAATCATATTCAATGGCTGATAATGTCACAAAAAGAGCACCAGATATTATATAGTTCCTGATGAAAGTATACAGCATCATCTATGAAGTAGTCTTGCAAAAAAAAAAAAATCAAACTTGAATCTGATCAACCTACTAATTAATTCAGCTACTGATTAATCTAGCTACTGATGAACTGGGTAGACACCATACACAAGAATAAACTCAAAATAGATTAAAGACTTAATGTTATACTCAAAACCATAAAAATCCTAGAAGAATATGTAGTCAGTAAAATATCAGACACTTCTCGTAGCAATATTTTTTCTGATATCTTGCCTTGGTCAAGGGAAACAAAAGAAAGAATAAACGAATGGGAGTACATCAAACTAAAAAGTGTCTATGGCCCTGGCTGGGTAGCTTAGTTGGTTAGAGCACTGTACTGATAGGCCAAGGTTGTGGGTTAGATCCCCCATCAGAGCATATACAAGAATCAACAATGAATGTATAAGTAAGTGGAACAACAAAATCAATGTTTCCCCTCTCTCTGTCTCTCCCTCTACCTCTCTCTAAAATCAATAACTAAAAAAATAAAAAAAATTTGCACAGCAAAGGAAACCATACACAAAATCAAAAGACAGCCAGTGAATGGGAGAATATATTCACCAATGATACATCTGATAAGGGGTTAATATCCAAAATTCATAAAGGACTTATAAAACTCAACACCAAAAAAAAAATCTAATTTAAAAATGGGCAAAGCACCTGAATAGACACTTCTCCAAAGAGACATACAGATGGTGGCCAACAGGTATATGAAAACATGCTCAATGATACTAATCATCAGAGAAATGCAAATTATAACCACAATGAGATATCACCTCACATTTGTCAGAATGGTTATCATCAATAAATCAACAGGCACTGGTGTTGATGGGGATGTGGAAAAAGGGAACCATTGTGCACTGTTGGTGGGAAGGCACATTGGTGCAGTCACTGTGGAAAACAGTATGGAGTTACATCAAAAATTAAAAACAGAACTGCCTTATGACCCAGTGATTCCACTTCTGGGAATATACCCAAAGAAACCCAGAACACTAATTCGGAAGACTATATCCACCCCAGCATTACTTACAATAGCCAAGATTTGGAAGCAGCTCAAGTATCCGTGAGTAGATGAGTGGAAAGACAAAGCTGTAGTACATTTATGCAATGGAATACTACTTGGTCATAAAAAGGAGGTAATCTTACTCTTTGCAACAGCATGGATGGACCTGGAGAGTATCATGCTAAGTGAAACAAACCAGTCAGAGAGAGACAAGTACCATATGATTTCACTTACATGTAGAATCTAATGAACAAAGTAAACCAACAAAATAGAAATAGACTCACAGATAAAGAACAGACTGACAGCTCTCAGAGGGGAGGAGTGTTGCAGGGCTGAGTGAAAAGAGTGAAGGGATTAAGATAAATAAATAAATAAATAAATAAATAACAGAACAACTCATAGACACAGACGACAGTATGGTAATTACCAGAGGCAAAGAGGGTAGGGGGTGGTAGAAGAGGGTACAGGGTAAGTGGTGGTGATGGAAGGAGACTTGACCTGGGGTGGTGAACACACAATATACAGATGATATATTATAGAACTGCACATCTGAAACATACATAATAACATTTTATTAACCGATGTTGCCCCAGTACATTCAATAAAAAAATTTAAGAAGAGCCCTGGCTGGTGTAGCTCAGTGGATTGAGCATGGGCCTGTGAACCAGAGGATCTCGGTTTGATTCCCAGTCAGGCTACATGCCTGGGTTGCAGGCCAGTTCCCAGCAGGGTACGCCCAAGAGGCAACCATATATTGATATTTTTCTCCCTCTCTCCTTCCCTTCTCCTCTAAAGATAAATAAATAAAGAATCTTAAAAATTAAAAAAACATGAAAATGTTAATTATCTTAGAAATATCATAAGAAAAATCAGGATTATAAGAAATGATTAAAAACAAATCACCTAGTTTCTTCAAATACAATAGAAAATGCAAGGGAAAAAGAGGAGGACCCTATAGATCAAATATTATGTAAGGCAAAAGTCAATTCCAATAGACCTTATACAAATTCTATCTCAAAAAAATTGTAGGAATTGAAGAAACGAGAATACTGGTTGATATGTGATGATATTAAGAAATTACTGTTAAATGCTTTTAGGTTTTATATGTGATTTTTAAAAGTTTTTATCTTTTGAAGATACATACTAAATATTTATGGGTTAAATCATATATTTGGGATTTGCTTCAAAATAAATAGTGCAGAGGGTTGAGGGTGGGTAGAGGATAGGTGAGGTCTAATGAAAGACTGGTCATAAATTAATGACAACTGTTTAGGTAGGATAATGGGAGCTCATTATTCTTTTATCTCTACTCTTGCATATATTTGTGAATTGCCATAATAAAACAAGTGCTACATACTTACATATGTAAAGAATATTTCTCAAAACTATCCAAGATATTGGTAACGGTGATGGCCTTTAGAAGGAGAACTGGGTCAGTGCCGGGGGGAGGGGGTCAGGATTTACTTTTACTGTGCAATTATTATAGTACTCATATAGTAATTTAATTAATTTTAAAAAGTAAAAAATATATATAAGTACACATTTTTCCTGCCAAATAATTATCATCAGTTGACAAATATGCTCATGTATATAGACTCTTTAAAACCTTGTTCTTGATCTCACATCATATCCTCCAGCTACCATTCCACTTCTGTATTCTCCTTATAACCAAATTTCTCAGCAAAGTTTCTTACCTTCACTCTCTCTTCTTCCTCACATATCATTACCTTTTTGTCCTACTCCAGTTTGGCTTTTCTCCTCCCCTCTCTCCCCAAACACCCCTAGTCAAAGTCCCCAGTGAGCTCCATGTTACAAATCTAACAGACACTTCTCTACATCTAACTTGCTCAGCTTATTAATAGCATTTGGCACAGGTGACCATTACTTCCCTGATACACTACCCACTCATAAATTCCAAGACACCACACGCCTCCTCCTCTATTTAACCTGTAAACATTGAAACACTCCAAGGCTGACTCTTAAGCCTCTTATATTCTCCATCCACATTCTCTAGTTAGACAAGTTTATCCTGTTCCCAAGGCTTTAAATACCACCTGTTTGCTAATGTCTCCAAAATGTGTATCTTTAATCCTGACCTCTCCTCTGAGACCCAAACTCATATATCTAACTGCTGAAAAAAAAACTCACACTTGAATGTCTAACAGATATCTTAACATGCTCACAACAGCTGTCAATTCCCTTTTCCCAAACCTGTCTTTCTCAGTCTTTGCTCTCTCTTGTCGTCAATAAATACCACAACTATCCACCCAGCAGCATCTTAAGACGAAATGTTATCTTTGAATTTTCCTTTTCCTAATCTCCCACATTCAATTTCTTTGTAATTCCCATCCTGTCTGTGCACAAAATACACCTCGACTCCTCCGTCCATGTCTTTTTATCTCCAGTCATCCGCCTAGTACAGTAAGCTGTTTGTTATCTCTTATCTGGACTATTGTAACAGATTTCTAATGAATAAGAGTAATAATTTTTAAATGAGTATTAGATCAGGTCACACTCCTGACTAAAAATGCTTTCGCGGAAACCGACAAGCTGATTCTAAAATTGTCAGAAGACTTCCGGCCAAGATGGAGGCGCAGGTGGAAACATTATGCCTCCTCACACAACCAAGTTTAAAGACAACAAAGTTTTAGTAACAAAAAATGCAGCCAAAACACAGAAAATTGAACTGTACAGAAGTCCGACAACAACAAACCATTCAGCCAGACCAGTAAGAGGGCAGAGTCAGTGGTGGAGCAAGGTCAGGCAGGAAAGACTGGCCAGACCAACCCAGGAGCACAAACGGGGGCTGGTGGATCCCAGGAGTGGGGTGGCAATGGGCAGACCCAGTGAGGGTGCAAGGTGGCTGGCTGACCGCGGTCACAGATTTGCACACAGATAAACCAAGCGAAGGAGCAAGCGGTGAGACAGACTGCGCAGGCTAGGGCCCCAGCAACAGGAATTAGAGCCTGAAGCACCAATTGGAAAGACTTTCAGGGTCAAGGTGCCGGGAGAAGCTCCCAGGCTCACATAGAGTTCATTGGAGAGACCCACAGGGTCCTGGAGGGTGCACAAGCCCACACACCTGGGAACCAGCACCAGAAGGGCCCAATTTGCTTGTGGGAAGCAGCAGAAGGGACAGAAATCTGAGAGAGAGCAAAACAAACACCATTCCCCCTCTCTGACCTTGCCCCCACATATAGCGTCACAACCCAGCAACCTGGGTTGCCCTACCCTGGTGAACACCTAAGGCTCCGCCCCTCATACGTAACAGGTGCGAACAGACCAAAACATTATGGCTCAAGAACAGCTCAAAGCCCCAGAGCCAATAAATCTAAGTGACCAAGAGATAGCCAACCTTTCGGATGCACAGTTCAAATTGATGGTGATCAGGTTGCTCACAGAACTGGTTGATTTTAGTCACAAATTAGAGAAATAAATGAAGGATAAACTAATTGAAATGAAGGGAAATGCACAGGAAACCAATAGTTATGGAAAGGAAACTGGGACTCAAATCAAGGGAGTGAACAAGGAGGAAGAAAAAAATGACCAAACAGAAAAGGATGAAGAAACAAGAATTCAAAAAAATGAGGAGAGGCTTAGGAAGCTCCAGGACATCTTTAAATGTTCCAACATCCAAATTATAAGGGTACCAGAAGAGGAAGAGGAATGGCCACGAGTGGAAAACTTATATGAACAAATAATAAAGGAGAATTTCCCCAATCTGGCAAAGGAAATAGACTTCCAGGAAATCCAGGAAGCTCAGAGAGTACCAAAGAACTTGGACCCAAGAAGGAACACACTAAGGCACATCATAATTACATTAGCCAAGATTAAAATAAAGGAGAGAATCCTAGAAGCAGCAAGAGATAAGGGGACAGTCACCTACAAAGGAGTTCCCATCAGACTGTCAGTGGATTTCTCAAAAGAGACCTTACAGGCAAGAAGGGGCTGGAAAGAAGTATTCCACATCATGAAATCCAAGGACCTATATCCAAGATTGCTCTATCCAGCAAAGCTTTCATTTAATGGAAGGGCAGATAAAGTGCTTTTCAGGTAAGGTCAAGTTCAAGGAGTTCATCATCACCAAGCCCTTATTATCTGCAATGTTAAAGGGATTTATCTAAGAAAAAGAAGATAAAAAAGATGAACAGTAAAAGGACAGCAAACTCAGTTACTAACAACCACACCTAAAACAAAAACAAACTAAGAGGACAGCTAGATCAGGAGCAGAACCATAGAAATGGAGATCACATGGAGGGTTAGCAACAGGGGAGTGGGAGGAGGAGAAGAGGGGAGAAGGTACAAAGAGTAAGTAGCATAGACGGTAGGTAGAAAATAGACAGGGGGAGGACAAGAATAGTATGGGAAATATAGAATCTAAAGAACTTGTGACTGACTTCCGCCAAGATGGAGGCATAGGTGGATGTGCCGTGCCTTCTCACACAACCAAGTTTAGAGACAACTAAATATTAGCAACAGAAAACACAGCCAGAACACGGAAAATTGAACTTTTTGGAAGTCCGTTAACAACAAATTCTTCAGCCTGACCGGTAAGGGGCGAAACCAGCGGCTGGTGAGGGGTTGCACAGGAGGACTCCGTCAGACGGACTCAGGCGCGGAATCCAGATGCGAGGAATCCAGGCGCAGGGTTGGAGCTAGTGAGCGACCGAGCCGACCGAGCGAGCGACCAGGCGAGCGACCGCGGGGGAGACAGTGGGGGTGCGGTGCTGCATGTTGACTGTGGTCGCGCATTTGTGCGAGGGTGGACAGGCGAGGGAGTGGGCGGTTGGACCGGGCCGGTGGATCCCGCCGCAAGCGGCAGTGGAGGGCGCAGCCATTTCCCTGCTCTGACCCCACCTCCACATACAGCGTCATAACCCAGCGACTCTGAGTGGACCGGCCCAGGGGAACCACCTAAGGCGCTAATCCTCACCCAGCTGTGAGAAACAGCAGAGGGGGTCGCCATTTCCCCGCTCTGACCACGCCCCCACATACAGCGTCACAACCCAGCGACCTGGGAGTCCAAGGCTCCGCTTCTCACACTTAAAGGGCACGAAAAGACCAAAAATGGCGCAGGAAGATCTCAAAGCCCCAGAACCTATAGATCTAAGCGATGAAGAAATAGCAAAACTCTCAGACGCACAGTTTAAAACACTGGTCATCAGGATCCTCACAGAATTGGTTGATTATACCCACAAATTGGACAAATATATGAAGGCTAAACTAATTGAAATGAATGGAATTGCACAGGAAACCAATAGCAATGAAAAGGAAACTGGGACTCAAATCAATGGACTGGACCAGAAGAAAGCAAATAATGGCCAAACAGAAAAGAGTGAAGAAGCAAGAATTCAAAGAAATGAGGAGAGGCTTAGGAACCTCCAGGACATCTTTAAACGCTCCAACATCCGAATTATAGGGGTACCAGAAGGGGGGAAAGGCACAGCCACCAGTGGAAAACTTATTTGAACAAATAATAAAGGAGAATTTCCCCAATCTGGCAAAGGAAATAGACTTCCAGGAAATCCAGGAAGCTCAGAGAGTACCAAAGAACTTGGACCCAAGAAGGAACACACCAAGACACATCATCATTACATTAGCCAAGATGAAAATGAAGGAGAGAATCCTAGAAGCAGCAAGAGCTAAGGGGACAGTCACCTACAAAGGAGTCCCCATCAGACTGTCAGCAGATTTCTCAAAAGAGACCTTACAGGCAAGAAGGGGCTAGAAAGAAGTATTCCAAGTCATGAAATCCAAAGATCTACAACCAAGATTGCTCTATCCAGCAAAACTTTCATTTAGAATGGAAGGACAGATAAAGTGCTTCTCAGATAAGATTAAATTCAAGGAGTTCATCATCACCTTATTATATGAAACGTTAAAGGGACTTATCTAAGAAAAAGAAGTTAAAGAAACATGAACAGTGAAAGGACAACAAACTCACAGTTATTAACAACCACACCTAAAACGAAAGCAAACTAAAAGGACAGCTAGATCAGGAGTGAAGACATAGAAATGAAGATCTCAAGGAGGGTTAGCAACAGGGGAGTGGGAGGAGGAGAAGAGGGGAGAAGGTATAGAAAATAAGTAGCATAGACAGTAGATAGAAAATAGAAGGGGGGCAAGAATAGCATGGGAAATATAGAATCTAAAGGATTTGAGACACATGGTCATAAACTAAAGGGGGGGTAATGGTGGGGATGGGGGGTAGGGTGGAGGGGAATGAAGGGGGGAATAGAACAACTGTAACAGCATAATCAATAAAAAAATTTAAAAAAAAAGAACTTGTGACACATGGACATAAACGAAGGTGGGGGGAATGGTGGGGGAGGGGTGTGCAGGGTGGAGGGGAACAAGGGGGGAATAGGACAACTGTGATGGCATAATCAATAAAATATATTTAAAATAAATAAAATTGTCAGAAGAAAATAAAGGGCCAAGAATAGCTCAGACAATTTTGAAGAATGAAGAGGAGGTAAATGGGGAAAGGTAAGGGGAGGTACACTGATGACTTTACCAGTTATCAAAACTTACTGTTGGATACCACTAACAAATATACAAATTCTGGGGAAACTGGCTATCAGCATTAAATGATACAATTATATGATATTATACATCACATATAAAAATAAACTCAACATAGATTAGACTTAATGTGAAAAACAAAGCTGCATAATTTTTAGAAAAAAATATATGGGAGCCTATTACATCAGTATTGTTGGAATTGTAAGAATGAGCACAATTTTGTTATCCAAATGCTTGTTATAAAAACAAGCAAGCAAATGAAAATAAGCAAAAATAAGTCTGCCACATATTGTTCAGGCTGGAGAATGGAAGGGGTATGTGCCACCCCCTAACCCACGCACCTACCCAAACCCCTTACCAAATCAAACGGAATCAACATACATTTTTTAAAGGCAAGAAATGTGCAAAACTGGGTAAGCCAGTAAAGCTTTTCTTAGCTAACTTGTAAAATAGGGAAGTTCAAAGTAATTTGGAAAATTAAAAAATAATAAACCTGAGATATAGACATCGATCTATCTGTACAACAAACCATTACCTTTGGTTGGGGATAGGGGAAGATTTCAAGAGAAAGGAAGATCAATATCCTCTTTGTTCACTCATATAATGTTTGACTGTTACTAACATGCACTAATTTTGATAAACTTTAAATAACAATGTTTAAATAAAATAAAACCAAGTTATTTCATATCCCACAGGTAAAAAGTACTAGAAGCAAGAAAGGCAACTTTTTGTTATGATTACAGCACAAGTTCTGGAATCAGAGTCCTGGGTTAATAAACCCTGGCTGCATTACTGTGGGCTCCGTGACTTTGGGCAAGAGTCTAAACCTAATTTTACTCATCTGTAAAATGGGAACAATGACAGCGTCTGCCTCACAGGCTTTTCGTGGGGCGGGATCAAACAATCCAAGGAAAGCACTCAACACAGGGCCTGGCATTACCGATACAGTGAATTCAGGAAAGGTAACAGTTGAATTAGGAACGCTATTGACTTACCCAACATTTCTACTTTTTAGAAACTCAGAGAGCAAGCTGTGTGAGTCAGACCCCAGGTCAAAGATCGGATCAGGAGTCACTCAGCCAGTTTTATCTCTAGGACCCAGGCAGGGCTGAGGTCTTGACCTAAGCGCATCTGATCAGATGCTATTGCCCTCACATCCGACTCCTTTTGAGTCTCTCTTAAAAGGAGGTTACACATCCGGAGTGATCAAAGAAATGGCCAAATTCACGAGAAGGAGAATCGACGAAGAACATTTCACTCAAACTAGTCCCACTGAGTCGGAAGTTTCAGAAACTGCCAAAATGAACTGCCTCCTCAATAGCACCTCGACCTCAAACATCCTTCTCAGCATCTTCCTTCTCCCACCAACAACCCTCCTGGGGCTCAGTTTCCTTCCACTAGTTCAGACACTGTCTAGATCTGTGGTCCGGCCGCAGTGCCCCATTAATCTCGTTTTTCTGCTCAATTTCTCACCACCACCACCCCACCCCCCGCCCCAGATTCCGCGGTTACTCCGGTTCCTTCGCCTGCACCTGAGTGTAACCATTCTGCTTCCATAACCTCTCTTCCGCCTCAGGGACCTCTCCTCCACCCCGTTCCCCCCAAGTCTACCTCAGGTTCCCCGGCCTCCGCCTCAGTTTTCTCCCCTCAGCCTCAGACCCCCGGCTCCCGGCCTGGCCCTACCGGGCTGCTCCAGAGTCAGCGCCCCCAGGCGGCGAATGCCCTCCTCGTCCAGTTCCCATTGCTCCGCCATCCCTGCCCGGCCGCCCGGCAGCCCCGCAGCGCCGCTCCACTCCACTGTGCTCACCTGTAGCGGCCCCGACCGCCCAGCGCGCGCCAGGCCCCGCCCAGCCCTGTCAGGCCCCGCCCCCGCCTGCCCCCCACCCCACACCCCCGCGCGCCGGTGGGCCAGCCGTTATTGCCACGGTCACGCGCCTGCCCGCCCGCCGGGGTCCGAACCATGGTATGGAGCCTGCCCTGGTGGGGGCGCCAAAACCACTAAAACGGCAAATTGGAGTGGGGTGGGGACGTTGTGGTCGAGGATTATGTTACTGGGATTATGTCTAGGGTTAGGTTACTGGCTCTGGGACATGGGGGAATATGGTCCCAGCTTGGAAGGGCCCCGATGCTGGGTCCAAGGAATTGGAGGAACGCTCCTGCTTTGAGGGATGAAGCGTTCTGTCTTTGAAGATTTGGGGGATTCCAGGTCTGATGAGTAGGCGTGTGCCTCTTGACAGGGTGAAGGTCTTTTTATCTCAGTTCTTGTGGCTGTTGACTCTGAGGCAAGGGGGTGCATGAGTGGGGCAAATCGGGGAGAAGGGGATCCAGGCCTGAAGGATTGGGAGGCAGCCCTCTGAAGCATGATGGGAAACGTTGGGGAACTTGGCTCTGAGAAGTTGTCCTATTTTTAAGAGCATAACGTGGCTCTAGCGTTAGAAATTGATTTTGGGGAGAAGGATCTGTGGATCCAAAATCAATAAAAAGTTGATTTGGGGGAGATGGTGCTCTTCGGGTTGGGATGGGGATGTCTATACTAGAGCCAGTGCATTTCCTCCAGTCAGCCCACCAAGTACTACAAGTCCCCAAGTTTGCCAGTGATTAAGGGCTCTCCCCAGACTGGGATAGTTCTGCACCAACCAGCCCCTGAGCAGTCTTGGGGAAGAAAACGCTGGAAAGAACAGCCACATCCTTAACCCCTACCCTCACTACAGTAGGTACCTCTTGAGACCCCTCCTGTGGATGGGACATGAATCTGTAAAAAGGAGGCAAACTCTTAAGCCAAGAACTTCTTGTCTTACTTTATCCTTAAAGAGAAAAGAAGAACTACAACCAGAACTGTGGCTCACCTCCAAGGAGCAGGTTTTCTTCAGCATCCAAAATCACAAGCACGTTTCACTGAGCTCTCAGTCAGCTAGCCACCTTTAAGGAGAAGAGAAAGCAAAAATCCAGAGTCCTCACATATTTATGGTTTCCCATCTAGGCAGGGCCCTTAGTTACTTGCAACTTGTCCTGTTCAGTCTTACCCATATTTAGAAGGGCTAGGACTCCCAAGCCTGGGTTAGCCCATTAGATTGGCTTTTCCAGCTCTGCTTCTGTGAGTCATGACACCATTTGTTAATTTATAATATTTCTCTTCATGCCCCCTTTAACTCTTCTAGCTGCAAATGTGGCAATTGTTCTTCTGTGTATCTGAATTTTGAGACCAGGTTTATTATAAAAGAACCCCGTCCCCTTCTTTGTTGCATGCATTTATTTTCCTTCCTCAAAATAGGAGATTTGGGATTTTATTGGAAAATTAGGCTTTTCCTCTCTTTATCAACCACCTCTTACTTTAACACTTTTCCCCCCCACCAACACTTTAATGCATTTTTAAATATTCAGAGAAGTTGAATGAGTTGTACAGTGAGCATTATACACCCACCACCTAGATTCTACAATCAACATGTTGCTGTCATGTTTATCATATATTCATCTATCTATCCCTCTATCAATCCATCTTCCTTTTGATTCATTTCAGAATAAGTTACAATATCAGTACATTGTATACCAATCACTTCAGCATGCATAATTTTAGCTAGAATTCAATATTGTTTTACGGTTCTTTCTTAGGTAAAATTTTATATTTATCGCTCTTTAGTTTTTTGTAAGAGAAGTTCTTATTTTAAAATCTGATACAGATGGTAGTATATTTGATGGCTTTATACTTTTTTATATATTTGATTGATTATTCTATTAAAATATGGAACACTGCATGAATTTGCATGTCATCTTTGCACATGGGCATTGCTAATTTTTTCTGTATAGTTCCAATGTTAGTATATGTGCTGCCGAAGTCAGCATGGTTTTCTACTTTTCTATAGTGTTGATAAAGTCATCTTGAAGCAAAGTAGACAATTCATTTATGAACAGATAACCTTGAACTTTAAACAATGAGCTAGAAGTTTAGGGATCTTTTCTTCCTTTGACCCATAGAATTCAGCTGTCTTGCCATGGCCCTGATAAGGTACTGTCTCTGCAAGGATAATCCCAAGAGAGCCCTGCACATGCTCAGTGGGGTGCAAAGTGCCTCATCATAATCCTCACCTTTTAAAACAGCTTTATTAAGAAATAATTCACATACCATACAATTTACCATTTTAAAGTATACAATTCAATGGTTTTTAGTAGGTTTTCAGAGTTGTGCAACTATCACCACAATCAATTTTAGAACATTTGCATGATCTCAAAAAGAAGTTCCATACCTATTACTGGTCACCCCTTATTCTTCCCCCACCTCTCTAGCCCTAGTCAACCACTAGCCCTAGTCAACCACTAACCTACAATCTATCTTTATAAATTTGCCTATCATGCACATTACTTAATGATGGAATCATTTAATATGTGGTCTTGTGCCTGGCTTCTTAACATAATGAGTCAAGGTTTCATCCATGTTGTAGCATGTATCAGTACTTTACTCTTTTTTATTGACTGCATTTTGTTTACTCATTCATCAGTTGATAGACATTTTGGTTGTTTCTACTTTCTTTTTTTTAACCCTCACCCAAGGATATGTTTACTGATTTTAGAGATAGAGGAAGGGAAAGAAAGCTAGAGTAACACTGATGTAAGAGAGAAACATTCATTCCACATGTGCCCTGACTGGGTATCAAACCCACAACCTAGGTATGTGCCCTACCAGGAATTGAACTGAGACCTTTTGGTGAATGGGATGACACTCCAACCAAGTGAGCCACCCAGCCATGGATGTTTCTACTTTTTACTGTTATGAATAATATTTCTGTGAACATCTGTCAGCAAGTTTTTGTGTAGACACACATTTTCATTTTTTGAGTTTATACTAAAAGTGGAATTGTTAGGCCATATAGTAACTCCATGTTTAACATTTTGAGAAACCACTGAACTGTGTTCCAGAGCATTGCACCATTTTATACTCCCACCAGGAGTGTATAAGAGTTTCAATGTCTCCAGTCTTTGCCAACACTTGTTATTATCCATCACTCTGATTCAAGCCATCCTAGTGGGTGTGAAGTGTTTTCTCATTGTGAGTTCTGTGCATTTCCCTGATGGCTAATGAGGGGTGTCTCTGTGTGTAATATTGGCCATTTATGTATCTTCTTTGGAGAAGTGCCTATTAAGAATCTTTATTCACTTTTAAATTTGGTTATTTGTCTTTTTAATTACTGAGTTGTAAGAGTTCTTTATACAGCCTAAACACAAGTTCTTCATCAGATTTACAAATATTTTGTTTTATTCTGTGGGTTGTGTTTTTACTTTCTAGATGGTGTCCTTTGGAACATCAAAGTTTTTTTATTTATTTTACTTCATTTATCCTCACCTGAGGACATTTTTTTATTGCTTTTAGAGAGAGAGGAGGGGAGGGAGAAACATCGATGCGAGAGGAACAGCAATTGGTTGCCTCCCCTATGCACCCAGATGGGGTATTATATGCACCTGGACCAAGGATCGAACCTGCAACCTAGGCATGTGTCCTGACTGGGAATCAAGCCTGCAACCCTTCTGTTACAGGATGATGCTCCAACCAACTGAGTCACACCAGCCAGGGCAAAAAGTTTTTACTTTTGATGAAGTTTTATTTAATTTGTTTTAATTCTGCTTTTGATACCTTATCTAAAAGACATTGCATAATCCAAGGTCATGGAGATTTTTATCTTCTAAGGTTTCTATCTTTTTGGCTCTAATATAAGCCATTCGGTGTTAATTTTTGTGTATGGTGTGAGGTAAGGGTCCAAAATCCCCCCCCCTTTTTTTTTTTTTTGCATGTGAATGTCCAGTACCAGCACCATTTTTTGAAAAGGCTATTCTTTGAATTTAGTTGTCTTGGCTCCCTTGTTAAAATTCAGTTAACCATAAATGTAAAGGTTTATTTCTGGGCTCTTAATTCTATTCCACTTATTCATATGTCTCTTCTTATACTAGTAACACACCATCTTGATTACTTACTGTAGCTTTGTTGTAAGTTTTGAAAGCAGAAAGTGTGAATCCTCAAATTTTGTTCTCCTTTTCAAGATTGCTTGACTATTCTGGGTCCCTTGTATTTCCCTATACATTTTAATATAGCTTGTCCATTTTTTCAAATAAAAACATTTGGAATTTTCTTAGGGGTTGCATTCAATCTGTAGATCAATTTGGAAGTATTGCCATCTTAACAATATTAAGTCTTCCAGTCCATAAACATGGGATTTTTTTAAACATTTGGTTTTTTTTCTTTTTATTTTTTAAAATATTTTATTTTATTTTTTTTAGATAGAGGGGGAGGAAGGGAGAAAGGAGAAACATCAATGTGAGGTTACCTCTTGCAAGCCCCCTATGGGGACCTGGCACACAACCCAAGTATGTGCCCTACCAGGAATCTAACTGGCAACCCTTTGGTTCTCAGGCTGGTGCTCAATCCACTGAGCGACACCAGCCAGGGCAGGTCTTGTTAAATTTCTTTAAACAATATTTTGAAGTTTTCAGAGTACAAGTACTACGCTTCTTTTGTTAAAGTTATTCCTAAATATTTTGTTATTTTTGATACTATTGTGAGTGGAATTGTTTTCATAATTTCACTTTTGGGTAGTTCATTGCCAGTAATATGAACATACAATTGATTTTTCTATATTAATCAACCTTGTTGAACTTATTCTAACAATTTTTAGTGGATTCCTTAGACTTTTCTGTATGAAAAGTCACATCATCTGCAAATCGAAATAGTTTTACTTCTCGCTTTCCAATGTGGATGCTTTTTGTGTCTATGTCTTGTATATCTCTCTTTTTATTCCCCTTTAGGAGGAGCCTGGCATGCCCCATGAGTCAGCAGAAGATTTGTTTCATTTCAACGTTGGGGGCTGGCATTTCTCAGTTCCCAGAAGCAAACTTGCTCAGTTCCCAGACTCCCTATTATGGAGAGAGGCTTCAACTTTGACCTCTTTGGAAAGCCAGAGGCTATTCATTGACAGAGATGGGTCCACATTTAGGCACGTGCACTATTACCTCTACACCTCGAAACTCTCCTTCTCCAGTTGTGCAGAACTGAACTTGCTCT
Organism: Artibeus jamaicensis; assembly: GCF_021234435.1. Classification (NCBI taxonomy): domain Eukaryota; kingdom Metazoa; phylum Chordata; class Mammalia; order Chiroptera; family Phyllostomidae; genus Artibeus; species Artibeus jamaicensis. The sequence continues at coordinate 19,087,727 of NW_026521842.1, forward strand.
ATGAGCAAGCACTAGGTTTGCAGCTGATGCCTTTGTTGCAGGTAAGATACTCTCATCTTCTAGGAGTGGTGATCCGTAAATGTAGGCCTTACATCATTAACTGTGATGTATATTGGTTGCTCTTAATGGGGAATTGTGATGAGTAGGCTAAAATAATTTTTAAAATATGCTGGGAATGCATGTTCTGAATAAAGGATTTCAACCTGACTCTGACTAATCTATATGAGCAGCTTGCCACCATTAACCCGAAATGGAACTTAACCACCCCCTGAGAGGGTGCCTTTGACTCTTGGAAATCCTATTTTAAGCTTTTCTGTTTTTGTTGTTGAATTTTAAAATGTGAACACTTTAGAAATTGTAGGGCTTGCTATATACACTGTGTCTGAGATTTAAAATCTATAAGATTCATCAAGAATATTACTTCTCATTGTGCCTGTTAGGGCCACAAAATTCACTTACAACAAAGGAAAATGTCCTCCAAACTGCATAATTTTTTCTTTGCCTTCTCTTCTCTGTTTTCCATTGTAAGAGCTTTAAATGCCTTTACTTATATCCATTAAGGTATCACCAAAGACCATTACCTTCTTTCTTAAATTTTCTCAAAACTCCAGAAATCATTCCGGTAGCTTATCTTAAGTGGTTTGTTCTTCATTTTTTAACAATGACTTCTTTTTCATCCTGGAAGAACTAAATATTATAACTGGGAAGAACCCTTGGCCATACCCCATATTAACCCCACTGTCTGGACAAAGTGTTACTTACGTTACCTCTGCAGCAACTGACCCAACGAGCTACACTGCAGGTCAGTGCACAGCCAACTGTGTCTCCCCAACACCTCTTAGAAGAAAACTGAGGTAGACCATGCATATCTGGGTCATGTAGGAGTGAGAGCAGTTATAACAAATGTTTTTATGGATACTCCTTACTAAATAATTCAATGTTTTCTCTTAAAAGTTATGCATTTGGAAATCAAAATGCTTACATACTCCAGTACAGTAGTTGTAGTATTCTCTTTTTTTCCAAGCTACCCAGCTGAATTAAATTTTCTTCAACTACCCCAAGAATAGAATAATAGAATTGCTTACAAGTGGCTTCAAAATGACTTAAATGGCCTGGCAAGTCAAGATTGCTGGTGACTCTATACCACGGCATCATTTTGTGATGGAAAAGGAGCCAGTTGTTCATTGCTGAAAATCAAAAAGATAAAGGCAATTTTTTGAAGAACCCTTTTAAAGAGCATAAGCCTATAATACAAACATTTATCAAACCCTTTAACTTCTCTGCTCTCTTCACTTCCCAAACTGAGACAAAACATAACTGGAAAGTAACTTCTAAATGGGAGGTAACAGCTCAAAGGCCAATAAATTGGTTCAATTCCAAAGTTTCAAGTTGTGAGCAGAACGGCTGAGCATTCACTGAATCATGAGAATTGGCTTTTCTCAAACAGACCATAAAACAGGTGCTTACGTTTTTGGAAATGGTGTTTTCAAAGAAATAAGCATTTAGGTTGGCACAACTTAGGTAGTATTTATTCATTGAAACAGAGTGTAAATACAGCTGGAGAATGAACAGCCATCTCAAGCAAATCAACAACCTCATATATTTCCATCACTTTATTTGCTGCTAAGGCCTGTTCAGATACTCAGGTTCTTGCCTAAATGTACAAACACTTTGCTTGGAGAAAATGGAGTTTGCCAATTCTTAGCCTAAAGACCCTTCTGAGGCAGTCCAACTTAATGCATTCAGCCAGTATTTACTGAAAGCATTCTGGGTACCAGACATTATTCCTATATGCTTTAAGGACAGAAGGGGATGATACAATGCAAATATAAAGTGAATGACATATGTAATTTTAAACTGTCTAGTAGCCACATTTAAAAAAATAAAAAGGTGACATTAATTTTATTATATTTCATTTAAAGTATATTTTATTTATATTTTATTTAACTCAGTATATTTAAAGTACTATCATTTCAACATGTAATCAAAATATTACAAAGTTTTCGTAGCAGAAATGGTACTGCTCACACTTTATATAGTGTCAGTAGCAAGAAAGGGAGATTTCACCCTGGCTGGTGTGGCTCCGTGGATTGAGTGTCAGCCTGTGAACCAAAGGGTCACTGGTTTGATTCCCAGTCAAGGCACATGCCTGGGTTGCAGGCTGGGTCCCCTGTTGGGTATGTGAGAGGCAGCCACACATTGATGTTTTTCTCCCTCTCTTTCTCCCTCCCTTTCTCTAAAAATAAATACGTAAAATCTTTTAAAAAAAAAGAAGAAGAAAGAAAGGGAGATTTCATTTCTACAAAATAGATCTCTCAAGCTAATTGAACTGTCATTACTGACCCACACCAAAAGATATACCTGGGGACTAAGCAGAACCTCCAGATAGAGCATCCAGGCCCATCCTCAAACAGGTTGTTCTCCCAAGCAGGGATTTTCCTCTCCCAACTTGTCCCCTTCCCAATGGCCAATTTAGAGTTGTTCAAGGGCACCATTGTTCCTTCCACTGAGATAGAATCTCAGGATTTGAATCTGCAGGTGAAATAAATGGCAGGTTCAAGTTCCTGTGATGCAGTCAGCTTAGCAGGAACTCAGAATGTATGTTGTCACTTGAAGGCTCTCCCTAGTTTCACTCTCTTTTCTTGCATCTTTATCCAACATTTTTCAGTGCAACACCAATCAGACCCAAGCTGAGCCCTTTCTTCTTGTCAGCCTCTCTCCCTCTCCAAGCCAGGCCCACATAGAGACATTTGCAGGTCTGTGGGAACAAAGGAGGGGGGGTGACCCACTCTGGCTGGAGCAGGCTCCATAGTCTTCAGGCAGAGAAGGGAGAAGATAAGTATTCTGGGTAGAGGGAACAGCATAGATAAAGTTGAGGAGGCATCACGGAACAAGGGGTGTCGAGTTTTGTGGAGTTTAGTGTCACTGATGATGGGATGGGGTCAAAATACTGGTGGGAGACAAAGGTGGAAAGGTAGTTTGGGTTCTTACCACTAAGATAAAGGAAATTAACATTTACATTATTTCCTTGAATTCCTACAACACCACCCCCCAGATTTTACTATCTCCACTGCACATGTGAGGAGGCTGAGGCTTGGAGAGGTTAGGTGGGGAGTGGGAGGCAGCTGTTAAGAACAGTGGTTAAGAGCATGGGCCCTAGAGTCCCATTCTCAGCATCTCCACTGACTTGGGGCACCGAGTACTCTTTCTCTTTCTGGGTCATGTTTCCCATTTGCTAAATGGGACTAATAGTACCAGAGCCTATTTTATGGATCGGGGGAACTTTAGGAGGATTCAGTTTATTTTTTTAATTGATTTATTGATTTTAGAGAGAGAAAGGAAGGGGGAGAGACAGACAGACAGACTTGCTGTCCTGCTTATTTCTGCATTCATTGGTTGATTCTTGTATGTGCCCCGACCAGAGATCAAACTCACAACCTTGGTGTACTGTGATGATACTCTAACCAACTGAAGTACCCAGCCAAAGCAGGAGGATTCTGTTTGAAAGTGCCTGGGCAATAAATGTTAGCTTTTAAGGGACAGAGTCCAGACTCATACCCCAGTCCTTCCACTAGTCCACCAGCTACCCAAAGTGGGGAAGACTCACTCTGGTCCCCTCCTTTTGCAGACTTCAAGCAGTTATGTGGGTAGTTTATAGCCACAGCCACCAGAGAGCTCTTCTCAAATCTCAGGATTCCCATGAGCAGCTTCACAAGAGCTTTACCTGAGTAGCTAGGAATTAGAAGCAGGTTCTTTTATTAGTTTTGTACCAAATCTGAGATGTTCTGTCCATTATGAGGCTTTTAGAGAAAAATTTTGGTCATGTGGTACCTTTAAAGGATGACTTTTATAGCTATAACCAAAAATTTCTTAAGAAAGTTCTATTTTCTTCTAAGCTAGAGACAGAAAAATGGGATTAATGTTATGATAACCTGCCCCTTGGGCAGGACTTTTGAGGGAGAATCGGTCCCTGAGTGCAGGGGATACTAAGACACCCAGTCCACCTTGTGCCCTGGGCTTCAGCGCTTCCTGGATGGTGTGCTCCACCCCAGCCTCAACCCAGTCCCTGGGCACCTGCCCCTTGAAGTGGAGAAGCTCCGGGCTTGGAAGACTGGTTGGGCAAGTCACAGATCCTTTGGCCACAAAAGCCTCATCGGCAAAATGGGAATGTGAACACCACATCTATCTCCCAGAGGTGTTAGGGTAAATAAGCAAATGACTGAAAGCGGTTTGGAAAATGTACCCTGTACCACCTCCACTTCCCTACTTAGACCACATTCCATGGTTAGGATGAACACAGAGAACAAGCACAGCAAAACACTTATAACAGGTCAAAAAGGGTTTCTGAGCCCTGGCTGGTGTGGCTCAGCAGATTGAGCACTGACCTGTGAACCAAAGGGTCACCAGTTTGGTTCCCAGTCCAGGTCCCCAGTGTGGGTTGCGTGAGAGGCAACCACAGTCTCTCTCTTCTTCTTCTCCCACCCTTCCCCTCTGTCTAAAATTAAATAAATAAAATATTTTTTAAAAAAGGATATTTGAACTCTTGAGGGGCAATGATAACTGAAAATCTTGTCTTTTTTTTTTTAAAGAAGTGATTTTTTAAAAGATTTTATTTATTTATCTTTAGAGGGGGAGGGAAGGAGAGAGGGAGAGAAACATCAATGTATGGTTGCCTCTCATGCGTCCCCTTCTGGGAACTGGCTTGCAACCCAGGCATGTGCCCTGACTTGGAATCAAACCGCAATCCTCTGGTTCGCAGGCTGAAAATCTTGTTTTTAATGATTAACTATAAATTAGCCCTAAGATTGTATAAGATAAATTTCTATGAATCCACATAAACTATAACCCAAAAATACTGTTTCAAAAATCAGAAGAGAAATTACCATTGAAATTTTGAACATCATCTTATAGACCTAAAGCTACATTTTTGTGTGACTGACTCTATTTCAAAACACTTTAGCAAGTCACATATTTACTAAAGCAAGTCACATATTATTTTTCCAGGTATTTTACTCTAGATTGGTAGATAGTTACTGGTTTAGAATTTTCAAAGCAGTCATCTTCTTTATCCAACAGACTCTGGATAATCTGAAGGAAGGGAAGCACCATCTACGTGTGCGGCCTGCAGACATACCTGTTGCAGAGAGAGCATCTCTGAACTACTGGCGAACGTGGAAGTGTATCAGCAAACCCTCAGAATTTCCTATAAAAAGCCCAGCCTTCACAGGTATAAGCACAGATGGTGTCTTCCTAAAGCCCCCACCAGCTTCCCTTCTCATCCTAACAGAAGTAGCTTCCATGCAGAGTACCCTGATTTCTAAACTAGTTCTGGGGGGCTTCTCTCCCTCACTACCATCTCCTTTGATCTTGTACCCTGCCACATGCCCTCTCCATGGCTACGTACACACTGGCATCAAACATGCCCCTCCACATTCATTCATTCTTCCCCATATTGGCTTCACTTGGGCAGGGCAGGGCTGCATTCCATGCTTCCTAGTAGTCAGGGAACTCCACCATCCTCTTAAACCATCCACTTTACCACACAAGGGATGTCCCCAAATGACCACTGAAGGGTGCCTTGCAATACAGATTGGCCTTTCTGAGACACCAGTCACCTTTTGCAATTGTGGACCAGTTTTGGGCTTCCAGGAGAGTCAGAAGGATCTGATTTACCTATTAGTCACAATGGTTGGTTTGCTTAATTAGAAAGAACCAGCCCTGGCTGGTGTAGCTCAGTGGATTGAGCATGGGCCTGCAAACCACATGATCAGAGTTCAATTCCCAGTCAGGGCACATGCCTGGGTTGCAGGCCAGTCCCCAGCAGGGGACCCATGAGAGGCAACCATACACTGATATTTTCTCTCCTCTCCTTCTCTCCTTCCCTTCTCCTCTAAAGATAAATAAATAAAATCTTTTTTTTTTAAAGAAGCAAATAGATAACTAATGTGACTTTAATGGCTTTGGTACATAAGTCAAAATTTCGTAACATGTCCCACTGTCTCTCACTGTAGAAATGACAATTAGATTTCCATGCCCTGCTCCCCGCCACACTCCTGCCAATCCTTAGTGTTGCCTCTAGAAAGAATGGAGGCAGCTGGCAGGGACCATTTCCAGGGTGGATCTTTCCAGCTTCTTCTGGGGCCCCTGGATTAGTGAGAGCCCCAGTGGCCTCTGGGAGGCAGTGACATTCCTCTGCACATTCTCCTCCAGGCCTACATGACAAGGCACCTTTGGGGCTGATGGACACACCACTGTTAGACACAGAAGACGAAGTACACTACTGCTTCCTGCCCCTAGACCTAGTGGCCAAGTACCCAAGCCTGGTGACAGAAGACAACCTGCTGTGGCTGGCTGAGACTGTGGCCCTGATCGAGTGCGAGTGCAGCGAGTTCCGGTTCATTGGTGATTGCTCTGTGGGGGCGGGGGTACTGTAGGGATGGGGGTGGAGGAGGGGAATGGGCTGACAGGACACGTCCATCCTTCCCCACCCACACTCCACGGGGGCCCAGCTTGTAGCTTAGAGCCCTGGGCAGAGGTGGCGGGAGCATGACAGAGCCTTCCTAGAGGCAAGCAGAATCCCAGCCTCGGGGCTATTTTATTCCTTGTTCATTTGGGGATGACCTGGGTGTGAGGGGGCACTGGAAACTACTTGAGGCAGTGTCAGGGACCACAAGAGTTGGCGTGAAGGGCAAGGCCCTGAGCTGGACCCCAAGGTCAGCTACTCTTCTTGTTCTGCCCTTACATAACCAAGCAGGCTCTAGGCTTCAGTTTCTCTCACTGTAAAATGAGAAAATAGGGGTATTTCAAAAGATGGTTCCGTCCTGCTCTCACTTCCACGAAGCTCAGAATAAAAGGAAACGAGGTTCCCCAGAATCACTGTAGAAATGTCCACTTGAGTTAGTGGCCTAAGGAGGGATGAGAGCCTCAACCCTGGACAGAAGAGAGCCTCCCTCCCCCCACTGCCTCAGGACAAGCTCTGGTGGGGGTGTGAGCTGAATGACCTCTTTGATTGTAAGATGCTGCTGCCACCTAGATCAATAGGGCAGGAAACACTCTAGTTGTACTAGGCTCCCAAATGCCTGGAACCCCCAGCCTTTCATAATTGTAGTCACCTAGAAAGTTGTCATGATGTGCTTCTGAATCTCCAAGTTGATTCACACAGGACAGTAGTGTTGGCTCCAACTCTGCCTCCCACACTGCAACCCAGGCAGGGACAAACTGCAAGTGCCACCTGCCAACTCAGCCTCAGCTGGGCCCTTCCTCTAAGCAGCAAGACAACTCCCTCTTTTGGAATGACCTGCTCTTGGGTTAAGGTTCACAGGGTAAGTCTCAGGGCCGGCGGGCTCACCAGGAGGTCCTCTCTGGGGATCCCCAGGCCAGGACACAGGAGACCACACCCACGGACTCAAAAACAGGAAAACAAAGTAATCTGGGGTCTTTCACCTTGAAAACCACCGACTTAAATCTAACTAATCTGACCAGGTATGTTTAGAAATTGTTTTAGAACAAGGAGAACCTAGGATGAGTTGCAGCACCAAAAACCTGTCAAAACTTGGACTTTTAGTTAAATTAGAAATAACCTCATTAACTCATTTTGTTTTCCTTTGCTCTTCAAGTGAATTTCCTTCGCTCACAGAAGATTTTACTACCGGATAATTTCTCCAACATAGATGTGTTAGAAGCAGAAGTGGAAATTCTAGAAATCCCTGAGCTCACCGAAGCTGTGAGGCTGTACCGGATGAACACGGGTATGTCCCCGGGGGGAACCTGCCCTCCCCTTGATATTCTGGGGTAGTCAGTCTTGAGGTGGAAAAGCCAAGAACAGACATCTCCTCTTCCACAACTGCTTTGGGCTTTGGGTGCTTGTGAAAAAAGCAGCTGTTCGGGCTGTCTTAAAATCCAAAAAGAGGAATTTCAACCTCAAGTCCTGTGTGGCCTGTCTGTTCAGCTTCTCCACTGAGGGTGGGTGGCTTGCAGCCAACAGTGGCTGTAGGTAGGAAACCAGGCCAGAATGTCCTAGGGAGGGAGGCTGAGCCTGATGGCAAACTTCCCAAGGGCAGGGCAGGTCTGCTCTGCTTGGGGAAGGAGTGAACGAACCACTGGAAACTTGTAGCACCCACCTGCCATTCCTGTCCTTTGTTTTCTAGGCACAGCTGGGGGGCGTGGGAAATGCTTGAGCAAATTCCTCACTAGTGCTTCCTTGTTCCCACCCGCCTGCAAATTCCCACGTCCCCTATTTCAGAGGCAGTCTGTTTTTGCCTGCTCCTGACCCTGGTCCAGATCAGGCCTTCATGTTCCTGGTCCTACCTCATTCCAGCTTCCTCTTCCCCTCACGTTTTCTATTTGCTTTTCATCATCCCATTTTGCAATTCCTGCACATCCATGAAAGCTACTGTGCATGTCGAAGGAGCTAGCTACATCATTGTGACCTCAGCTGGCATTCTGAGGATGTCTAGAACCAAGAATGCACAGCACGTGTGAAGTGTGTTCTGCACACCACCAGACATTTATCCCATGGGAAGGGGCCTCTCCCTGTCTTCAGGCCTCACTCTCCCAACCTCCTTCCCCACAAATAGAGTCCTATCCTATTTGGGTGCAATGGCATCCTGCAGCAGATCTCAGGAGTCTGTCCTAGGCTCTAACAATCCACTTATGGGGATGTGACTCCAAATCCCTCCCCCAAGGGCTTTTGCTCCTCAGCTTGGTGGAGGGGAGCATACCCCACAAGAGCTGTGTGAAGACAGAGGGCAGCGGATCTGCAGCTGGGCTCTGTAAGCTGTGCAGCAGTCGCCCAGGAGTGTCGGCTTTGCCTTTTATAAAGCACCATACCAAGGGGAAACGGCTTCAGGAGCCCTGGAGATGGACAGAGCTGCCCTCAAATCCCAGTTCTGCCCCTGCCTTGCTTTGCAGTTTGAGAAAGGTGCTTAATTAGTCTCTCAGGACAGTTTCTCATCTGTGATGTGAGGACAGCACTGCCCCTCTTTTAGGGTTGCTCTTGGGATTGGAGGTGATCCATGAAAATCACCTAGCAGCTTGCTCTTCAGCCCGCTGCTGCCACTGCACACTGCATTGTGCCCACTGCAGGAGAACAAGGTGCTGCCCTGGAGCCAGCAACCCAAATGCCCAACCTGGAAGAAACACCACACAGTGTGTTTCTGGGGAAAATCCTGCCAGCAATGACACATACTGTGAATCTGGGAAGCTATAGTGCTAACTGTATACATAATTAGAGCAGAACCTGGAACTAAGAGAGATTCCTGCAGGGGCTGGGCCAGATGGCTGCTGCATTGAAAATTCTGAACTCCAAATGTTAGTGATACAGTAGATTTTTCTCTTCTCCCCACCCTAACTCCCAACAAATATTTTTGACCTCTAAACTAAACCTGACTCAGAATATGGAAAATTATACTGATTCTGAGAAGATCCGGATTTGGGTTATGCAAGGAAATAAGCTTCCTCTACGCCTCAGTGCTAATTCAAAGCACTAGCATGAAGGAGACCCAAAGATTCCAGTACAGGTATGACTGAGAGGGGTCTAGGAGTCACCCCTTTCTCCCGGCACAGGTGGCTGTTCCCGGACCTCCTGTCCTCCTCCAAGCCCAGGACATGGGGGCCATGCAGCAAGCCTGGATTCTGTGAAGCCACTGTACATGATGGCCCTGGGTGTGCTGGTCAAGTACCCAGACTCCGCGCTGGGACAGCTCCGCATCGAGAGCACGCTAGACGGCAGCAGACTGTACATCACAGGGAATGGAGTTCTCTTCCAGCATGTCAAGTAAAGCCCCCCTAGCAGGACAGCTCAGTCCCACTCAGAGTAGGCTTTGCCTTTCTCTAGGAACTAACCTGGGGCCCTGCCTACCAGCAGGGGGGGAAGTAATATCCTTGGGGGCACACCCATCTTTTTAGCCACTCCCACCAGGGTACAAGGTTTCCCAAGTTTAAAACTTCCGAACTATTCCATATCCTTGTCCTCTGCAAACCACTGCTCTGGTTCTACTCCTGTGCTAGATCTGAGGTGACCAAGCCACAGTCAAACCCCTCAGGATGCTAAGTATTAACCCCCCCCCCCCAACCATGCATATCCTCCTACAAAGTCCTCCCCCAGCTCTTGGGAGGCTCACTGGATGCAGAGAGAGGCCAGAGCTCGGGATGAGTCCCCACAAGGCAAGCTTCACTGAGGAGGTGATGCCTGGCCCTCGCCTTGAGGGACGAGCTCAGAATGTCCCCATTAGTGCAGGGGCATGGATTCCAATCCTGTTTATAGAAGGGGAAACTAAGGTTCAGAGTGGAACCCTAATATTGTTGTTTTGGGCCTTTGTGGCCCACCCCTAATGTCAGTGAGGGCAAAGGCAAGTGCCTTTGGAGGCAGGGGGTTGGTGTTCAAACTTTCTTGGACACACAGATATTAATAACCTACCAGACCATGGCAGGCTGCCACATAGTGACTAGATGCCTTGGGCAGACACTTACGGGGGCAGGAAGTATATGGCTGGGCCCTGGCCTGGCTTTTCATCCTGAGACAGGGCCTGGAGGCTTGCAGTTAGTCAGTGTAGAGGGCTTTGCTGAAACAGGTCAAGCTCAGCTCCAGAAGGGCAAGCCTGTGTGTTCAAGCTTACTGTCCTACAAGATCCCACCAGATTTCCAGTTAAATCAGGGAAATGGTGTTGGTGACAACAGGTTTGAGCCAGTGCTAGTGCTAGACATTCTAGACACAGAGCTGGCAGGCTGGACTCTCTTGGGGTATGGTGCTGAGGCTCTCGGTGACAGGCCTTTCCTCTGGGCAGGAACTGGCTGGGGACTTGCCGGCTGCCCTTGACCGAAACCATTTCTGAGGTGTATGAGCTGTGTGCCTTCCTGGACAAGAGGGACATCACCTATGAGCCAATGAAAGTGGCTCTGAAGACTTATCTGGAGCTGAAGACCCTGGCACCCATGGATGTGCTCAGTAAATCAGGAAGCTTCTTGTTCTGAATTTAGTATCAGGGGCAGGTCTGGAGGGTCAGAGGGGAAAGATGAGGCTAGTCAGGGCTAGTAACTGTAGATGAAAGAGGAAAGGAAAGCCAGACAGACAGACACTTGTGGGTTTGCCTAAAGAGAAATTTTCACGTTAAGTGACCCCTCCTTATTCCAAGCCCACGCATAGCCTCAAACACTGCAGACCGACCCACTGCGGGGCTGCACCATGCCCAAAGCACGCTGGTTCCCGCTGTGGGTGCTGACCCGCTGTGCTTGCTTGGTCCTCACTGCCTGCCGTCCAGGGAGAAACAGTCCCTGAGTCTGTTTAACAGACAAGGTAGAGGCTCTGGGACGTAACTTGCTCAAATCACATACTTAGATCATGATTGAGCTGGAGTTGAAATCTGAGGCCAAAGACAGTATTGTTTTCACCATCTGCCTATCACCTATTAAGAAAAAGTTTTTCAGGTCAAGTTTATGCTGTATTACTGTTATTCTGCAACATTCAACATTTATTGAGCATCTACTATGTACCAGGACAAAAGTAGACTCTAAGTGTATAGAAATGAGTGAAACAAACCCAGTCCTTATCGTCACAGAGCTCACAATCTAATTATATACCCTTCACTCATTACAAAGCTCATCACAACAAAGCCTAAGTCTTGTTATCCCCAGAAGAAAGTCCCATTTTCAGACATGTGTAGAGGCTTGTTCTCTATAGAAGTGATGGTGAATTGATGAGAGCTGGCTCTGGGATATTCACCACACCGTGAGCATAACGAGGGTCTCCTAGTGCCAGTCTAAGTAGCTATGTGAAAAGTTACACACACCAGGGCACACCAGCCAGAAACCAGAAGCAGTTGGCAACGTAGGTAGCCAGGAACATCAGTCCAGCTTTCTTGAGAGAAAGGTGGGTCAGGGGAAGAGCAGCAGTGCCCTTGGGGTTGGGATTCCAAAGGGCTTACCCTCCCTACCCCCAGAGTCACTGGCTGACCCTCCAAGCTACCATTCCAGACTCACCCCACCACCCAGGAGAGGCTTAAGCAGCAGAGAAGTTTGGTGTCAGATTTCTGCTACCTCTCAGGATAGACAACGCAATATGACTAATAAAGATAGAGTCAACGTGCAATACACTGTGAAATTTCCCTTCCGGCCCATGTGACATGTTCCTTCTCATTGGTTTCCTTAGATGAGGAGTGGATGGCAGAAATTACTGTGTATTCCCCCCAACAGATCATCAAGGTTTATGTTGGAAGTCACTGGTATGCAACCACACTGCAGACCCTGCTGAAGGTACTGCCAGCCCCGGGCCATCCCACTCTCCCTTTGGCTTCTGTAGCTGAGCTGCTTTGGAACCTGTCACCTGACCCTCACACAACCTCTAGCACCTGCTTAGAACAAGGAACTTCTCCCTGCTTTCACCATGGAAACAGCAGGCTAGGAAGGCTGGGAGGTGTCTGGGTAGGGAGGAGGCCCGTATTGAGCAGGAGGTTAGGGGGGCGGTTCCCAAATGCCTCAAGAGGGTGGTCTAGGGACCAGCAAAACTTGAAGCAGAGACAATGTGCTACTCCCTAGATGCTCTACTCCCCAGTATGGCTTCCTGTGGCCAGCAAATCCCAAAACCTCTGCTCTAGAATGGTCAGGAAATTGAAGTAAGAGAAGACTAATTGAAGTAAGACTTACTGAAGACCTAGCCTGTTGACTAACAGACTGACTGTCTGGTGTCCAACCCCTTGCAGTACCCAGAACTGCTGTCCAACCCTCAAAGAGCGTACTGGATCACGTATGGACAGACCCTGCTGATCCACGGAGATGGCCAAATGTTCCGACACGTTCTCAATTTCCTGCGACTTGGAAAACTGTTCTTACCATCTGAATTTAAGTAAGTGAAGGAAAGAAAGTACATGATGAAACCCCACCCTTTGTAACAAAGGGAACTTGAGTTTGCAGCCTTCGGGGCGGAGGTTGTATTTCCAACATGTGAACTGCTGTTGAAGGCAGCAGCTCTGAAGGCCTATGCTTCCCCTGCCCTCTCACCCAGCTGTCCACCCAACCTCTTGTCATTTACAGGGAATGGCCCCTCTTCTGTCAGGAGGTGGAGGAATACCACATCCCGTCTCTCTCAGAAGCCCTTGTCCAAAGTGAGGCATACAAGTAAGGGGACTTTGCTCCAGGCACCGCATTCTAGAGTTTGTTCCTTTACATACATTCCTCTTGGGAATCCTGTCTTAAGACCCACCTCCCAGAAGGACCTATTCTCCTTGGGGTTAAGGAGGTAGCACAGGCCCAGGACTGGGCAGTGACCTAAGTAAAACCCTGCAAAAGCCCCTTCTTCCCCACTGTCTAGAGTTCACTCTCAGCCAGACTGGGTGATCGATGGGCTAACAGAAGCTTCTGCTCACTAACCAGTCCTTTTCGGAGCCTGCAGGTCATGGACTCAGGAGAAGGAATCTGAAAACGAAGAAGCTTTTCCCATCAGAAAGCTGCACGTGGTGACAGAAGGGCCAGAGTCCCTGGTGTTCAGTAGAGATGCCAAAGAGGTGAGGCCCAGCCTTCTTTGGTTTGGCATTGTCCTCAAAGGACACTCGCACAAAGTCAGGACAGGCCTTGCTACTGGGCAGCAGAGCAGAGTGCAGCAGGCCCTACCTGGGTCCTAGCACAGAAACTGGCCTCTGAACCTGGGAGGAGGCACAGGGAAGTGTTGGCTGAAGTGGCCCAGGACGCTGATATGTCCCTTTGGGGTATGAGGTTCCAGGGCTGACACCACGCCCCTCAGACTGAGCAAAGCTCAGATGGATGACCATATGGGGGATGGGATCATTCTGGGTGAGCAAGGGGAGTCTCAGAGGCCAGCCTATTAGACCTGGGGAGGCTCTAATGTGGAAGCACAACATGCCTGGAGCTGCTGTGCCTTCCCTCTCCAGTCTACAGCCTGTGCATCTGTGGACTTCCAGGATGGCAATGACAGGACTCCATGGAGCAAGGCCAAGGGGGCCCTGGCCAGGTCCAGCCAAATGGAGGAGGCTGAGCAGTACTCCCAGACCATCCAGAGGTCCCTGTGCCGAGGTGCCAAGCGAGCGGGCAATCCCAGCACATACTCCCATTGTTCCAGCCTGTGTGCCAACCCCAGACACTGGGGGACCTGCCCTGAAAGTCCCCCCAAGAAGAAGTCTGCCACAGTTAACCTTACACAGAAATGTGAAACTAAAGACCCTCCTGTCACGCCAATGCAGAAACTCATCTCTTTGGTGAGGGAATGGGACATGGTCAATTGCAAACAGTGGGAACTCCAGCCACTGACAGCTCCCCGGATCAGCTCCTTGGATGAGGCCACCCTGCAGCTCCCCTCGGGAAGTGAGGCTGCTTCCCAGCCCAACAACACAGCTTCCTGGAAAGGCCATTCCACAGCCTCAGAGAAGGACCCAGGTCTGCAGGCAGGGGCTGGAGCCAAAGACAAAGGGCCAGAGCCAGTGTTTAAGCCATACTTCCCCATGAAAAGAGCTGTCACCCTGAAGGACTGGGGCAAGCAGAGGTCAAAGGAGAGAGGTGAGTCCTGTGCCATCCTTGAACCTGGCCTCATTTAAACAGGAAAAGCAAACTTTGACCAAGACCACAGTGACAAAGGGGGACTAGAACCCTGCACTCACCCATGCCAGCTGTGCCAAGCAGCAGATACACATAACCAACACAGTGCAGTGGCTTGAGGAGCTGATAAACCACAGAAAGCATATGGGAAGTGGGTGCCCAGGAAATAATGGAGCACAAAGCACTAGGGGGTGCTGGGGAGTTGGCCAAGGAAGAGGAAGCACTGGTGCTTGTGGAACCAAGTCATCTGTCTGGCTGGAGGCCAGGCTTTGGTGGAGAAGGGAGACAGTCATCAAAGCAGGTCTTGTGGCCCAAGTTCAGGACCTGGCACTTTGTCCTGATCCTAAGGGGACTGGGCAGCCACTGTAGCATTTTCAAGGAGGGAGCAAGCACTGGGGTGTACATTCAGAAAGCCTGCTCCATAAGCAGAGGAAACACAGCAGCAGCAAGGGAAGTATTAGAAGTGGTGAGATCATTCTGGATGAATCAGGCTAGACACGGTAAGGGAGGATGAGAGTGAGGATTGGCCGCAGGGGTCAGGTTTCTGGCTTGGGTGACTGCAAGGAGGTGGATGGTCACTGAGGTGGGATGGAGGACAAGGAGCTGGAGAGGTGTGCTGTGTCAGGGACAGGTGCAGAGCAGCCCAGGGAGGTGTGCCAAGAACTGCCATGATAGACTGTTTCCTCTGCTCCTTTAGCGTCCTTCCCAGTGTATTCGGTCACCTTCCCTTTTAGTGGCTTGGAGGGGCCTTCTTGAGCCCTGATTGTAAGCCACAAGTTGGTCTGTCAAACGTACTTTTCAGAGTGGACATACATCAAAGTCTTGTCCCAAAAGCTCCTCATTTAATAATTTTACAAAGACTTCCAGTCCCCAGCTGGATTATTATTGCCCTTATTTCATTATCAGCTTTGGTTCAACAGACAAATTTGGAGAATTTCTTGGAGTTCTGAAATTTAGGATATGGTTTACAATGATTCCAGGGCAATGAAGAGAGGAGAGTGAAGACAGGCCCCTGCCAATCCAAGGTGCCACTTCTGAAAGCTGGAGACAGCAGCTGCTGGAAGGCTGGGGTGGCTGCCTACTGGTCTGTCACTACAGGTCCACTCCCTGCTTGAGCTCTGAGGTGGCCTAAGGACCCTTTCCCCATGTTACTTTTACAGAAAACCCTGCTCCTGAGCAGCCTCTGCCTGAGGCCAGTGACCTAGAGAGCGCAGGGGTCATCCTCAAAGTGAGTCACCCCCCCGTGGTGGGCAGTGATGGCTCCTGCATGTTCTTTGAGGACAGCATCATCTACACCACACAGGAGAACATCCTGAGGAGCACACTGCCCACGGCCAGCCCCCTGCCCCGAGGTGAGGACATGGAGCCAGGCCTGCACTACCTTGTGGGGATGCCCAGGCCCCACCCAGGGTCCTTTGTCTCCCTCATGAGCCCTTACTACAGGCTGCCTCGAAGGCCCTAGCTGTGGGTAGATGGGGCCACATCCACTCTCTCCTCCACAGACGTGACTTTCCTGAGTTTCTCTCTGTCCTGGGAAGAGATGTTTTATGCACAGAAATGTCACCGCTTCCTGACTGACATCGTCCTGGATTCCATCAGACAAAAGGACCCCAAAGCCATCACGGCCAAGGTGGTCTCCCTGGCCAACCGGCTATGGGTACGTGATAGGCCTCAGGCCCTGTTCCTTCTCCACCTGTCTGTCCCCTTGCCCTACAATGAGTGGTACAGGCAAGAAGCAAGCAAGCCAGGATTGGGGCGGGGGGGGGGAGGATTGGTTAGGGGCAGAAGGGTGGCAAGAACAGGGACAGGGAGACAGGGCAGTATTATTAGGACCAAGCCTTGGCCGAGGCAGTACGGAGTGACAGTGACCACTCCTCCCTGTAACTACTATAGGCCCAGGGAAGCCCCTGCTCTGCATCCCACTCTGAGGGGCCAAGAGCAAATGTGTGTCAGGCACCTGCCCCCAGCCCTGCCTAACAGTGGGCTCTTCTGGCAGACGCTGCACATCAGCCCCAAGCAGTTTGTGGTGGATTTGCTGGCTATCACCGGCTTCAAGGATGACCGGCATACCCAGGAACGCCTGCACAGCTGGGTGGAGGTGAGAGCCACCCGCACCCCACTGGGAATGGTGACCCTGCAGATATCTCAGACAGACACTGTATCTGGCTGCCCAGTAAGCAAGACAGGCAGCTAGCTAAACCTCAGGTCCCTGGGCCCAGGATGGGGCAGGGGAAAGGATGGCTGAAATGAACCAGCCCAGACTGGCCAAAAGCAGTATTGAGGCTGCTTATTTCTGTAGTTTTCCTCCGATAATACAAATTTTGTCTTCATTGCTAACAACACTGGCCACACTCAGGGATGCACATCACAAAAGCCCAGGGTTTGGGGATGCTGATATCAGAGAAACTATTGGGAGTCAGACCTTTTCAACAGGTGATACCAACTTTACCTACTTAAGTAACCGTGATGTCACCATTTTTGTACAATCCTTTCATATCTAAGTTCCTTTTAAGCATTTTTATAAAGAAAAAGAAAATGTTTGGTAAGGGAAAAGGAATGACCATGACCCAGGGTTTTGTTTTTTGATTCCTTAACATAATTTTAGGGTTCAAAGTTTATATTAAACATTATAGGTGAAAAGGAATTAGCTAATTTCTCATTAATCTGGTAGCTCTATAATCGAGTACATTATTATAACATCTTTACCATAAACATACTAGTGCCATATTATTAGGCTTCTGTCCTGACTAGGAAGGTGAAATCAACATCTATACCTAGAAAGTGGAAAAACAGTGGCAGGAAACATGCATGTTTAAGTATAAGATGTCCTTGGGTAGAACTGCGCCCAAGAGCATCCAAGTTTCCCAACAACTGGCCTTGTCCTGTCCCTGTGCCTGTCCAGCCAGGAGAACCCTGCCCACAGAGCCAGAGTAGGCAACTGGCCTGGAAATCAGGGATAAGACTGGCTTTTCCTTCCAGCTGACACTGCCTTTCGCCAAGAAATATGGCTGCTGCGTGGACCTGCTCATCCAGAGGGGCCTGTCTAAATCTGTCTCTTACTCTGTTCTCAGCAAGTACTTACACGAGGGCTAGGGTGCCCAGAGATGCTGTCCCCACATATCCCAAGTTCTCAAGACTCATTTGAACCAAGAATGTCCCCAGAATGCATGTGCCCATCCGAGGGTGTGCATCAGTCTATTTTTTATTGTAAACAAATAAAAGCGTAAACAAGTCAAAGGCCTAGACTCCCTCTCTGAGATGCCAAAAACCAAACCACCAGTGGAATAATTTTAGGAAACAAATCTAACTAAAAGTTATCCAAAAGGCACTGAGTCATATAACCAACCTGACCCAGGTAAGAAGGGGCCTGGGCCTGGAGAACCCAGGCAAGAGTAAGGACCCAATAGGGTGGGCTTGCCCCTCCACTTGAAGAGCTTGGCTTTGAGACCGAGCTTGGGAAGCAGCTGCTGGGAACTCGCCTGTGCTCCCCCTGAGCAGTGGAGCAGCCCAGTCACTGCCTAGAGCTACCTGGTGCTCCAGCAGCCTAGAGTATGGCAATACTTCGCCTCTGCTCTAGCCTAATCCTAACCCACAACTGGGGTGGGAGCTGGAGACGTGACAGATGAAGGGGACATGGGTCCAGGATCGGGGTGTTCATCAGGCTCTGCAGCAGACTCCCCTGGAGAGGCCCCTTCCTGTCTGTGGGCATAGACATCCAAGAGGGTACTCAACAGGGCAGTGTGCATGTGCTGGAGTGGTGCACGGGTGCCACTAAGCCCTGGTCATAGTAGATCCAGACAGGTTATGTTCCTTGGAGCTACAGGCTGTTGGATCCACTGTTCACCTTCACGCCTGAGGTCAGACCTGTGATACCAAGCTAGATATGAATGCCTATTTCCTCAGCTCTGGGTCCAGGTGGGGTCTCTGAGGAATGGCTCTGGCTCATCCACCCCCACTTCCACCTCTGGGCCTTAGGCCCAGACTGGGCTGGGGAGGGGCTGGAGGATATGAAGCAAAATGAGACTCACATAGCACAAGTCCTCAAGGACCTTGCCCAGGGCCTGCCCTGACACACAGCTGCTGTCAGAGCCACTGGAGCCACTAGCTGACGGGCACTGGGACGAGACCTCTGAGTCCTCAGGAGCTGGGGGGGAGAACAGGTGAGCTGTCAGCAGGGTCGGCCCAGACCCCAGGTCATGTCCTCCTACCCCTGGCTCAGCCCAGACCTACTCAAGGACGGCTGGCTACCCAGTTCCACTTCAGCCTCCAGCACTGGTTCCTCTGGGAAGCTGGTGGAATACAGGGGCCAGCGGAGGCCCTGAAGAGCTGGGTCTCTGTACAGGTGCAAATTCAGGGACCCCAGTACAGAGCAGGAGGCAGGGTCTGCAGGAAGGGAGCACGAGGTCCCCAGGTAGGGGTTGTCATAGTCGAAAGGGGCCACAGCAATGGAGGCCCGAGAACGAACTTCTGCAAAAGGAGAGGGTCAGGGTGGGACCGGTGAGAGCCCACCTGGGCCCAGGTCCTGCGGAAAGCAAAGACCAGGGCTGACAGAGGTCCGCTTTGCCTCCCATACAGCTCTCCTCACCCACACCCTGTAAGGCTACCTCGGCACTTCAAAACATAGTTGATGGTGCGGTCGCTGATAGCTTCCTCGTTATGGGCGATGTCCCGGAAGGCTTTGTTCCCCACACCCATGGACACCATCTCAGCCATGCGCACCTCTGGGTGAAGAAGACATCAGCCTGGCGCTCAGCCTCCATCTATTTCTTCTTCCCCTTCAGTCTTTCCTCGATGCCCATGCCCAGAAGACAAACCACCCTGCGCACTGAGCCTTGGTGTGGCCAGACTCTCTTCCCAACACCTGTAGGCAGGTGTAATCCCCCTTGTAGAGATGAGGCCTCTGAAACTTAGAGGTTAATACTGTGTCCACAGTCAGAGGCAGCGACAGCAGGACTGCTGACTTAGAGGTTCTTTCTGCTGCACTGGCTGCTGCTGCTGGACCGCCTCCCCACGTCCCGAGCATTTCCAAGTCCCTGGGCCCTCCCTGAGCCCCTGTAGGACAACAGAAATCTTTGGGATGAAGCAGGGGCAGGGCCCTACCCTTGTTGTGGACAGCCTGCTTCCAGAGCAGGTGGGAGATGTCAGCTGTCCAAGCTTGCTTGGTGGCCAAGCTGGCAGCCTGCAGCACAAACGTGTCCCTGGCCTTGCGACGGCGGAACCAGATCTCGAAGCGCAGGTTGCTGTCCCCACAGCACTCAGTGAGGCCAAGGTCAGCCATCTGTGTAAGCAGCAGAGGCATGGGGTGAGGCATCGGGAGCAGGGCGGCGCAGGGCGGGATGGGGTGGGAGGCTACCTTGAAGGAGCGCTTGTAGGCAAACATGTCGATGCCTGTGGGTCCTCGGCGAGGCTTGCTGAAGAGCAGCAGCTCCTCAAAGAGGAACACGCGGCGTAGGGACTTGTGGCGCCCAGTGCGCACCGTGAACTCATCTTGTCGTACCAGCTGCCCCTGTTCCTTGAGGTTAACCTGCCGAATTGGGGCCCAGTGGGTGCCCAGCCCTTTCTGCCCACCTCCCTTGACACCCACTGAATGTGCCCACCACAACCTGGTATGACTCACATCACAGCCCTGGATGGCATCCATGGCAAGCAGGTCATTGCCATGTCGAAGCTGGAAGCGCACCAGGCTCTGGGCGGCCCTCAGGGCACTCAGCTCCTGCATGGGCCCCCCACAAGCCCGTGCCAGCTCCTGGAGCAGCAGTGCATATTTGCTCATGCGCTGGATGGGCTTTAGGAGGTAGGAGGCCAAGTCCAGGTGGTCTCCCAGTGCTCGCTGCTTGTCCTGCCAGGGGGACAAAAGACCATCAGGCAGCTTAGGGTACTCCCCCCCTTCCCCTTCCCCCTACAGACTCAGGATCACCTACCTTGAAGAAGGAATGACCATAGCTGGTCATCAGGGCATCGGACCGAGGTTTATTTTTGCTGTACAGCGCATACATCCCAAACTGCACCCTCTGCAAGGACACACAGCTCAGCCCCAGGTGCATGGGGCCAAACCGCTCTCAGCTTGAGAGGACCAAAATGCCACAGGCAGCTCCCAGGAAGGCCTCCCTCTGCAGATCCAATCTGCTGGCTCTGAATGAGGAGAGATCTGTGCGGGTGGGGCTCGCCCACAGGCCCTCTGGGGAACAAGTCTTGTGTCCAGCTCCATTCCTCCCACAACTCCGAGAACACACTCTGGTCTTGCCTCACCTTGGACTACTCCCCTTCTCACTACCCCTTCACCTGTCTCTTCCTTGACCACTGGGCCTCTTTCCTGCCACAGGCTTTGTATCTGCTCTTTCCTCTGATGGGATCTCTGACGCCAGCCCCTCCCTCTGGCCTCGGCTCAGTCCTCAGCTTCTGAAAGACCTAACTGCTCTCTGTAAAGGGGAACCCCTGCCCCACTGGTAACTCATGATCATCTACCTATCCTGATTATTTTCCTCCCAGCCCCAACTACTACACAGTCTGGAATTACCTTTTTCACTTTTGTGTCTCCTCTCCCTAACTATGAGCAACCCCAGGGTCGGGGCCCTATTGGTCCCATTCATAGCTGTCCCCAGCACAAGGCCTACTACCAAACATGTGCCCAACAGCTTTGTTGAGTGTGGCAGAATCAGTGGGGCCATGTGGCCCAGGGGGCTTACATGGCGCAGGAAGGCATAGGCCACCCGGGGTGGGTGCCGTGTACAGGCTTCCAGCTCACGCAAGAAGAAATGGCGGTGGAAGTCACGCAGCTTCTCCAAGTTGCCAAAGAGGTGGGCACACTGGCCACGGAGGCCCTGGGGCACATCAGGGCGATCCAGCTCGGGAAAGTAATTCTCTATGGTATAGTCAAGGGCACGGACATACTCCCGCTCTGTAGCCACCATCTCTGCCAGCACCAGCTGGAGCCTACCAGGGAGGTGGAGTCAGGACCCTGGACACATGCCCTGGCTCTGCCCTCCCTGCCCTGCCCAATGACTGTACCTGTTGGGACTCCTGAGGTCAGAGCTGCCTGGCAGAGGCATGGCGGGGGGTGACCCTGGCTGGGCACCACATCCCATCTCTGGTCTGTGACAGGCAGCCACAATGGCCGAGTGGTGGCAGTGGTGGACAGACTCTCTGAGACTCTGCCCCAGATTCCGATCCAGGCTGTATGCCTTCCTCAGAGGAGGGGTGGCAGGTGCAGCTGGGACCTGGCTGACACAGAGGCTAGCTGTGCTGCCCGTCAGTGGCGGCTTCAGTGCAGCCTCTAGCTTCTGGTCCAGGGCCAGCCAGGTGTCCTGGCACTGTGCCCAGGCCCAGCGGCACTCCTGGCGGATGCTTTCAGAGCCCAGCCCTGTGGCCAGGGCCCACATCTTTCGGAAGTGGGCAGGAGGCAAGTCCGGGTACTTGGTCCAATGCAGCTGCAGCCGCTGCAGCACAACCCCTGGCCGCTCCTGCTCCAACTCTGCCAGCACTCGCTGCCCCTTCTCAGCCCACGTCGAGGCCTGCAACATCAAGGCCACGTGGGCACTGAAGGGGGAGCCCACCAGGATGGCCAAGGCTTCTCCTCATTCTCCAACCTCACATGGTGCTGGTCCCAGGCCACATTCCCAGTGGTTGGATTTGGGGTTAGATGAAGATGAGTAAGAATAAGCAGAATGACCAGGAAAAGCTCAGGCTGTGGAGGAGCTGGGCAGCTTCCCCTCTGGCCCTACTGACCACCCGAAGGCAGGGACAGGACCCATCACACACCTGCTTAAAGTAACACGACAGCCTCTCAGCATCTGCTAGCCGTTGCCGCTGCTGAGCCAAAGCCCTAGAAAATTTAGTCAGTTGGTCTTGCAGGGCCAGAAATCGGGCCCCAAGGGGGCCCAGTTCAGCTGCCTCCCAGCCAGCCAGTGGCTGCAGAAACTTCTCCCCTTGCCGGATCTGCTCCTAGAAACAGGGACTGGGCTCAGTGATCGGGTCTGGTGGTCTAGCCCCCAAGCCCAGGTTTCCTCCACTGACATCTACACGTTATCATCAGGTCTGTCCTATAATTAAAGACCCCCCCCCACACACACACATACACATTTCTCTCTCTCTGTCCCTCCCCACAGCCAAATCTTCCTGGAAGGATTGTCTGTCCTCACTTCCACCATCACTTCACCACCTCAGTCCACTCCAGTCCCACTCCTGCCCACCTCCCTGCAAGTTTCCGGGCTTGTCTGAGTCCACAGCTCGGCAACATCCACCCATCTCTCTCCTGGCTCCCAGCCCCTCCTGCTTTCCTGACTCTCCTTGCCCGTGTCTGGTGGTTCCTCCTCCTACTTCCAGACCCTTTACCCAACTATTGAACACTGAGGCTTCTGAAGGCTGCCCACCCTATCTCCCCAGGTGATCTGTGTGACCACACTTTGAATGGCACCCACAGATCCACATCCACCAAGTGACCTTCTACAGCCAGCTCTCTCCACTGAGTGACAAGCCCAATCCTGATGGGTCTTCCTCTCACTGCCCCCGTCATCTCTGAAGGACACCCAAGACTGGATTCATGAATGCCCTTCCCCCAGAAAGTTCTTGTCTCCTGGTACCTCTCTCAGGGAGCAAAACCCATTCATTCTTACAACCTCCCTCTCCCTCTTACCCTCTCACGTGTGCCCAACATCAAACCCCATCAATTTCTCAGATCTAACTCCTCTGCTTTCATCCTGGCCGGAGCAACCAGTTCCCACCTGAAACACTGTAATTGCTTTCTTTCTTTTTCTCTAATCCTCACCCAACATGCAGAAAGGAGGGAGAGAGAAAGAAACATTGAAGTGAGAGAGAAACTTGGATCAACTGCCTTTTGTACATGCCCTGACAGGAGACCAAATCCACTGCCCAGGCATGTGCCCTGAACAGAAATCAAACCCACAACCTTTAGGTTTATGGGTTGAATACCCAACCAACTGAGCCACACTGGCCAGGGCAGCAATTGCCTCTTCAGTGGACTCTTCACATCCATTCTCCAAATCATCATCTATCCAGAAACCAGGGTGGGAATGTTCCTAGAACATGGATCTGAATGTGACTTTCTTGCTTAAACTGTACAGCATTACAGGGCCCAGTAATCTGGCCACAGACCACTTTTCTAGCCTTGTTTAACCTCATCTCACCCTTCTCTTCCTCCCTGTTCTGCTCTCAATTTCAACTTCACTGACCTTTCCTGTGGTTCCTAGGGCAAGTCATGCTCCCTCCTGCCACAGGACCCTAGCGCATGCTGACTGTTCACTCAGCCTGCAATATCTCATACCTCCAGTCCTCTTCTGCCTGGCTGATCCCAACCTATCCTTCAGATCTCAGCTCAAAAGCCAGTACCTCAGGAAAGCCTGCCTAACACCCCTTCTGGGTCAGGTGCTTATTATATATACTCAGGTAGAACCACCTGCATTGCTTCTCTTCAGAGCTTTTTTGCCTCAATTTGCAAACACATATACATGATTTTGAACCTTTAATTACTTCTCTGCTGGACTGTAAATCCCAAGAGAGCAAAGGATAGATTTGCTTGCACCCAATCTGCATCCCTAGTCCCTGGCAAAGTGCCCCAATACCTACAGAATGAAGTGGCCAAATTCACCTGGGCAACCTGGTCCAGCTCCTGAAAAGGGCCTTGGGCCTGGAGCAGCATGTCCAGTGAGGGCTCCCTTGGCTCCTCCAGTGCTGGCCAGCCCACCTGCTGTAACCACACTTCAACCTGGAGGGGCACAAACAGGGAAAGCACAACAGCTGTTGTGGGTTGGGTGGTCATGCTTGAGCTCAGGGGTAGGGCACATCTGGGTGGGCAGTTCCCACCTGGTGCAGGCCACCCTCCTGGGCCTTCAGTGTCTGGACCAACTCCAGTGCCTGTACTCGGCGGTTACTCTGCAGAGTCAATTGGTGCAGCAGCCCATCCACGCAGCCGTACAGCTCATCGACCTTGTCCACCGCTGGCCTATTGCAGGCACACCATCTTAGGGCCCATGCCGGTTGCCTTGCTTCACTCCACCATATCTTGAAACCACAATCCTGGCTGGTTCTGAGCCAGCCAACTGAGCCATTGGCATGGGATATGGTGCATTGGTGGAAGCTGGGCTCGTACCTACCTGTAGTCTGGGCTCTGGGTCACCTCTGGGACCTCCTGCTTCAGCCATGCCAGCTCCAAGCTCCCCTGGCACTGTAGCCATGCTAGCTGTGGTGAGTCTAGCACATGCTGCATCAGGACCTGTGCCTGCTGTAGCAGCTGACCAACTTCCTGATTAAAGGCAACACGCAGCAGAGGTGAGCATGGGAGAAGAAGGAGACAGGGAGCATGTGGGGAGGACGTGGTAGGGAGACTCACCCCAGTCTCCATGGGCTGGGGCACAGCCTTCATGCTCTCAATGGCCTCCTGAAGCAGGGTACACACCACCTGGCAGCTCTGCAGTAGGGCTTCCAGACGCTGTGAGTAGGAGCAGGCATGACAGGGTGGTGCACAGTACAGGTCCCAGGCATTCTGGGTTCCAGGCTGCAACAGCCAGCTCTGTGCTGCTCCAGCCAGCCCAGGAGAGGCCCCTCTGCTGGCCGGGTTGCCAGCATACCCACCCCATGCCCTACCCGGTGCACTGACCATGCGGAAGCCCAGCCAGGCCTGATGGCAGTAAGGCAGGCTTCCTCCCAGTGAAGTGGGTAGCGATGAAGTGGAGATATGGGTCAGCAGGCTCTGATGAGAGGACAACTGCTCTAGCTACAGGAAGAAAAGGTGTTGTGACCCAGGCCTGGGGAGGCAGTACCCCACCGCCACCCCTGGCCAGCACGGCTCAATACCTGCAGCCCTGAAGGCACCTCCTCTGGCATTTTTCCTACCAGCAGCACCTGGTACACAGACCCTGGGGCTGCTTCCTGAAAGGAATCTGAGCTCAGCCCTGCCCCCAACCCTATTGTTGGAGGTGGGGAGCTACAATCCTGTACTCACTTGCAGTTGGCTGAGCCCCCAGAAGAGGGAAGAGCTTGGAGGACAAATTCGGGCATCCACTAGCACAGTCAGTCCCAGAGCTTGTACTTCAAGGCTAGAAGGGCAAGCTTTGTTCAGTATCTAGTTCCTAGGCCCCACCATCTCATGGCGCAGGCTCTATCCCCCACTCTCTCCCAAACCTGGGGATGCGCTGCAAGTAGAGCAGCAGGCGGATGAGTTCATGGCTGCAGCACTTGGGATGAAGCCAGGTGTGGCTATGGGCACACAGAAGCAGCACCGCCCGGCCTTCCACATCCCGAGTCCCTGAGGGAAGAGGGCAGTGAACATGTGCCCAATCAGGTCACCCTCCCTCCACCACTTCTAGTCCCCTCTGCTACCTGGCAGGGCAGCCATGCCACTGGCCAGCAGCTCCCAGGCGAGGTCTTGGGCCAGGAGGTAGTCAGCAGGCTTAGGGGGTGTGGACCCGCTGGGATCTTAGAAAGGGAAATGGCTTGGGTCTGCATTGGCCCACCTGCTCAGAGATCCCTTCCTTGGACCTGGACTTCAGCCTAGGTAGGGTCGGAGCCCTCCCCAAATCCTGGCACCTCCCTCCAGGCACTCCGGCTCCCTTCCAAGCCATCTCTGCCCAGTCTCCCTTACCTGCCTCCAGCAGCTGTGATGATGTCTCAGATAAAGGGCCTCCTAGGTCCACAGAGTCTCGGTCCAACCGCCCAGTTTCCAAGCTAGCTGGCATTACTCCACCTGGATCTGGGTCTCCCGCCAAGCCTCCCCCTTGGCTGGCACTCTTGCCCCATGCCAGGCGGAGGTGGGAGGACACTGGGCACAGGAGGCTCTCCACTTCGGAGGGAACGGCTGCCTCTGAGTTGCCTGAGGAACCTCCTAAGGTGTTCCTCTGGCTATTCCCTGACTCATCCACAGACATCCGTCCTGGGGTTAACTGGAGCTCCCCAGGCCCGGGGCTGCCCTGTAGCCCTTCACCTTGGGCTTCCCCTGCTGGTGGTCTTGGAGGACTGGGGTCCTTAACCTGCATCTGGGGAACAGGTTCCTCCTCATCCCAGGCATCCTTGAAACTGCACACGGCAAACCTCCAGTCGGTGGCATGGCCGTGGGAGTCTGGAGACTCATCCCCATCCTCCAGGGGCCCTTCCATCACCCACTCCTTAATGGGGGGGTGGGGGGTCTGCTCACGGCAAGCGGGAAAGCAGATGAGGCCTCCGTATGAGCTGACGCCTCAGCTCACCCAGGAAAAGGGTTGAAACCGGTCGGGAAGCACTCGGCGGATAAAGCAGAAGGCACCAGGCTGCTGTGGATGCCAGTTTTGGTGCCGGGGCACCGGTTGCCGCAGTTCAGGCCTGAGGAAAGGAGAGAAGGGTGGGAGTCTCCCTTCCGTCCGGGCCCTGCCCGTCCACGCTCACGTGGCTCCCACCATCCGAAGCGCGCTCTCGCGGCTTTGTAGTTCTATGCGGGGGGTCGCCGCCTCGTGCTCGCACTCGCGGGCCCCAGTGGGACCCTAGCTTCTCCCAGGGACCCGTGCGCCTCCCCCCTCACCAGTCTGCCCGCCGCACTCACACCCCCAGAACACGACACAGGAATCAGGGAAGACGAGGCGCCCGCACAACGCGAGCCCTCCAACGTACCGAAGCGGAGCCTCGACGGCGCGTAATAACGCGCCCTCGGCTTCCGCGGGCGCCGCCTCCTGGCCGCAGGGGAGGGAACGCAGAGCGTCCGAGGTCGCGGCGCCGCGCCGCCCCCTGGGGGCCGGAGGACAGAGCCGCAGCCCACCGCGCTAGGTCCGACGGCGGATACCCGCTGCCCACCTACTCGTCTTCCCCCGCGGGCTAAGATGTCTCGGCTCCACCCGCACCGCAGGGCCCCACTGACTTTGACTCAGCTTCTCAGTCTGGTAGGAGCAACGCCCAACGGCTGTTCCACTGTTCCCCCTCCCCAAAAAGCAGTGTAGTGCGCGAGTGAGAAAGTAGTTCCTCCTGGGGTTGGAGGGAGGGAAGGGCTTGGCTGGCGGGCGGGGGGGGGGGCAGGGGAATGCAGGAGGGGGTGGTCCTGCCTCAGCCTCCCTAATCAAAACAAGGCGCGCTCATTTCTCCCAGCCAGGAGAAGAGAAGTGTGGGTCCAGAGTCCCTAAGTCCACACTCTCTAAGCCCAGACCAGCTCCCTGGGGCTGCTGGGAGCCAGTAGAGGTATCTTCATGGAAAGTGGGAGGCAGGGGGTCCTCCATTGTAGCCCCATCTTCCTTCCAGGCCCCAGGCCCAATCACCAAGAAACAAGTTGTTTGATCCCGTGATGGGGAGAGGGGCTGCTGTCGGGCTGGACAGAGGGAGGGGGGACGGAGGCCTCTGGGGTGGGAGCAACCCAAACCTGTCAGAATCTACCAATTCACCATGCCCAGATCCTCCACTGCCTTATATTCCTGGCATTTCTTTCACAAACACCCCTTCCCCAGCCAACACCCCCTTGCCCGCAAAGTCTGGCCAAGGAAGCTAGGAATGAGGTCTGGTCCTGGAGCCAGAGAGATGCTAGCCCAGGCCTGCACCTCCACTTACCTGTTGGGTGAGCTCTGGCAACTCAGTTCTCTTTGAGCTTCACCTTACTCACCTGTTTAAAAAAAAAAAAAAAAAAAAAAAGAGCCACTTCTTTCTCTTGGGATTGTCATGAGGACTTGGGAAGACCCTGTATGTCAAATGACCACTTGCTGCCAGCACTGCCCCTCACTTCACCCCCAGTCAGGGGGTCCTCAACTGGTGAAAGTCACTTGGATAGTTGACCCCTCCCAGTTCTGAAGTATGAGGTCTCTTTGAGGCAGCTTCCTAAAACTCCCCAAAATTTGTGGGAAGACTGTTAGAAGGTCGGCTATATGCCCCACATAATGCTCAGACCCTTGATTCCTGGGGGTAATGCCTTTCCCAACTCTAAAACAAAGCAGGGACCTCCTTTGTGAGCCCAAGGAGGCTGCCAGAGGAGGGAACCTGAGCATCAGAAGAAAGCATAGTGGGAACAACAGCAGTCTTCCCTCCTCACAGCACCCAGAGTCCAGGCTCTCAGCTACCAAGGAAACTTCTTCATGAGCTGATCTGGCTGCAAGAGAGGAGCCTTGGAGTTGTCCTGCTCCATCCCCAATGGCTCAGTGGCCACTCATCCCTCCCTCCTCCAGGATCAGTGAGCATCAGGACCAACCTTGGCTCCCTCCCCAGCTATCCCAGGGCCGCCCACTGAGTCACTGCCTCTTGCTCCCTCCCACCCCTTCTGCTGCCCACTCTCTGCCCACCTCCACCCACCAGCCAGGCCCTGCAAGAAGGGCTAAGAGCTAGGGGGACCTGCTGGCAAGCACACATAGCCCTGAAATGCCAGAGCAATAAAGAGACCTCAAACCACAGGCCATAAATAACCCCAGCGCCCTCGGGCACAGGCACACAGATTAGGGCCAGGCCCTGGTTAGTTTACTCCACATAGAATGTGCCTTGTAAGCTGCATGCACAGAGACTACGTGTTGTCCACTTTTGTACTATAAGCATTGATAAATGCATAGGGGAGGCCCGAGTCTGGTCACATTACCCCTGCCCTCCTGAGGCTCTCCATCCATGAGCCAGATGTCAACCAGAGCCACAAACGGAGACAGACTCAGAGGCTCTGTCTGAAAGGGACACAGAAGAGGCAGAGAGCTACAGGATGCACAGCCCCGGGATGGCAAAGATATGGACAGAAATGGGGACAGACCAAGACCTAGTGGGGAATACTGGGGGCTGGGCCTGGAGTCAGCCTGGGCTGCTGACCACAGCAGGCTCTGTGGGCTGAGGTTGCAGGACTGAGCAGTGACTCATGGGGCCCATCTCCGTGGTTCTCCTGGCAGCAGAATCCACTCATAGCAGCCTTTTCCACTGAGATCATAAAACTCGGATGGCCTTCCCTCCCCTACCCCTTTTCCAACCTTCCCTCACCTTCCCTCAGCCTCCCATTCCTTGCCAGGATAAATAAATCAAAGTAAAATGGGAGCTCTGTGCCTCAGTGGACCTAGTAATAAGGGACCTACAGTTACTGCCCTTACTCCATCCCAAATCTTGCATATGCTCTTTAGTATTGCCCCAGACAGTGAGGGTGACATACACCCCAAACCTTCTCGAGCTCTCTCACCTTTGGCCTAAATAAACTCCAAACTCCCTAGTGTGGAATCTACCACCATCCAGCGGCATCAGATCCTTCCTGTACAGTTCCCATGCTGGCCTGGAAAACTCATCTGATTACAGACCTCAGTCAGCCCTCTGCTACCTGGAATGCCCACACCTGTCTCCCCCTGATGAAAATCCTTCCTTCCTCAAGGCCTGCATGCAGCTCAGGTGGCACTGAGGGCCATTTCTGCCATCCTGCCCAGTCTGGCGGTGTCCTATAGATGAGCCCTTGACTTGCTCGCTCTCCTGCATCCCAGATGCCTGTCTCCCTGGCACTGCGCTCACTTGCTTTCTTCCCCCAGTGCCCTTGCCTCTGACCTGCCTCATTGGCCTGGCAGCCCCACTATTCTTAGATGCCCAGCTCCAGGCCCAGGAGCCCCTTTGCATTCCCTCCCTGATACCATCAGTTGCCTGATGGTGTAAGTTTGATTTCTACAACCTTTCTAATCTAGTCATTCTCGAAGGGCGTGTTCTGTGACCCACCTCCCTCTGGAGTGCTGGTTAAAATGACAAATTTGGGGGGCTCCCAAACACCTGCTGAGTCTACCCCCATAGAACCTTTGGGGTAGGCCCAGGAATCTGCATGCCTGGTAAGCTCCCCAACGATTCTGACACTGAAGTCTGAGAATGGCTGCCTGTCCTCTTCATGTCCCAGGGCCGCCTCCCAGCAGGTCTTCTCTCGCCTTTCCTGCTACCAATCGGTCCTCCACCCAGAGTTTTACACATCGCCCACCTGGCCCCAGCTATATTTGAGCTCCCTAAAGCACATGGGTGCCCACACCACTCCCAGATCCCAATTCTTTCAGGCCAGCTCTCTGCCACCCGCAAAACTCAGCAGGGCCTCCCTACCCAAGCCTTGTGTCCCTGGCTGGCTGCTCCCAACCACATCTCCTGCGGCTTCCTGCTTTTTGCCACGTGTGCTTTACGCATCTTTTTTTCAACGCCCTTCTTTGTAGCTAGAATGTACCCACTCAAGTGCGCCTGCGCCATCTGAGTCCCTGCGCGTGCGCACGCACCAACCCCTCCCAAAGCCTGCCCAGATCTCTTCGAGGCCTCAAAGCACTTTCAGTGCTCTTTGTCTTTTTCTGCAAGATAAAATAATGACAAGCATTTGCAACCCCCGCTTATGGGCCAGGCTCTGTACTAGATTCTTCTCATTTCGTCATTGAATCCTGATCACAACCTTATGAAATAAGTCTGGTTGTTACCCCATTTTAAAAATGAAGCCACGGAGACTCAGAGAGACTATGTAACATGCCTAAGATGACATACCTGGTGAGTGACAGCTGGAACTGTTAATTATGAGGCCTTAATTACTGCCAACTGCATAACACAGAAAAAGTGACTACATTTGTAACCTTTGCAGTGTGCCGAGTCCTTCAGCTCTGTTGAGACAGAAAGTGGATTGGCCATTACCTAGGGCTAGGCTGGGGGTAAGGATGAGTGCTGATGGGTACAGGGTTTCTTTGGGGAATAATGAGAGTGTTCCAAACTTACATTGTGGTGAGGGTTGCACAAGTCAATATATTAAAAATTTTCGAGCTGTACATCTCATACGGGTGAATTTTATGGTATGTGCATTATATCTTAGTAAAGAGAGATCTATTTTTTAAAAGTTCTTCAGTCACAGTGGGAGTTAAATCTGGCACTTCTGATCAGGGACTTCCATCCCTAGATGTCTGGCGTCCACACTACCGGATTTGTGTCATAGACAGTCGGGGTATCCAGCGCCCTAGAGATTGCCCTCCCACCTGCCGTGTGCAGAACACTTCTGTTCATTTGCCCTATGCCTGCCTTCGGGTTTTCAAGGAAAGCTTGTTGGTCCCAGTGTGTGGTGGCTGCATATTTGGGCACGTGGCATCTGACCATTGGGGTCTCTTTCTCTGCTGGCCTTCCCTATTTTGTGGACTCCTATTTCTGTGACCCTGTGCCCACAGTGATCCTCTGGAATGCCACTGTGGGCCCCTGAAAGGGGACAATATTGAGAAGGTACGAGAGAGGAGGAAGGCAGGGAGGGCAGGGAGGGAGGGCCAGGGGGCCTAACGGTCCTTCCCAGGATCCCCTTCTGGGATAGTCCTTCTCTATCCCAGAAGCCCTGGGGCAGGTGGCTGGGAGTTTCCATTTTCCTCACTGGGTACTCTTGTTGCCACACCCCTGCCCCTAGAACCCCCAAACACATGGACACAGGACACCCATCCATCCGAGGGGTGTTTAATGTGTCTTCAGTTCAAGGTATAAAACACGGGGCAGGCGCTAACCCCGGGAAAGTCAGCTGCTACCCCATCAGCCCCCTTGCCATTGCAGCCAGGCGTCCGGGCCCCCAGAGCAGTGGAGCAGTGGCCCTGCCCCCTTCCTGCTTGGGAAATGTCAAGGTGGTGATGTGGAGCCCCAAGGCGACTGTCCCCCTTCCTCAGAAAACCCAGACCCAAGGATCCAAAAGGCCCAGACTTGGATGCAGAGCAGTAGATCCTCAGAGTGACCCTGGCTAAAAAGCAGCCAGCCTTGACCTGAAGCCTCACCTGGCCCTGTGGCCTTGGTGCTGGAAAAGGAGAAACTATTGCCCCAATAACTGGCAGCAAACGAAAGGAAATAAAGCAAGAAGTGAAGACATTCCCAGTGCCCTAAAAAAGTTGGTTATGGGTAGCTGATGCAAGAGGGCAGCAAAGCCCGAGGTTGAGACCTGCTCCACCTCCCACTCCACCCCAAGCCCTCAGAGGACCAGCCCCTAGAGGAACCTCATTGCCACTGTCCTTCAGCTGGCGCTAAGGACGGGATGGAGGGCAGGAAAGGCCAGTGCCAGCTGAGGAATGATGTCCTTGCTTTGGGGGCAGGAAACAGCTGCTTAAGGTGAGCCCAGGAAGGCCGGCTGGGGAGGGGGCATCAGCCATCTGAGTCTCTGGGCCTAGCCCCTAGCTCTGGACTGGGTCTTGAGCCAGGGTTAGGGCCTTACTAAATGGAGTGGTGGCAGGAGTTAGGAGCAGGGGTGGTGGTGAAAAGGGCCCCTGTGAGGACCAGCCCAGGAGACCCTTCCGACCTGCCCTAAGGGAGCCCAGTTGCTACTTCTGACCCCATGTCAGGCTGAGTGGGCTCCTCCGCCCTTTGTTCCAGGAATATTCCCTACAGGGACTCTGGCCTCCTGCTCCTCCCCAAGTCTCTGGGCTACAGCCGGCCACCTCTGTTGAACTGGATGCACCAGTGGGAACTGGCAGTGCCTGGGCTAAGATGCGAGTGGTCCTCGTGTTCCATGAGTGGCTGCAGCTCCTGCTGCCGGGGGATGTCAGCGCTGCTCTCACTGCGGGAGCGGCCAGCCTTGGCCAGACTTGGAGGAAAGGCGAAGCTAGGGCGCAGATCTGAAGACAGGTCAAGAGGGGCCTGGGGCTCTTTAGCAGCTGGTCGGCAGGAAGGCAGGTGAGCCACAGTTGGGGCCTGGGTGCAGGGTGGGGATGCCAGGCTCTCCAAGGATGAGATGCTCTGGTTCCAGCCCGTCTGCATGTCCACCGGCACAATCTTGGTGGTTTCCGAGGACACGTAGACTGCCAGGTCCCCCTGGCCACTCTTCCAAGGTAGCTCCTTCTCTGCACAAGTTGGAGAGGGGGGAATGATACGTGGGCTTGGACACACCTCAAGGCTCCCTGGAAAGAGAGAGCACACACACTCATTACCAACACAATGGAATTCTCAAGTATAAGCACATTTTCATAAATAAATTCACTCCACAGTTGCCATATTACATCCATTTGTGTCATTATTTGATGAATGCCTTGCTGAAGGCGAGCTCCACAGCTGATTTTGCTCTTCATTGTATCCCCAGCACCTAGCGCAGGGCTGGGCACACAGTAGTTGCTCAACAAATACCTGTTGAAAAATGAAAATAACTAAGGCAAGAAAAAGAAGGAGCCAGGCAGGGAAAAAAACCCCATCCTCAGTCAGCTCTCAGAAACCCGACTTGCAGTCTCAGAAACCACATCCTGCCAAGCCCCATCCCAGGGTAAGACAGCAGTAAGGATGAGGAAGATCTCAGGGCTCCGGCCAAAGGCTTTGCTGCTGGGAATTCTGCCTGAGCACTCACCACAGCCCTTTGGTGGGACAGAGCCCAGGAGTGTGAGCTCATGCAAACCTAATAGCAGGCTAAGGGCCATGCCAAAAATAGGATGCCAAAAAGTAGACATGAGCTGAGAATCCCAGAATGCAGGGGGCCAGGTTGGAAGGCGCAGCCTCTGTATGACAGGAAGTCTAAAGTTCTGAAAGAGGAAACCTGGGAAAGACAAGCCCTCTCGCCAAAGTCAAGCACGATGCCGTGTAATAGGCGCTCAGTATGCGTCTACTCTTTGTAAAGTCCTGAGCAGTCCAATAAAGTAGACTGAATGCCTCATAAAATGCATCGATTATGCGACTGAAAGTAAAACTGCCTCTGGAAAGACCCGAAATGTTAAATTTTAATCACAACAAAATTAAAACAACAAAAACTCTTCCATGTTTACCTTTGGAGGATGCTGGGGAATCAACTCATGGTCTGAAACTGATCAGTAAAAGGAAAAAATCAAGCATTTCTCCATTCTTTGTGGTATGAACGATGTCTCAAAGTAAACTAAGTAATAATGGGGGGGGAAGTTGGTCATAATGTAAACAAAAAAAATAGATGTAGAATATCACCACCGTGCAACGGGAAATGAAATGTGGGATCTGGCCATGGTGATCAGCGGCTGCGGAGACCATCTGATGAAAAGCTGACAAGGAACTTGACAATGGAGGAGTCTGGGCAACAGCGTCTGAGCCCCGTGGTCAGTGGCGGATAACCAGGCGGCACGTACATCCTGATGTGGGATGATGGGAAGTGCACCGCCACCACCTATAAACTGTTTTCACTAAAGAAATTAAAACCGAAATCTGATCTAGATATAATTACCAGTTTAAAGGAAATAAAAGATTAGTTAAGGAGATGAGACAGTCCAGACACACAAAATTTGAGAACATACAGGAAGAAGAGGTCAAAGAGTTGTCAGGAACCACTCATTGAATGGAATAATCAGGTTTTGGATTTTTTAGATTTTTTTTTTGTCTTTTAAAAAATATTTTATTTACTTAGTTTTAGAGAGAAGGGAAGGGAGGGTGAAAGAAAGGAAGCGAAACATCGATGTGAGAGAGAAACACTGATCAGTTGCCTCTCACACATGCCCCGATCTGAGACCAAACCCACAACCCAGACATGTGCCCTGACCAGGGATTGAACCAGCAACCTTTTGCTTTGTGGGACGATACCCAACCAACGGAGCCACACTGGTCAGGGCTAGATTTTACCTGATAAAAATAAGTAAAGGAAATATAAGGGACAGTGAAACATATTAAATGACACTTTGGAGATGCAATCAGCAAAATTCAGACAAAGAAATACTGTAGAAGAAATAACCAGATTGTTTCAATAAATACAAGGGGTAAAAGTATGTGGTGGAGATATTTTTTTTGTGGGGAGCAGACCTATAAAAACTTGACATCATGCCCTGGCCACGTAGCTCAGTTGGGTTCTATTCCTGGACAAGACACATATAAGAATCAACCAGTGAGTCCTGGCTGGCATGGCTCAGTGGATTGAGTGCTGGCTTGAGAACCAAAGGGTCATTGGTTCTTCCCAGTCAGGGCACATGCCTGGATTGCAAGCCAGGTCCCCAGTGGGGACCATGTGAGAGGCAACCACACATTGATGTTTCTCTCCCTCTCTTTCTCCCTTCCTTCCCCTCTCTAAAAATAAATCAATAATTTTTTTCAAAAATCAACAATAAATGCATGAATAAGTAGAACAACAAATTGATGCATCTCTCTTTATCCCTTCCCCTCACTCTAAAAAATCAACATAATAAAAATTTTTTTTTAACTGGGCACCATTGACATGTTGGAACAGATACTTCTTTGATGTGGGGGGGGGTCCTGTGCATTGCAGGATGTTTAGCAGCATCCCTGGCCTCTGCCCACCCAGTGCGAGTGCACCCCTCCAGCTGTCACAACCCAAAATGTCTCCAGACAGTGTCAGATGTCACCTCAGGGGCAAAAATCTCTCCACCACCACCCCCTTGAGAACTACTAGTAAAGGTTAAAAGAGGCTTATAGACTAAATGTAATAAGTGGGCCTTATCTGGGTTTTTATTTGAAGAAATCTACTATAAAAAATATTAATCAGAGAAGTTGGAACACTGACTGGATATTCGATAACCAAGATTTTAAATATGATAATGATACTGTGGTTGGATTTTTTAAAAAGAATCCTAATCTTTTAGAGATACACTCTGAGGCATTTACTGATAAAGTGATACAGTATCAGAGATGTGCTTCAAAAGAACCCAATGAAGAGAAGGGTATGGTGGTGGAGGCAAGATTGGTTAGAAGTAGGTGATTATTGAAGCTGGGTGACAGATCGGTGGCGTTTCGTTTTACCATTCTGTCTAAGGCATATTTTGAAATTTTCTATAATAAAAAAACACTAAAAGACACCTGAGACTTAAAGACACCTGAGGGTGCCTGAGCCAACAACTAACAGTGATATTTATGAGACAGTCGGTTCTCCACATGCGGGAACATGGAAATAGTGTTTTTTATCCACAGTCATTCCATTTTGATGAACTCGGGCTCCTCCCCCAGAACAGGCTGCCACCAGCACCAGGGCTTCTACCTCAGGGCAGGTGCACCGAGCCTGGGTCACGGCAAAGCCAGGTATTAGCTTGTCACCTCGTGCGTGTTTCTCCCCATCTACAAAGGGAGGCAGCACCACAGTGACAGCGCTGTGGGTGTTGGAGTCCGAGGGGTCAGGCTCGAATTCTGGCTCTGCTGTGGGACTCTGGACAATTCCTAAGTCCCTTTGTTCCTCTGAGCTGTTTCCCATCGCGGTTGTTGTGAAGGCTGAATGCAATCATGTATGTTAGGCAGTGCTCCGTGAGTGCTGGTTGGTGAAAAAATGAGTGAATGGCGGACGGGAGCTGCCCGGAGTGAAAAGGGAGAAGCCAGCTGCACTGCTCCAGCTTGCTCCCGAGGGTCGGGAGGCAGAGGGGAAGCCATTACCTGAGGCCTTGCCCTCCTGGAGAACCTCACTGGTGGCCCGAGCCACAAAGATGATCCCCTCGTCATCCTCCTTCTCTGTCTCAGAACTGTCGCTCTCCTCCTCCTCAGACTCCACGGTTAAGATCACAGCGGCTGGAGAGGGACAAGAGCTGAGTCGAGGTGGCCAGCCCAGCAACTGCCTCTTAGTACTGTGCAAGGCGGCTCCCTGCCCACCCAGGCAGAGCCCACTGTCGGCAGAGGCCCCTGCCTTCTCCTCTGGCTGCTTCAGCCCTGGCCTAGGGGGTGAGGGTTTGAGAGGAAGGGAAGTGGAACTACAGAACCCGAGGAGGCAAGCAGGGCAAGTGGACTCCTCGGAGGACACCATGAGGGAAGTCACACTTTCCAGCTGCCCCAGCCTCTCCTCTCAGCCCCAGAGCCCATCGACTGAGAACACGAGCATTCGGAGAGCTGGAAGGCCCATCAATGTTCAGCTCATCCTGGTTTTGCAGATGGGATGCTGGGCCCCAGGATCCATCCATCCGCCAAGGCTCAGACCAAGCTCTCCCCTTCTCCATGGCACCTTTTCCAAGTCCTCAGGGCCTGTAACCAGTAGTTAGCTACCGGACACCTCCTGTCACAAACAGTCCAATAACTGCTTTA
Source organism: Artibeus jamaicensis (assembly GCF_021234435.1). Classification (NCBI taxonomy): domain Eukaryota; kingdom Metazoa; phylum Chordata; class Mammalia; order Chiroptera; family Phyllostomidae; genus Artibeus; species Artibeus jamaicensis. The sequence continues at coordinate 19,125,089 of NW_026521842.1, forward strand.
AACACATCCAGCTTCGAAGTCATGTGCCCAGGGGGTCCCCGAGAGGAGGAGCCCCAGCTCATGGCTCTGAATACAGGACAGAGCGGGTCCTCCAGGATTCCGGTGGATGGGCCCCTGCCCTTCCCCTCCCACTGCCCCGCTCCCTGCTTGCCTGTGTCCTGAAAGCCCAGGTCTTGAGGCGGTTTCCCATTTGAAGCTGCAGTGTTAGCCACACCATTCTTCTGAGGAGCAAGAAAAAACCCTAAGCCTTCAGCCCTGGCTCCAACCTCAGCTCTGTTGTCTTCCTGACACAGCAGGGGGAGGGGACTGTGTCAGTCCCCGTGGTTCCACCATCCTTTGACCCCCACCCCAAAAAAGTGTTACGGAGTCTGAGTAACACATGCCCCAGCAACGGCTCTCAATGCATCAGCCAGGCAGAATTAGGGTCTCAGGGAGTCGCCCCCTCCAAGGAATCTGCCTTTCTCATTTCACCTCTGGTGGGGAGTCCTGCTGCCTTCCAGCAGGTGACCTCACGGCCAAGAGGCTGATGTCCTTACGAAGGCCTCACCTTATCCTGCCAGGGCTCCAGGAAGATGCAAAGGAACCCAGACTGTTACGGCCACCAAGCTCCTGAGATTTATCCAGCTAGGGGTCCCCCTGGGCTGTATTCCAACACCCGGAGGCTCAAAACTGCATGCCGTCAGTCTCCAGCCCCAAACAGAAGTCCCAAAGAAATCACGTGCCTTCTTGCAGCCAGCCTTGCGGGGCCGTGGCTTGCTCTTGGTGAGGCAGATGTTGTGCTTGGTGGACTTGAAGGACTCCAGCCGCCGCTTCATGTTCTGCTGGAAGACCTCCTTGTCCTGCCGCTCCTGCGCGTCCTCCAAGATGAAGTGGCGGCTGCAGCTGGCCTTGTACTGGCAATGACAGCCCCGCCCTGCCATCAGGCTGGGTGCCTTGGCCTCCCACAGGAATCCCAGGCCACAGCCCCACGGTCACTGTAGGCCAGGGATATTAAACTCATTTTCACTGGCGGCCGCATCAGCCTCACTGTTGCCTTCAAAGGGCCAAGTGTAATTTCAACTCCTTAATAGTTAAGGAGTAGTTACATGTATACAGTCCTAAAATTACTTCAGCCCTTTGAAGGCAACCACAAGGCTAATATGGCCCCCGGTGAAAATGAGTTTGACACCCCTGCCATAGGCCCTGCTGGCCCAGTTTTTCAAGAACTAGCCATGGATTTAAAAAAAAAAAAAAAAAAAGGCAAAAATACAATAGGAATCCATCCAGACACTCTGTAGTCTCAGTTCACTGGAGAATATCATATTTTTCTAAGACACACCCCCAAATTTGGGGGGAAAGGGGTGTGTCTTATAGTCCGAATGTAGTTTGCCTGGCTTCCTGCGGGGGCCGGGGGTGGGGGTGGGGGTAGCCTATGTTATTTATGTCATTAAATATTTTACCACATTTTTTGCTTCGAATTTTTTTCCCTATTTTCCTCCTCTAAAACCTAGGTGTGCCTTATGGTCCAGTGCATCTTACCATCCAAAAAATTTGGTAACTTTCCCTTACCCCAGAACCTATTCCCCCATCCACTATGGCCCTTTTCCGGTTCTCTCTGACTAGAAGTGACCAGAGACAGGGGGTTACTGTGACACCACTGGGGACATTTCTTTCTTTGCACCACCAGTTATGATGAACCTGGTCCACTTGTCTGGCCCACACACGCCCCCTAAGCTACACAGGATTCTCTCTCTCCGGGCAGAACTTTCCAGATAGCTGTCCTTACACCCACCACTGCTGCACCTCAGGCTGCACTTTAAACTCCCCTACCTCTCTCTCCGTGGTTGTCGAACCCGCTCAGTCCGACAACCATGGGTGCCCAGTTCAGGACCAACCCCGCTGTCTGCTCCTTCCCGCACCTCTGCCCCAGGTGCCCAAAACACCAGCTGCTCCTGCTCCTCCATGGGCTCCTCTCTCTTCTCCTTCGCTGGCCCCCCTTCTTGTCTCCCACGTGCATTCCCCACAGTGTTGTCCGTGGCCCTCCTGTCTCCCCGCTAAACGTTCTCCCCAGCAAACATCCCCATCTCTCAGCACCAGCAAGGACAGTGAGAGAGAACTGTGGGTCCCAAACACCAGCCATCAGACCAGCTGCATCGTGGTCACCTGAGGGACTTATTAAATGCACAGACCCTTTGTTGCATTTCATCCTACAGAATCAAAATCTCCAGGGGGATGAAGCCAGAAATATGTATTCTAGCAAGCTCCGCAAGGGATTCTGAGGTGGCCAGATGAGGACCCTCTGATAAAGATGCTTACAAAACGAATTATAATAATAACAATAAAGTAAGAAAAAAATGGTAAAGTTGAAAAATAAAAACTGTAACAAAAATAAAGATGCTTACAAATCTATCCCCAGACCTTATCTCCCTCTTAAACTACAATCTTATATTTCTAGCTGCACACTAGACACTTCTGTCTCTCTTTGATGGTATTTCTGTGAACAACATGAGGAATGATGTATTGTGTTATGGTATAACCGAGTACATTCAGAACTGGGTGAGTAATCGGACCCCCAAAATGCTGGGTTCGTGTCAGTCTGGAGGATCAGATGGAAAGTCTTTGGTCATGTGCCACAGGGCTCCGTCCTCGTCAACATGTTTATGTTGATTTGGATGAACACAGAGTTAACAGGCTTAGCAAACTGTCATATGATGTGAATCTGAGCAGGTATTTGGTGGCAAACATGGGATCCGAATGATGGAATGATGGGCTAAATCAAATGAGATGCATTGAATAGGGATAAGCACAATCTCACTCCAGTTTTTTTTCACTGACAATGCAAGACCGGGTCGGACTGGACCCACTAGCCAATCTTACACACACACATTCGTGGACAGCCAGTCACTGTGTACATCCTGATGTAGCACAGTGAGAAACACGTGGCGTATTCATTCAACGGCCCTGAATCTGACGAGGCGTCCAGATTTAACGACCAGGAAACATAGGGGAGGGAGGAACATGTTAAACACTGCCACTGGGATGTGATCAGCAAAATCTATAAAATGGAAAATTCTCTGGAACAAAGTGTTTTTTTCAACAAATAAATAACAAGGGGATAAAAAGAAAGAAAAGGAAATATTATATATATTTTTTAAATAAAGAGACATATTTACCAAATGCAAAGTGTGGACTTTATTTGAATCTTGATTTAGACAGAACCATCTGGAAAAATATTTATAAACACCGGATATTTGATATAAGGTGGAATTGTTGTTAACTGTTACAAGTGATAATGGTACTGTGTTGTTTTTTGTTAAGAGCTCTTGCCACCTAGAGATATATACTGAGATATTTAGAGATGATATATGATGTCTGGAGTTTGTTTTAAGATAATAAAGTGTGGATGGAATGTAGGGGAGTCCAGAATATAATAACAGTAAATTATGCATTGATAATTATTGGAGCTGGGTGATGGATAATGAGTTTTTTTATTCTCTCTAGTTTTGTGAATGAGTGAAATTTTCTACTAGAAAAAAGTAAATAAAACAAAAACCCCACAGGTTGGATGCAATAGGGTTTAACACCCCCAAAATGAAGAAGACACTGGGGGTTTGCCTCCGTGTAAGGGCAATATGGGGCCTCGGGGTGGTGAGGCAAAGCTGGGGGGATTGTGGGCTGTGAGAAGCGAAGGCCAAGTTCTAGAACTAGGAAGGTAAGAGAGGCCCTATGCCCTGCCCTGGCTAATGACAGCTAGAATTTCACCTTCCACACATCAGGGAGAAGACATGCTGGCCTGTATGGAAGGGAACTGCCTGGAAACCTTTGAAAACATATTCTGCAGAGCTGCAGAGAGTTAAATCGGGACCAGTGGGAGCAAGTTAAAGCAAGCAAGCCTGTCTCAACAATAGAAACAGCCTTCCCTGTTACAACTCCCAGGAATGGGAACAGCTGGCTTCCCATTTCAGGAAGGTTCAATCAAGGTAATGGCTTGCTGCCCCCTTGTGGGGTTGCAACAGGTTCCCTCCTGGTTGGAGTGGGCCTTTCCAGCCCCAAGACTTCACAAACGATCTGCACTGGACTAACTCACAATACCTAAAATAGACATCAGCCTTCCCCAGACTAAGCTGGCCCCTCAGGCTTTTTCAGCTCTCCTGCTGGGACCCTGGTGAGCCCTCTGTGCTCCTCTGCCCGGTCTCCCCTCCAGGCCAGTCACCCAGCCGATGCGCCTCTCCCTTCTCACCACCCGGCTCTAACCCAGTGTTGCACTCCAGCTTCCCAACTGGCCCGCCCAGCCTCTCAACTGGCGCCCACAGCCTTTCAACTCCCCCCTTCCAATTTGATCTGCATTCAGCTACCAGAGAAGGCATCTCTAAACAGTGCTTATATCAGACCAACCCTTACTCAAAAAAGAAAAGCTAAAACTTATTACTGACAAGATGAAGCCCTGACTCTTCATCTAGGCATCTATAACTCTTCATAAGCTGGTGCCAACTGCCTCTTGAGCCTGCGGTCATGGCCTTCCCAGACTGTCCCCCCCACCCCGCCACCTCCCCCAACTCTTAAACCCAAGCTGCTCTCACCCTGCGACGCGGCTTGTAGAGGCCTCCGCAGAGCAGATGGTGCATCACAGCATCCTCTCGGTCCCGACCACTACGTACTGTGTCAATCACCTGCAGGTCCAGACACGCTCCGCTGCCACTCTCCCTCCTGCAAGAGGCAGGGAACGCATGTGCTGGGGAAGGGCTGGGAGGCGCAGGCCAGGGAAGGGCAGAAGCAAAGGCGCTGACAAACTTTCCCAGAAGTGATTCGGATGGAGGGCTGCCTGGAGAGGAGCCTGAGGAAGGGGAGGTGGGCTCAAGGACTTACAGCAGGTTGGTGACAGAGGTCTCTGCCACAGAATTTCGGCCGGGCATAGAGGGCAGAGTGAACCCTGTGGAGGATAAGACATGGCCTCCCTGGAGGGGCCAAGACAAAGCTCAGATGGCCATCAGATTGAGGGTGGCCCAGACAGTCAGAGGACAATAAAAAAATAACAATAGTTAACACTTATTCTGCTCTTTTGATGTTTGAAGTATTGTGTTAAAAAAATAATAGTTAACACGTTCTGTTCTTTTGATGTTCGAGGTACAACTTTACCTACTGAATCCACAAAACTCTGTGATGTAGGCACTCTTATTTCTACTTTCTTACAGTTGAGGAAACTGAGGCTCAGAGAGTCTAAGTGACTCACTGAAGGTCACAAGCCTGTAAGTGATAAGAACTGAGCCCTATGTTGACTCAGAGGCCAGCCGTTTCCCACCCTTCTCTGCTGTCCACCAGACTCCGGATGTCAGCATCAGACCAGGATGGTTCCTGCAGCTGCCCTTTCACAAGACCACTGAGTCTCCTAGGAATTCCTGACTTCCTTCTCAGGGCCTGTCTGCTATCAGTCACCCCTTCCTGCCCTGCCCTGCCGGCCACCTGCTCACCCACCACTGGCCGCAGACCCACCTGGTCCACGAAGCTGATGGCGTCCCGGATGTTGAGTCTGTAGTACACATCCCAGATCTGGTCCCGGATGCGGTAGGCTGACCGCCGCATCAGCAGCTGACTCAGGTACTTCTTGTCAAACTGCTCCCACCTACAGAGGATGCCAGGCCCGGCGCTGAGTGCCATCCCCATGGCCCGGCCGGCTGGCCCTTCCTCAGAAGGGGCAGGGACGCCACCAGCACTGGCCTGGCCCTCTTGTGGGGTTGCAACAGGTTATTATGGGCCTTGGTCGGGGAAAAATCTTGAAGCTAGTCCCTGCCCTCACAGAATTTATAGTGTTATAGGAAAGCCTGCCATTAATTTATCACAACTGTAAAATTGCAACCATGACAAGAACTACAGGGTATAATAATGGAGTGTGACAGGGATTTGTCCTAGTCGGGCAGGACAGGGACAGCCCCCCTACGGACTTGATGGCTATGGGGAGACATGAAGGGTGTACAGAGGTTAAGTAGGTAAAGAGGTGAGGGTGTGTTCTAGTAGCGAGAAATGAGCAAACGTCCCAGTGGCCAGGGTGGGAGGAGCATGGTAGGTCCTGAGGCTCTTAACCAGGGTCCACATAATTAACAGACAGATGGTCAAAGACAGAGCAGACCATGCAGGGCCAGGCAGGCCTCAATGGGGAGTCTTGTCTTATCCTGAAAGTACTGGGAAGCCCTTCGGTGGAAGGGCTTCAGGCAGAGGTCACCAAGCCTGAGCCTGGCTGTGACCCTTCTCAGGAGTATGACACATCCCCCATGCTGCCCTGGCTGGTGGGGCTGCTGCTGCTGAAGGAGCCTCGGGGCAGCTCCCTCACCTGTCCCTCCAGTAGTGATAGCCATGGTGCCCCACAACGTCCTCCACTGCAGCCAGAATGTGGTCAAAAGTCTAGAAGGGGGGGTGGGTAGGGGGACTGGATCAGGACTCTGCTCAAAATAAGGGAGAGAGGGACGGGTGGCGGGATGGGGGTCTGGTACCCACGTGCTCATGCAGCTCCTGGTTCAGGGTGGGTTTGTGATGCTCGCTCCTCTTCACCTTCAGCCACTTGACCAGCGGCTTGATAGTCAGGCCCTGCAGACAGGCAGCGAGTGAGCCCTGCCCTTTCCAATTCCCTGTTGCATTGCTCTCCCCATAATTAGGCTTCAGCTTCTGTATCCTGACCTCAGTGCATTCAGGGTCTGGGAAGCCAGGCCCCTGTACCCCCAACAGAAAGAGGAGCGCCTATCCCAAAGGCTCCAAACCTCCCCCGGACCTGCCAGACCCTCTTCCCGCCCAGTCTGCGGTCTCTCCCACCTGCACGATGACTGTAAAGAAGACCACCACGATAGTAGTGGCCACGAAGTAGTCCTTGGCAGGGACCTTATTCTTATCCAGGAGGATGACGAGAGCGAAGGCCACAGCTCCCCGCAGGCCCCCATAGGACATCACCACCTGGTCAATCTTGTCCAGAGGGACCAGCCGGAATTGATTCAGCACCCATGTCTGCAGGACTACACCTATGGCAGGAGGGAGGCCAGTGGGAGCAGGGGTTGGGAGTGGAGGGCACTGGGAGTAGACCGCACCGAGTATCTGGGCTAAGGGCTGATGGAGGCTGGGAGGGCAGAGCAACGAGGAGAGGCTTAGGAATTGATGAGGATGTGGACTCAGACTGGAAGATGAGCTGGGGCAGGGGCAGGAAGGAGAGTGGGATAGCAGACAGTGCCAGCAATACCGAGGGCTCGGAAGAATAGGATGAAGAACAGGGTGCCCAGCACCAGCCCAGAGTCCCAGGCCCACTTAGAAGAGTCCACAGCTGAGATGCCAAGCAGCATGAAGATGACAGTCTCAGCACAGCTGGCTAGAGTTTTCATTGTGTATTTGACAGTTGTGCGTGACTTATGGGAGATGTTGGCCTCCACATACTTCTTGCAGCCCAGGCCACACATAGTCACCCTGGGAGAGGAATGGAGAGATAGGGTAAGAAGGGGTCTCAGGAGGCACCACCTCAGGGTAGGAGCATGCTGCAGGAGAGGGTGTTGTCCACCCCAGGACGTCAGAGTCTCAGAGCTGAAGCCCAGGAGTCATGGGAACCGTCCAAGAATAGCTAGGGGTGGTCCTGGGGTAAGGGTGCATATCTCCAGGCCCCCCACTCGGTGCCTCCTGGAGGGGAGGGGGGCAAAACATGCTCTGAATGGCACACTCTCCGAGGCACCTTTTGAAGCGCTGTGGCCCCCACCGCCAGTGGCACCAGGCTTTGAAGCCAATTTCAGCTCAGCCCACACCCCACAGAGTACTTCAGGCAGAGGAAGACTGGGTTCTGGAATGTTCTGGAGGCAGATCCAAGAACATTACCTGAGGTTTATTGTCTCCTAAGGGGAGTCTGAGGCTCCCACTATCAGCAGGGCTCAGGGAAACCTATGGATTCCTCAGGGTCCTGCTTCTGTTCATAGAAGGGGCAACCATCTCCGGGGACCCCTCCCAGCTGCCTGCCTACAAGTTCCCCAGGACTCACGCAAGAATGGCAGACAGCGAGGCCATTTCAGCAGTGAGGTAGGCTGCGTAGGCGAGGAGGAAGACCAGCAGCGGCTCGATGATGCGGACCCGCTTGGTGAAGCGTGTGGTCAGGGCCAGGAGGAAGGCAAAGACTAAGCCCACGGCTGCCCCGCCCAGACTGACCACAAACAGGGAGGCTGGGGGAGGAGTGGGTTGTCAGCACGACCCCTGGCCTGGACCCTACCCGGGCTGACAAGACTTCTGCCTGGCAGGCAGTGGAGGACGATGCCCGCTGCACTCCCCGGGGATCAGGGTCCCTGAGCCAGGATCCCAGGAAAGCCCCTCCTTCTTGTATTCTCAGGGCCCATTTCTCCATGGAGGAGGGAAAGAAAGGAGGCAACCAGAACAGCCTCTGCTGTCCTGCTGCGGTGGGGACAGAAACTTAGCAACTGGGGGGGAGGTACACAGGCAGTGCCAGCTGAAAGCGGGGAGATACTGACCGACTCCCTTCAGGTAGTCAGTGGCCCGCACATTGGCAGAGCCCATCTCCACAAAGGAGTTGCAGACCTTGTACAGCACCTGGAGGAGAAGAGGAGAGTCAGGAACGAGGGGAAGGCCAGCTGCTGCGAGAAGATGAACACGGAGGCTGTATTTCTTGCCCAGGGCACCCGGGGAGTATGGGGAGACGAGCCTGAGGGCCTAGGATCGGGAATGGCAGCCATCTGAGCAGTCTTACCACGGTGACTGCATCATTAAGCAGGGACTCGCCAAAGACAATGATGAAGAGAGTCTCGTTAACGTGCACCTCCTCAAATACAGCCAGGACAGCCACGGGGTCCACTGCAGAGATGAGGCTCCCGAACAGCAGGAAGTCCAGCAAGCCAGCCTGTACTCTAGGGGCTTTCAAGAGACAGATAGGGGACAGTAACTGGTGAGGTACTGAGTCTCCTACCACGTTCCCTATAACAAGCCCAGGCTCCATCCCACTGTTAAAACAAGGACACCCCAGGAGGACCTGGGATGGTGAAGAGAGCGTCAGCCAGCCGGTCAAGAGACCTGAGCCTAAGGCCTGGCTTTGCCACTTACCAGCTCTGTGATGTGGCACTATCATTGTCACATGGCTTCTCTTAGCCATGCCCCCTCATGTGCCTACCTCACAAGGTGGCTGCAAAAACCAACCTAGGAGATGGCTAAGAAAGCTCTACGTAACCTGAAAAGCTAACGCAGCTCTGACAATAGCCACTGCAGCAGCAGTAATAAAAACCACCAGCAGGTGGAAGCTGGCTGCTGACTGGCTTGATTAGGGAGAAGGACAAAAGAGCGTGTTTCTCCCACGCCTGTGGTTCTCAGCCTAAGGGATGTGACGCTCACAATTCTCAGCGGGAGGGGGAGAGGCTCTCCATCTGTGAGGGTTGAATATAGTATAAAAAGCACCACGGGTGGGACTTGAATGGGTCACATTGCTGTGAGCCTCAGTTTCCTCCTGTATATGTTGGGAATGATAACAGTATCTTCCTCATGAAGTTCTTCATTTAGCCAGTACCTAATACATAGAAAGCACCCTACTACTCAGACCACTATTAATATTACGGTCTCATGTCCTCCCTTCCCTGCCCGCTCTGGGAGTTCACTGATCTTTTAGGAAAACCAGGTTGGAGTCCTCAAGGGAAAACTGCAAATGTCCCCTTGCACCTTGGAAGAAATCCGAATTCCCAACACTGAATGAAGTGGCAGGCAGGAAATGAGGAAGAAGAGAGCAGGTCATGGCCGCCTGAATGCAAAGAGCCTCAGTAAAATGGACTTCTCCTGCTAACCAGGGGCCTGATATCAATGAAGTCTAAGGGCCTATATTCCTTCATCCATTAAAGGAAACAAATTAATATCTAAACAGGGTTGCCATGATGAGTCAATGGGATAAGTAGAGAGAACACCCAGTGTAGTATCTTGCATTTTGTAGATGTATAATATGCATTCATTAAAAAGAATAATGTGAGCCAGGATGGTAGGCCCTCACAGGAATGCAGAGCTATGCCTCAGGGGAGCAGGGCTGGCAAGTGGCAGTGTGGTAACAAAGGCAGGAGGCAGCTGAGTGGTAACACAGGCTTCCCAGCCTCGGCAGCCCACACACAGCTGGGAGTCAGGGCCCAATCATCTGTCATGCTGTAGAAGCCAGACTCAACAGCCAAAGACCTAAATGCAGGCTGAAGGCCCATCTGGAGCACTGTCTTGCACTCCAGTGGGGAGGGGCCCAAGATGGGGCTCTCAGGGCCTGGCTCTCCCCCACGTGAGATCTCCAAAGCTGGAGGAGGAAAGAGCTAGGTGATAAGTCCAGCAAAGCCTCCCTCTGTCAGCCGTCTTAGCGTTACTCACCCACAAGTCCTGCCTGCTGCAGGCTCCACAGGGCAGCACCTGTTGTGAAGGTATTCCAGAGAGTGCCCACCACGGCATAGGTGAGGATGGCACCCAAGTTGTCAAAGAACAGCCGGCTCGGCATGAAGTAGCCTGAGTCTAGCACAATAGGGGGCAGCAGGAAGAGGAAGAAGGTGCCTGGCTCCAGCTGGTACTCAGCTTTCTTGGCCACAGCCAAGACAATGCCTCCAAGCACCAGTCCCAGTAAAATCAGCAGGCAGCTCTCAGGGACCAGAGATGTCACCTTCCGAGACAAGTGAAACACTGCAATGCAAGAAAAGGACCAGAGGTTTCAGCTTATGCGACATGCACACACACACACATGCACGCATACACACGCACAGTGGACTATCACCTCTCAGTCTTAGAAGGTTATCCAAGCTCAGAACCCCTGACTCTCAGACCAAGGAAGGAGAAACGAAAGGTAGGACCCCTAGAATCTCCAACCTTCTACGACTACAAAGTTGTCTATTTCTTGGTGCTCCTAGCATGGTAACCCGGGCCATGGCTTGATTTTCCCATTTCCAGAAATGCCTCATCCTCTCTCTTTCATATTCACGGGACTTCCCCTTTCTCTGATTTCCCTTATCCATAGCCATTATTTGAACCGCAGCAGTTAAGTATAACATAGCTGTAAAATTCAGAGCCTCTGGAGCCAGTCTGCCTGGGTTCAAACCCTACCTCTTCTACTTAAGTAGTTCTGTGACTTTGGAGCAAATAACTTCACCTCTCTGATTTTCAGTTTTCTCGAGAGTAAAGTGGGAGAAAAACAGTAATGATCTCTCATAGGACTGTTGTGAGGTTTGAATAATAACAATCTACTCAAAAGCACTTATCCCAGTGCTTTATATTAAGTGCTCAATAAATGTTCCCCATTATTATATGACTGTGTCCTATCTCCCTAACCAAACCATAATACATATTATACATCCTGGGAGCCCTATGCTAGCCCAATGTGCTTTTCAGTATATAGGCTCGCCAAAGACTCAGTACTTTAAAAAGTATTGGGTTCAGCTGTCAGATCTCCAATTTTTCTATCTCTATCACTTTCTAATTGTGTGATCTTAGGTATATTATTTAATTTACCCAAACTTCAATTTCTTTTTCTGTAATATGGGAAAAATACCAATTATACAGGGTAAGAACGAAATGATACAATGTGACTGTGCCAAGTAGGATATCAAATAGCTGGTTCTCAACAAATGTTCATTAAATAGGACTCTGGGCAAAATCATAACAGATCTGTCCCTAGGAAAAGAGGAGGTGGTATTAAGTGGGTTTCTAGCATTATTACCACTTCAACTTGTGCCCTGTAAAATAAACTCCTGTGGCTTTCTCTTGGTCCCTGAGGCCATACAGTCCCTGGGGTGGTTGGTGGGTAGTAGGGTAGGCTTCCACATTAGCCTGTGTGGGACTCAGTGCCAAGACAGTGCCCTGTGGAAGCTGTACCCAAAGAGCCTAGGACAGTGCCTGGCACGTGGTGGGATCTACATAAAGGTTTGCTGAATAAAAGTGGGGGTGAGGGGGCGGATTCTCCTAGCAATAAAGCTGGAGGAAGGTATCCCAGAACATTCTACCTACCTTCCCCCCTCTCTTTTTTGGACTGATGTGAAGGAGGCTGTCTTTTCCTGCCTCCAGAGGAGGTATCATCCAAGCTAGGGAAGGCACTATGAGTTCTGGGGGAAACGACAGTCATTGCTATAAGCCTAAATAACACAGGGACTCTCCTGCAACACACAAACTTCTCAGCAAACCCAATTCTTGGCTCCCACACCCGAGGCTCCTCTCACATTGCTCTCATTGCTGCCAGGTCCTAAGCGATGTTCAGTCACAGATCTCCCACACACTCCCTCCGGCCCCCCTCTCCTCTCCTCTCCTTCAGGAACCCTATTCCATCCTCATCTCCAGAGCATGCGTCAACCCCAGCAACCAAAAACCAGTCACCAAAGCTTGTTGTCCACAGAACTAGGCTCCCTAAAGGCCTTTAAAACCTCACTTTTCATTAGCAATAGGCTGTCACAACAGAGTGGAGCATTCTTCAGTTCCTGCTCAGCCCCACTCCTCCCAGCAGTGTCCCTGGGGGAGATGGGGGGTGTGTGGAAATTCTAGGCTGTGCGATTCCTACATAAAGACTGCTTTGGTGAGATCGGAGTACAGACTGTGCCAGCATAGATGGGGACTGAGCAGCAATGCTCAGCTATAATTAGTCACCCCCACAGCAGAGCCTGCACAACAGGGGACAGGAGGAGGGTCTCTAATGGGAGGAAGGACCACTGGTTGCTCTGAAGTAGGGAGGAAGCAGTGGAGGCAAGGAAAAGCAGCACTATTCAAGGAAAGGGTTCTAGAGCACAACCTTCAATGTTGTGCAGACCAAAGGAGGTCAGATGCATGAAAGCATCCAAGGCTGATAGCACATAGTAAGGCCCCACTAAGTGAAAGTTTCTTATACCCTGAAGTGGGAAGACTGTAGATTTGAACTTGAAAGGCTGGGGTGGAGTTCCACAAGCTAGGCACAAGAAGGGGGCATCTTTAGGGAACTAGAGGAAAAGTGACAGTTTAGTACCCCGAAAGAGTGAACACTTAGACCTGGTCTCCAGGGAAGACTGTTTCTCCGGACTAGGATGCCTGAGTTTGCCAGAGAACATCATCCGCTTCATGTCCCCACACAGCCTCACCCTGACACAGGTTTTTTGGAGGCTGATGATTGGTGGAGAAGTGAGGAAGAAGGGCTTACTGCAAGGGGAAGAGGGGAGCAGAGAGGGTAAGGGAGTCTAGGGGTGGGGACGTAGAGAGCACCGGTGACTCTTAAGAAGGCAAATCCTCCCAAGCGAGGAGAAAGGGAGGAGGGAAACACACAAGAGGCGATGCAGAAGCTGTATGAGAGCCCGGATTGTGGAATCGCAACCTAAGTCCCGGCGCTATGCAAGAACTAGCGGTTGTGGGCAGGTTCGCTGCCGGCCGCTGGCCTGGCGCTCGCACACACGCACTCACCGATTTTGGCCAGGCTGGCCACCAGGATCCACAGGGCTACCAGGTAGGGGGCCTCCACCTCGTGCCATTGCCAGCGGAAGAGAGCCAATCCCGGGGGAGGCACGCTCGGAGGTTCCGGCTCCTGGGTGGGTTCTTCGATCGCTGCCGCCCCCGCCAGGGGCAGCCCCAGCAGCGGCAGCGCGGCGCGCATCATACTGCCGCCAGCCTAGTCGCCCTCCCCGCACAGCACAGCCGCCAGCCCCGTGTCGCCGTCGCCGCCTACCGGCCGCCCCCGCGTCACAGGCACGTGGGGCGCGCTCCCCCCAATCCCAGCTCTGATGCCCCCAAGCCAGGTTCGGACTCCAAGACCCTGCCCGGGGCGTCCGTACTCTGACCCCTGGCTCCTCCCGTCTAAACCGGTCTCGGCTTTGGAAATTCCCAAGTGCGGCCCTCCCCCAACTCCCTCCCCAACTATTCCTTTTGGTACCCTTCCCCAAACCTGCCCCAAACCTCCCGCGGCCCGGATTCCTGCTGGGAGCGACGACAGTCCTCCCGAGTCACCGACGCGTCCCACCCGTGGGAGGTGGCAGCCAGCCACCGGAGGGATAGGAGACTAAAGGGGCCCGTCTCCAAGGTAAGTGCCAACCGGGGTGGAGCAGCTCTGGTCCCCGGTACCCGGGCTGCAGCCCCGGCGCTGCCGCGAGCAGACCGCAGCAGGATGCGTGCGGCTGCCTTTCGCGCAGCCCGGGCGTGAGCCTGAGACCCCCTTCTGGCCCCAACCCACACCACAGCTGCGCACGCGCACTGGGCGCTCCCAGAAAGCCGTGATGGACAGCGCTGTCCCCAGCGTCCCCTGAAACCCCAAAGGCCCAGACTGGGCCCAGCTCATTTCAGGCTGAGGAAGCCATTCCTCTCATGTCCTAAACGGAGGGTCACTATGCCTCTTCATGTCCCTCAAACTACAGGGAACTCTTCCACCTTTTCCATAAAACTGAAGAGAACACATCTTCTTTCCCTAAACTATAGAAAACTGGCTACCGACTCCCGTCAAACTAAGAGGGATGCACCCAACTTTTGGGGAGGAGTGGGACATTAGGCCAATCTCGCCCCAAACTGAGGAGAACTCTCTGCACTTCCCATTCAAGTTGAGGAGTACCCATCCCACTTCTTCCTCAAAACTGAGGGAAACATGTTCTACCTCCCTCCTCCATTTCCCCAACTAAAAGAAAATGATCCCATCTCTTCCTTCAAACAGGACAGATTCTATTTTCTTTTCTTTTTAAAAGATTTTTATTTTTATTTTTTAGAGAGAGGGGACGGGAGAAACAAAGAAAGAGGAACATTAATGCGTGGTTGCTTCTCGAGCGCCCCCTACTGGGACCTGGCCCGCAACCCAGGCATGTGCCCTAGACTGGGAATTGAACCCACAACCCTTTGGTTCTCAGGGAGGCACTCAATCCACTGAGCCACACCAACCAAGGCGATTTTCTTTTATTTTTTTAACCTTTAGAGGATGGTTTCATTTATAAAAAGCTCAAAACAGACCAAACTAAATATTATTAGTTTAGGAATGCACATATAGGTGATAAGACTATAAACAAAAGTAACGAAATGATCACATCCATAGTTACATAGATGTTTGTCATTATTCTTTAAAGTGTACATAAATGTTTCATTTACTCTGTGTTTGATAGCTCACCACTTTCAAAATGGCAATAAATTGCCTAATCTTGTACAATTTTTCTTTCATTTAGAAGTTTTAAATTTTTAAAACTGTTTTCAGTTACAGTTGTTCCACTTTTTTCCCCGTTGCTCTCCCCTGCTCTGCCCACCCCCGACCCCTGCTCCTACAGTCAATCCCCACACCTCTTGCTCCAAATCGAAAAGGATCCATCTCCTTGCTTTCCACAAATAAGAGGATCCCATCCACTTCATCCTTGAAACAGAATGACTCAGGACCATCTCTCCCCTAAACTGAGGGAGACAAGGCCGGTCACTAGCTGAAGAAATTTCCGCCCCACTTGCCTTAACAATCCTTCAAAGACAGCGCAGCGTCTCCTCCCCAAGCGCAGAGAAAGCCTCCCGCTCTCTGCGCGTTCTCAAAGGCCGGGAGCGAGCTGGGGTTTTCCCGCTCGCCTAGCCCGTGAACTAACGGGATCGCGATCGCGCCTTCTAAGTGGCTAGCCGCAAGCCCCGCCTCCCGCAATGGTTGCCCACTCCCTGCGCTTTCCGGGATAACTCTTGGCTCCACCACCTCCCTCGGCCCCGCCTCCGTCTTGCTCCGCCCCGCTTCAGCAGGGTCCGGTTCGTCTCCGCCCAGATCTAGTTGAGTAGTCACGGCGGCGGAGCCGGGACCTGTCCGGGGGTGCACGGCGCGAGCCAGTGGCAGAGCCATGGCTGGCGGGGAAGACCGCGGGGACGGGGAGTCAATATCAGTGGTGACCGTGCGGGTGCAGTACCTTGAGGACACTGATCCCTTCGCATGTGCCAACTTCCCGGAGCCGCGCCGGGCCCCCACCTGCAGCCTGGACGGGGCGCTGCCCCTGGGTGCACAGATACCCGCGCTGCATCGCCTGCTGGGAGCGCCGCTCAAGGTGAGGGCAGCCGGAGAAAGGTCGGAGGCTATTGAGGCTTCAGGGTTTACGCCATGAATGTCTTTGGGAGGTGCCCCCCAGGGAGAATCTGGAGTGGGTAAGCTCCGACGGGAAAGTCGGGCTGGGGACCCAAGGTCCACATGGCCCTGCTTGCGGCAACGCCTCTCAAGTTTAAAGGAAGCTGAAAAAAGGAGATGGGATCTTGTGGTCTGCACCACCCTGGCTGCCCCTTGTAGTAAGGCCCACCTGAGGAGGCGCTCAGGGTCCACTTGATGCCTGTCTGCCTGAGTAACTGCTCTGGATTGGGTGACGGTAGATATTTGGGTGGTAGGGGACCCAGGAGGCGGAGCTGGGGGTGTGTGGACTAGCTTCGACCTCACCTGAAGCAGGGGCGGAACTACGAGGAGGGGCGGACCCGGGGCGGGCCTCGAAAGGTGGCAAAGGTTTCGAGGGGTATCTAGAGGTTGGATTGAATCCTGCTATGAAGAGTGTTGCCACTGCATGTTGGGGGTCTGGCTTGGGAGTGCCGGAGGCAAAGAGACTTCACGAAGTGAGGGGAGTCCTCGAGAAGCGGCCCGGCCTGGGACACACCGGGCGTGGGAGGCTCCACTGGTGGAAAAGCCCTTTGAGTCACCGCCCCCACCATCTCTTACTCGCGGGCGGGCAGCTGGAAGGGAGGAGGCGGGCCAGACTAATTTTAAACCGCTGGCCTGCCCTAGTTTGCCTGCACCCCGGAACCGACTCGTGCACAGTACCAGGAAAGGCCCTTTTCCAGATGGCGGGCCCTAACTCTCCTCCCGCTCGCAGCGCTCGGCCCCCCGCAGGCAGCCCTTTCCGGCGCGCAGGGTTTCCGGGCAAGGACTCGAGGAAGCGCACTACCACTTCTTAGGCTTCCCAGTCAGCCGGTCTGCACTAAGTGGTGCGGGAAAGGAGAGGGATTTGGTGAGGGTGCCCTCCCCTGCTCCCAGCCTTAGCTGGGTCGCCAGGTTGCGCAAACTTGCCTCCCGCCTCAAGGCCCAGGGTCTCCCTTGGAATGTGCCCCGGGCGCCCGGCCCCCAGCCTACATTCCTCACTCTACGGGCCAGCTCCGCCTCCAAGCTCGGGAGGGAGAGGTGGTGAGACTATTGGCTTGGGGAATGGCGCACGTTCCGGCAAAGCCCGGGATTCAAGACCACGACCTGAAAGTGGCAGCGCCCTGCCCACTCCAGTTTTGATGCAACAACCCACTCCGCCCCCTGCCCTGTTGGAAGGAGTAAACTGAGATGGGCCTGGAAGAAGCACGTCCAGCCTGAGGCCACCTCCTATTCAGGATGGGTGCTGGAGAGAGAAGGGTGCTGAAGGGAGACCAGGTTCCTGGACTCCTGGTGCTGAAATAAGCCTGGAGCACTACAGAGAACATAGTATTCCTTTCACCCACCCCCACTCTAGAATGGGACCTAACCCTGACACCCCTCTTTCCATTTAGGGGCAGATTTGAGAGGTCAGCTACAGGAAAGAGGCTCAGAACATCCCCCCATTTAAGGACCCATCTCCTTACCCTACCAGGTGCCCTACCCTCTTCTCTGCTTCTAGCCAAGGACACTACTGAACTCAAAGAATGTGCTAAGTCCCTGTCAACTCAGTTTTTCCTGCCCCCCCCCTTTCAGGATCTCCCACCTGGTGTACCTAAAGACTGACTGCCCTGTCCCCCACAGGCGGGGTATGGGGGTGGACACACTGGGTTACCACAGTGCTCTGGGCCAGGACTCCCTGGGGCTGGCAGCTCTGCCAGCAATGGTCAGATGCACTGTGATGTGCTCATCCCAAATATAAACTGTGACCACAGCCCCAGAATAGAAGGCCGGAGGAAGAAGGCTGAGAATAGGGTAGGGGCAGAGACATCAGAGAGCTGAGAGAGGGAGCAGGGCCCTTCCTTGCAGGAAATGTCAACAGCTGGTTCCTCCCCAGTCCTATAAGTGGGTGCCCCAGGGGCACAGACATGACTCAGGCCTGCCTTGAGAGCCCCTGTGCAGGGCTGTAGAGCAGAAATAAGAGGAAGGGGTTTCGTACTCCCGGCTTCATCCTCTGTCCAGCAGAGGAACAGGATACAGCTATCTCTGCCCTCCCACTCTGGGCACTGACCCCCATCATCCCTGCAGACCCTGCCTCTTCCCTGGGGATGCACAGAGGCCCAGCCTTCTTTCTCTCTGGGGCTCCACCCCACACAGCCCATTGGGCTAGGCCTGCCTCTTGAGTTCCCCTGGGGTTTCCTTTATAAAGGACTTGGAACTTTCAGATCTGCGAGGGCCTTGCTCATTTCCTCCCAGTCTAAGAGGAAGCTCCTGGCCACAGCCTCTGACTCATCTCCTGGCCCTGGGTGGGGGTGAGGCAGGGCTCTGGCACTGCCTTGGGCCATGCCTGATGTCCCCAGGGAAACTCAGAAATATCTGTCTTCCCTCTATTGCCAGAGCCTCAGTCAGCTACGGGACCTGCTCTTGACCCAGGGGAGAACCTGCCTCTCCGGCCCTGTGGTTCTTCTCCTTTACCAGAACCTGCCCGTCCCACACTCCCTGCTACAATTTGCCCTTCTGGGTGCTACCCCAAGAGCTCTTCCCTTACACGCAAAGGCCCTGCCATGTCTGGGATAGCACTGACTTCTCCCTGGGCTCTGGGCAAAGGGACCTGGATGCTGCTCTGACCCTGAAGCAAAGGCCAGAGGAGCCGCCTACCCCTAGCAGCAGAGATAGCCTAGAAATTTGTCCGTTACCAGCAACTGTTTTCCCAGTGTGGCTAAAGATCATGGTAAGACAGGAGTTGCACTGTTCTGGAATGTTTCCTGACTTTGCCCCCTCCTTGTTCCAGCCTCAGTTTACCCTTCAGAAACAGTTGTGGCAAGGGTGCGTAAGTGTGAACTTGACCTGCAGGGACAGGGACCAACTAGAAAGGTCCCAGAGGATTCTTAAGGGTAAGATGGAGTGCTCTGGCACTTCTGATTCGCTGGTCACTCTGGACTGGGGAGCTGGGGCTGCAGCCTGGTGAGGGACCCTAGGAGCTAGGTCCTAACAGAGGCAGGCACTATTACCCTAGCATGTATGGTGCGTGTTTGTTTGTTAGCCCTCCCTCGCTGGAACTGGGAGGACCAGTTTGGGGTATTTGCTGAGTCCGGTAAGCTGAGGGGCCACCTTCAACTCTTGGCAACCCTACATGCTCCAGCCTTCACCCCACCTCCCATGCAGGGTTCCCTGGAGCAATTCCAGAGAACATCCACTTAAGATCTAGGTCGGTTAGCCCTGGCACCATTCCTGGTTGGGCAGCCTGGTGCAAATTCTGTACCTTGGTCTCCTCCCCTGTGAAAGGGTTATTAGGATCAAAGGAACTAGGAACTAGGCGGCCCAGTGCGTGACACAGAGGAGGCATGACAAAAGTGGGTGTCCCTCCTCAAGGACCATCCATGTCATCTCATCCAGGAAGTCAAGGTCTAGTTGGAGACCCAAGGTAACAGGAAAGGAGGGGCATCAGAGCACAGGGTCTTGTGTTTGCAGGAGAAGAGAGGAAAAAGGCAGTTTGCAAATTATTTCCTAAAACAAGAGTCCTTCAGCATATCATTGTGTCCTCCCCACCATCTTCCTTGTACCCTGCCCCTGGCCTGTTCATGCTTACCCGATTACATTGCCATGAAAAATATGGGAGAGTAGATACTAGGGCCCCCTAAGCTTAGCCCTGTAAGTCAAACCATATGTAATGGGTTGCTTGGGGCTGCCAGAAAAACCTGAGCCCAGAGAATCAAAAGAAAAGGGGTCTGGAGACTGAAGTGAGGGGTTGAGCCTGGGAAGAATGGGGGAGGGACACCACCCCAAGAAAGACTGCAGGGAAGTGTGGAAGACAAGAGCCAGGAGGGAGTCAATGATGTAGACCCACACTGACCCTGTGCTGACCCTAAGCACTGTCAGCAGGGACCAGGGTTCGGGCTTACTCAAGCCTGGCGCAACCCCAGGGTGTGAGAAACAAGGCCCAGAGGTTTGGCTCTCAGAAGGGTGACCCCAGGAAGGGGCCAGGGCTGTGAGGGACAAGCACCACTCAGCGGCAGGAAGTCTCTGTTCTTTGCTGCTTGCTGGGACAAATCTCTACCCAAGACAAATTACTAGAAGGGGGGAACATTGTCCTGCAAGCTCTGGGCTGCTTATTAGCCCTGGACCTCCTCTCCAGAAATGGGGCCCTGGCAGGACTGAACAGGAGACATGGTTAGGGGAGCCGCTGCTACCATGAGGGTTTAACCTGCTCATCTGAGGAGGCTGGGGGTGATGAGCACTTAAGTCTTCAGGACCCCGCCCCACGTGGAGGCAGGCATCCCCGGTATCCTGCACACTCCGGATCAGAGCATGCACGTGTGTGCAGGAGGGGAGGAGAATATGCTGGGCCGAGCTTTGCCTGTGTGTGCTTCTTGGGCCTGTGCCTGGCCAGTGAGCGTGTGTATACCTGACCATATACCTGGGTATGCAAGCAGTTACCGGGTATAATCCGATCACCCCTCTAGTGTTTACCTTTACACCACTCCACCGCTCCCCTTGCTTGGCACCCTTGGCCTTGTGCTTCTGCATTTATTTGTGGCCTGAGTCAAGCCTGCCTGTCTGCCTGCCCAACCCAACTGGAAAGGAGGGAAGGCAGAGGCACTGTCTTATTCCCTGCTAGTCCTCAGCACCTAAAACCAGCCCAATTCACTAATGCTTGCATGAGTGATCTGTTCTATAGATGTGTGATTTGGGGGATCCCTGAGACAGGTTGTGGCTCTGGGGGAGTTACGTTTTTCTAGGGTCCCAGAAGTTGCAGCTGCTCCTGGATGGGGGTGGGGAGGGCAGGCTGCTGAGTCATCCTGTGGGAAGAGGGACCAGGAGGAATGTGGGGCTGCCCTTGACTGAGCTGGCCCTAGACAAAGTACCCCAGCCCTGGGGCCTTGTCCCCCCATCTCAGGTCTGTTCCCAAAAGGCCCTGGAGAAGATGACTGCTCCTAGGGACCAGAGAGAGGCCAGGCTAGCCCAAGAGGAGGGCAGGCAGCCAGACAGGAAGTGGGACAGAAAACAGGCTGGAGTATTTGTCCTGTGTCCCATGTCCCAGGCAGTGGGGGGAGGTGGTTACCCAAGGGCCTCATAGGAAGGGCCTGAACTGCCAGGAAGGAGCTGGGGCACCCTCTCAGGCACAGCAGGGGTGCCAAACAGAGGCAGGGATCGGGGCAGGATCGAACTTCCTTTCCCCCCAGGGAACCTAGGGCAGCTGGAAGCCCTTGGGCTCGGTCGAGACAGGGCTGACAGAACATCAGGGCAAATGTGGGGTTGACTTTCCCAGTAAGATGGAGGCCAGAGGCCCCCTGACCCTGCAGAGGGGGGCTCTCGCTGGGTCACGGCACCTCGAGGAGTGGGGCCACTCAAGTCAAGGGGACTTTGCTATGGAGGAAGTGTGCGGGAGAGGCACAGTGCTGCCATTAGACTCTCCATGGTCACCTTACTAGGCCCTTCTATGGGCACTTCTCAAGGGGCCAAGTGTCCTGCCCAGTGTTGGAGGGGAGCCAGGCTCAGCGGAGAGAAAGACATGAGAAGCAGATACATGGATGGAGCTAAAATCTGGTTTTCAATAGGCCACTTGGAGGCTTGGAGGGACTGGGAGCCTGTGGATTAGCCCCTACTTCTCGCTGTCTTATCTCAGGGAGAGACACACACATCTCTCCCAGCTGGGCTTCCACCTCCCAGCATTTTTTCCAACTTATAAGAGAAAGTTTATTTAGAAAGTTACAGAGGTAATATAAATGAGCCAGCTGGGCTGCACAGACTCAGGAAACAAGTTACAGAAGCAAAAGAAGGGCCCTGGGAGCCCAGGAGAGAGGACGGCAAAGGTAACAGAAAGTCTGTGCTCCTGAGAGGGAAGACGCACTGCCTCCCGGTGTTCTTAACAGTCCCTCCTGGGTTTGGATGCTTTGTGGCTGCCGCTTATCACCCCACAGGGCTGCGAACTTCCTCGAAGGCAGGAACTTCCTCATTCATGTTCCTCAGCTCAGCACCTGCTTGGCGAGCACTTACTGTGTGTCAGGTGCTGTGAGAGGCTCCCGACCCCAGAGAACACGTGGTTACAGGGGAAGGAGACTAGCGTCCAGGATATTATCCTGCTCTGGGGAAGGTCTCAGAGTGGGGTACGCACACAGCGTGGAGTGGGCTGCATAGCATTGGCTAGAGGAGTCCAGCAAGTCTTTTTTAAAAAAGCCTTATCTAATCTGAAACCTTAAGAATGAGTAGGCCTGACTGGCGTAGCTCAGTGGATTGAGTGTGGGCTGCGAACCAAGGGGTCACTGGTTCAATTCCCAGTCAGGGCACATGCCTGGGTGGCAAGCCAGGTCCCTGGTACAGGGCGCACGAGAGGCAACCACACATTGATGATCCTCTCCCTCTCATTCTCCTTCTCTTCACCTCTCTCTAAAAATAAATAAAATCTTAAAAAAAAAAAAAAGAATGAGTAGGTGTTAGCCAAGAACACCGCACATACAAAGGGACTTCACCTGTGATGCATGGCATCTCCATACACACCCCAGCCGCCTCTTTCCCACCCCTGATGGCTGTTCTCTTTGCCCCCAGCTAGAGGACTGTGCCCTGCAAGTGTCTCCCTCTGGATACTACCTGGACCCTGAGCTGTCCCTGGAAGAGCAGCGGGAGATGCTGGAGGGCTTCTATGAAGAGATCAGGTCAGAGCCGATGAAGCCAGGAAGACTAGGCTGGCCCCAGCCTTGCTCCCACCAAGGGGCTAACTCAGGTGTCCACAGCCGAGACACCTGATCTCTGGCCTGGGCTCCGGGCCACATCCTGCTGCCCCAGGGAACTATGCCAGGGGAATCCCAAGGCCTGGCCAGTATTACCTGCTGCCCAGGATGGGAGTGGGGGACTGTCCCACATACCTCAGATACCTGTGTTTGCATAAACACTTTTGTCTGGCCAACCCTTGGGCTTGGGGGAACATTTGGGGAGGTCTTTGGCAGCCCTGGTGTGGGGGAAGGGACCCCAAGGAATGGGCTGGGAGCTGCTGACTAGGCTGCTTGATTCCAGCAAAGGGCGGAAGCCTACAATGATCCTTCGGACCCAGCTCTCGGTGAGGGTCAATGCCATCTTAGGTGAGTGTGTGAGAGCATCGATGTCCAGCGACCATACCCGCCCAGCCCAGCTGGCTGTTTCTTTCAGGCCTGTGCTGGACGGTGAGCAGGAGACATCAGAGACAGGATACGTGGCCCCTCCCCTTCCTATCCTGACCTCTCCCTCCAGGGCCAGGGCTGATGCCACAGCTCCACTGGGGTGGGGCCTGCCCAGAGTCAGGGAGTAAGTAGAGGAGGAGGTAGGGAGTTCAAGAGTACTAGAATGTGCTTTGCTGCGGGCTTGTGGTTGTGTCCCAATAGAAGATGGTGTCAGTGTCCCCTCAAGGTTACTGTGCCCACCTGCCCTTTGCAGAAAAACTGTACGGCTCCAGTGGCCCTGAGCTTCGCCGCTCCCTCTTCTCACTAAAGCAGATCTTCCAGGTGAGGCCCAGAGGTGGGTGGGGGTGGGCATCCAGCCTGAGCCCCCATAAACTCCCCGTGGCACCCCCAGGAGGACAAGGACCTGGTGCCTGAATTCGTGCACTCAGAGGGACTGAGCTGCCTGACCCGTGTGGGTGCCGCTGCTGACCACAACTATCAGAGCTACATCCTCCGAGGTCAGCCCCGCCCTGCCCCCATGACCCTTGCCTTCAGTGACCCCTTAAGTAACCTCTTCTTGTTTCTGTGTCCCCAGCAATAGGCCAGCTGATGCTTTTTGTGGATGGGATGCTGGGGGTGGTGGCCCACAATGAGACCGTGCAGTGGCTGTACATACTGTGTGCCAGCCAGGTGAGTGGGCCTCTACCCAGTCACGAACCCTCTTCCCACTGCCTCTGCCTGAGCCTCAGTTTCATCTTCTACAAAATGGGCTAGAATGGAGTTAGTCTGTGGCCCCTCTAACCCTAGAAAGCACCTCGATGCCTGGGCGTACAGCCAGGGTCTTTTTGCCAAGACTTTCCTCTCTGGGACCAGCCCCAGGAAGGAGCCCCTCCCCCACCACACCAGAAGTTGGCACAGGTCTGGCCCAAGCCCCACTCAAATGTGGTGACCCCTCCCCCTAGTCCCGCTTGGTGGTGAAGACCGCTCTGAAGCTGCTGCTGGTGTTTGTGGAGTACTCGGAGAGCAACGCGCCTCTGTTCATCTATGCCGTCAACTCTGTGGCCAGCACCACAGGTCAGAGACTGTCCCTCCCTCCCCCGCCACTCAGAGCCCTGTGTCCTACCTTTCTCCCCATGACTGCTCCCCCTTCTGTGTGGCAGGTGCTCTTCCATGGGCCAACCTGGTGTCCATCCTAGAGGAGAAGAATGGTGCAGACCCTGAGTTGTTGGTGTACACAGTCACCCTCATCAACAAGGTATGTGCTGAACCAAACATGTGGCAACCAGACACCAGCTCTGAGCTCCTCAGCCTCCTGACCCCAGGCCCCCATCAGTCTTAGCCTTGCCCTCCTACCCCCGCCTTCTAGACGCTGGCAGCCCTCCCCGATCAGGACTCCTTCTACGATGTGACAGATGCACTGGAGCAGCAGGGCATGGAGTCACTGGTCCAGTGCCACCTGGGCAGTGCGGGCACTGACATCGACCTTCGAGCTCAACTTGTGCTCTATGAGGTGGGCAGGGCCACCAGGGCCCAACTGGGAGCAAGAGGAGGCAAGGGAGGGGGCGTAGTTCCCCAGCGCCCTACCCTACATCCGCTGCTCATATCTGGGCCCACATCTACTAGAGTGCCCTGCGTTTGGAAGATGGAGACATCGAGGAAGCCGTAGGTGGACGGCGGGAGCGGAGAAAGCCCTCTTCTGAGGAAGGCAAGAGGAGCCGCCGATCTCTAGAAGGCGGGGGCTGCCCTATGCGCACCACGGAGCCTGGGTAAGAGCCGGCCTCGGTTGTCAGGAGATGGGATGGATGGGCCAGGAGTAGCCCCATCTCCTGACAGACCCTGCGTCCAGCCCCACAGGCCCCTCCTCCTCCACCAACAGCCCTGCCACACCTACAAGCCCTGCACCCAGCCAGGTGGGCCCTGCCTCTGGCCTTGGTACCTCCGTGAATCTCTTTCCTACCCTCTCCGTGGTGCCCTCAGCTGACAGTTCCTGTGAGAGGAGTGTCTACAAGTAAGTAGGGAGATAGAGGCTGCCCCCGCCTGGAATCCTCTCCCTTGCCTGTCCCTCCTGCTCTGCTCCCTTCCTTGGACCTTCCGCCTCCTCTTCCCAAACGCGTGCTTTCTCTCTCTCTCTTTCCAGACTTCACCAAACTGCTCCTGTTTGGTAAGTGACTGCTGGGGGGTGGGGGAGGTTCGGCTCTGACTGGACCTCCTCCTCCTCCTGAGGCTTTTCATTTCTTTCTGGCATTCCACCTGTCTTGGCCAATGTCATCTGTCTCCCTACCCCTGCTGTCTTTCTGTCACTGTCTCTGACTCTCGTTCTGCTGTCTTTGTCTCTTACTGCACCCTGTTGGGCTTCATGTCAGTCTCTGCCCCCATTTATAGTTTCCTCTTGTCATGCTTTCCCCAACCCCCTCTTCCCACTGTGGCCGGGAAGGGATCCGTGATAGCACTGCCCAGCTCTGTGTGGGTGTGAGCAGCTGGCCTTCGGGGTGGAGCAGGCACCACAGTTACTATCTCTTCTCTCATCCCCCCGCCCAGGGCCTCTGAGAGCCCACCTGCCCCCCAGCCCCCGGCTGGGCAGGCCAGGCTGGAGTAAGTACAGAAGCTAGCCCTCCAGGCCCACCAGGCGCTCATGGCTTCAGCATTGCTTCCTGCGGCGCGGGTTCCACCTGCCTGTGCAGCCAGAGCTGGGGGAGTCTCAGGCCCCTTCCTTCCCATACTTTTCCCTCCTCGGTTACCTAAGGACTAAACACTGGGATTAGTTCCCTGGTGTCAGAGTGGTCCCTGTGCTTCAATAGTGACGACTCAGCAGCTTTGACCAGAGATAAGAACATGGACTCCCAACCTAGAACCTATTCTCCCAGGCCCTCAGGCCAGGAATAGAGCAGGGAGGGGATCTAGGGTGCTGTGTGTTGTGGAGATGGAGGAGCAGCCTAGGGCTAAGGTAGGAGCATGGACTGAGGGCCACCAGAAGCTGGAGGGGCCAAGAAAAGAGGCTGGATCACATTCATTATTTCAACATAAACTGAGTGTAGGTGGTCTACCAGGCCCCATTCTGGGCACAGGTCAGAGCTCGCGGAAACTGCAGACCAGCCCAGGGAGGGACGGTCTGGTGTGCCACTGCAACAGCCATTCCCTTCCTTTGCTCCAAGGGTCCTTGTCTAGAATCAGAACAATGAACATGAACAGCAGAGTTGCTAATTGGACATTAAGTAGAACTTTCTTTCTGTATGCCAGCCTGGGAATGCTGGGCTGGAAATGACCCTCCCCAGATGTGGAGGACTGGCCTTGGGCATTCAGGTCCTGGCTCTGCTCAGCATGCATGGTCTGTTTGTGTGCGTCTGTGTGCGCCTGCAATTGGAGGCAATGCCCAGGGGCCCGGCATGCATACCACCCTGGGCTGGGGTGTGTCAGACAAGCTCACTGACAGGTGCCTCCCCCCAGAGCCCGGTTCCTGGAGAATGTGGCAGCGGCAGAAACAGAGAAGCAGGCTGCACTGGCCCAGGGCCGGGCAGAGGCATTGGCCGGGGCAGTGCCCGATGAGGCTGATGGGCGCCCAGGTGAGTCGGTGTGGGCAGAATGGACCCATGTCTCCCTGTTGCTCCATAGAGGGCATGACACTGATAGCGGCTTCTCTTTTTTTAGATACCTGGGAACTCTGGGGTTCCCCCGAACCAGTCCCTGCACCCAGAACACCCCAGAGCCCTACCCCCCGAGTCCTGCTCCGGGCCCAACAGAGCCTTGAGCCAGAGCCCAAGAAGCCCCTGGCCCCACCAAGTCCCAAGGCCAAGCCCACCCAGGAGCTCCCTACCCATGTCCCAAAGCTCTGCATTGGAGACCTGGACTTCTCAGATCTGGGGGAGGACGAAGACCAGGACATGCTGAACATAGAGTCTGCAGACACCGGAAAAGGGGTCCCACCCCCACCACCCCCACTGCCCTTGTTCTCACAAGGCCCCCCACCTCCTCCACCCCCACCTCCACCACCTATCAAAGGCCCCTTCCCACCACCTCCACCCCCAGCTGCCCCTCTACCCCCGTCAGCGCCCGACAGCCTAGCCCTCCCCACCAAGAGGAAGACAGTAAAACTCTTCTGGCGGGAATTTAAGCTGGCCGGGGCCCACGGAGGCTCTGGGAGCCGCTTCGGGCCCTGTTCCACCCTGTGGGCCTCCCTGGAGCCTGTCTCCGTGGACACAGCCCGGCTGGAGCACCTGTTCGAGTCCCGTGCCAAGGACGTGCTGCCTTCCAAGGTAAACGCACCCTCATCTGCCAGGTAACCCGTGTGGAGAAGGGAGCGAATCAGAGCTCAAAGCTCCTAACGGCTGGGGCGGCCACTCATTTCCCACATGGGGAAACCAAGGCAAAGTAAGGCGCAGGGATCTGTCTGAGGTCTCTCAGCAAGGGATCGGCAGAGTCCTAACCAGCATCTAAGCTCATCCCAGGTCCCTGGTTGTAGGGTGACCCCACCATTTGGCCATTTAGATGGGGGTCTTAGAGTGCCCTCTTAGCTTGTTGCCCCAGCTAGTCCCTTTCCCAGTCTTACACTGCCCTTCCCCCAACCTCAAAGAAAGCTGGCGAGGGCCGCCGGACAATGACCACAGTGCTGGACCCCAAGCGCAGCAACGCTATCAACATTGGCCTAACCACTCTGCCACCTGTGCACGTCATTAAGGCCGCTCTGCTCAACTTTGATGAGTTTGCTGTCAGCAAGGACGGCATTGAGGTAAGGATACCCAGCTGGGGTGTTGAAGGGAGATGGGAGGTCTAGCTCTCTTCTTTGGTCAGTGGGTATTTCTTTTTTTTTAAATATTTTCTTTCTTTATTTTTTGAGAGAGGGGAAGGGAAGGAGAAAGAGTGGGAGAGAAACATCAATGTATGGTTGCCTCTCATGCGTCCCCTGCTGGGAACTGGCCTGCAACCCAGGCATGTGCCCTGAGTGGGAATCGAACCTCGATACTCTGGTTCGCAGGCCCGTGCTCAATCCACTGAGCTATACCAACCAGGGCTGGTCAGTGGGTATTTCTTGTCCCTCCAGTGGTGGGCATGGGCTCAGCAAAGCAGTCCCCAGACCCTCCGGCTCCCCTAGAAAGTTTAGGGGAGGAGTCAAGACCAACGCTTGAGGCCTCGGGCCAGCACTGAGTGGCCTGTTGGGGTGGTGGCTGTGTCCTCAGAAACTACTGACCATGATGCCCACGGAGGAGGAACGGCAGAAGATCGAGGAGGCCCAGCTGGCCAATCCTGACATTCCTCTGGGCCCAGCTGAGACTTTCCTGATGACTCTTGCCTCCATCGGGGGCCTGGCTGCCCGCCTACAACTCTGGGCCTTCAAGCTGGACTATGACAGCATGGAACGGGTACCTGGGTCATGGGATGGGACAGGCAGTGGTGAGCATGACAACCATGTAGTCTAAGAGTCCCTGGCTTCCCACACCAGGAAATCGCAGAGCCACTGTATGACCTGAAAGTGGGCATGGGACAGCTGGTGCAAAATGCCACCTTCCGCTGCATCCTAGCCACCCTGCTGGCTGTGGGCAATTTCCTCAACGGCTCCCAGGTGAGTGCTGGCACATGGGGGCTGGGGGCCAGGCTCTGGAGCCACCCAGGCCCCGGCTCAAACAAGGTCCTTTCAGAGCAGTGGCTTTGAGCTGAGCTACCTGGAGAAGGTGTCAGAGGTGAAGGACACAGTGCGCAGGCAGTCACTGCTGTACCATCTCTGCTCCTTGGTGCTCCAGACACGGCCTGATTCCTCTGACCTCTACTCAGAAATCCCCGCCCTGACCCGCTGTGCCAAGGTTAGCACCAGCCAGAGGCTCGAATAAGACTGGGCACGCGTGAGGGAATGCTGCTGCCTGGGGCTGGCTTCTCCCCTCCTCCCTTTTTCAGCTACTGTTGCCAGGGCTTGCTCGGCTGCAGGTGTTCGTCAGGGCTGTGTCCTCTGTCAGAAACGCTTTCCTCTATTGGCCTACCTACACCTACCGTCTTTGGGTCTCAGTTTAGCTGCCATTTCCAAGAAATCCCCATTTCCCACTGGGTCAAATGGACTTGTCTGTCCCCTGCAGTAGACTGCGAACCTTCAGAGGGCAGGGGCTGGATCTTGTCTGTGTTCCTATGGCCCAGGCTGACCAGTCTGGCAGAGGCAGCCTCAAGCAGCACCTTCTTATTGGGGGACAGCCTGTGTACTCCCTGCTTTTCTAGGTGGACTTTGAGCAGCTGACTGAGAACCTGGGGCAGCTGGAGCACCGAAGCCAGGCAGCAGAGGAGAGTCTGCGGAGCTTGGCCAAGCATGAGCTGGCCCCAGCCCTGCGTGCCCGCCTCACCCACTTCCTGGCCCACTGTGCCCGACGTGTTGCTATGCTTCGAGTAGTACACCGCCGCGTCTGCAACAGGTGACGTCAGCCCGAGAGGCAAGACTGCCACCGCTGCCCCTCACACCCGAGCAGGGCTCACCATCCTTTCCTATCCTATCCTGCCCAGGTTCCATGCCTTCCTGCTGTACCTGGGGTACACGGCACAGGCAGCCCGTGAAGTGCGCATCATGCAGTTCTGCCACACGCTGCGGGAGTTTGCGCTGGAGTACCGGACTTGCCGAGAACGGGTGCTGCAGCAGCAGCAGAAGCGAGCCACCTACCGTGAGCGCAACAAGACCCGGGGACGCATGATCACTGAGGTGGGAGCCTCTTCTAGGTTTTGACCGCTGACCCCATGGTTCCCCTCCCCGGCTCCTGGCTCATTCTTCTCCCTCCTCCAGACAGAGAAGTTCTCAGGTGTGGCTGGAGAAGTCCCCAACACCCCGTCTATCCCAGTGGCTGTGGGTAGTGGGCCAGGCCGGGGTGATGCAGACACTCACGCCAGCATGAAAAGTCTGCTGACCATCAAGCCTGAGGACACCACACACAGCCGCCGTAGCAGAGGTGGGACCTGTGGCCACTAGAGGGAAAGGGTTTTGCTGTGGGGCCACCTTGGCCTGACCTCCGTCTCTGGTCTCCCTTAGGCCTGGTCCCGAGCAGCTCCCCAGTCATGCCCACAGCAGTGGGGCCCTGCACTGCATCACCAGAAGAACCCCCAGGCTCTAGTTTACCCAGTGACACTTCAGATGAGATCATGGACCTGTTGGTGCAGTCAGTGACCAAGAGCAGTCCTCGTGCCTTAGCTGCTAGGGAACGCAAGCGTTCCCGTGGCAACCGCAAATC
The DNA here is from genome assembly GCF_021234435.1 of Artibeus jamaicensis. Lineage (NCBI taxonomy): Eukaryota > Metazoa > Chordata > Mammalia > Chiroptera > Phyllostomidae > Artibeus > Artibeus jamaicensis. The sequence goes on from NW_026521842.1 coordinate 19,155,394, forward strand.
TTGTGAGTACTCCCCACATGCCCACACCCACTGTCTCCCCATCAACCCCCTCCAACCCAGCTCTGTCCTTGCAGTGAGACGGACATTGAAGAGTGGGCTCGGAGAGGACCTGGTGCAGGCACTGGGACTGAGCAAGGCACCTGGCCTGGAGGTGTGAAGGCGCTGCCTCCAAGATATCTGTCTGGGCCACAGCCTGCATGCAAAAAAGACTATAGAGAAAGGAGAGCCCAGAGCAGAATTCTGGGCATCTCCTCAACCCCGGGGTCACTCTGTGCCTATAGCCAATGCCATAGGCACAGTATTGAACAGTATTAGCTGTGTGTGTGTGTGTGTGTGTGTGTGCGTGCATGTGAGAGAGAGCTCCCTAAACATGTGGAGCATAATAAAGTTTTCTTAGACAATCCAAATGCCTTTATCTTCTTTTAAGGGACAGACCACATTGATTCTATAGCCAAAGGGAAATACCACAAGCATGATAAGCTCCTGCCTCATCATCACCCATACAACCATTAGTCCCATTCTGAGCATTTTATTCAACAATCCCATGCCTTAGACTGCTTTTGGCCCCTGGACTAGGCCCTCATTATTCCTGGCATGAGGCCATGCAGCCTGATAGAGCCCCCCAGGGCCCAGCAGCCTGTGTTCACAACATTATAATTGTTCAATGGCTATAATCGTTTCATCTGCCGCCGTTCCTGTCGGCGCTGCCTTTTCTCGTTGTGCTCTGGCGCCGGGGCACCACTATCTGCCGTGAACCAAGGGCCCAGCACATTCACCCACAGGAGGTAAAGGGCCCGGCCTGGAGCCTAGGAGAGAAAAGGTAACTTGAAGCCAGGGTCAGGAAATGAAGGAAGAGAAGGGTTAGATGCCCCAGCCCCTCCTTGGGAGCCCAACAAGCCACATACCAGAAGCCAGAAGGACCAGATGTAGAGAGAAAAGCAGCTAAGCACCTGCACAATGGCTGTCAACAGGATCACATCCTTAAGGTGCCTGTGGATAGAAGGGAGACTTCAAAGGCCAAAAATAGTTGATGGGCCCCCATTCAGCTCCCACCCTCTTTAAGTTGAAGGCAGCTGTGGGTCTTGGGCTATCTGGGCCCCAGCACCACAGCCCTGGGGCCGCTCACCTGGGCTGGCAGCGGGGGACACTCACTCTGCCATGCCCTGTTCCATGTTGAGGTCCATTCCACCATCCATCAGGGCCCCATCCTCAGAGAAGGCCGCCCGTGCCATTGAGCTCATAGAGTGGTAGCTGGCCCCATATACTGCCAGACTAAAGCCCAGGGCCATCTACAGACAAGAATGGGGGTGTCAAAGGCCAGCCACCGACCCTATATGTTCACCCACTTCCCAGAATAGGGAACACTTACCCAGGCCCAAAATGAGGCAGATGAGTAGAAGAAGACCAAGGTCACAAGACAGTAAATGGCCTACAAATAAACATAGAATCCGGCTAGGATCCAAAGCTACTCTTAACCATGAACCCCCCCTTGACTCTGACCAAGAGACCAGGCTATTTAAGGAGACAGGTAGTTTCTTACAGGGTTGGGGAAGCAGAGGTCTACCCCCCAAGTACTCCCCTGAGTACACCGTCTGCTCTCTGGACACATCAGCCTAGGAAAGAAGCCTCCACATTTGGGGTCATAAGGGCTCTCAATTCCATCCTCATTTTGTTTTGACTACTCAATATTTTCTCTGTACAGGATCTATTCTCTTTTTTTTAGTTAGAGAGTTTTTTTCTGGAGTCTTGACGCTCACATACACCACCACCGCTGCAGCCCCGCCAGAGCAGAGGATTGTGGGACCTTGGGTAAGCACAGCAACAAGGAGCCAGGTACTTACATTGGCCCCCAGTATGATCCGCAGGTAGAATTTCAGGGTCTCTTTGTTCTCTTCAAATATCTGCTTCTTCCCTCTGGTCCCCACTTTGCCCTTGGGCTGCAGAAGGATAATGAGATGCTTGTTACAGTCCTCCTCAGCAGGGTCCTCCTCATTCTCTCCACCAGCCTGGTTAGCTACAGAGTTCCAGTTGCACCTCGGCCAGTGCTCAAACCTAACACAATCCTTGGGATGCCCACCCCTCCTCCAGTCAATCCTGGTTAAGGCTG